>NC_141687.1:995844535-996510369 GCF_964263255.1 Lissotriton vulgaris | reverse complement strand
TTGCCTTAAGTGCATACGGTACAGGAAATCTGATGCTGGACAGATTGTTTCCTTGTTCTTCTTCTGGAGAAATAAAATGGTATGGGTATTTGGTGTAACAAGAAAATCACTGCAAAGGGTTTTTGACAACCATGATCTCTAGGACTGTTTGGCAGTGGTCCTGATGGTGGTTGGTGTAGTAACTGAAGCCCCTTGAAGGAAAGAGTTCAACACTGGCCAATCAACTTGTGGTCGGTGTTGTGGCTAAATGAACAAATTAAATGCAGACAGACACTGTATTGATCTACCCCAAATATCACAAGTGACATGGCATGAGTACTGTACTCATATAAGTATAATGTATGTATGTATGTAAATTATATTTCTATAGGATGAACCTAGCCAAAAGGCAGCAATAGTAAATAAACCCAATGGCCGATGAAATCAGTCTTCTGGGTGAGGTCTCATTTCTGGGCTACTTCTCTGAGCCAGACTGTGTGTGAGAGATTCACATTACGTAAAACGTGTTTGGCCAAGACTGCTCAAACTGTAGTGCCTACACCAAAATCAAGCTAAGCAGGGTGCACAGGGTGAAACATGTTGGGCAGCGATCAGACTGATGGCACTGGTGGTGCCCGTCTGCCATCAATATCTACGCAGTCGCACCTGTCCTCTTGCTGACAACCACTGTGCCACATAACATGATGACTTTGTGGTGATCACACGCGGCATCGAGGCTCCAAGCAACGATAACACACTTCAAACCAACCATCCAACTACGCTGTGTAGCGTGTTACATGTGTCGTAAGTGCTTAAGTGTCCCACAAAGAAGTGCTAAGCACGATATTAAAATAATACAATACAATGCAAGATACAGCACACAGTATAACTCAATAAAAGATGCTACAACAGCCTCTCCTGATAAGTTCAGAGAAACCACCTTTGAGGTTCAGTGCTTTCCCAAATACCGGTCTTCTGATGAGCTGGGTCTTTTCCCCCCACTCTAAAATGTATTACTTGTGCAAATATATCGTACATAGTGGCTCCCAACCTGTGGTCTGGGGACCCCTGTGGATCTTCAAAGCCTTCTTAGGCAGTCCGCGACTACTTAGAAAATTAAATAACATTAACAGATTATAAAAGTTCATAAAAATAAATAAGTTACATGTACAACTGAAAATTTTGAAATGTACTGTAAATGCGAAGGAATTTAAAATGGGAGACTAAGAATTAAATGTGTATCCTCAGATTGATTCCTGAGTGCATCAAACAGAATAGAGATGATGATGAGTGAACTCAATTGAATTTAGAAACGCTCCACCCTTCATATTAAAATTTATATATTCTTTCATTTATATGTGCTAGCGAATTAAATAAAATGTGTCATCATTTGTGTGAATGTTTTTTCCTGTATTTTTTGTATTGTTTTGCGGTTCAAATTGTCGACAATCCTTAGACTGGAGCCCTCGGCCAGCAGTCATGACTAAGTGTGTGTGTGTGTGTGTGAGAGGGGGGAGAGAGGAATTCCCAGTTTCCAGTAATGATACATCGAGGGGGGATTAATTAATTGGGCGTCCACAGGAATAAAAGGTTAAGAACCAGTGTCTTTACAATATGTATGTACTAAGTAAGGATCATCGTAACATTCCTAAATGTATCACCAGCATCGCTTTTAACGTGCTTCGACAAACACCTGCAGTATCTTGGACCAGCACTTCACACAGGGAAGTCCCCCGAGCAAGGGTGACCTTCACCCCGGCCCGTGCTCGAGGGGCATCAATCCGCCCCACAAGCATTAGTGCTCCTTTCCCCCTACCGTTGACTTCGTGCAGATATTCCCAACTAAATCAACGCCACCTGCTTGGCAAGGGAAGCTTTTTCCTGAGACTTTCACCTGGTAATCAAAAATACACAAATGTGTAAATGTATAGGCATTTATATAGCGCACTACTTACCCGTAGGGTCCCAAGGCGCTTCGACCGCTGCGAAACCCTTCCTGGCTTCCCTGAGAGATGGTCCCTTAATGGGTATCTCCAGGGTGAGACCAGGCATCCCCGGCGGTCTGGTGGGGCCGTAAGTGAAGATGAGGCAAGCTAATGCCCAGAGTTGCCGAGTGTGATCGCTGATCAGAGTGGGCACCGTGGCGAGAGAATTATCGAGTCCGCTGACCCTGGTCCAGAAACCTGCCGCGCCGCGAATCGAACCCTGGTCCCGGGCCGTCCTCTGCTCTCGGGTCTGCCGCCTCTAACCAGTGAGCCACACTACTTCACAAAACAAAAACTCTGGAAGGAAAAATATACTCGTGTCTAAATTGCGCCTTATAGAACTGGGGCTGATGAGGGGGGAGGGTTGCTGGTGTCCCCTTCTGTGTAATTTGAGTGCTGCTGTGAACCTCACTTTAACTACCTGTGTACCATCGTTCCTCTTTCTCGGAAAATTCGGAGCGCCTAGAAGCGGCTGAAGGACTTTATGTGCTTTATGAAAAATACACCGATCATACTATTCCGTTTCCCGTAAAGGCGACTAGAAGGCGTTATATATGTGTGTGTGTGTAGCGTGGTGCTGTACACTTTCCTTGTCGCACACAAGAACACGAACAATTCAAAGTTGCTGTTTTTTGTGTTGTCCCAGACAACACATACATTAGTGTGTGAACGGAGTGCCTTACGGATGGACCCTGACAACAGTACTGAGTGAAATAGTGACAATCTTTTTATAGGGAGTGCACATAATGTTGCCAGGCTGCATAACACACATTACCAAACACCTGGCACTTACAGATGAACTGCCATCCGAAGCCATGTGCTCAAGGTTTGCTAGATAATAAATGGTAGCCGTACTTTTTTTTCTAGTAAAACAGGAATAGATCCTGTTTTCGAGTTGAAGGTCGGGTTACTATGCAATCGGAGGTGCACAGAGGCAGCTTTCAAATAGAATAAACAAACGTAGCCAGCAGGTAATATTAGCAGATGTAAAATGACTGTGCATTCATTCATCCAATCACATCTACCCATGCACCCACCCTGCTATTCTCCTATAACATCTATCTACCCATGTTTCAATGGTTGCTTGCACCCAGCGTGTCCAGCAACTTTTCATCTACAATATTCCCATGAAGCCAGCACTCTATCCATGCATCCCTCCAATTTACACGTATCTTCCTGTCTCCATATGTGTTGTCTGAATGCACATGTGACTGAGTGTATGCTGTGTATTTGTGTACTACCTGTGTTTCATTTGCGATCCTACGAGTGTGATATCTGTTTGTGCATTCTAACACATACCACACAACAATGCGCAGACATTTAAAAAAAAAAGGGCATACATTTCTAAAACGCATAACACAATGGCTTTGCCAATGCGTGTTTGAAATACGTGCCAGGCATCTACCTATAGTATTAACGAAAATATGCTTAAAAGATACACTGTTCGGTATTTATAAAATAAAAAAAAAAATAGATCACAAGAGGCAACCTATTTTTCAAAATTTCTTCATTCTTAAAAACATCTCTCGGAGCGGCTCAATTTCCATACATTTCATTTGAAGGAAGTGCATAACAGTAAGCTGTAAAGTGTTTAGTTTGGTGCTGCAGTGGCCTAGTACATGTTCCAAAAGCTAAGTTGTACACTTTGTTTCATACACAGAAGCAGCTCCTTTGCTCGTAACATGCTGATCACTTCAGTAGTAGTGCAGTGCAGTAGTAAATGAAAATATACCTGATCAAGTAAAGTAAGTAAGTACTCACTCTCGAGTCGAGAGAAAGGGCACACACAGGCTGGCTCCCGCACACGGTCCACACAAGGCGACTCGACTGGTGGAGAGTAGTAGAGAGAGGATCTGACCAGTCAGCAGCACCGCAAAATGGCAAATCACTGCATGACTACATGAAGTCACACACAGTGATTGGCCATTATGCAGGGTGTGTGCACCACCCACGCGCGGCATCCAATAATGGATTGCCCTGCCCTGCTGCGCGGTGACCAGCCAATCCTGGTGCTGCAAGCAGCGCCAGGATTGGCTAGGGGGGCCCACTGACTGCTCGCCCTGTGTCGCCTTTGAAAAGCCGGCCAGCTTAAACAAACACCCCCCTGGTCACTCTCTATGGGGGAACACTAATGCGCACGCTCGAGGTAGTTTCTGCCCCCCTGTCAATTGCGCGCTAGAAGATACCTTGGCTGTCTGCTGCTGCAGCTGAGTGAGTGCGTCACGTGGACTGTCACTCAAGCTGCGCAGCAGTCTAGACCAGCCCCCCCTGCACTCCCGGATAACTCGGGTGCTTCCCAGATTCCCGGCTGCGCTTGCTTGGCGATTAACTTTTACAACAACAGTCAGTGTGTGTGTTTATTTTATTGCAGCAGCGTCCATGGAGCGTCCATGGGGCTTGTAGGGCTACGCCCCTACGCCCCAATGGACGCACCGCTGCTGCTGGACTGCCTTTACGAATAGTTCTAGACATATTTACGTTCCACTCTTCTAAGAAACACCTGACTAAAACTTGATAGTTTAAACTTTCGGATTACATCTTGTTAATTCAGATTTGTTACTGAGAAATAGCTTTAGTTCCTTTCTTAATTATATTTCAAAGGGATGGAGCTAGAAGTGTATTAAATTGAAGTGCAGAGTTACTGTGAAAGTATTTTTTTTTTATTCGTACACAGAGTAAAAATAACTGCAACGTTCATCAGCACATCTTAAACATATTTCCAACTGTGACACTAAACACATGAAAACAATGGTTAACCATGTACTCTTACCCCTTATTCCCAAAACACTTCACTCTTTATTCATAAAACATTAGCCCCAATATCTCTACCCTTAATGTGTCTTCCCCAAACCCTTAAATGTTACCCATTAACACAATTATTAATCCTATACAATGAACCCCATACCGTTGACGTCATTTACCTACCACCTAATCCCAAACCACAAACACAACCATAAATCCCTAACCAGTAACCTCAAACCCTTAACCCTACACCTGTAACCCTAAACCATTCGCCCGACCATTTATTCCATACTCTTAATCCTATACTTCAATCCTAAACTGCTAACCTTTCACCTCCAAACCATGAACCTAATGCCCCCCCCCCCCCACCAAACCCTCAGCCCTGTATCCGAAACCCACACTCTTAACACTTTAATATATTTATATATTTAGGAATACTCACTTTGAGAAGTGTTCTTATTCCAAAGTGTTGATATACAGAATCAAGACTTTTTTTTTAAAGAAGTTTTGGTTTCAAAGTTATTCCCGTGTCCCTTTGAATGCAGATTCATAAAATACAGTTTTACTAAATCTGTAACTTTTACATTTACCCGTTAACAGGTTTTATGAAACAGGCGTATAAACCTTGATAAACGTAAGAATGATAATATGCATTTGGATATGATCTTGTTCTTGTCTTTCAGATAAATAAACTAATCTCAAAGTCCACCAATAAAAATTAACTAACAGTGATATTTTGCTCCTATAAAAAAAAATGGTCATCAAAATGTATAATGCTAGCTGGAATGTATGGGGAAATTGTAGATCTTCCACAGTTTGGTGATCAGTAAATCTGGATTCTTTTTTAAAAGATCCAATATCAGATGTTTGATTTGCGGAAGTCATACCAGGCAATCCACAGACATCTCCCTCATATCAGGGAATCAAATCTGGGATTTCCAAACTGGAGATATCACTACCACTACCTCCCTGCTCCTGCAGGCCTGAACGAATAACCTCAGCAACATGACAAAAGGAGGGAAAGTATACAGCGCTAATCACCTCCAATTTTACAAGAACAAATCCATTTCAAATGCCTCTGGTCTCCAACCGAGGAACTTCTCCAATGGACAGTTCAGCTGGTTCGCAAACAGATTTACACCAAAACGACCCTAAACTTTCTCCAGTCTCAGAAACCGTTCTCCGTTCAACTTGTAATCGCTCAAATCCCTGACATTCTTCCAAAACCAATCTGCAACATCATTGCTTATTTCAGGTATATGTTCTGCCACAACTGTAATACCTTTGCTCAAACCATAGGTCTAAAAAACCTTTGCTGGATCTGCTAAACCTTTGTACCGCAGAACCCCCCATTTTGTTCTCAAACCTCACCACCAACAAATTGTCATGCGAAGCATCACTGAACTTTTCACCCTGTCCCGAGTGAAACAACGCACTGCAAATAAATTGGCTGACAACTCTAAACAATCTAAATGCAAGCTTCTCTTTTAATCTGTCCACAAGCCGCCTGCCGATAATCTCCAACATCTCGCTCCCAATCCTTCCAAACTTGCATCTGATTCTATTACTAAATTAGGTTCCTGTCCAATAACTACCTTCCCGTTCCATTCATCCACATTTATCGACCACCATTTAAAATCCTCCTTCGACTCCTGAGTCAACTTTATCTTCTCAGAATACAACCAATTCTTCCTTAAATACCTTATCTACCATCTCTGTAATGCCTGATAATAAATGGGTCCCTGGAATATTGCCTTAATAGTTGATGACAGTACAAAAGACCCACAACTCTTGCAAACATTCTCAGCAACGGCTCTTTGTTTCTCAAAAACCTCCTCAACACCTTCCTCGATTTTCCCATGGCAAACTTAACTCTGTACGCACAGTATCCACTACAAAACCAAGAAACTGAGTCTACTGACTGAGTTTTAAACAAGTCTTTTTCTTGGTGACCACAAAAACTAGAGATTGTAGCAATTCCACTGCCAGATATGTGTGTTGTAAAACAACCTACTTCTCTGGAGCCATCACCAAAATTGAGTCTTAATAGAGGACCAACCTCACTTCCCTAGACCGTAAACAAGAGATCACTGGCCGAAGTACCTTTGTAAAACACCACGGGGCAGAAGAAAGTCCGAAAGGAAAGTATATGAACTTCCAAATATTCCCTATCTATCTGAACTGAAGGTAATCCGGAGGATGTTCCTAGATAGGAACAATCACATTTGTGTCCTTTAAATATAGCAAGTCAATCGCCTTTCCTCAATACAATCCTTAAGAAATGGATACTCACTATCCTCAAATGAGGATATAACACCCAGTTGTTCAACCCTTTCGTTTATTACTAGTTACATACACGTATACTTCTTTTTTTACTAAGAAAATATTGCTTACAAGTTCGAGGGATCCCTTTTTCCCCGCAAGTGCTCCTTTTGCAACAAATTTTTCCACTTCGTTGCTTACCAAAATCCTTTCCTTTTCCATACGGTTTGTCCCATGGCACTCTCTTCTGAACTGTAAAAATGTAAATTCCATCTTGAAATCTCTTACCATCTTTAATACTAGAGATCACAAATTATTTGGCAACATCGACCTCCTCCACCATCTCAAATATCTTGGTTAGGGGTCTTACAATATCAGGAAGATGATCTTGACATAACCTTAAACCCCGCCCCTGCCCTAACATTTCTGTGGATCTCTTCTGCTTTTACCTATAAAATGCTAAGACCTCAGCACCCATTACTGGTTTTAGGGCTATTTTATGTGGCAAAAATGGCCTTGGATATTCAGATATCAATTCGGTCCTCGCCTTTTTATGTATCTCCCTGTAAAACCAGTGTGTCGCATAATGAGCTTCATGTGGGGATAGAGTCCATTCAGGCGATAAAAGGTGGTTAATTTAGAGAAGGTCAAACATCTCAGACCCCTAAAGAATCCTTAAATTCGTCCTTCCCCCTTAGAGGCCTTCTCTGCCTCATCCACAGTTCCCTTGTTTCCATTTCCACTACTTCACTATCTGAATCAACATTGGATGAACATGATCAGTAAATCTTCGCCTCCTCGGAGGCTCTGATTCAGCACTCTTGGACACTTTTTTAGGCTTTAATCTACCCATCATCAGTGCCAAAAGCACTCTCCAGTGAACTCTTCAACTTTTGTTTGTCACAAACCTCCCCTTTTGCGGTAGCTCCAATTTTGAATTAACAGAACTTCATTTCCTCGTAATCTTTTCTACTCATCCACTACAACCTGCCGCTTCATTCCTATCCAAAACATTGTGAATGATGGCTCCATCACTTTCAGTCTTATTTCAGGCCACAGGTTTTTTAACTTTCTATCTTTCATGTCTGTGATGGTGCTCATAAAGTTCCCTATGGAAAAATCCAAATAAGAGTCAATTTGTTTCCTCAATTGTCTCCTCCTCATTCATATCCAACATCTCCCAATATGACTGAAAGCCCAAAATTGCAAATGACATGAACTCTTTTCAGTTAGAAAAACTACCAACTGACATAGAAAAGCCCAGTATTGCTTAGTTCCCAAACTTCTAAAATGGCCGAAACCTGTGTGTGACATTATACACCACCCTACTTTACAATATTTCCTCTAATGGACACGCTGAGAACTAACACAAGCTTTCCCAGCTTGTCCTCCTGCCCTTGAGCATCCCGCAAAGTGATCAAAATCCTTTCCTCTAACCGAAATAACGCGTTCAACAACGTCACAACGCATACTCTGCTTGCGCTGCCCTCTTGCAAGCAGAAAAACCAACACGAAAACAACTTTTACTCAGCAGCACTGCTTGACAATCCTAATAAAGTTCAAGACTATACCAAGCTACATTTAGCCCTCCTACAGCAACGTTAGATTAGAGTTGTTAAACTAACTCAATTAATACTTCAATATTAAATATACAATCATACAACTTACTGTCGGAAGGGGAAGGCAATCCCAGACAGAGAACTCCAAAACAGACACATTCATCTGTCTTGCATGGCAAACCAACATAAGTGCTTATCTTGGGAGCAGCAGAAACAATAGAAGTATGATGACGAAGTGTTCTTGGTTTTTATAAGGTTTGAAATATTGGTTAAAGTTCAAATTTCTTTCTTTTGTTTCTGCTGGAAGTAGAAGCAATAAAGGATATAATGTTAGCCTCCGTGACTGGGCTTAAAATGTTTGTTGGGAGATACAGTTGATAGCTTGAAGTCTTGGTAAACATCTGGATCAGAGGGATAAATGATAGATCAGAATCAAAACGTGATTCCTAGGTTCTGTGCCACCAAAACGTAGTAGAAATGGTACCAAGATAAGGTGAGCAATTTTACTTTGAAGCAGTATTCACATGAATGCATATAATTAAGAATTGAGTTTTACTGCTTTTAAAGCAGAGACCACTTCAGTGCATCCAGCATTTAATTGCACAACTGTTGCCTGAAGTCGAGTGTTGAATGAGGCACTCTCACCAAGGTCAAACTGTAGCTCTGTGTCCTATTCATATTACTGACTGCTAATGCCCCAGTTTTATTTCAGTTGTGTGCATATATATATATTACAAAGGAGGGGTTATAAGGCTGAACCATGTGGCACACCACAGTCTAGACTTAGACTTATTGATCGTGAAGAGAATTTATCTAGTTTAACTGATTGAGTTTGCTCTTGTACTAAATAATTGAACCAGACCCAGGCCTTAGTCCAATATATTGAACCAGCCGGTTAAGTGCCAGATGTGCAGCTTATGGTCCTCTATACCGAAGGTTGCTGACAGGTTTAGTAGTACCAGGGTTGCCGAGTAGCCCCAATCACAAAGACCCTCCTCCCTGAGATCTAGAATGGCCATTTGGGTGCCTCCGAAGGCACAGAAACTAGATAGAAAAACCTGTCAATGTGCTGCCTTACATAATATACATTTGCATCTGATGCACCACCTCAGCTTCTGTTATGTTTGCTACAAATAGAGTGGTTAGGTCTTTCCATGCGTATGTTAAACAGCTAGAGGAGTAGCAGATTGAAGGAGGGATTACTCAATGTGGGTGCCTCTCCAGGCATGACCCCTACCTTATAAGGGCAGAGAAGCAGACTTTCTAGGGAGAAGATCTGAAGGATCCATGGAAACCAAATCCATTTACTCTTTTTTTGTTTAAGTATATTTATTGGAGTTTACAGTAATGTACAAAATAAACAACCCTTGTGGGGGGAGCTCATTAGTCCCACATTCCTCAATGCTAGATTTCCCCCAGACCATGCCTAACTTATCACTGAGTAACCACGCACCTCCCGAATTGCCACCAATCCACTATCACAGGCACTAGCAATAACAATAGGGAATATAATTTAAAAAAAATCAGTTGAGGGGGAAACAGTTCGCTGGCAGTAACTGGCTTCAGGCGTCCCAGGACTCCTAAAACAAATCCAGGGAATATCCGATGGATGCACTACGGTGTAAGGTAGGTCTGGTGCAAGTAGTTAAAAAAACGTGTAGTGGAAACGTGGGTTCCTGTATAATACCTTCACATGCACCGTTGTACTAACCCAATGCTTATCTGACAGGGCAGCACCCAGCGCAGCGGTCCAATTGGCCCTGGCTGGCATCACCGCCTCACAGAGCTGGGCATGCAGAGTGCTATAAATTACAGTGACTGTCTTCCTGACATCCTCATAAGCAATCAAAATCTGTAAAGGAGGTAGACGTCCGTTGTTCCTCAGCCCCCCTCCCTCACAGCATAGCAAGCACCCGCCAGCAGGAGCCCAATTGTTGATATTTTTCACCCTGTTCCCCCATAGCACAGTACGAGTGGTAAAAGCAGCTCTCCTGCAGCTCCCTTTCAGCACCAGGGACAGCCACGACAACTCTGCACTGAGCTCCAAGAGCCAGGAAAAATGTAACCGATTGCTGTGGGTTGTTCCTGAGACCCTAATTACCTTTACCCTGAGTGGATTCCACGCAACTCGACCTTCAGTGACCAATTGTCACTAGTGGTTTTTACCATTGACAGCAATGATAAAGTTTCACTGTATTATTTTGGATCAGTGACATAATATCGACAGACAAAATTTCGACCTACCAAAATATAGAGGTAAAAATATAGAATGCCAGAATATCGCCTGCCTATCTACAAACAGGTAAGTACAAAAATATTAACTCCAAAATATCGATTGTATAAAATATAGACTGTCAAAATATCACATTTTTTAATGTCTTAAAATTAATTTAAAAGTAATATAATAATAAATATAATTAATTTAAACATACTTAAAATAATTAAATACATTTAAAATTATTAAATAATTCATGTAACTTTAAAATACTAAAAAAGAAAATGTAATATATATATATATATATATATATAAACATTATTAACAAAACATATACAATATTTTTACCGTAGGATCTGGGACCCTCCCTCTGGAACACGCTCCCTCCCTTCATTCGAAAGGAAGAAAATTATATCAGGTTCAGAAAGCTTGTTAAGACCTGGCTATTTGAACAATAATACTCAATAGCCATGACCCTTTTCTCCTGTCCTCAAACTAGCTGCGTCTAGGCGCCGGGAAACCCATTTTGGGTAGCTGTTGCGCCCTATAAGTTGACAAAATAAATAAATAAATAAGATAGCGAGAGGGTTAAATTTAATATAACCACTCAAGTGAGTGCAACAGTAGGGAAAACATTGGATAGTGTAGAGGTAAGAATTACTATTCCAACTCCAAAGAGCGCAACAGTAGGGAAAACGTTGGATAGCGTAGGGGTAAAAATTACTATTCCCACTCCAAAGAGTGCAACAGTAGGGAAAGCGTTGGATAGCGTAGGGGTGAAAATTACTATTCCCACTCCAGTGAGTGCAACAGTAGGGAAAGCGTTAGATACAGTAGGCGTAAAAATTACTATTCCCACTCCAGTGAGTGCAACAGTAGGGAAAGCGGTGGATAGCGTAGGGGTAAAAATTACTATTCCAATGCCAGAGAGTGCAACAGTAGGGTAAGCGTTGGATAGTGGGAGGGTAAAAATTACTATTCCCACTCCAGAGAGCGCAACAGTAGGGAAAGCGTTGGATAGCGTAGGGGTAAAAATTACTATTCCCACTCCAAAGAGTGCAACAGTAGGGAAAGCGTTGGATAGTGGGAGGTTAAAAATTACTATTCCCACTCCAGAGAGTGCAACAGTAGGGAAAGCGTTGGATAGCGTAGGGGTAAAAATTACTATTCCCACTCCAGAGAGTGCAACAGTAGGGAAAGCGTTGGATAGCGTAGGGGTACAAATTACTATTCCCACTCCAGAGAGTGCAACAGTAGGGAAAACGTTGGATAGCGTAGGGGTAAAAATTACTATTCCCACTCCAGTGAGTACAACAGGAGGGAAAGCGCTGGATAGCGTAGGGATAAAAATTACTATTCCAACTCCAGAGAGTGCAACAGTAGGGAAAGCATTGGATAGTGGGTGGTTTAAAAAAATTACTATTCCCACTCCAGAGAGTGCAACAGTAGGGAAAGCGTTGGATAGTGGGAGGGTAAAAATTACTATTCCCACTCCAGAGAGTGCAACAGTAGGGAAAGCGTTGAATAGCATAGAATTTAAAATTACTATTCCCACTCCAGTGAGTGCAACAGTATTGAAAGTGTTGGATAGCGTAGGGGTAAAAATTACTATTCCCACTCCAGAGAGTGCAACAGTAGGGTAAGCGTTGGATAGTGTAGGGGAAAAAATGACTATTCCCACTCCAGTGAGTGCAACAGTAGGGAAAGTAAATACTTGATATATATTTGAAAATAAATTAAATATTAATACCAATTACAAATTAATTAAAATTAATTCCCAATTTAAGATATTATAATAATTATTCAATGTAAAATAAAAAAAATAATTTAGTTACTAAAAAATAATTACCTATTAATACAAATAACAATAAATTAGTAAATCATTTAAAAATAATTGATTAATTCAAAATACCAATTTATATATTAATAAATGTAATTAATTACAATTAAATGACTTCCCACCCAATTCCCCTATAAACCTACAACAAAAATTAAATACATAAAATTAACATAATTATCAATTAATAAAAAGTAATTACCAATTAAAATTAATTACCAATTACAAATTAAATTACAATTAAATCTAAATAAGTATCATTATAAAAACAGATTAAATTAATTATAATTAAATTATTTCCCACACTATTCCCCTATAAACCCACAACCCGCTCCAGAAAATAAATGAATAAAATTCTCATAATTATCAATTAATCAATTAATAAAAATTAATTACCAATTATATTTCAATTAATTTCCAATCAATAATTAATTAACAATTAATTGCACATAAATACCAATAAATTAAAATATTTAATTAATTTTAATTACCAATTATATTTTAATTAATTTCAAATCAATAATTAATTAACAATTAATTGTACATAAATACCAATAATTTAAAATATTTATTTATAATTAAATTACTTCCCACCCTATTCCCCTATAAACCCACAACCCGCTCCAGAAAATAAATAAATAAAATTCACATAATTATCAATTAATCAATTAATAAAATGAATTACCAATTATATTTTAATTACCAATTAATAATTAACTATTAATTGTACATAAATACCAATAAATTAAAATATTTAATTAATTATAATTAAATTACTTCCCACCCTATTCCCCTATAAACCCACAACCCGCTCCAGAATTATATTAAGCAAAAATTAAATACCATAAATTGACTTAGTTACTTACCTAAAATTCGATATTTTTGTTGTGTATAGTCTATCCATCTATATTTTTGTTGTCTATATTCTGTCCCTCGATATTTTTGTTGTCTATATTCTGTCCCTCGATATTTCTGTTGTCTATATTCTGTCCATTCGATATTCTGTCCATTCTATATTTTTGATTCGATATTATTGTCCTTCTATTCGATATTTTTGTAATCTATATTCTGTCTTATCTATATTCTGTCTACTCGATATTTTAAACTCGATATTTAACTACCTCGATATTTTTGTTGTCGATATTATGTCTGTATACCATTATTTTGCACTGATTTTATATTGCTTCTAAAATCCGTAACTCCAGTTATATTCCATCAATTTGGTGTCAAAATGAAGATAAAAATCTGATTTATATTGATAAATTTGTGTTGGATTTCTTTTGAGTCAAGTCAATTACTTATCGTCCATGTTAGTACTCTGAAATGCTTTAAACATGTTCCTCTAGTAAAGCCTGACAGCTATTTGCCACTCTACCAAGATTGAGCTAAGGATTTATTATTGTGAATCCAAGGACCATCTTTGGGGCGAGTATTGCATGGTGATGCCTAAACAGCATCACCACATAATACTCGACTTTCATACAACAAAATAAAGCAATAAAAGAAATTAAATATTAAAAATAAATTAGACAGACCAGAAAGCGATAGGTCTGCCACAACATATGCACAGAGAAAAATAACTTGAACAGGAGTGTCTTACTCCCTCTTACGTTAACAAGAGATAGGTTGGAGTGATTTGAAATCCTCCACCTGTAGAGTCATTTAGGAGGGTTCTTAAAAATAAGTTAGGTGAATGAGTCAGTGACAACATTAAAGTTTTGAACAAAAAAAAATACGCAGCAGAAATTTACCAATAACTTGTGGCACCGCCATGCAGTGCTTATGACCTCACATATTACATCATTAATTACATGTTGTATGACATCACTGATGACATCTCAAATTACATCACTGATGACATCATGCAATCTTTTGTATACATTACTCTATAAACTAGTATGGCATTAGAGGACATAAAATAAATACAAAAAAACTCAGAATAATATGAAGTATCATTAATGCATCACAGATACAACTCCCTTGAGAAGAACACACTACAGAAGAGACTGCGCTCTAATAAACGATGTATTCACCTCCATCAAGGATTTCAGATCGTTTTTCAAAGCGAAATTGTAAAGAAAACACACAGTTAATTTTTTCAAAAGCGAGAGGTACCCCTCCCTTTTATTTGAAGTAGCCCCCTGGGAGATAGAGTCCCAATGGCCTTTTAAATGCTCAGAGGGGGAGGGGGCCACATGACCCTCCACTCCCCATATTAAAAGCTTTGGACCCTGGGGTCACCAGGGCAGAATGCGGCTCGGGAAGGGGCTATGCATCCCGCATTCCAAAGTAAATGTAGCAAGGGACCAAAATGCATGATAATGAGCCCTCCTGCAGTGTTTCTATAGAGGCAGTGCTACATGAGCCTTGACTGCAGGTTAACCTGCAAAATGCAGGATAGTTGGCAACCCTACCGGTTCATTACTGCCCTTAACGACATAGGCCATGGCAGCTGAAAAAGGGTCCCTAGTTAGATTTAGATTTATTCATAACATTATAGAGCACACTGTCACTATCTATATATATATATATATATATATATATATATATATATATATATATATATATACCAGTATTTCTAAAGCTGGAGCTGGAGCCTCTACTTGGACGAAGACCACCCTACCTTGATTTCCAAATGAGATTCGTGGTTGCTGAGCGAAGGCATTTCCTTGGAACACATCATTATAGTCTTCTTTGCAGGGGCAGAGGACCCTTACCCTGGAGACCTTTGAATACTATGCAAAGTGATGTAAAGGCTATTCTTTGCTATACCCGGAGCCAGTGAAGTTCCTTCATTGCACTGGAGACCAATGATCTTCTCTGCCGGTTTAATGCCAGTTTTGCAGCTATTGCTTGAACTCTGTAAAGTCTATTTACTAGGTAGTCCAGTATTCCTAGCAACAGAGCGGTGCAGTTATCAAGCCTACTTAGTATCATGCTTCGTATAATCAATGCTTTAGACTGGAGGGGCAATAGCAGCAGGATTTTCCTTAGACATCGGATAGGTGCAAAGCTGGTACCAGCAACTTTATTTACAAGACTTTCCATTAATAGCTTTCTGTCAAATATGACCCCCAGGTTGTGGATGTCTCTCTTGGGCAGATTTACAAGAAAGTGACGCATCTGTAGAGATGCGAGACCTTTGCGCCACCATGGATGTGCCATATTTACAATACGGCGCACCATGGCCCAAGGATTGACAGATGGGACAGAAATTCGGACGGATCTGAAGGAGAAAAAGTCACGCGTTGCTGGAGTTGTGTCACAATCATGAAGCAACTCCAGCAATGCATGGGGAGGCCTATCCTCATTGTGCTGCATCACTCCTTATGCTTGTTCCAAGCAGGCGTAAGGTTTTGATGCAGTGGCGTCCTAGAAGTGGCGCAGGGAAATCTTGTAGATTTCACTGTGTCATTTCTGCGAGGCTTTCCCGCGTGGGAGCGCCCACCCTGCATTACATTATACCTGACACAGGTATTATCTGACGCAGGGCTTTACTATGCGACACATCTCCCTAGATGCATCACGTTGTAAATGGGCCGCATTTTTAAACTGCGGCTGCGTCACACAAAGAGACGCAACAGTGGCATAAAAATGACACAAGGGGCTTGTAATTCTGCACCTGAGTATCTTATCTTGTCATCATTTGTTTGTGGCCAGAAGTCTAAGGAAGTTTCATGGGGGATTTTGTTTGCTGAACAGTACACAAAAAAATCAGTAACGGGAAGCCAATACAGAAGTTGGTGAAATATGGTCTTAAAGTTTAAAAAACGTAAATACAATTAAAAACAGAGAAAACAAGAAGTTGCATATTGTAACCAGAAAAATAGTTTAAAGTATTTAAGTAAATATGCAAACACACACGAAGAATAAGTGATTGACGACTAAAAACCATGGGTACTATTTACTTAAGTTTGTACCGAACAAGCGTCATGTATACTTTGGGTGACATCAGGACTACTACAATTCACAAAATGTATTTTAGTTAAACATCTGATCTTGCCACCCGCAGCAAGATAAGCAGATTTTTACAGACGTAAGTATAATAAGGTGGGATATTCGTGATGCCAGGAGAAGAGACCTGTTGCCCAACGCTATGCATGCATTAATTAGCACCTTATATAGGAGAGCTCTTATCTGCTAGCTTCACGATGTCTCTTGCGTCATATAGCTGGAGCACAAAGCATCACAGCGAACCCATCTCCGCAGAAAACAATACACGCACAACAGCGATTCACAACGAAGTCTTAATATCGCCATAACAGTAAAGCACCCTCTGTCTTGTTAAGAAAGCACTAATATATTTATTGCACTAGGCAGTACCGCTGCCGCCCGCCTCCTCCCCATTCTTACCAGGCTACTGGCGTCCTCGGCAGCCATGGTACTGCTCCTATCAGTCAACCTCCCAAGACAGCCCCGCTTTAACTGTACCAATACAAGTAACGCCCACGTGTACATGCTCCTCCTTCAATGCCCCGCCTCATGCTCCCTCACCTTTCCTTAATGCATTCTGTCCCCTCCCCTTAAACCTCTCCGCTTTTCTCCCATTACCCAGCTCCCTTTCTCGTCTACTCTCTTTTCTTGCTGAGCTGCTTTTATATTTTTTTGTATCCTTTACAACCATCCTGGCCTCTTCCTGCTTTCCACCCCCTCCGTGGAATCGGCTCTTACATGCGAAACAAGCACAACAGCCATCTCAAATGGATATCAAAAACAAGCGCAACCCTTATCAGAAAAAAGCCGAAACAAGGCCGCACCCACAAAAAAACGACAAGTGGTTGGAATCGTATACAAACGACATAATGTTTTAATATTGTGCTCCTGGGATGGAACTGGTGCACTTTTAAGTTAGCCTCCACTTTTACAGTCACAGAAGCAGTGTTTAATTTGTAAAACTTAAGTGCCAGTCCCCTTCTCGTAAGGTTACAGTCTGCACCAAACATTGCTGACGTTTGTTCTTGTGCTTGAGTGTCCTCCATATATTGCAGTATTATACCTCTATGTTTACGTTGTACGCTTTTGTAACCTGCACACGTCACTTTTTCCTACTGTAATGCACCGTTTGCTACCTCTTTTATTTTGTTGGTTCACGATTTTCACTTTTGTAATGCACCGTTTGCTACCTCTTGTATTTTGTTGGCTCACAATTGTCATTTTTGCTTCATTTAATGTAACGTTTGCTTTTGTATTTTGTTCACTTGTAATGTTCTCATGTATCAGTTCTGTTCCTATTGTGAAGCGCTCTGACACCTTTGGGTAAAGTCCGCGCTATCTAAAAATGCACAAATAAATAAATAAATAAATTGCCCCTGCCAGCACTACCAGTGACAATACCAACATAACACCTAACCATTGCACTCGTACGAGTGTGACAATTCTGAATATTTCAGGCCCTAGAAAGCTATAACAAGCATTTGCAATGCAATAGGTGTGATGTTGGTTTCCCTCCCAATAATCACTCTGGAGCCGATATGCTGTAAAGGGGATTTATTTAACTTATGTCCTTGAAGAGCGCCGAGCCTGTCCTGCCCGTGCCGGCTCTCGCGCTTCTCTGCTAGCGCTGCGCCCTGCGCGCGCAGCCCAACATGGCCGCCACGCACGTCACGTTGGCTACGTGACGTGCAACACTAGACTGCGCACTACATATCTCCCCTTTTTCCAATCCCAAACAATTAACTTACATTTCGCTGCTCATGTCATAGTCTCTGAATCTTACTGGCTTGACCACCGCTCTACCCCTCCTGGTCAGTCTCACCGGGGTGGTGGCTGTCGCTCCTTCGCCTCTTTTGCCGCTTCCAAGCGCAGCCGCGCTTGCATCTCCTCTACTCATGTCCTCTCCAACCACCTGCTCCTGGTCGGCTTCGCCAGTCTTTTCCCCTTGATGTTCTCTCCTTCCGTCGTGTTCTTCCTCTCGATGTTCTTGTTGGACGCTTCCTCTTCCCTCGTCCACTCCTTCGGTTCCATCATTGTTCCAGCACACAATCTTGTTGCATCTCGCCATACGGTCTTGCGACCACACGTTTCCGTCGCTCAGCAAGGCCGCTCTGCCCATTAATTCCTTCACCTGCATGGGTTTGCTGTATTTGCTTTCGCCTTTCCTTTGTAGTGTGGCCAGCTTTACACGCACCCATTCCCCTTTTTCCAATCCAGTGTGCTTCACGTTTATCCATTTGTCGTAATGTTTAGTGTAAACAGTTTAAGCTTTCTCCAAGTTGGCTCGCACCACTGCCGGGGACCACTCACTCATTATTGTTTTCTCCTTCCATACCCGATTGTCTTGGGTAAATGGTTCGCGGCCTCTCAAAATCTGGAATGGGCTGTAGCCAGTCCCTGTGGGGGTGATCCTGTACGCCCATACCATGTGCCATATTTCCTTCTCCCAGTCCTTGTTGTCTGAGATGGCCGCTTGAACTGATCCCATCACCACTCTGTTGAAGCGCTCCACCAAACCGTTCCCAGCCGGGTGGTAGATGGATGTGTGCTTCGCTATGATGCCATTCTGTGGTAAATAAAATTACCCGGGCATAATTTCTATACATTAATAAAGAATAAGGATAGCTCATAAAATGAGAGGCAGAGTCCGTGGTATCTGAGTCAAAAAGGGCTTTAATTCAAATGACTCGAGTCATTGAGAATCGGGTTCCATCACCACTAAGGTTCAGGAAGGGATATCTAACGTTTTATTAACATCACACATTATATATAGTAAAACCATACAATTGCAATGAATAGAGTAGGCGGAACACTCCAGGTGGAGCAAGTGAAAAGAGAGAGATAAGAACACATGGGCGTAAAAGAAGGCGTGTAAGGAGGTGTGCACATAGGCGTTCACTTGATGAGTCATAGGTGTGTCATAGGTGGGTGGATGCATAGAGGAGGTCTGCAGGGTCAGCAGAAACCTTTACCCTACATGTGCGCGCAACTGGTCATGACGTAACATTGACGTGTAACTGGGGAGAGCTGGGGGTTGACTTTAGCACTAGTAGAGGAGTCTGGAGTCTGGGATGTCAGAACGACCTGTACCTTTAGCATATCTGATATCTTGTGTTTGGAGGATGTGTCGTCTGAAATAAAGGTCTCTCGAGTAAAAGGCTGTTCATCACTAAATGTTAGTGTGTGCATATATTTCTTCGTGCATTGCGTGGGGCCATGGGCCTTCTATGGCAACGGGTTCAGTAAATCACTTGCATGGAGACAGGAAGGCTAGGCCCTATGCTCTGCAGGCGGGATATGTTTACCTCTTTCACTAGACTGGAATGTGTTTCTGCGGAGCTGAGCAGATAACTGTAGGCAAAACACCGCCTCGGCAGGCAGGCCAGGCTGGGCACCTCTCGGCTGAGCAGGAAGTGAGGGAGAGGTCAGGGATGCATACCTAAAGTGCAGTTTTCAGAGACAGAAAAGGCTCGGAGCCATAATTCAGGGCCTGGCTCGGCTGGGCCACAAAAATGTGTGCTTCTCGATATTTAAACGTGTACCATGTAAATGCATTGGCAACGTAGGCCTCAGTGCAGAATTAACGTTTCATTCATGGAAGGCCTAATAACTGACATGTTAACATTAAACGGAAATGCAGGGGCATTATTGTGACAGGCACGGAAAAGGAATTACACGATAACATGGACATACATGGAGCATAGGTACGTGGATAGGGTGCGAGGGGGGGACACACTTACCGCATAAAATTTCTGTTTCTTCATTCCCTCCTTGTCCCCTACTGCGCCCTTTAGGATACATCTATTTTCATGAGACCATCTATTTGTTCATACAGCATCATTTGCTCGTCTTTTTTCATTCGTGCACGGAAACGTGAACGTGGACGGGGAATACAAGCAGTGGCACACAAGCCGCAAATCGCTGGGCCACATTGCAGACAGAGACAGCAACTGAATACTATGAGCAGTGTTATTCCTAGGAATGACAATACTTTCCATCCCCAGGCTGATATCACACTCCAGAGCCAACCGGACCAAGTCCAGGTGCCTGGGTTCTGGTGCATCTCGTGAGCTATCTTATGGAGCCTTGTTATTGCTGCATACACTGATGGTGCGTTATTAGGAATAAACACACAACAACTCGAGCCGATCACTCTACAAGCTCCGCCCCTATCGGCCAGGATGACGTCAAGAACAAGGCAGTTCTGAAGAACAACAAGTCTCATAGCAGACTGCTCCTCGGTCAAGTTACCTAAAGCAGAAGTAGTCTCATTCACTACTGCTTCCAGTGTCCTGGTTAATCTACGTATTAATTTACTGTTTTGGATAGGACCTATGAAGAAAAAGAATCCTTTATTGAAATCTGTATATTGCTCCCACGTTGTCTCAGTCTGATCGACAATTGGGGACTCGATCTCCCTCTTGTGTCTTACATGTATAAGTTGGGAATCTCGATGATAATGGGATGGAGCTAGAAAAACAGGTGGCAGTAGGAACGCAATATAACACGTTCCACCCCAGTCGAAGGGCAGACGTACATAGGCTGTCTGACCACAAATAAAATAGGAATGGCGGGAAGCTTTGAAAGTAGACTTTCCTTTATCACTGAATTCGACCACAGTATTACAATCACTGTGTCCTAGGTGCACTGAACCATTTTTCCTAACGCATAATTCACCTTTCACTGGTAAGACTGTTACAAACGGTGAACCTGTATTGGTCTCGGACTGAACATTCAGAATCATGAGGTTAAGGGAAACATTCCCTAATTCGTACACTTCATTTTCTAGATCTGTTCCTTTCCTTTGGGGAAAACCATCTTTATCGGGAAAACATGCTTTATTCATAACTATATTCAGGTTCCCCCAAATCCATTCACTCTGGGAATTCGTGAACTGTCTGTCTTGTGTTGATGACATTAAAGCAAACCATGCTCCACACGAACCATTGTACGAAAACGGATAAGAAAAGAGGGGCAGAACTCCCTTCATTTTCTGATAAGGGGGGAGTCGGCCGCATACCCAGCAATTCGTTACATTGCTGGTCTGGTGAGAATGGTGTAGCATACGGATAAAAGTGTTGTTGCGCAGTGCTAGTCGATAGGATAGTTCATGGGGTGGCAGGTCACTGAAAATGTGCTCTACAGTGTCGTTGAAGGAAGAATGTACATGTGAACCAAGAGGAGGAAAGAAAACATGTAGCGTCAAGCTTATACATATAATCGATATACTAAGAAAAAACATAATGATCAGAGTTACTATGCATCTACTGCGTAAGTTTTTGCAGTATTTTTCTCTCGTTTTCTTCTGCCTATCTCTCTGACTATTTGGGTCTACAATCTTATACATGTCAGGAACCTGTCTAACCGCTTCACCCGAGGGGGACTTAAAAAATTAAACGCTGTCTGACTTACTAGACCGTAGCTTCTGTCTATACTCCTGTTGCGGAGTCTTTTCTAGCAAAGGGGGTTTAATGTCAATGTTCTCGGGGCAGTTCTCAGAGTCCTTTACTGAACCAAGTCCATGGAAACGCTTCACATGATGGGCGTGGAGCCATCCTTTTCGTCCCTCGACCTTGACGGCAGTTCTCATCATCAACAAGACCAATTTGGGCGCTCGCCAGCAGGGCTCCAGAGGGCTTGAATGGTCGAAATTACGGACACACACCAGGTCTCCTGGAACAATCTCATGAGTCTTCACCTGGGTGTTGTCCGGGAAGGCAGCTGCAACCTGTGAACGACAAGAGAGTAGTGCAGACATCAAGGAAGCCAGGTAATCTGTCAGCATAGTACTGTCAACATCGGTTATTTTACGTGGCATAGGCGTACCCCACATATTCGGCGGTCTACCAAAAACCACCTCGTACGGGGATAGTCCGGTTCTGGAATGAGCTACCATACGCATGTAAAAGAGGGCAACCGGCAAGGCTACCATCCAATCCACACCTTTTTCTGCACAGACCTTCGCTAACCTTGTTTTGAGAGTCTGATTGTGTCTCTCTACGAGACCAGCTGCCTCTGGGTGTCGTACGCAATGGAATTTCCACTGGTACCCTAACAGGAGAGATACTTGTTTCATCAATTCGGAAGAGAATGGCTGTCCATTATCTGAATACACGACACGGGGCAAGCCGTATCGCGGGAAGAATTCACGGACCAACTGCTTGGCAGTGGTCACAGCAGTGTAATCTGGGACTGGGTACGCTTCTGTCCATCTAGATAGTGCACATACGACTACGAGGACATACTTGAATCCTCGACATCTATCCATCTGAATATAATCCATCTGGAGGACTTCAAAAGGGTGATCAGGAGGATGAAATCCACCTTGTTCCACGGGAATGCCTTTGCTTGGATTGAACTGACAACAGATCATGCAGGTACGCACTTTCTGTTTCGCTGCTGCACGTAAATGCTTGTTGAACCAGATGTTCTGTATACTGTCTAACATGGCTTTCTCTCCTAAATGTGCTGGACTATGTGCGGTATTTATGATAGCTTGAACCATGGAGTCAGGGAGGAACCACGTGGCCTTGCCTTTTGTCATCCATCCCTGATCTGTCTGGACCCCTCCTTGTTCAGTCCATTTCTTAATTTCGTCTGGAGTGGCATGTGTCTGTATGTCGAGTACATCTTGTGAGGGATCCCTGACTGTCATGCAATTTGTCAGTGATGGTACTTCAGTCTTCGTCGTGTCAGTTGGAATATCTGTTTGAGTCTGTGCTGTAAGTTTAGCTGTTCGATCTGCCAGGACGTTACCCTGGGAAATAGTGTCAGTGACTTTAGTATGTGCTTTGCACTTCATGACGGCTATGGCTGTAGGCAAGTGTATTGCATCTAACAGAGCTTGAATGAGGGGACCATGCTGTATCTTGGCCCCATGAGAGGTCAGAAAACCTCTCTCTTGCCAGAGGACACCGAAATCGTGAACGACTCCGAATGCGTACTGTGAATCTGTGTATATGCTTACTTTTAAGTTCTTGGCTCGTATGCAGGCTTGGGTCAGAGCGACGAGCTCTGCTGCTTGGGCAGACAGGGTGTCAATTCGTTGTGTTTCTATGACTTCAGTATCGGTGGTCACTGCATATGCGGCCACTAACTCTCCTGTGCTTGTTCTCATACATGAACCATCCACATAAAGTGTCAGGTCTGGGTCGGGTAATGCAATGTCTGTCAAGTCTTGTCTTGGCTTAGTCACTGTGTTAATTACATCCACACAGTCATGTGGTGCAGGGTCTGTTGTGATCGAGGGCAAAAGTGTAGCAGGGTTTAGAATGTTGCAACGTCTGATCTCTATGTGTGGCTGGAACAATGTCAGTTCATATCCTGTCAGTCTTGCTATAGTCAGTTGCTGTGTCTGTGTCCTGTTCAAGAGAACTTCCACTGAGTGTGGAACCTGTACTGTCAGGGGATGTCCTAACACTATGGAATCACTCTGTCTGATTGCTAGAGCTGTTGCTGCAACTGATTTGAGGCACGCAGGCAGAGCCTGGGCCACTGGATCCAGTGTACTAGAAAAGTAAGCACAAGGCTTGTGTTTTCCTGCCTGATCTTGTGTGAGGACAGATAATGCTGTGCCATCGCGTTCAGTGACAAAAAGTGTAAAAGGTTTGCTGTAACATGGTGTCGCTAAAACCGGTGCTTGACATAGAGCTTTCTTCAATTCATCAAATGCAAGTGTATGTTCCTGAGTCCAAGGGAGGACAGTCGAAGTCGCTGCCTCCTGTGTTGTCAACTGTATGAGTGGTTTGGCTAGATATGCGTACTGGGGAATCCATTGTCTGCAGTAAGAAGTGAGGCCAATGAAGGTCCGTACTTCCTTTTGTGTCTTGGGCTGTGGAAGATGTGCAATTAACTGAATACGGTCAGGTGTCAACTGTCTACCCCTCTTGGACAGCAAGTGACCAAGGTACACAACTTGCTGGACACAGAATTGTAACTTCGAAGGGGACACTTTGTGCCCCTTTTCTGCCAGGAAGTATAAGACTGTCAGTGATGCACGTTCGCAGTCTCGTTCTGTCCGTGCTGTGATCAAAAGATCATCAACGTATTGGAGCAATGCAGTGTCAGTAGGCATGTGAATACTGTCCAGTTGTCTTTTCAATGCTTGACTATAAATACTAAGGCTTTCTGTGAACCCTTGAGGAGCCCTTGCAAATTTGAAGCTTCGGCCATTTAAACAGAATCCGAAGAGGTATTGTCTCTCCGGATGGATCGGGACACTAAAGAAGGCGTTCTTGAGATCAATTACAGTAAAGAACGTCGCTTCGGTATCAATGGTAGTCAATAGTGAAGAAATGTCTGGGACCACTGGGTACTGGGGTATTATGCATTTGTTCAGTTCTCGGAGGTCAATCACTAATCTGTAAACCGGTGGTGCATTTGGGTCCGTTCGTTTAAGAATCGGAATGATAGGAGAATTACATATATTTGAGTCAGTTTCTACAACCACTCCCTGTGCAATGAGTTCGTCAACAATTTTCAGTAACGCAACTACAGCATCAGGTGGCAACTTGTATTGTCGGATTCGTGGCAGTACAACTCCTTGCTTGAGTGTGACACGGTATGGTGTAATGTGCATATAACCTACATCAGTCGGACCTTGTGCCCATAAATGCTGTGGTACATTCTGGAGTCTGGGGTTAAAATCTCTCAATACATAATGTCCTTTAAAATCACGTAAAAACAATCTCACTCCTTCCGGAGAACAACAAATCACTGCTCCTAGTTCCTTCAGTGTTTTTATACCAAGCAAGTTTTCTGGACATGATTTAGTAAGCAACAAGTCTGTAGTACGGGACGATGGACCAACTTCTAGGGAAACTGGCTTTGACACTTCGTTAACAATAGGCTTTCCTGAAAATCCCAGGGAAATATTCTGTGAGCCTGAGAGGGGTGCCCCTGGAACCTCGTCATGACTGATGGTAGTTCTGCTCGCCCCTGCATCAATCAGAAATTTTCTGTCTTTCCCCAATACATGACTATGTACATAGGGACCCTCTTGATCTACAGGAACCTCGATAAGGGGCAAGCCAACCTCCCTCTCTAGGCTGTTTCATGAATACTGTTGATAATCTGGGTAGTCTGACTGTGCATACTGGTACATTTGTTGTGTGACATGTTGTGTGGCAGCAATGGGTTGGGGTACAGCTACTGTCTGTTGCGCGTTCTGTGGAGTTTGCGTGTTCTGCGGAATGTGTTCCTGTCTAGGAGGACGCGGTCTTTCTTTCGTCTTGCCTGTAGCTATATTGTGTTTCAGGACAGCACATTCATTTATATAGTGACCTGGCTGTTTACAGTAGTTACAGTTCCCTTTGACAGGTGCCGTGCCCTTTTTCTGGCCATCGGCTGGAACTGATTGAGCAACTAGTACTTTCATTTTTGTATCTTTCATGCATCTCTTTTCGTGTTCCTGTTCTTCTCTAATTCGGTTCTGATGGTACTGTAACATTTGTAACATTTGGGAAGGGCTATTTGCTTGCCAGGTACTCTCAACCTTCAGTACTCTATTTTTGATCTGTGGTAAAGAATTCTCTACTAATTTGGTCACAAAAAGATGTGGATACGATTCACTACTTGTCTTCAGGCCACTGTTAATAATAAAACATTTTTCGAATCTAGAATAAAAATCACTAGTGTCTTCATCTTGCTTCTGTTTGCAGGCTGAAATAGCATCCCAATCTTCCTTTTTAGTAGTCAATAATCTCGGCAAAACCTGTATCAATAGCTCGGGTAACTCTTTAGCTTTGTCCCCGAGACCGGTACCAGGGGTTCGTGTATTATCTTCATCTTCTAATTCTGTCCAGGTAATCTTTTTCTCTCCCACCTCCCACTCTTTTTCTTTAAGTTTTTCATAAATGCCTGCTGGTAACAGTACTTTCAACATTTTAATCGTATCAGCGTACGTATACTCCCCCATGCGGAGCATGTCTTTTAATTCACGGTGGAACCCTGCTGGGTCTTTATCGTGACAGGGCAGTAATTTTTTCATTTCCAATAATTCCATTTTCGTCAAGGGTGTGTAAACATATACTCGTTGAAGTGCACCCCCTGCAGTCCTAACGGGATGAACCTCTCGTAGGGGATTCTGTCTGTCTATGTAAAAGGTCTTTCATTCTTGGTGTGGGGCAGGAGCCGAGTGCGGGGTCAGGAAAGTCAAGTACTTATGTCATTGATCTAGAATAACATTAATTAATTCGGTGCCTAAGCCTCTCCATCGTGCTAGGAGTAAATCGTCCAACCATTTATACAAGGGTCCTGGATCAGAATGCTGACTCTCGTACAATGTGATGAGATGTTGAATCATGTAAATACCAGCTAAACGCTGTTCTTACGGAGGAAGACTCAAAAATGTTTGGGCTACTACGTCATCCTTATATATGTTAGAATTTCCTGCCCATTGAACTGCTGACTGGGCTAGTTCTTGTTCATGCATAGTACTAAGTTCGCTACTCCCTACTCGTTTTTTCAGTGCATGTTCAGTAGCTTGGAACAGGTGTTCAAGGGAATATCGGTCTGGTATTGGAGAGAGAGAACGTGTATTGTATTCTAGGCATATGGGTCTATCAAACGGTCTTGCCCTACCTACATAATTCATTTTATTCATTTCCCCTGTTACTGCATCATCGTCCTCTGAGACTTCGTCGTCCTCTTCCTCAGCTTGTTTCTCGGCCTGTTCTTTCTTGTGTATCTCAAGTATTTCTTTACGAATTGTCCTGTACATGCTTTTTACTCTATTCTGTGTATCATGCTTACCCATAGCTATATTGTCACTCCAATTCGTCATACCTTTAGTTACTTCTTTATCTGGCTGGTCTCGTTCCCTGATCAAACAATTAACCAAAAACTGTAAGAGCATGCGTTGAAGCTCCACTTTTCTATTTGCCATGGCCTCGTGTATACTTTCTGGTCCCTCCCCCGTTCTAATGAAGTGGTATATTCTGTCTAAATGGTCCTTCATGCCTGGTAGAGTAATCAAATAGTCTGCAACACGTCTTAATCGCATTGAGTATATGAGCATTGTGCCCTCACCTGGTACTGGATCATATATACAATCGGTGAGGGACTGTCTAAGGGTTGCTAATGTCATTGGTTTTGGCGTGTGTTGTAGTGCTAAATCTCGTAGTGTTCGTTTTATTGGTGGTGGGGTGTGCTGTATATCTCTAGAGGGCCCCCCTCCCGATGCTCCTTGACTTGAGTCGCCTAGGCTTGAATCGTATATTACTGCCAGCGCTGTTGCTGGTAATGCGAGTTGATCTTGTACCACGGGTGCTGGGCGAAACGGATTGGTAGGGAGGGTGGCAGGAGGATTAGTAGGGTTGGGAGGAGGAGGTAAATTTTCATTTACATATTCTGGAGCAGCGTCGTCTAGATAGGAGGAAAGAAAAATGTCCGCTGCGGTCTGTTTATGACTACGGAGTTTAGTCGGGATCAATGGTGGCGGCAAGTTACTGTGTACTTCCGGAGTCACTTTCGGTAGGCCCTCGGCAAGGAGGGGATACATGCCTTTAATAAGGGCATTTCTTTGTCTATCTAACTGTTCTGCCTTAACCCGTTCACCTTCTTCTTGTAGCTCTTTTTTCTTGGCTTTTTCTGATACTTCTTTCTGCTTTCTGGATTTCTTTCTCTGTTCTTCTATGTGCTTATTTACGCCACAACTCTATGGCATCTTTCTGGGATTGTCTAGCTTTCTTTTTCCACAGTGCTTCCTCTACTCTCATGATGCAATCAGCATCCCATGTCCCTGAGACAGGCCATCTATATTTCTCTTCCAGATCCTTCGTGTAATCTACCCATAAATCTAAGTACAGTATGGCATCTAGGCCATGCTTTTGGTACATAAAATGTCCAGGAGTGTCCCTAGGCGGGACGGGAACTGCCTCTTTGAGTATCCCCTTCCTGGTTCCTATCTGACGTAATTTCGAAAACAATGGCATGTTTGAACTAGCTTGAACGAAAACACAATAAGCACAATAATAGACTGTAAACCATCATTCATACCACGACATTAAAACATTAGAAACATATACTAACTAGTACATAGAATAACACAATCCTAGAAATCCTAAAATAAACCTTGTTTACTGGATGCACTGCTAAAACAGTACAGTCATACCGGTCTCATAAAGAGACACGTCTTTATCGCATCCACCTAAATGGACACGTCTCTACCGGATCTGTGTACTCAGATCCGTCTTGACCGGGCTCAAATAAATGAACCTGTCTATATGCGTTCCCAACAACGGTACTCACCGGGAAGCAAAACTGAAGGCCTCGGAAACTCGATACTGGACTGGACTGCTACGGCTTCTTGCTGCGCATGCGCCTCGGAACAGGTGGGCCTCGGGATACCTCGGACCTTGCTCTCTCGGCTTGGGCTCTGGTCGGGATAGTCCGCAATCCTCACCGCCTCGTGTGGATGCCAGGTCGCAGTCTCGGTCTCCTCTGTGGGCCTGAGGGAGTTGGCAAGAAAACCCGCGAATGTGCACAGAATGAGTCCGTCACGGCTATAGAAGGGGTCAGGGGGCTGCGCTTACATCACCGGCGCGTGGGGAAGGGGACTCGTCCCTGTTCGGGCGCCAGATTAATGTGGTAAATAAAATTACCCGGGCATAATTTCTATACATTAATAAAGAATAAGGATAGCTCATAAAATGAGAGGCAGAGTCCGTGGTATCTGAGTCAAAAAGGGCTTTAATTCAAATGACTCGAGTCATTGAGAATCGGGTTCCATCACCACTAAGGTTCAGGAAGGGATATCTAACGTTTTATTAACATCACACATTATATATAGTAAAACCATACAATTGCAATGAATAGAGTAGGCGGAACACTCCAGGCGGAGCAAGTGAAAAGAGAGAGATAAGAACACATGGGCGTAAAAGAAGGCGTGTAAGGAGGTGTGCACATAGGCGTTCACTTGATGAGTCATAGGTGTGTCATAGGTGGGTGGATGCATAGAGGAGGTCTGCAGGGTCAGCAGAAACCTTTACCCTACATGTGCGCGCAACTGGTCATGACGTAACATTGACGTGTAACTGGGGAGAGCTGGGGGTTCACTTTAGCACTAGTAGAGGAGTCTGGAGTCTGGGATGTCAGAACGACCTGTACCTTTAGCATATCTGATATCTTGTGTTTGGAGGATGTGTCGTCTGAAATAAAGGTCTCTCGAGTAAAAGGCTGTTCATCACTAAATGTTAGTGTGTGCATACATTTCTTTGTGCATTGCGTGGGGCCATGGGCCTTCTATGGCAACGGGTTCAGTAAATCACTTGCATGGAGACAGGAAGGCTAGGCCCTATGCTCTGCAGGCGGGATATGTTTACCTCTTTCACTAGACTGGAATGTGTTTCTGCGGAGCTGAGCAGATAACTGTAGGCAAAACACCGTCTCGGCAGGCAGGCCAGGCTGGGCACCTCTCGGCTGAGCTGGAAGTGAGGGAGAGGTCAGGGATGCATACCTAAACTGCAGTTTTCAGAGACAGAAAAGGCTCGGAGCCATAATTCAGGGCCTGGCTCGGCTGGGCCACAAAAACGTGTGCTTCTCGATATTTAAACGTGTACCATGTAAATGCATTGGCAACGTAGGCCTCAGTGCAGAATTAACGTTTCATTCATGGAAGGCCTAATAACTGACATGTTAACATTAGACGGAAATGCAGGGGCATTATTGTGACAGGCACGGAAAAGGAATTACACGATAACATGGACATACATGGAGCATAGGTACGTGGATAGGGTGCGAGGGGGGGACACACTGACCACATAAAATTTCTGTTTCCTCAATTCCTTTGCATGAATTGGGACCATTTTTCTGATCTGAATTGGGGGCCATTGTCACTGAGGATGGATTTTGGGATACCTTCCCTCACGAACGTGTCAGCTAGGAATTTTACAATGTTCTCCATGTCCATCGTTTCCTCTATCTTCAATTCCGGCCACTTTGCATATCGGTCCACCAGGACACAGACGTATTTCTGGACCCCTTGCACGTCTAAGATCGGACCTAGGATATCTACTGATAGTTCCTCCCAGGGGTTTCTCGGGGGGGTCGAACTTGCCCAGTGCAGAGCGCAGTGGTTTGAGTGTTTTGTCTGCACCTTGACACTGTGGACAGTCCCTGACGTGTTTTTCGGCCCTTACATCCATTCCTGGCCACCAGTAGTTTTGCTTGGCCCTCAATTTTAGTTCCCAGATTCCCAGGTGCCCCTCATGGAGTATGTCCAGTAATTTGGGGATGATGTTGGTCGGGGGAATGACTTTCTCTCCCCTGTACACAAACACTCCTCGGTCGTCTATTGACAGTTCTTCCCTGACTTCAAAATATGGGTTGAGTTCCCCACGGGTCAGCCTCTTGTCCGGCCATCCTTTGGTGATATGTGATTTCACTTCTTCTAGTACCTGGTCTTCCTTGTATGCCTGTTCCCATTCTTGATGACTGATGGTAGTTTCTTGGTCTTCTGTGAGTGCTACCCATTCTTCTGTTCCCGCCTTGTCTTCCTCACTCGGTTCCATGGCTGCTGCTCTGCTCAAATAGTCTGCCACTCTGTTCTTGCTCCCTGGAATGTACTCCACGTCATACCTAAATTCAAGCAGCTTCAGCGTCATTTTGGAAATCCTGGGCGTTGCATCGGCGTGACCACTTGACGTTAGCACTTTCAGTAGGGGCTTGTGGTCCGTTCGCAATTGGAACCTTGTGCCCCATAAGAACTGTCTGAACCTAGTCGTGGCCCATACTACTGCCAGCATTTCCTTTTCAATCACGCTGTATTTCCTTTCTGTGTCACTAAGCGTGCGGGATGCGAAGCTCAGTGTCTCCAATCTTCCTTGCCCTCGGTCTTGCATGAGGACCGCTCCAAGTCCCTTGTCACTGGCATCGGTGGTCAGCACTGTTCTTCCCTGGGGATCGTACCCTTGAAGTGGTATTGCTCCTGCCACTTCTTTCTTGATGATGTCGAACTCCTCCTGTGCTTCCCTTGACCAGTGAAATTCTGTGTTGTCTCTTGTAAGTAGCCTCATGTGGTGGGTCTTTGAGGCGAAGTGCTGTACAAATTTGCCGTAATACTCCGCCATTCCAATGAATGATCTGACTTCTTCCTTGTTGGACGGCGGGGGTGCCTCACAGATCGCTTTTACATTCTCTGCTTTCGGAGTCACTCCTCGCACCCCTATTTCATGTCCTAGGTAGGTCACTGACTCCATTCCTATCCGGCACTTGGTCCATTCTGCTGTGAGGCCCTTACTCTCTAGGATCTTTAGAACGTTCCCGAGCTTCTTGTCATAGTCGGGTCTATCTCGCCCCATAACCAGAATGTCGTCCTGGAAGTATTGGACGCCAGATGTGTCTTTGAACAATTGGTGCATCAGTTTCTGGAACACGGCTGCTGCCGAGGCAAGCCCAAACGGCATGCGGCGGAACTGATAACACCCGAATGGGGTGATGAACGAAGTGAGTTTGCGGCTCTCTGGGTGTAGAGCGATCTGGTGGTAGGCTGAAGTTAAGTCTATGGTGGAGTACCATTTGATTCCCCTGGTGCTGTCCAGCATCTCTTCTATTCTGGGTAAGGGAAATCCCTCTACCACTATGTTCTTGTTTAGTTCGCGCAGGTCGACGCACAGACGGACCTTGCCGCTGGGCTTCTTGACCACCACCAGTGGCGCCAGCCATTCTGCACACGTGATGGGCTCGATGATCCCTTTTCTCTCTAAGTCCTGCAGTTCGGTCTTCACTGTTTCCCTCACTGCCAAAGGGATGTTCCTCACCTTGTGGGCCACTGGCACAGCATCTTCTTTCAGAACGATCTTGTGTGCGAATTTCTCTAATCTTCCCACAGTGCCCCCAAAAACCTTTGGGTATTCGCTCTTCCACTTGTTGAGGTCTGGCCATGTGTCCAGTTCCGTCAGTAGAATTTGCTCCTTGCCACCCGGGTCCAACTTGATGCCTAGGTCACCTTGGTCGAGCCACCCTAGGACCGAGGGGCCCTTTTCCGACACATAGAGTTTGCAGTAGGCAGACCGGCCTCTGAATTCAAAGTTTAATGGTCTGAATCCCGCCATTGGTATACGGTCTCCATTGTAGGTGACTGGGCGTATGTCCAGCTTCTCAAGTTCTGGGCCGAGCTGTGGTGCAAACTTCTCCTCCCACACTGCTCTCTGGACAATGGTGTAGGGTGAACCTGTGTCCGCCACCACCTGAATTGTGATGCCTCAAATCGACATATCCAGGACCGGTTTCATAGTCCTTTTGCCGTTGGCGCTTACAACATGGCCTTCTACACTTAATACTTCATCATAGATACAGAGAACCGTTACAACTTCCTCTTCAGTTCCCTCTTCTTGATCTTCACTTTCTTGCCCAACGTACCTCACGGTGCTTTTAGAAGCCTTCTTCCGACACACCTTCTCGTAATGGCCGATAATTCCGCAATACATGCATTTGGCGCGAAACGCTGGACACTTCCTGTCGTGCGCCTCGTGCGACCAGCTCCCGCATCTGTAGCATGTCTTTTTGTTGGCTCCCGTTTGTTTTCCCGGGGGGCCATTGTGGCCTTGCCATTTTCCCGGTCCCTTCTCTGATGGCCTCCTGTTCTGGTAGTCTCTGCGGGGCTCTTCGTTGTCCACTTTGTTCACCATGACACTGGGCGCTGTTTCCTTCCTTGTTGCCTCTGCGCACCTGCGTGCCAGTTCAGCTCTTTTGACGATGACTAGCACCTCCTTGAGGGTGGTATCCCCACTGGCTCAAAGTTTGTCTTGTACTGCGGTGCACGTGGTGTGCATCACCACCTGGTCTTTTATGAACTCTTCCTCCCAGTTAGCGTACCTGCAAGTGGACGCCAGCTTCTTCAGTGCCGCCACGTATTCCTCTACCGTCTCTCCTGGTTGCTGCTTCCTCTGCTGGAAGTTGAATCTGTCCACTGAGACACATATCGCCGGCCTGAAATGTTCATTTAGGTCCTCCATCGCGTGGGCATACACATCGTCGTCTGTGGCCGCTCTCTGTTTTGGAACTAGGCTCTTGTAGATCCTCAGGCCTTCTGGGCCTAAATTCAGTAGCAAGATGCGTTTTTTTCTAGTAGGTTTGAATTGTTCTTTGTTTTCGTCTTCTAAAACTCCGATGAAATTGTCGATATATTCTCTCCAGTCCTCCCATTTCATGAGTGGTTCTCCCGGTCTGGGCAGGAACTGCACCGGCGCCATCGCGTACCCCGCTTGCGCACTGATCTTCTCGCCCTTGGCCTTCAGCTGCGCACTTCCTTGACTGCTAGGGCTTCCTGGCTAGTTGTCTTGCTCTTCCTTGCGTGCTTGGGGTCGGGGACTTCCTGCCTCAGCCCCCTCACGTATTTTCGAGGTATCCAGCGCGGTCCCCCTTGTCCTATGGGTCGCAGCGTGATTTGGCGCGCTTTCTGTCGCGGTTCTGGGCCGGTCTACTCACGGAGGGTTGTCTGTGCTGCTCCTCTGGGCTCCTAGGGGCACTGCCACGCTCTTCAGGGTGCTTGGTAGCTCCTTGTTCTGTCCTGGCCTTGTGGTCCTGCCTGGCACTGCTGCTCCTTGACCACTGCCACTGGTGTGGATGTTGTTCCTCCAGTGCTGTGTGTAGGGGGGGGAGGGGGGGTCTGCATATCCCATCCTCGTCGCCACTGTGATGTTGGTTTCCCTCCCAATAATCACTCTGGAGCCGATATGCTGTAAAGGGGATTTATTTAACTTATGTCCCTGAAGAGCGCCGAGCCTGTCCTGCCCGTGCCGGCTCTCGCGCTTCTCTGCTAGCGCTGCGCCCTGCGCGCGCTGCCCAACATGGCCCCCACGCACGTCACGTTGGCTACGTGACATGCAACACTAGACTGCGCACTACAATAGGTCTCGCAGCATTAAAGTCTGAGTTACTGGCATTGTAAATGACAATGCTTTGCATAAATTTTTTTTCTTTAATTTGCAATTGGTATATAAATATTGTTTGTGAATGGTTAGTTGTTGCTTATGCTAAGCAAAGTTTGGTAGTAATATAGAGTGCTAGTCTTGCTTGTTATAAGCATGCTGATTTAAACGCTCTGATACCTGCGGGTAAAGTTTGCGCTATATAAAAGTGAAAACTAATAAATACATTTAACAAAGCCTACCTGTACCACGTCCGTTCCTATTCTTTGATGCCACATATCTTTGGGTACCTGTATTTATGAACTGCACCTGGCTGTAGGAAACCTCCATGGCAGGAACAACGTGTTGCGGGGCAGACACGGGCAATGTAACCACTGTCCTGTGGCTGCACCGCGGGGTAACAGTGTAGGGGCAGGAAGGCAGGCAGTTGGTAGTAATGTGCCATAGCAGTGTAGTTCTCTGTGTATGCTGGGCACGGGGGTTGCTATTGGCTGACAAAAGTGGTGAGGAGGTGCCGGTTCGGTATGCCTGCTTCCTGATCTTGGGCAGGCGACAGTTAAAAAAAAAGCATTGCTAAAGCAATGCTGTAGGTCGAGACCTAAAAAGTGGACTGCACAATCTACCTAGGTTGGCCTCAAATGGGAGATACTCGAGGCAAAACCCCAAACATGGAGATCAGCACTGTATAACAAACCATCCTAGGTGTCTGCACATTTTATAGGAAGGTGGCAGACAACTGGCCTTGACCGTGCCAAAAAGTGCAAAAGAACAGATTGTTGAATAAATGAATTACATTGCAATATCCTCTTCACCAGACGCCCACCATCCTTCCATTCCATTTGAAGCTGGAAATGGCCGTACTCTAGAATAGAAAGCATTGAAAGATGAGAAGCTGTGCTTAATTTGAGCTGGTTGTTTTCCAGTGCTCTGCACTGGTGCTTAATTGCCTGAACCTGCACTTATGACAGCTGCCACATGATGGCGCTGTTTGTGCAATTTAAAGAGAACAGAAAAATCGTTGATTGTTAATTCAATATACATTAAAAACAACTAATATCTGCCACCCAAGCCATTCTTAAAACTTTGGCATAATCAAACTGTTTGAATTGTCACACTTATAGCAGTGTGAGGGTTAGTAGTTGTGTAAGTACAGTGGCAGTGTGTGGTGCGAACTGTGGTGGCCTCCTCACGATGGCCTGGCACTTATGTTTTTTATAAATTAAGCACTGATGGGAACTTTATTCAGAAAGAGGCTGTCGAAAAATCAGAGAAAAGACTGTGCAGAGAGAAGGGGTAGAGAGAAGGACTTGGGGGCAGAGAGAGGGCAGTGCGAAGTACTGTGGGGCAAAGAGAAGGCAGAGAGAAGGAATGGGGCCAGAGAGAGGGCAGAGAGAAGGATTGGGGACAGAGAGAATGGGCAGAGATAGAGGGGGCAGAGAGAAGGACTGGGGGAAGCGCCTTGTAGTCGTGTTTACTTTCTTCGGTGAACTTGTTTTCTATGTCTATTGTGTGGACGTGCGAGTCTTCTGCCCAAGCAATGTCTACCAGTGACGTCAGACGGTTCGCGCAGTGACGATTGGCCGTGCGCGCAGCCGCTAGCTCCAGCTGATAAGGGCTGTACATGGGCGGAGGCCCTGTCTCGGCAGCTGTGGAACCGGAGAGGCAGCCGGGATCGCTGCGCAGGTGAGGGGTGAACGGGGGGTGTCAGCCATCACGGAGGGACCTATGTAAGTTTAATATTTATGGGACCAGTGTACGTCATCTGAACTTGAGGTGTTCATGTGCACAGTAAGCACCGATTAGGGGACCTCAACAAAGGGTTAGGCTTTTACCTGACTATACTGCGTTCTTTCTTGGTATGCAAAATATTGGTCAGTCCCAGCTGTCTGCCTCTCATCCTACCGGCATGTGACGAGTGGCTTGCTCGCTCGTTTTGTATGTGGGCACAAATAATTGACAGCAAGGCCTGCTGTGTACTTCGAGCCGTAAGATGTGAGCCGCGGGGCGGGCAAGGGACCCGCACACCACCGTACTTAGATTGGAACACCCTTCATAAAAAAATATATATATTTACTTGCATACACTGCTCAAGTAAGGATTCCGGTGCCAGCGCACGCAGAATCGCAGACTTATCCCGCTTTTCTTGCCCTCCCTTTCCACTCATCCTTGCCGGTAACCCAGTTAACTAGCATTGGCGTTATGGAAAACCTGAGTCCGCAGCTGGCCGAGTTTAGAAGGGGAGGGGGGAAGGTCATGTGCAGTCCGACATCTCTAGCTAGAGTGGACAGGGCAAGCACTGGCTGCTCAAGTCAGTTGTCCGTATTGTTTATTTGTTTTCTTGATTCAGCTGTGCTTTTATTCTTTCTATTTTGCTTACATACTACATTGATCAAATTTGAAATATTACACAGGGTTGCGTCTAAAGTCTCTCCCCGGAACTTTCTGGGCGCCCACTTTACCCACATTTCCTCTTGGGGGTGGGGTGGGGTGGGGTGGGGTGGGGGGAGAGTTACTTGGTCGGGCCGGTGCTGGTGTGCTGTGACTTCGTGTGCTCGCGTTGACGGGCCGTGGTTTGCAAGGGAGACAGTAGATGAGCACAGCGTGTTAAAGCGCGTGACCTGATACGATTCCTGAGGCTGCGCGTGCCCATCTCTTGTCTCCTTGTAGGCAGAGCCGCCGACAATAGGTCTCGCTGCGACAGGGCTTCGCCCTGTATCGCAGGTGCGAGATCTAATAAATGGCATGAGAGGCTGGTTTTAATATCAAATTCCAATGTCTTTTGACTTAACCCCTTTGCTGCCAGGCCTCTGCCACCATGCCAAGCCTTTTTTTGGCTGTTTGAGGTAGTTTACGCTTAGGCTGCCATAACTCTTTATCCACATAAGCTATCCATTTCAAATATGCAACCTTTTATTCCAAAATCTTGAGGATTCTAAAGGTACCATAGGTTTGTGGATTTCCCTGGAGGGCCCTGAGAAATTAGACAAAATACAACTTCCTTTTGGGTTTTTGGGAAAAAAGGGATGACCCTATGCATAAATGTGAGGAAAACGTGATTTATTTGACCTAAATTTGAGGTTTGCAGGGAATTCTGTGTAGGAAACGTTGGAGGATCCAAGCAAGCCACACCTCCATGGACTCCTTCGGATGTCTAGTTTACAGAAATGTCTGTGTTTAGTAGGTTTCCCTAGATGGCCGCCAAGCCCAGGACCTCCTTGCAAAAACCAGGTTGTTTTGTGATCGATATTTTTTGAGGCCTCAACAACATGCTTTGGGCCCTTCCCTGCAGCAGGCACTTGGCCCACCCACACAAATGAGGTAGTATTTTTATCAGGAGATGTGAGGGAAAGCTGGGTGGTAGGAAATTTGTGAGGAAACAATATGTTATAGTCAATGAATCAAATTTACAAGGGCTTCTGGGTAAGTAAACCTTGTTGAATCCACACAAAACATATCACATATTATTTCCTTGGGGACCAATTTCCAAAAAGATGTGAGGACAATAGGTGTTCACTACAAAGTCAGTAAGCACTGACCGTAAAAAGCAAAAGAAAACACAAAAACTTTAAGGAACACCCATTCACTAATCAATCACAGGCATTCGGGTTGGATTTTGGCACACGGGTAAGTAAATGGTTCATTAAAATAACTTTATTCACCAATGACTTCACGAAATACAATCCGCAAAAGCCATTGGTAATTTTTCAAAATTAGACCAATGAACCATTGACTTACAGCTCATGAGCTGTGATGCCTCATCAAGACACCAACCGCTTTACAGCCTGTAATGATGTCAATTCAATTTGATGCAAGAGTGCACAGTGACCAAACTGATCAGGCACTAGGACCAGCCCGAGTGAGGGACGAGGGCGGGCGGAAAGGGAGGAGCCGGGGGACCAAGGGGTCAGTTAGCCGTTAGCCCTGTGCAAGGAAGGAGCTGAATAAAGGAGCTGAGACAATCATCTGTGTCTGCGTGCATTCTGTGGGAATAACGATATTACAACTGGCGACAAAGGTATCCTGTCCCCACGCGTGCGTGAAGAAGGCTAACCCGGCACCCAGCGGTTATTGACCCGCCTGGAGCTCACCGCACGTCTGGAGGTTCAAACGCGTTGCCCACAACGCTCACCGAGAGCCCACCTCGGCGGCGGAAGCGCGTTATCAAAAGCGCCCACCGAGAGCCCACCTCGGCGGCGGAAGCGCGTTATCAAAAGCGCCCACCGAGAGCCCACCTCGGCGGCGGAAGCGTGCTGCCAAAAGCGCCCACCGAAAGCCCACCTCGGCGGCGGAAACAGCGGAGCCCTGCCTCGTGCAAGAGGCCAAAGCACACTGCCCAAAGTCCCCACCGGGAGCCCACCCCGGTGGCAGAAGCAAAAGAAAGCTGCCCTACCCGTTTGTGACTCCAGCGGTGGATCGTGGCTGCATGCGGTGAGTGAAAGCGCCGATTGACGGTGTCCCCGGTGAAAAATTTAAAAAAACGTCCGAAATCTCGCCAGAAACGAGATTCCCGCGCGGCCATCTTAGAGTCAGGCTGCATTGACCAATCCCCTGTGAGGGATCATCGGCGGCCATTTTGAAGTCAGGCAAAGAGCCTGAAACAGCAAACAAACATTGGCGAGTGACAAACAAACATTGGCAAATGTAATAGGACCAACAAATAAGCACTGGCGAGTGCAACGGAAGTAACAAACAAGCACTGGCGAGTGCAATACAGACAGCAAACAAGCACTGGCGAGTGCAACAAAGTAACAATCAAGCACTGGCGAGTGCAACGGGAGCAACAAACAAGCACTGGCGAGTGCAACGGAAGCAACAAACAAGCACTGGTGAGTGCAATACAGACAGCAAACAAGCACTGGCGAGTGCAACGGGAGCAACAAACAAGCACTGGCGAGTGCAATAAAGACAGCAAACAAGCACTGGCGAGTGCAAAAAGTAACAATCAAGCACTGGCGAGTGCAACGGGAGCAACAAACAAGCACTGGCGAGTGCAACAGAACATAGCAGAGAGTGAATCAGGCCTGTAAAAGCAGTCAAGAACCACAGGTGTACAATGCCCGACCCAGCCCCCACAAGCATGATGAGAGCCTCATTTCTACGCAGCCCCGAGCCCCTTGTTCTTGAATCTGGCGGGAGCATGGGTCCGCGATGGCAAGAATGGATAGAAGATCTTGAGGACTTCATGAAAGCATTCAAGGTAACAGACCTCGAAGAGCAACTGTTTGCTCTCAAGAACCTGATTGGCAGGGAAGGTGGACGAATCATAAAAGAACTGCCAGAAGAATCGTCGGGTTCCTACGATAAAGTACGTGAAGCACTAGAACGCAAGTTCCTACACAAAAGAAACGTCGACTTTGAGCGGTACACATTCAACCTGGCCGTACAAGAGAAAGGTGAACAAATGGGGGCGTTCGTTACACGTCTGAGACGACTGGCGGAGTACTGTGATTTTGACAAGTTTTCAACTGAAGACGCCCTGCGGTTAAGAGTCATAGAAGGGTGTCGCTCCGAACCACTGAGACGCAAATTGCTCAAGAGAAGCTACGCGTTGTAAGAGATCGTAGAGATGATGAGAGTAGATGAACAAGCGGATGACCATGCGAAGAGAATGGAAGCAGGGAAAGTTGAGAGACTGGAACACTCATTCAGGGTGCAGTCTCGACAAGAGCACGGACGATCCCCACCACAGGTTCGTTCCTCCAGATCCAAGAGGCATCATCACCAGTCAAGCAAAAGGCACAAAGACGTAAGTCACACGAGGGGACGATCAGACAGACAACTCAAATGCTATCGGTGTGGATATGACTTCCCCATGCAGATGCATGCCCAGCACTAGGACAACAATGCCGGAAGTGTGGTAGAGACAACCATTTTGAAAGCATGTGCGGGGCAGTACCAAAGAGTGACCACAGGGGAAGGCACAGGCAACACCAGCAGTCGTCATCATGTCAGAGCAGTCCAGGATAGACGAGACTCATCCACTGGGTCGTCCCAGTCCAGCTGCCACTCTTGCAGGACATGTCAATCCCGGCGGTCATCATCAAGAGAATCCCGATCCCCATCGCCCATCTCTCAAAACCGAAAGGAATATATCTATTGTGTGGCTGACCCTGATCAGCTGAAAAAGTACCAGCGGCTAGACATCAGAGTTGGTTCTCACCCCACCAAGTTCGTGCTAGATAGTGGGGCAACGCTAAACTACTTACCAGTAACAGAATACCAACGCATGAAGCCACCACCAAAGCTGTCTGATGCTCATGTACAAGTATACACATGGATGTCCAAGAAGCCACTAACGTGTCTTGGGAAGTTTGCGACCGAACTGTCATACCAAGATCGCACAATATCAGCCAACATCCATGTCATCGAGGGACCTGAAGCAGACTGTCTCCTGAGCCTAGCCACTGCAGAACGATTGAAATTGGTGAACATCTTATTTAGAGTCACTGATGAACCAGCACTCATCCAAAAGTCCCCAAGCTTTTCCAAGGCCTGGGAAAAATGAAGAACTGCCAAATAAAATTGCATATAAACAAACAAATCACACCGGTGGCACAACACCACAGAAAAATCCCATTCCATCTGCAAGAAGCCGTGGAGAAGGAACTCCAAGACCTGCTAGAAGCTGATATCATCGAGAGAACAGATGGACCAACCCCATGGGTTTCCCCAGTCATGGTAGTCCCAAAGAAAGGAGAAACCAGCTGAGTCCGTCTGTGTGTGGATATGAGAGCGCGCAACACGGCAATAGAGAGAGAGAGACATCCAGGCCCTCACATCAGTGACATGATCACTTCACTCAATGGAGCCAAGATCTTTTCAAAACTGGACCTCAATAAAGGATACCACCAGCTAGAACTGCACGAAAGGTCAAGATACATCACAACGTTTTCGACACACCTTTGGTTATTCAGATATAAAAGACTAAGTTTCGGGGTGTCATCAGCAGCGGAACTTTTCCAAGAGGCCATCAGGAGAACTATACATCACATTCCACAGGTCCTAAACTATAGCGATGACATCCTCGTATATGGAGCAACAACTCAAGAACACAACAAAGCGCTAGATCAGGTCTGTCAGGCGCTGATGGAAGCCAACCTCACACTCAACCAAAATAAGTGTGAATTTCACAAACCTACACAAACAATTTTTGGACACATATTCTCTGGAAGTGGCATGAAACCAGATCCAGAAAAGGTAGCAGCGCTGAACGAGACACCAAGCCCGGAGGACGTAGGTGATGTACGATCATTCCTAGACATGGCCAGCTACTGCTCCAGATATATACCTAACTACGCAACGCTAAGCTACCCGCTAAGGATGCTCACCAAACAAGGACAGCCCTTCCATTGGTCCACTCAATGTGAAGGCGCATTTCAAGAGATCAAGAGGACTGTAGAGTCAGCAAAAAACCTGGCTTACTTCAATCCAAAAAAGAAGATTGAGATAACAGTGGATGCCAGTCCCGTAGGATTAGGAGCCATCCTCGCACAATACGATAGAGAAGAAGACCAACGACACATAGTAGCATACGCCAGCAGAAGCCTAACAGACACGGAGAGAGTATATTCACAGCCAGAAAAAGAAAGCCTGGCTGTTGTCTGGGCATGTGCATGTGCATGTATTTGAGCTTATATAGCGCACAGCTACCCGCAGTGGGTGTCCCGGCGCTTGCTTAGGGAACCCGTCCTGGTATTCCCCTGTGAGATAACCCCGGCAGGGTATCCACAAGGTGAAAGCCAGGCATCCCGCCGCGAAGGGCCGTTATGGAGATTAAGCAAGCTATTGCCCAGAGTCGCAGAGTGTGAACCCGTGAGTCGAGAAGGCACCGGAGCGAGAATTATCTGAGTCCGTGTGAACACTTCCACATTTTCATCTTTGGAAAACATTTTACACTAGTGACTGACCACCAAACCTTGAACACAATCTATGGAAACCCGCGAGCAAAAATGCCACAGAGAATAGAGCGATGGGTCCTACGGCTCCAAGAATACACTTACACCATCATTCACAAGCCAGGAAAAGATGCAAACCCCACAGACTACATATCGCTGCACCCCACCAGATCCAGCAAATCAGAACAATCAATCGCGGACGAATACACTTACTTCGTAGTAGATCAAGCGAGGTTCCACTGGAGGCCATTTGTGAAGCGACGCAAACTGATGCCACCCTGCAAGAGGTGACATGTCTGATCCAAACCAACAGCTGGAGACACACGCAAAACAGCGAAAAAAACGACCAAGAGATGGCGGCATTCAAGCATGTCCGTGAGGAACTGTCGATAGCGGCAATTGGTCTCATCTTACGAGACACCAGAATAGTGATCCCGCGACGACTCAGACAAGAAGTCATCAACCTAGCACATGAAGGACACCGGGGCATAGTAGCCACAAAAAGAGCACTCCGTGAAAGGGTCTGGTTCCCAACACTAGACCTGATGGTGGAGACGACCCTGAAAGACTGCCCGCAATGTCAACTGGTGAGCCGTCCGGATCCTCCTGCACCACTACAAATGTCTCCATTACCGGAGGGCGTCTGGCAACACATTGCCATTGATTTCTTTGGGCCAATCAGATCGGGCCTAAACATCCTGGTCATCATAGACGAATATTCCAGATTCCCCATCGCACAATTGTGCACATCCACGAAAGCTTCGAGTGCCATACCGATCCTAGAGGAAGTCTTTGCCGCATGGGGCATTCCCCTAGTGGTGAAGTCAGATAATGGGCCTCCATTCAACAGCCATGACTTTGCTGATTTTGCTCAGCACCTCAAGTTCATACACCGCAAGATCACACCATTATGGCCGCAGGCCAACGGAATGATTGAACGTTTCATGGCCACGATCAAGAAGGCCATTCAACAAGCAGAACTCACCGGAAAGAACCTTCAGGCAGCACTCAATGAGGTTTTGCGAGCATACCAAAACACGCCTCACTCCACCACAGGCAAATGTCCTGCCACTCTCATGCTAGGACGCCCAGTGCGCACCAGAATACCAATGATGAATACGGCAGCGAACGAACAGTATCCCGACTCTGATCATGAGCAGATTGCGGCCAGAGATAAGCTAAAGAAGAAAAAAAACTATGCCGATGAGCGGCGCCAAGCCACGAACCCTCAGATCCAAGAGGGAGACTGGGTGCTGGCACGACAAGAGCAGCACCGGAAGACTGACTGCAGATACCATGAGGTTCCGCTGAAGGTGATCCAACAAAAAGGAACTATGATCACTGCAGAGACCGACGGAAGAAGACTTACCAGGAATGTGACGTACTTCAAGAAGTGCGTACCCAATGTTAAAGAGCTACTGACTGAACCGAAGCTGGAGCAGACAGAAACAGAGACGCTGCCAAGTCACAGTCAGGCATTGATGGAGATTGGCGGTGAGAAAGAGCGTGACAGTCCCGACCTCCAGTCACGCCCCAGACGTGTGATCACAAGACCGTCTCGCCTTATCGAAGAACTTTAAAGAAAGGCAGTTTGATGTGGTGTTTATATTTTTGTTTTCTTTTATTCACAGAGGGGGAGATGTAATGATGTCAATACAATTTGATGCAAGAGTGCCCAGTGACCAAACTGGTCAGGCACTAGGACCAGCCCGAGTGAGGGACGAGGGCGGGCGGAAAGGGAGGAGCCGGGGGACCAAGGGGTCAGTTAGCCGTTAGCCCTGTGCAAGGAAGGAGCTGAATAAAGGAGCTGAGACAATCATCTGTGTCTGCGTGCATTCTGTGGGAATAACAATACTACACAGCCCATTCACAAGTCTTTCATGGGTCAGACACAGAAAACTATTCACACTGCCAGATGTGGGCCTAACACAATACAGCACTTACATTTACATAGTGCGCTGTTCAAAGGGAACATCACTCTCATCCGCCAACAGGACTTACACACAATTTCACCACCAAATACCCAAACAGCAAACAACTGAAGCAAGTTCATACAAATATTGGCTACCAGCCACCAATACACCGCCTGTCAAGGTACACCGCCAGCCAAGTGCCAGTCTACATCCACTGCCAGCAAAGTCCCAGTATACACACACCGCCAACCAGAGGCCAGTCCACACGCACAGCCAGCCAAGCACTAGTTGTAGGAAGGTGGGTTTATGTTGCAGTAACCCCCCCCACACACACTTTATGCTAGATTTTTGATGCACTTTGACTTGATGTGTCTTGGGTTCCTGTCAATCAATTTCCCAGGGCCTGTGTACTTTCCCAAAACTGTAACTTTGTACCCCCAATTAACAAACATCTTGATATATATATATATATATATATATATATATATATATATATATATATATATATATATATATATATATATATATATATATATATATATATATATATATATATATATATTAGAGTTTAATATAGCGCGAACTAGACTCGAGACATAGGGTTCCAGAGCGCTTTAGATGAGCACAAGTTTTGTTACATGAGGACACATTCATTTTCGTAGGCACAGGGAGATTAAGTGATTTGCCCAGAATCACAGGATGCTTATCGTCGTTGCCGAGACTCGAATCCGGTTCCCCAGCTTCGAGGTCAACAGCTCTAGCCGCAAGACTTCATCCTCTCTCAGATATACATATAAGTCCTTTGTAAAAGGTACCATAGGTACCAAGGGCACTGTGACCATTCCCACCTCATCGTTTAATGTAACTCTGCTTTTTTTTCTTGTCTCCTATCTATCTATCTATCTATCTATCTATCTATCTATCTATCTATCTATCTATCTATCTATCTATCTATCTATCTATCTATCTATCTATCTATCTATCTATCTATCTATCTATCTATCTATCTATCTATCTATCTATCTATCTATCCATCTATCCATCTATCCATCTATCTATCTATCTATCTATCTATCTATCTATCTATCTATCTATCTATCTATCTATCTATCTATCTATCTATCTATCTATCTATCTATCTATCTATCTATCTAATGCCCGATGGAGCTACCTTGAGAGCTATAGGGGTGATTGGCTGTCGATTCCTTCCTTGGCTGTCACCTACCAAGTTGGTCATTTGGCAGACTTTCCCTTCATCTCTCATACCTCTACCCCCTCTTTCTCTCCCTTCTCACTCCCCCTCCCCCCCTTTCCGCTCTATTTTGTCTCTCCCTCTCGCTATTTAATGTTTCGCATATATTTGATGTAACGTGTAATTGCTATAATTGTTGTAACATTGTTGATCCTTATGTAAAGTGCTCTGATACCTATGGGTCTAGCCAGCGCTATATAAAACTCTTTAAAAAAAGGCCTCTGAGGGCTGCGGCACTTATTGTGGCCCTGTACCGTTACACACACACACACTGCCATTGCAGGATGAGTGTTTAGGTGTAGAGCAAAGTGAACAGTCGACATGGCACACATCCTTGTGTGCAATGCATACAAGCCACTGCCATGGCATAGGTAAGCCAACCCTCTAGTTGTGTGAACTATACCACTGGTTTAGGTATAAGTGCACAGGCCCTGTACACCTACAGTGTCTAAGTCCATTCTTAGACATTGTAATTGCAGTAAAGCCATAAAGAGTATATGGTCTGGGAGTTTTTCATTCCAAACTCCACAGCACCATAATGGCTTTACTGAAATCTGGGAAATGTAATATTAAACAACTTCTCAGCACATTAAACCCACACTGCTGCCAGTGTCAGATTTAATGAAAAATGCACTCTCAGGGTATCTTAGAGATGCCCCCTGAAAAAATGGCCTGACTCTAGTGTCCTGGCTGAGTGGTTGCTCACCAGCTGCCACCACCAGACATGTTTCTGGACCCCTGGGTCAAGAGCCTGCTGCTATCGGGGTCCTGAAACAAAATACATCCTTGGTCGAAGTGCCAGGCCTCCTCCCCCAGGGTGGGCAGGGTACATGAATGGGAAGCTTCAAAGGCTTGCTGCCTTTGTAAGCTGACCCAGCCCTTTGCTTCTCTCAGCAACTGGCCCACATCATCTCTGATTCCAACTTTGGGTAAGAGAATCAGCTGGAAAACCAAGATAGGAGGATAGTTGTGCCCACCTTTGCCAACCTCACCTTTCAGGTGGGGGAAGCGAGGGGAAGCACAATTCTCAGTCCCAACCTTCTTGAAGATGCAGGGACCCAGCCGAACAGAGTGAGGCTTATGCTGCCCTCCCACTGGTGGGTGGCATAATAGGGGGTGTACCCACCCCAAGGAAGGGACTCATTGGTCCCAACCTTTGCCTACCGGATATGCCCCTAAATTTAGTAGTTAGGGGAAACCCTGAACCTTGCCTCCTCAGACAAGAAGAAATAAGAAGAAGAAGGAGCGAAGAGCCAAGCTAAAGGAAGAAGAGGAGGACACCAACTGACTTGGCCCCAGCCCTACCAGCCTGTCCCCACCTCGTCCTGCTCCAGCAAAATAACAGTGTGCCCTGCAGCCAGCAGCCCCCCCAGAATCCGGAGGACCTGACCTGCCTTCTCAAACCAGACTTTGTCTCCTGTGAGCACTGGATTTGCTCACCAACGGACTCTGGCTCCGGCCAAATCCACGAGTCTGCACCACTCTGCACCTGATGCCCATGGGCATAGTTTCGGTGGCCCAACACGACAAGGAGGTCTCCCCGGCGATCCTGAGCTGGGATCTGGTGATCCCTGACCTACTTCAAGTCTCCAGCTGACGCCTGCAGATCCTTTCTGGAGGATACCCATGACCGGAGCCAGTAAGAGAAACCCAACACCAAAAGACACCCCTGTATCCGATGTCCCACGGCCTTGGGTGGCCCAAACGATGGTGTATCGGCATCCCTTGACATCCTAACTTACCTCTCCAACCAGTGGTTGCCTCTAGAACATCTTCGTCCCCGAGCCTGCAGTGTTTGTTGAAACCAGAAAATCCCTATTGAAAACAACAGGACACACAAAGCAAAAAACAGCACCCTTAAACCGACCGCTTCTATACCACTGGGGGCGCACCTTGTGTGCTAACTTGAACCTTTTCCCTGAGTTTAACACCAGGAGCTTTGATCCCACAACCTTGTGGCCTGCTCGTGAGCAGCCACCAACTGGAGGACACCCTATCCCCCTTTGGATAACATTGGGCCTCAGCACTCTGCACCCGGCCACCCTAGTGCCACGGAGGGTGCTTTGAGAATGCATACTTGACCATGGGGGAACCCTTGTTCTAACCCCAGTAACTCAACCCTCGAGATCGTTTACTTCCTTGAAAAATGACAACCCAATTTTTCTTCATAGTATTGAATTGACTTTTTTCTTCTGAAAACTTCTAAGTGGTGAGTTTTATCAAAACACAGTTTCTTAGATTTCCATACAAAACTATTTGTAGGGAAACCTAAGAAACTGTTTGGATAACAACTGTTATACTCAACTTTTATCCAGGAAATGTCCCTGTGTGATATCTAGGCATATCACACTGAGTCGAAAAAGGCATCTGAAAAGTAACTTAAAAAGTAATCACAAAGTAATTGCAAAGTAACTGAAGAGTAATTTAAACTGTTTCTGAACATTTAACCTACCTGCATCTACATTCAATTGCATTCAACTGTATTATCAGAAAAATACTATTTTTACTTACTTGCACCGTCTGGCTTGGTTCTAAAAATTAAATACAACAAATAAATATTTTTATACAAAACTATTGGTCAGAGTTCAGTCTTTGAGTGTGTGAAATCTTTTCATGCCTGAGTGTGCTCAATAAATGCTTAACACTACCCTCTCATAAAGCCTTACTGCTTACCCATACTACCACAATTCGAGAGCAAGGTATTATCTACTTTGACCTGTGCCTACCTTTGGGATACACTGGACTCTGTGCAAACTATACCTTCCTACTCTAGTCCACATGCACCACCAGGCAAGCGCTAGTCCACACGCACGGCCAGTCAAGTGCCAGTCCACATGCACCACCAGCTAAGCACTGTGCATCTGGCGTGAGCATGGGTACGACTTGTACCGCTCCCAGCTAATGAAAACAATGGTGCGAGCCGTACCCAGCTGGTGCGGCTCGTACTGCGGGGGGGGGGGGGGGGGGGGGATTTCACAGCACGCTGGCGAACTCTACGGCGCGCACAGCTCCCAGTTCTCAGCGCATTCAGGCACAACGGGGCGTACTTGTCAAAGCGTATGGTTTCTTTCAAGGCAAAGATACAGTTCTCTTTAAGGTTACGAGGCGCACAGGTGATTCTACTCGCTCACGGGGAAAGAAAACGTTGCGGGCCCGAGCCCGTTTGTGCTGCGACGTACCTTAGGATATCAGTTCCCTTCTCAGGCCGAGTCGTGCCTGGGCAGTGCGACTCGGTTCTTGGTGTTGATCCCAGCGAAGGCAGATGCGAGGCACACAGCGTCTTCCGGTCAGAGCGAGGCTGGCACCCGAGGCGTCCGGGCTTCGGTGGGTCTGTTCTCTGGGTCTCTGGGTCTGTTCTCTGGCTCTTTAGGGTCCGGTGGGGAGTTCAGGCGGGAGCGTGGGGGGCACACCAGCGAGCCTCCGATGGGGGGGTGACACATCGATTTCACTCAGCGGGGGGGGGAGTGGCTCGGCGGAGCAGGGCTCTCCCTCGGCGGGGAGGGGGAAACACAGTTTGGTCACGGCCTCGAGGAGGGGCTAGGGGCACCAAGGTCACAGCAACGAGCCTCCAGGGGCAGGTGACACAGCGATTTCCCTCAGTGGGGGAGAGCGGCTCGGCGGAGCGGGGCTCTCCCTCGGTGGGGACGGGGAATCACAGTTTGGTCACGGCCTCGAGGAGGGGCTGGGGGGCACCAGGGTCACGGCTCCAGCGGGGGCAGAAATCCTCACAATTACCGGCAGATGAGCAGAGAGCAGGTTGAGCCAGATGATCCTGTGGCTCAGGTCTGGGGGCAAGCTCAGTCAAGACCTTGGAGAAAGTTTCTAGCACAAGTCTACAAAGTCTTTTCAGCAAGTCTTTTCCTCTCCTTCCTCAGCAAGGCAAGCAGCAGGCCAGTCCTTCCAGCGTCTTCTTCTTCTTCTTCTAGTTGGGCAGGGGTTCTTTGTGGGAAACAGGATTCTGATTTACAAGGAGAAGGGCTCCTACTTTTATACAGCATTTTCTTTGTTCTTGCAGGCCAGGGGGGCCTCTGCATAACTTCTTTCAGTCTATGAGCACTTTGTTGGGTGTACTCTGGTCTCTTCTTTCAGTGTGAGGGGCAGGCATATCAGACGCTCCACAGGAGGTGGAGCCAGCATTGTGTGGACAGGGGCAGCCAGGAGTACCTTGTTGACAGTGCTTCTCCCTTCCTGGGCCAGGTGTCGGGCTGAGTCATCAGTCGCTCCCCAGGGGGCGGAGCCAGCATTGTGGTGGCAGAGCACAGCCCTATTCAGAGTCCAGGGGCAGTCCCACCTCCCACCAAGGTGTAATCCTTGCATTCACCACCTGTCATCCACCAGCCCTGTCACTCACATAACCCAGACAGTCAGATACACATCCTAGCAGAGGCGGGCTGAAATGGTTAGGCAAGCAAATGCTAGCTTTCTAAAAGTAGCATTTGCAAACTCAGGATATTAAGATAAACTTGACTAAAATATGTATTTTATTATTCTGAGTTCAGGCATACTAAACTTGACTTTCTACCATGTTCCCTGAGCCTGCTGGGATTATAGGGTGTAATAATTCCAGCAGCCCATCTTGGCCTAAGAGAACAGGTAGCCTTACAATAGTGAAAAACGAAATTGGCTGTAATTCACTATTAGGACATGCCACACACATCAGGGCTTGTCCTACTTTACACTTACGATGCACCCTGCCCTAGGGCCTACCATAGGGGTGACTAATATGAAGTTAAGGGAAGGTTTAGAGGCTGGCAAGTGTGTGCACTTGCCCAGCCAGCATGACAGTACCAGGCTGCACGCAGGTTCTGCAATGGCAGACCCTAGACACATTTTAAAAGGCTGCTTCTGTGGGTGGCGCAACCAGCGCTGCAGGCCCGCTAGCAGTATTGGCATTTACAAGCCCTGGCACTCCTGGTGCACTTTACTGGGGACTGACAGTAAATCCAATGAGCCAATCAAGGGAATCAATCACAGTTACACTTTACATTGGGAGCACTTGCACTGCGGCACGGATTGGCCGTGGTGCAGTGCCCTGAGCAGCGGATACCAGCAAAAACATCTGAGGCACATCAGCAAAAAGTGGAAGGGAAACTCACGCCAAGGTGCCAGGTCTAACACACATAAACCTGGTGCCTAATGGCTGTCAGCAGATGGGCCTAAACATAAGGCCGATCTGCCCCCAGGGAGGGCAGAAAATGGCCAAAATATTGCCCCCATAATGAGGAACGACCCGGCCCAAGGCCGCTCCCCAACATATCAATAAATGTAATCCCTGGTGTTTAGTGAGTTTAGGGGGAGCGCCGTTGCCTAAGGGGCTGCTCCTCCACATGCTAAATTACATTATCCCTTTTGTCTGGTGGGTTTCTTCCCCCCTTGGGAGCAGATCGGCCTAAAAATATGGATAATCTGCCCCAAGGGGGGCAGAAACAGCCAAAATAATGCCCCCAAAAAAGGGGAGAACCCTTGCCTAAGGGAGTGCCCCCCACATGCCAAAAAACATATCCCTAGTGTCTTGTGGGTTTCTGCCTCTCTGGGGGCAGATCAGCCTAAAAACATGGCCAGGGGCAGAGAACGTAACCATTACGTCCACGGCACCCAAGGAGTTAATAAATACAGTTGTTCTACACATCTCGAACATCGCCACTATGTGGTGGACAGTCACTAGAGCAGGTGCTGACAATTAAGTGCCGATGCCGAGCACCAGAAACTTTATTTAATATTTTACACTTACACATCAGGTTGTAATTGCATTTGTAAACATATTCATTTGCTCATGTTTGCAGTTCATTAGAAGCTATGTGCGTGCATGTATAACTATGTAATCGAAGCGCACATTTAATGCTCAATTAAGTTAGCCTGATTTCAAGCCTCAGTTGAAATGTATGTTCCTTGTTTGCATGCCTTTCCTTCTTTTTTAGGCACAACATTCCCTTGTAAGGATCAGAGTGCTGTACAGAGAAGCACAGAAACATTGTACATAAAAGAGGATAAACTTACAGAAAATGTGTTAAAGAACATCCAGAATCATGGTGATATAAAATAATCAAAATGCAAAGTCAATGGGAGACCTATGAGAACAACAAGAAATGATAATGAATTAGAGTGTCAACACGCATATTCTTGCAGGTGATTGTTAAAGAGCAACCATTTGACTTCCTTTTTGAATGAGTAGGTCGAAGGGTTGGATCTGATTTCAGGTGGGAGAACGTTCAATACTCTCGGAACAAGACCAGAGAAGGCATGGTTATAGGTTCTCTTCTTTTTGAATTTTTGTGGTTTCAAAAGGAGAGAGTTCGAACTTCCTAGAGCCCAATTCTTACCTGATAGTTAGAGTTTTTTTGCCAGGCAAACAGGAGTGTTGTAATGAAGTGCTATGTGCGTTAACCAGGGTATCTTGAACCGAGTCCTTGCTTTTAGAGAGAGACAATTGAGTTGTATTAGATCTGGAGTGGTGTGATCGTGTTTTCTTGATTGTGTGATGAGTCTGGCAGCAGAGTTCAGTGTAGCCCTTAGAGGAGCCATTCTCGCTTTGTGCAGTCCTGCTAAGGTCAAACTTCCGCAATCTAAACAGGAGATAACTAGGGATTGGACTGCAAGCTTCATGTCATCAGGAGGAAGGAAGCATTTTTTTAGTTGGTGATTGGCTCCTCCAGTGGTTGAAGTGAATTGGTCTTGCATATTCAGGGACATATCTAGAGTTATGTCTAGTGATCTAGTGCAGTCAACAACATGTGCAGTACAGTTGAAAACTATGAGTTGTTTGAGCCATTCTTGAATGGGGGCAGAGTGATTGTGGGGGGCAATCAGGAAAAATTCGGTCTTGAGTCATTTTTAGCATAAGGTGGTAGCTAGTTAACCATTGTTGAGTTTTCATAAGGGCATAGTTAAGTTTTTTGATATCATCGGGTGATGAAATTTTCATGTACAATTGCTTATCATCAGAGTACATGTGATAGTATATGTTTGAACGGTTCAAAATTTTGCGGAGAGGTTCCATGAACAAGTTAAAACAAGCGGGGAGATCTGGGCCTAAATCCATTGTTTTTTTGCTCACCATGCCATTCCAGTTTGGACCCAGCCATATGCAAATCAGTCTTGACCCTGCACCCAATGGGAACAGTCCAACCCGAACTGCCAGGTCAGGTCCTCCCTGGCCTGGAAACAAGCATCCTAGGACCAGTTTTGGGCTTTCAGCCCTCATCAGCCGGGATAGCTTGACTCCAGTGGCATGGAGCGCACGGGACTCACGTCTGAGCATACCCGTTTCACTCGGGGTGACAAATGCAAAAACAACAATTGATAGAGAGAATGCAGAACAATGTCATACATTCACCCCAGTACAGAGATCTGTGCCTATATCCATCGTTATTTTGCTCACCATGCCATTCCAGTTTGGACCCAACCATATGCAAATCAGTCTTGACCCTGCACCCAATGGGAACAGTCCAACCCGAACTGCCAGGCCAGGTCCTCCCTGGCCTGGAAACAAACATCCTAGGACCGGTTTTGGGCTTTCAGCCCTCATCAGCCGGGTTAGCTTGACTCCAGCGGCATGGAGAGCATGGGACTCACGTCTGAGCGTACCCGTCCCACTCGGGGTGACAAATGCAAAATGTACAATTGATGGACAGAATGCAGAACAATGTCATACATTCACCCCAGTACAGAGATCTGGGCCTAAATCCATTGTTTTTTTGCTCACCATGCCATTCCAGTTTGGACCCAGCCGTATGCAAATCAGTCTTGACCCTGCACCCAATGGGAACAGGCCAACCCAAACTGCCAGGCCAAGTCCTCCCTGGACTGGAAACAAATACCAGCCAGAAAGAATGATGGATTTAAGCCAGCTCTCTTGACTGGGGGAGAATGTTTTGATTTGTTCTGCCTTCCGTCCATCAATTGTGTGTCTTTTGCTTATTTAATAAAGCAGTTTTTTAAAAAATGCAGCCGTTTTCCTTAAAGGAAAACAGGATGCATTTTAAAAAGAAAAAGGAAACTTTTCTGTTTCATTTTTTAAGGGCAGACAGTGGTCCCTGGGACCACTGACTGCTCTTAAAAAATATTTTCTCACATATTCACAAAGGGGAAAGGGTCCCCTGGGGACCCCTTCCCATTTGCGAGTGGTTTACCACCTACTTGAAGTAGGTGGTAAACTGCGAGTGTTTTGCGGCCACAAATGCGGTCCCAAAACAATAGTATATGGCATGGTGACCAGCTGTTAGGAAGGGACGCCCCTTCCTAATGGCGAGATTCGCAAATGGTATTTTGAAAGTCAGTGATTCGCAAAAAAGCATTTGTACATGCCGTTACCCTTTTTTGCGGTCGCAAACGGGAGGATTTCCTGTTTGTGGCCTCAAAAAAGGGTCATACATCTGGCCCTTAGTTACTACATCCTCTTGATGTGATGTGGGGCAGGTAATAAATTATCCTTATTCATAGTTCTAAGATTGCGACTAGTTTTTCTAAACGGGTTGGAAGGAATGGTTTGGATATTGGAAGGTGTAGGTGATGAGTCATTATGGGTGGAGTTGTATGATAACAGAAGGGAATATGTGTCGGCATGTGATAGTTGGTCAGTAGTCCTTTGGGGCCTGTAGTGGAGATTATGACGGGGCCTCAGCTTCCAGTGCAGTTTCGAAGGATTTTGCATGGACTAAGTTTCTCTCCGGTAGTGTCTAACCCCAGAGGGAAGGCTGAGTTTTTCAGTCTCTGAGGTCATGTTAAGATTTCAAAGCTTCTCAATCTTCACAGTCTGGGGTAATTGGTTCTGAATGTAATTTTTAACTAATTAGAGATCAATCTTAAGGTCCACGGGCCAGATATAGGTCGGTCGGTAACGGCCAAAAATCGGTATTTTACCACACAATCCTATTGTGTGGTAAAATACCGATTTCAGGTGTGCATTCACATGTGTGCATGCACACCTAGCCATGTGACAGACAGACATGCCCTTAGAGCATGTCTGTGTGCCACATGGCGCACATGCCTATTTGTGGGGTGCCAGAGGGTGTCAAAGTGACACCCCCTGCACCCTTGCAAAATTCGGTATTTACCGATTCTGTAAATACAGAATCGGTATTTCCCATTGATTCCTTTGGGCTTTGAAGCCCATGGGAATCAATGGGAAATACTGATTCTGTATTTACAGAATCGGTAAATACCGAATGTTACAGAATCGGTATTTCCACATCTGGAAATACCTACATGTCAACCACATTGATTTACCGATTTTCAATTACCGAATCGGTAAAATTCGGTAATTAAAAACCGGTAAATCAATATTACCTACATCGGGCCCCACATGTTTATCCTCAATAGATGGAGGACTTAAAGTATGAATGGATGGATTAGGGGTAGAACGCAAATGAGACCCCTCAAAGGAGGGAGTGGTGGCAGGAATGGAGTATTCCTCATAGGTAAGGAGGGGTGTAGTAGAGGTGTTGGGGAGTTGATGGTTAGTGGATGGTGAAGAGGTAGTGGAGAACGGAAGGGGTGTTGGAGGAGGTTTCAAGTTAGTTTCGCCGGTGGGTCTCTTGTGATGTAAGGCAGTAGAAACCGGTGAGTAGGGGAACATGGTGGATGAGTGAGGCGCCCTTTGGGTCGAGGGTGTTGGAGGGGAAGGGTACTTAGTAGACCTGCAATTTACCAAAATGTTGTTGTTGATAAGTTTAGGGAAGTGAGCATTTTGTTCTACACTAATGCAAGTAGAGGGGTGAACGCAACTCCCAAAGGTTGGTTCTCGGACGGTCTTTAATTGGGATACAAGGCCTAGGTTCATCCTTGATGATTTCCTCATTTGAGGTAGAGCAGGTAGTCGGAGCATGAGATTCCATCGTGAAGGAGAGACTTTGATTTGGTGGAGTAGAAGGGACAGTGTTAGCCAGTGTATTTTCTCAAAAAGATTTTGTCAAACAGTTCTAAATTATGGTTCAATGCTAGTATAAGGATGTTTCCATTGTTGTATAGGAATATGGTTAGATTAGCATTGAGGACCAGTGAGGGTATTATGGAGGTTCGGAATCTGTGGGGAGTTGTCCTTGTTGATTTGCAGAGGAACATGGAAGTTAGGAATCCTCTCCATTGGGTTCTTCTGTTGGTGAAGAATATAAGGTCATTAACCACATCTCCTTTTGGAGTGCAAAAGTGGCATCAGAGACGTGTGTTTCGGGGTAACGTTTGAGTAGTTTATGTTTGAAATTCTTAGCAGCATTTTTAGATAAGTAGGGGGGGGTAGACAATCTTGCACTAATTATGGCCCACCTGGAGCAGCAGGTCATTGTTAGGACTAGTGATTTTTGGATCCATGATGAAGATGGAATTAACAATGTGAGGTGTGTAGTAATTTTAAGGTGGATAATGGATTAACATAGGATTGTTATATGATGTCTGGACTTATTTGTGAAAATATTTAGTTGTTATTCATCTAGTCGTATTTCCTTTCAGTACCTGGAAGTGACTGTCATCCTAGGTCAGGTTATCAATGTGAGAGAGAGCCACCCAAATGAGAGAAGGGTTCACTAAGGGATGCTGTGTAGAGAAGTGTCCAGTAAAGGATGAGCAGACCAGACATGAGCGACACCAAAGATGATACGATTCCAATGAGGACCCTGAAAAATGAGGACCAGACTGGTCCAGAACGACCCAGCAGATAACTACAATTCAACCAGGATGACCTACTTTCAAGCATTGACTAGGCAAGTGAATCAGTGCCTATCTTTTGTTACAGAGAGTCAGGGTGCCTGACTCAGAAAAAAAACAACAACATTGGCACAGGGCAAAAGGAGACAAGGACTGATGTGGATTCAGTTAGCAGGGGTATGACCTAAGCCTGCCAGCAAGTCATGCACATTTTTGTTAACAATTCACGCTGTGCCATACAGAAGACTACAAGTACAAGAAAACTGTTATGTTTTTTTTATTTGTCTCCATAAAGAAAGATGTCTCCTACAGAGCAATTTAGAAGTCTTGCCAAAGCTCACTCTTGTGGGGCATGATTGCCTAGCAGAATCTACAAGGACTGGCCAAGGTATTTATACTGGTGCAATCTAAGCAGGTGGCTAGAACTTTAATACTTCTGCAAACCTCAGATTCCTGGTCATAGGACTGTGGGTGCTGAAACCCAATAATCAAGTGAACCCAATATTTTCAGACACCCCTAGTTTTACATTGGCAGCTCAGCTCCTCCACTCCAATTTATCCAACAGTTAGAGACACCACTCTCTTTCCTTGATCTCATTAATTTAGCAGGGTATGAATTAATAAACAGTGACTGGTAACACTCAATAATTGAATTCTAGATTTAAAATCAATCAATCAATTGCAGTGATTTATAAAGTGCAACAGCTACTCAATGAGTGTCCTGGCACTGTATAGAAAGCTGACCAACCTGCTGACTATGTTTTTGATAAGCTAGCCCAAAAAGCTGTGTCTTGGGAATTTGCTTGAATGTCTGTACATCCTTTGTGGCACAAATATGCTGATAAAAAGCATTGTAGTCCCTGGCAGCCAGGAATGAGAAGAAGCTACCTCCCTACCACTTACTTTTGAATTGCAGAATCACCACCTTCAAGGGGCCCGAAGACCAGAGCGTTCTTGATGGCTGAATTGGAATAGTTCTGTCAACCTGGTACTGAGGACCAGAATGAGAAAAAGCTCTGTGCATCAGCACAAGTCCTTCAAACCTTGCTCATTCCTTGATAGGTAACCAATGCAGTTGTTTCAAGGGAGGGGGGATGGTCCGTTCTTGGGAGTTTCAACAGAAGCCGCTGTTCAGCATTCTGAGCTAGCTAGAGCCGCTTAAGAAGATAAGCAGAAAAACCCCAATACAAAGAATCAGCCTGGTCCAGCCATGAAGTGATAAGGGCCTGTATCACTGCTTTTTGCTGCAGCGGAGGAATCAGATACAGAGATTTCTTTAGAACTTTAAAAAGTTCAAAGCAGGATCCTAGAACACCAGCAACCTGTGGGCCAAATGTGATTGAACTGCCAAACTTCACCCCCTGATAGTGTGATATAGTAGCATGGGCGGGTGGTGGTGGTACCCCACTAGGGCAACAGTTGTTACTCAAATTAGGAGGAGGTAGGCCGAAGAGCAGAATTTTTGTTTTACTAGTGTTGCATTGTCAGTTACTCAAGCACATCAACTGAAATACCTCTGTAATGCAGGCCTTACATTTACTAAAAGCTTTGGGTGAGTTTTCATCTAGGGTAAGGAGAATCAGAGGGTCGTTGGCATAAGATACTATTTGCACACCATAGGTTTCGACAAGTGCAGCCAATGTAGTCATATAAACATTGAACAGTGTTGGTCTTAGTGTCAAACCCTTAGGAGCACAAAAACCTAAGGGTTTAGGCTCTCTGGCTTCTGCCGGACAGAAAGGACTGGAACCAAGCCAATTCTTCCTAGACGCTGTAGAAGAATGGAATATGAAAATGTATCAAAAGTGCAGAGAAATCAAGGGGAGGCAGAGCTACTGCAAGCTTAATGGCATCAGCAACCTCCAACAAAGTAGTTTTCATGCTAAAACAGGGGCAAAAGCCCAACTGAGATGGATGTAGATAGTGGTATTGTTGTAAATAGTAGGAAAGTTGGCAATTGATCAGCATCTTTAAGATTTTGACAAAGACTGGTAATGGAGATAGTGCTCTGAAGTTGGCGAAGTTTAATTTATCAGCCAGTGGCTTCTTTAGTAAAGGAATCAGTTTAGCCTGTTTCCAACAGCTGGGTACAGTCGTCCTCTTGATGGAGCTGTTTAGAAGCTGGTTTGAAATAGGATTCATTGCTGTGCAATTGGAGACAAGGATATGGGGAGCACACAGATCCTTAGGAGAGCCTGATTAATAGTTTCCTACGGCTTGTGCAGACTCCTCTAAAGAGAAGGATCTGAGTTGCCTGAGTGCAGTGAGTTGAAAAAGCCATCGATTTTTGTGTCAAAGAAGTCCAATAGTTCTGTGTACAATTTAGGGGAAGCAGCTAATGGCTCACACAGAGCATCAGGATGGGTACATTTCTCAACGATTTTAAATACCTCGCCTGGTTTATTATGGAAGTCTGCAATTTGGACCATCAAGAAGTTTGTTTGAGCTCTTTTAATTGTGTGGTGGTAGTTGTTTAGAACATCTTTGTATGGTATTTTGTACTGAGTAAAGTCCAATGTCCCCCAGCATCTTTCCAGTTTTTTACATTTCCTACATAGCTCTTTGAGCTCACCATTAAATCAGGGAGCAGAATGAAGCTTGCCCTTGGTAGGAGTAGATCCCATGGGGAAAAGGCGTCAGTCGCCGTAAAAGCAAGGCATTGTTCGACAGAGCATCCGAGTCAATATCTCCGCTTATGGGTGGATCCTGCTCATTCAGAGAGAGACTAAACTTTGAGGTAGGAGCTGTGGCCCAGTTTCTGTGTCATAGAGGGGAACTAGTCCAACGTTCATAAGGACCATGTTCAACCCTCCTTCTGAAATCATGGTCTGGCTACTCATTCTTTATAATGTCTAATAGCGCAACATGGGTGTTGTTGCCTGTTCCAGAAAGGCATATTTTACAATAATAGGGGACCCTGCAAGTCTGAGGCTTGATCCACATGTATAGTCAGGTCCCCTTATCTATGAAGTTTGAATACTTTAACATATATTGCAGACAGTGTAAGGCAAAAAGCGATTGATTCAGCCCCCAAACCTCTCTTGTGTCAAAAGCAACACAAAAAAAGATTTATTTTAGACATTTGCTACACTGGCCCCTTTTTTGCCTAATCCCTTGCAGTGCATCATCGAGTAGCCAGAAGGGATGGCTGACGCTACATCCAGGGCTGAGCTATCAGACTTCCATGTTTCTGTAAGAAAGAGTATGTCTAATTCATCCTCACTAAGTAAATCATAGATATGCAAAGCGTTTTTATGGAGTAACTAGCAGCCCGTCCCGACGTTGTCCGGGTATGAATTGCTGACGGCCAGTAGTATATTGTTTTGTAGGATTTTGTTTTGATAGCATTTCTTATCTGTGACAGGCCTGTGAAACGCTCCGATTCACAGTGCACTGCTGATGCACTTAAGATTGCGCGTTCAGTAGTGTGTGAACTCGAGTTTCCCTACTTTATTTTTCCTTGCAATATTATATAGCGCGAACTCGACAACATGGCATGAGCACAATTTACATTACAGAAGAACACATTCATTTGTGGTAGGCACGGGGAGGAAAAGCGATTTGCCTGGAATCACAGGATGTTGAGCTGATGCCGAGATTTGAGTGTAGCTCCCCAGCTCTAAAGTTCGCAATTCTAGAACTTGTGGCGGGAGGTGTGTCTAAAAGTGTATGTCGGTGCTGGCCATCAATGAGAGAGACCTGTGCATTTTTCAAATAGGTGGTGAAAAAATATGAGTATGTTGCTGGAGATGTGGGCCGCCGTGCCACCAATGTACTTACCGGGGGAGGGTAAACACCCATTATTCCACAACTTTCTTTCCGCATACCATCACTCCGCATACTTTCATTACGAAAGTATCATGACTCCGCAATGCCATTATAACGCATGGCATTACATTTTATATGCTTTTACCACGCATACATTTACAAAGAAATTCGTTGTAAATGCATGAATGGTAAAAGCATGTGTTTTTTAAAAGTTTGGATAAGGTAAGTATGGGTATAGGGGTATGTTTTGGGGTATTGAGGTATATGTTTTGGGGTGTTTGGGTATTTTAAGGGTTCAGATATAGTTTTGGGTTATGGGGTACAGGGGTAGTTTTAGGGTTTAGGGATAGGTATGGGTTTTGGGGTACAGGGGTATTTTTAGGGTTCAGGGCTAGGTTTGGGTTTTGTGCTATAGGGGTATTTTTAGGGTTCAGGGGTAGGTTTGGCTTTTGGGGTAAAGGGGTATTTTAAGGGTTCAGGGCTAGATTTGGGTTTTGGGGAACAGGGGTATTTTTAGGGTTCAGGGCTAGGTTTGGGTTTTGTGGTACAGGGGTATTTTAGGGTTCAGGGGAAGGTTTGGGTTTTGGGGTACAGGTTTATTTTTAGGGGTTCGGGGAAAGGTTTGGGTTTTGGGGTACAGGGGTATTTTTAGGGTTCAGGGGTAGGTTTGGGTTTTGCGGCATCTCAGCTCCACGGCCCCACTGTCGCTGCCGCTCTCTGAACGCTGCGTTAGCCAAACGCAGCATTACTTTTCCTCCCCACGGCTCCGCACTTCAGTGAACCGGGTGTGGGTTCCGCGGCGTTTCAGCTCCACAGCCCCACTGTCGCCGCCGCTCTCTTCCGCGCTCCTCCTGCTGAACGCCGCGTTACTTTTCCCTCCACACAGCTGTCCGCTGCTCCTCCTTGCGCTCCTGATGATGTCAGCACGTTAGCGCACACGACGGCAGGCGCTACTTCCAATGGACTACTTATTTTTCTAAGGTATATTTTTGAAAAGAACGTATTTTTTGGGGGGGTATATAGCCTATGTCACTCTGCATACCCTGCCAATTCCAATGATGTATTGGGTGTTTGGATTGGCGCTGTGGTTCCCGAGTGTACCCGCCTCAAAGGTTATCAGTTCATACTTTATAATAGTAGTATAGATTAAACATTACCAAGCATAGCCTGTATCCCAAACCAATTTCTCGTTCGCAGCGGCCAAGCTTTGGAACACTCTTCCTTTATCTATATCCGCTCAGAGTTCCTTCTTCCTTTTCGCAAGGCCTTGAAGACCTAGCTTTTTGCCCTGGAAACTTGATCTTTCATATTCTGCTCCCATCAGATAGCTGTAATTGCTTTAGTGCCTAGGGACCTTTAGGGTATTTGTTCGCACTATATAAATTGCTCATTCATTAATTCAATTTCTGGGTCTCCGGGTACGATATGGAATGTATACCAGTTTGTAACATATCTGGCCCTGGCAGAGCAGAAGATTAAACACTGCATATAGGGAGAAGGACAGTACCAGGGGTAGCACACATACCTCTACAGGACATCCACAGTCTTAGGGAGTCCAATTTCGGCGAGGAGCAGGAAATGCTATCCAAACTAAGAACTAAAAAGGGTAGCATGACAGGCACTGAGTGGTGGCTGAGCATGAACAGGCGCTGATGAGCAAGCCTTTGACACGCTTCTGGTGTGCCTTTGGCTCGTCCGTGTTTTGGCCTCATGTTTATGGATGGAGTCATCTAATTAGAATTAGAACAACTAGACTGCTACCCAGCTCAAAATGGCAGCCGGAGCGTCAACGAAGTGAAAAACCCACTCGTTTTTTTTGCATATTTTTATATAAAGCGAACTCGACCTGAAGGTTAAAATTCTAAATCTCAAAATACTTTTTCTGAGGGCTTACATGTCCAAGTTAGATAAATATCCAAACATCTAAACCAATGTCCATGCACTGGCCTGTTTTTATGGAGTGTAGGCATCCAATTAGAATTAGAACAACTAGACCACTACCAGGATCAAAATGGCAGCCGAGAGGCAACAAGGAAGTGAAAAACTCACTGCTCCCTCCTCAAAAAGGTGCGAATGAGAGCCATACAGCTCCAATATTTGAATTTAGAAAATTTTAAAATTAGGCAAGTTAGTCAGATGACGTGGTTACAATGTGAAGGTTTCAGAAATACATTTTAAAGATTTATTACAGAAATCTGATACTGTATTACAGAAAAACATAGGACCAGATGTATCAAAGAGTTTTACCCATTCTGTGTCTATAGGAAAATGTGATCGTACATCTGGCCCATGGTAGGTAATGTCATAAAGACTCAGATACAGAAAACAAAATTACCATTAGGAATATTAATCTTAGTTAAGCAGTTACATCCCTAAAATTGAGTGATATATTCTTGACAGAATTCTACATAAGGAAAATCCCGAATAAATTGGACAGAGTTTGAGGAGTAAAATTAGAAGTCCACCCCTATCCATGAAAGCCAGGGGTTTTATACTCATTTTATGCATAAACATTTAACAAAACTGCACATTCACCATGGCAGATCATGTTTGGCTCACATTGGGTAAATCAGAATAAACAGCGTCACAAATAAAAATTCTTAGTACTAACCCATTTCTTAAGGTAAAAAATCTGCCCCCACTCCCTCAATAATGGTAGACCAGGAATGCGACAGACTATATGAAACATTCCTAAATAAGCGCTCATACAAAATAAAGTCTTTAGAAGGTCTAGATCTGAGCTCCCAGTGGAAGTCCTTCAAAATGATACATAGGGAACACAAACAAAGTTTCATTCACAATACACATTGCCTAATCAGTGGCATAATTGCAGTGACACCTGCTATGTCTACGGAACTGTGATCAAAGAAAGTTTGTAGCAGGCCTCTGATTGGGTGGGGAAATGAGCGGGGGCAGGGTAAACGAGAAAACTGAAATCAGCATCAATTTCTAATGCAATCGTGTCTCACCCAAACATTTGACTTAACTCACTTATGTTTCAAAGACACGTCAGAACTACTTTTAATTATCATTCAATGTATCAATCAATCAATCGGGAGTTTGTTAAAGCGCGACTACTCACCCCTGAGGGTCTCAAGGCGCTAGGGGTGGGGGGGGAGGGGAGGTGCAGGTTCCATTCCATCAAGGAGGGGGTCTGTCGAAGAGCCAGGTTTTGAGGTTTCTTGCGAAGATGGGGAGCGATGTTGTCTGTCTGAGGTGGAGCGGAAGGGCGTTCCATGCTTTGGCCGCGAGGAAGGAGAAGGAGCGGCCTCCCGATCTGGTCTTTCTGGTCCGAGGGACCACGGCGTAGGAAAGCTGGGCTGATCGTAGAGTCCTTTGGGGTGCGTGGAATTTGAGTCGGCTGTTCAGGTATGCTGGTCCGGTGCCGTGGTGGGCCTTGTGTGTGTGGGTGAGCATCTTAAAGGTGATTCTCGCCTCGACGGGGAGCCAGTGGAGTGTGCGCAGGTGCTGGGAGATGTGGCAGTGTTTTGGCAGGTTGAGGACCAGTCTTGCGGCGGCGTTCTGGATGTTCTGTAGCTTGCGGATGAGGTTTTTGTTTATTCCGGCGTAGAGTGCGTTGCCATAGTCGAGTCTGCTGGTGACCAGGGCGTGAGTGACTGTCTTCCGGTGTTCGAGGGGGATCCATTTGAAGGTCTTACGAAGGAGGCGGAGGGTGTGGAAGCAGGAAGATGAGACAGAGTTGATCTGGCGGTCCATTTTGAGCTCGGAGTCCAGGATGATTCCCAGGTTGCGTGCGTGGTCTGTGGGGGTTGGCGGGTTTCCGAGGGCGGTGGACCACCAGGTGTCGCTCCAGGCGTCGGGGTTTGGGCCCATGATGAGTACTTCTGTTTTGTTGGTGTTTAGTTGTAGGCAGCTGTTTTTCATCCATTTGGCGACGGCTTCCATACCTTCTCGAAAGTTGCGTCTGGCGGTGTTGGGCTTGTTGGATAGGGAGAGGATGAGCTGGGTGTCGTCTGCATATGACACGATGTTGAGTCCATAGGTTCTGACGATGGGGGCAAGTGGAGCCATGTAGACGTTGAAGAGCGTCGGGTTGAGGGAGGAGCCCTGGGGGACTCCGCAGGTGGTAGGTGTGGGGTCCGAGAGGAAAGGGGGGAGTCTGACCCGCTGCGTCCTGCCGGAGAGGAAGGATCAGATCCAGTCGAGGGCCTTGTCCTGGATTCCTGCATCGTAGAGTCTGCGTATTAGGGTGCGGTGGGAGACTGTGTCGAACGCCGCTGATAGGTCGAGGAGGATGAGGGCTACTGTTTCTCCTTTGTCCAGTAAGGTGCGGATGTCGTCTGTTGCGGCGAGGAGGGCGGTTTCCGTACTGTGGTTTTTTCTGAAGCCGGATTGGGAGGAGTCGAGGATGTTGTGTTCTTCAATGAATGTGTGCGAGTTGGCTGTTGATGGCTTTCTCGATGACTTTAGCTGGGAACGGGAGCAGGGAGATGGGTCTGTAGTTTTTGAGGTCGGTGGGGTCCGCTGAGGGTTTCTTCAGGAGGGGGTTGACCTTGGCGTGTTTCCAGTCGTCGGGGAATGAGGCGGTCGCCAAAGAGCGGTTGATGGTGTGGCAGAGCATGGGTGCGATGGTGTTGGCGGCTCTGTTGAAGATGTGGTGGGGGCAGGGGTCAGTGGGGGCCCCTGAGTGGATTGACTTCATTGTCTTCAGTGTGTCTTCGGTGGTGAGGGCTGTCCAGTCATCAATCGCTGGTTTCCGGGTGTCGGGGGTGGTTGGTGAGGGTTCAGTGTGTTAGTTGTCTTCGTCGAAGTTGTCGTAGATGCTCTTGATTTTGTGGTGGAAAAAGATGCTGACTTTGTCGCAGAGGTCTTGTGAGGGAGGGATGTCGGTAGACTCGCTGGTGGGTTGGGCGAACTCCTTGATGATGCTGAAGAGTTCCTTGCTGTTGTGGGCGTGGGTGGAGATTCTGTCTTCAATCGCTTTTTTCCTCGTTTCTCTGATGAGTTGATGGTGGGCGTTGGTGGCGGCTCTGAAGTTGTTGTGGGCTTCTGTGGATTTGGTGTTTCTCCAGGTCTTTTCGAGGCGGCGGCATGTGCGCCTGGACTCTCGAAGTTCAGTGGTAACCCATCTGGCTTTCTTGGCACGGGTTTTGTTGTTTTTCTTGAGGGGGGATATGGTGTTGGTGCTGTCTGAGATCCATCTATGCAGGGTTCGGGCTGCGGTGTTGGGGTCGTCGTTTTCCGCGATGGTTGGGGTGGAGTTGTTGAGTGAGGAGGTGAGCTGGTCATCGGTGATTTTGGTCCAGGTTCTTTGTGGAAGCAGGTGCTGGTGTCTGTGGATGGTGGGTGTTCTGAAGGTGAAGTGGACGCAACGATGGTCGATCCATGGGAGTTCGGTGGTGTGGCTGAAGGTGATGGAGTTTCCTGTAGTGAAGAGGGCGTCGAGGGTGTGTCCTGCTGAGTGCGTGGGCTCGGTCACAATCTGGCGGAGTCCAATCTTGTGGAGGTTGTCCAGGAGGCATGTGGTGTTGGGGTCCAGTTGATTGTCGAGGTGGAAGTTGAGGTCTCCCAGCAGGGTGTAGTTGGTGGATGCGATGGCCTGCGGGGAGATAATGTCCGTGATGGAGTTGGCGAAGGGTCCGCAGGGTCCAGGGGGTCGGTAGATGAGGGTTCCTCGGAGGGCGGCGGTGGGGCTGGCCAGTATCTTGAAGTGAAGGTGTTCCATCAGTTTTGTGGACTCGTCAGGGAGTGTGCTCAGGCGGAGGCTGGATTTGTGGACGATGGCGATTCCTCCTCCTGGGTGCGTGGGGCGGTCCTTCCTGGAGATCTTGTATCCTTGGGGGATGGCGATGGCGATGTCCGGTCCCGAGGTGGTGTTGGTCCAGGTTTCGGTGAAGAATGCTACATCTGGGGTGGTGCTGTCGAGGAGGTCCCAGATTTCTGTGGCGTGTTTGTGGAGGGATCGGACGTTGAGGAGGATGCATTGCAGGGTCTTCGGTTCGTTGTGTTCTTGTAGACGGGTTGTGCTGGATCCGTGTGCTTGGCGGTGCTGCAGGTGTGCCGGCAGCGGTGACCGCTGGAGGGTCCATGGGTGTCGGCTGGTGATGCTAGCTTGCAGTTGTTGTTGCAGCCTGGGTTGAGTGCGTGGAGTGCTGCTGGGTCGTAGCGTTGGCGGGGCGGAGGTCCAGGGTTCCTGGTGCTGGTTGCGGACGGGTCGCAGACGGGCGGAGACGTGCTTGCCTTTGACGCGCCTTCAGTGCACCAGCGGCGAGGAGGGCTGGACAGCTGGGAGGCGGGAGCGGGGAGGGGAGCTGGATTGGGCCGGTCGCGCTGGGGAGGGGAGGCGCCGCGGGGGCAGCAGCGGCGGGGAAAGGTAAAGGGAGGAAAGAAGGGATAAAGAAAAAGGGAAAATAAGCAGAAATAAGGCACAAAAGAGGAGAGATGCAGAAAAGAGCAGAAAGGTGAAAGATAGAAAGGGTAGAAAAACGAGTGAAAACGAGTGAAGGAGCAGAGGGAGAGAAAGGGAAAATGGGCAGAAATAAGGCCCAAAAGAGCAGAGGTGCAGAAAGGTGAAAGATAGAAAGGGGAGAAAAACGAGTGAAAACGAGTGAAGGAGCAGAGGGAGAGAAAGGGAAAATGGGCAGAAATAAAGCGCAAAAGAGCAGAGGTGCAGAAAGGTGAAAGATAGAAAGGGGAGAAAAACGAGTGAAGGAGCAGAAAGAAAGAAAGGAGACAGAGGTCCACTGGACCACCAGGGATGAGGTCCAGGGAAACCTGCGGGTGGAGGAGGGCCTCGATCACCAACACTCAAGAGTGCAGTGGCAGGGGCACCTCACTTAATGGTGGAGCTGCGAGGGTGGGAGAGCAATTTCACTGACAATGAGTCAGTGGTCTTGCTCGTCTGTCCCCGCAGTGGCCGCCATTAAGTAGGGCTCGGGGAGGGCTGGACAGCTGGGAGGCGGGAGCGGGGAGGGGAGCTGGATTGGGCCGGTCGCGCTGGGGGGGGGAGGGGCCACGGGGGCAGCAGCGGCGGGGAAAGGTAAAGGGAGGAAAGAAGGGATAAAGAAAAAATGGAAAATAAGCAGAAATAAGGCACAAAAGAGCAGAGATGCAGAAAAGAGCAGAAAGGTGAAAGATAGGAAGGGGAGAACAACGAGTGAAAACGAGTGAAGGAGCAGAGGGAGAGAAAGGGAAAATGGGCAGAAATAAGGCGCAAAAGAGCAGAGGTGCAGAAAGGTGAAAGATAGAAAGGGGAGAAAAACGAGTGAAGGAGCAGAAAGAAAGAAAGGAGACAGAGGTCCACTGGACCACCAGGGATGAGGCGCAGGGAAACCTGCGGGTGGAGGAGGGCCTCGATCACCAACACTCAAGAGTGCAGGGGCAGGGGCACCTCACTTAATGGTGGAGCTGCGAGGGTGGGAGAGCAATTTCACTGACAATGAGTCAGTGGTACAATATTAACGTCATCAATCGCGACTAGATGCAACCTAGAAATTAGATATTTGCACAAATATTTTGTCACTCAGATTAGCACATTCGAAAAAAATCTTATACAGAACCTCCTGCAAATTTGGCTATCTCATAGACACCCAACCCCAGGTGGCTAACATGTGATAAGATGAGTGCAGCGGTTGCCTGAACGTTTTGCCAGCATCTAAGATGAAGCAAGAAGTAAGATTCGTAAGATGCATAAGAGCATCATAATGGCGAGGAACAGGGTTTTGGTCAGTTGGTTTACTTGTGGGATCATGGAGAGAGCAGAATCCATGATAATTCGTACGTTTTTTGTAACTTGGAGGAGGTAGTTGGTGGTGTTATCGGTTTATCAGGCCACTCTGTTCGTGGGTTTGTCATTTTCCCATTCCTCACAATCATGTTTCTGTTTTTGAGGGGTTGAGTTTGAGGTGACTCTCTGTCGTCCAGTGATTAGTGTCTTTTGAGTAGTTATTCAATTTTGAAAGCTCAAGGTTATGTAGTTTATCCACTTTTAGGATTAACGGGGTGTCGTCAGCATACTGTAAAGATGAAAGAACTGATGACTTCTGGGAGTGGTTTTGTGCAGGTATTGCGCCAAAACAATGATGTAATTGATCATTGTAAAATTCCTATCTCAATATTCTTGACTTGGGAATGAGGGTGAAGTCATTTGTTTCAGAGAGTGATCCTATTAAAGGGCATTGAGAATGTATAGATTGTAGAGGTTGACATATGCTTGAAAAGGGAATAACACTATTGAAGTAATAGTAGACCTTTTGTTTGTCAGGATGGTGAATGTTTAGTGGAAGAGGGAAACACCCACCAAATCAAGATGACATGACAGGCATAAGAACTAATTAGCATATTTGATGATTTCACAGCAAATTATGCCACATAGATATTGATATTGATTATACTATGAGAACTAAGACTACTTAATCTTCCCACTTATGACATCAATATGAAAAGCGTAGCCAATGTCACACATGGGAAATATAAGTAGAAGAACTTCTACTCTCTTGCGTGTGTTCAGTCACCTCAGCAGAGCAACCTCATCATTGCAAGGTCACACTTTCAATCACACGCCATCATTCAGAGGCAAAGGTTGCTGAACAAGGAAGATCTAGCAACAGATTGAGGCTTGAGATCCACCAAAGCCTTCATGTAGGGCACAGGGAAACCCTGCCCTGCACTAAGAACCATGGCCTCCAAGCCAGGATCATGTGATTCCTGGCCCTTTGAATCTTCTTCAGCACCCTTGAGAGAAGGAGAATGGGAGCGAATGTAATCTGAAGAGCTGGAGGCCACTGAGATGCTAGTACATCTGCTGTCACCAGGGATTTCGTTATTCAGTGTAGAGGCAATAGAGCAGCCTCTCTGGAAGCACAAAGATCCAGCCATGGGACCCATAAGATTTCTCCCACAAGCTAAGATACAAATTGATAAAGATGAAAATCTATGGGAGATAGACACATCTGATGTATAAAGTTACCAGTCACATTGCTGGAGCCTTCTAGGTATGTAGCTGTCGGAGATATCAGATTGAGTTCTGCCTATGATCTCAGGGAATGGGCCAGTTTTATCCTTGGGGATTTGTAAATGCTTTGCTACCTGGTTTCCCATTCTTATGACGACTGCATGTCCCATAATTTCTTAAGCAAAAGTCTTTAGAGCAAGCAGCAGCAATGCCATCTCTTTCCAATTCAAGGAGATGATAGTCTGTTTACGCTGAGCTTTTCTGTCTGGTAGAGTGGCACATATCCTATGGGACTGGCATCTATGGTTATCACTAATGGCACTGAAAGGTTTAGAGAGTGCCTGCTGACTGAAGTCCCTGAACCACAACTTTAGTGAATGATGTTGATTGGTAGATATTGCAATGGCCGCTGACAGGGAACAGGGGTGGCAGACAAAAACACAAAAAACACTCATCTTTTGCTGGCCGTCGTCTCCCTTCTGCTTTGGTCCCTTCCCATGCTGCCTTCTCCTCAGCTTCGGCGATAGCAGGAAGCGCAAAGGCACCCTCTCTTAAGCCAATCACAATGCTGCAATGTTCCGTTTAACATAAGAGGAAGGATCCTCTGCATGGTGCTGATTCTAGGAAGGCTTTCAGCTCTCCAATTGACTGTTGTTCAGAAGAACATTTATGCTGCTGCAGGAAGCCTTATTTATATATCCATGGACTGCTGCTGCAATCCCATTTCAGTGGACAAAGAGCCATAACATTTGTGATCCGCTCACCTCTTTTGCCCTAAAATGATTTCAAACCATTCACATCTGAGAACCTGATTATGAAAAGTGGGTGTGCTGGCCATGGCTGTACAACTCTTCAGCCTGTTAAAGGCAAAGCCTGAAAATGAAGCAGCCTAAATGTGGTTGCTTAGGAAAACAGAGCAGTGTCTTTAGATGCTGGAACAGCCTTGATCTACCATGCTTACCATGGAAACTTCATACTCTGCAGTCATGAAATAACGCTGGTCTAAGGAGAGAGACAGGAAAACAGACTGATCATGGGGGCTTTGTTGGAGATGGAGGCGAGGCTTCAAAATCCTCAAACATAAATAAAGGACTATGAGCCTTATTTAGAGTTTGAAACATGGTCAGTATCCCGTCCACTGTACTACATGTAAAAAAGACCATTATGCACTTATTATACTGTGGACAGGATATCCGCCACATTTTTAACTGACAATACAATACGTAGGGTCAAATAGTTTAAGATCACTTAACTGGTGATATCTGCATGAATTATTTACATTTTATTTTTTGTCACTGATTGATATTAGTATGAGTAATAGTAGTTCACTTTTCGAATGTGATTGTGTCTAATTGTTATTATCTTATTAGCCTATTGTACTTAAAGGTAATGCTCAAGTCAGGTAACCTTTGACCAACTATCTAGGTTGTTACATCTTGTTTTTTATGCATGTATATATAAGATTAAATGGGCGAAAGTGTTTTTTTAACTCTAGATCTTAATTATGTTAATGTATTCCCTGTTTAGTAACCACTGGTATGAAAATCCTGAAGAAGGCTTTGCCGAAACGTGTTGGTGTTCAAGATATACCACCAGTGTCTGAATGTTTGGTTTTGATCATATGTGAAGTTGCATAATGATAATATATAACATTATGTAAACAATACCCTGTTATATTATTTATTATCAATTACCTTGAACCATCAATATTGCAAGTCGTAACAGTAAATTATCTGGTTTACTGTATAGAATTCCTGTTGAAGAAACATTCTTTAGGTTACACCGGAATATATATGTATATGTGGTTCTAATTTGCACTACATAATTGAGAATGTGTATTTATTCATCTATTTGAGATTTCTATATGTAAAGTATGTATATTTTTTCTCCCTAAAAGATACAAAAAGAATAATAAATTTAAAAAATAAATATTTATCAGCACTACAACTATTATGATTTTTATTATGTCAATGTTTGTCTAGAGTTTACATGCCCTTCTACAGATAATAGCACTGTGCCCGGTGTTCATTGTTTTTCAAATAACAGGGGCAGTTTATTGCAGTGATGGTCTTGATCCATTCCTGGATGTCTGGATTGGGTTTGGGTGGCAGTGAGCCAATGGAGTGTCAGCTTGAAAGCCTCGTTTAGGGAGAAAATGTCCTCAGAGGAAGAGATTTTTATGTAGACCTGTGTATCGTCGGCGTACATAAGGTAGGAGATGTTGGCGGCACGAAGCACCTCGGTAAGAGGTTCAAGGTAAAGGTTGAAGAGGGCAGGTGAGAGGGTTGATCCTTTGAGGACTCCAACAGAAACCGGAGAGGGGGCGGATAGATCACTGTTGATGAGGACTCTTCAAAATTCTGCCTCTGCTGCTGCTGCTTGATGACAAACAAAATCAACACGTTGTGGCTGGAATCAACAGTAGTCTCCACTTTTACCTGTTACCTTTTGACTTGTCTGCTAACATTAGCACTGAACTTGTGCACTTTTTTTATCTCTCTTAGAAAGCAATAGCATACTAATGTAATTTAAAGCAACGCCTGTAATATTACATTGTATTGCAAAATGTGGTGCAAGCTGCCTTTTCTGAAAAATGGACACTTGCACAAAACAGGATATTAATCAAAAAATCAAATAGTTACCATACAGGTGTGTTTAAATACATTTAGAAAATTGTCAAACTAAAAACATATGCATGACATCATTGGGATAAGTGTAATGGAACATGATGTAAAAATTACACTAAACAAGGTATAATCTTTACCTTATTAATTATCTGTAAAATTAATATCAGTCCCAAATTTTAATCATTCAACATATTCATCCATGAAACTTTTCCCCTTGCCTAGTACAAGTCAAGTATTGTATCCAAATTCAATAGTCACTTTATTTTTTGAGGTGCAATACATTTGTGTTTATCCTTATCGGTAATCAATGTGAAATAAACATATCTGTATTAGCATGTCAAAAAATTATTTCAAACATCTATTTGTTGGTCAAGTGTCTATAATCATGATGAATGACTGCATCTAAATACAAATTACCATCACATACGGTTTAACCAGTATATGCACTTAACAAAGTAAACATAATACTTTTTTTTTGTTTTCCTGCCATATACATTTTAGTCAGAAGCATTGCTAGGAATCAAACAATTGCCAATTAAAAATAATGTCAGGACAACTTGCTGGAATCCAAATGCTGGTTTATTACATCAAAGCGATACGTCTCTTAAATAAAAAAATTTATTAAATGGCAGCCCAATAGTTCATAATGTCTGGTGCACTGCTGTGCTGTAGCACTAAGCTTGCCTCCAAAATAACTCCCAAGGGGAATCTCCTCAGCAAGGGGCATCAAGTAGGCACAGAGCTGGCACCTCTGTGATCTTTCTTGCAGGATGCTGGTTTTGGGTTTGGGAGGGGTCGTCTTGGGTATGTCGGGGGGCTTTGGTTTTGGAAGTGGTGGCTTGGTGTTTGGGAGGGGCAGGGTTTGAAAGGGTTCAAGTCAAGGGCAAATAAATAATCCTCATGGGGAAAATGAGAAGGATGGTTGAGAGCTGGTTGGGTTTGGAGGTAGAGGGAGTGGCAGTGGGTGATACTCGTATATCTGTTGAAGTTGCAGTTGCATGTGGGTCTGGTGTATGTCGTGTATGTTTAAGTGTGTGTTTCTTCCTAGGTGTATGTTTTTCAGGTGAGTGTGGGCATTTGTCTTTTGTGGGTTTTGTTTCTAATGTATGTGTGTGTGTGTGTGTGGATGAGTGTGGTTTTGAGGTACTGAGTGTGGTTGTGGTGCATGTAGCTGTGATGTTTGTGGGTGTGCTGGTGGTGGTGCATGTGGCTGTGGTATTTTGATGGTCTGCAGCCTGATGATCATGATGTCACATGAACATAGCCTTCCTTAAATTTGAGATGAAAATGTGACCTTGTGCTCATTTGAAATATAACTCAAGATTGTGAGCTACTCCGAAGGTGTCTGGGAGCTATTAGTAGCTCCCAAATGACTGGTTGGAGACACCTGATTTAGGCCAAGTGATATGTGGGATTATACACATAGAACACATCATTTTCGTTTGGTATGTAAAAAATTATACCTATGCACAGAATTGGAGGAAATTATTTCTAAAATGGAATTTTGACTTACAGACTATGTAAGAATTGCATTGTAGAGTGTGTTTAAACTGCTGCATAAATGTTTTCACATAGAAAGTGACGTATAAAAATGTGCTCACTGCATAAATATGAAAGAATCCTTATTAATGCTGTAAATAAAACATGAACTACTTATAAATTTAGAGGAAAGGTTGTTAAATAAAGTTTATGCAAACTTTTGTAGAAACATTTTGTACTAGGTAATCATTCTTAAATGTACCCCCTTAGTTAGACCTAAAAGCCTTTTTTTCAACTCTTGCTCATAGCTTAATAGACGTTTAATTAGAACATTTTGCGTAGCACCATCAACATGCTTCTGACTTTAAGCTGATGTGACTGCTTGAAAATAATGAATTAGATATATTTCATGAATGCTTCACAGAATACAACTGCTAGTTCCAAACATTATTGTGTGCTTTTATATTAATGAATGGTTCTAGCTCGTTAACAAAAGAAGACTCTCTCAGACTCTGATCATTTTCCCTTGCCATGCGACTCTTCTACTGGATAGTTGGTTCTTTACTTCTGTTGCTGACAGCTACTGCTAAAGGTGACTTTATTCTTTCTTCATCAAAAGACATTTTCTGATCAATGCTACTGCAATGATCATTCTTTTATTGCTAATTGCTAATGCAGCCATAGGGAACTCAACAGAGTTTTCAGAACAACTCTTTATGGGTAGCTCATTTTATATTCTGAATCTTGATCTTTTCCAAAAATAACTTTTCATTGGTTCTATTTAGGGTAGGTTAGGTTGTCTTAGCTTACTTAGTGGCAATTTTCATTTATGGAACACTTTGTATTGATTTATGCTGTCACTAGTCAATCTTTTAAAAAATATATTTTTTAAGTTTTCAAAAATCTTTATGGAAAATGTAGACACAGCAGCATCATAGAGTTACACCATGGAAAAATAATATGCATTACGATATGTTGTACAAAATAAAGGGCACTGCAATCAATACAATCAAGACATGAATCGGAAACCCATCAGCATCAGAGCAGATAAATCAGTGAAGGCACCACTTCTAAACGTAAAAAGGGGGATAGCGTGGGGCAGGGGACTATAGGGAAGTCTAGAGGAGGAGACTCATGGATCTACACGGGCGGGCGCCGTGGGCAAAGCGCCGACTTGGATTGCGGGAGAGGTAGCCGAGCGCTGGGAAGTGTGACTTAGGAGATAGGTGACAAGCCAGCCCCAGATATCTAGCGGGCGGGCTCTAGCAGGCATCAGATCCCAGAATTCAGACAAGAGAGTCTGACAGCGGGAAGCATCCTCTAACCAAAGGGACACCTTCGGTGTGAGACGGCGACCCCAGCACATGGAAACCCTGCTCCACGCAAGGACTAGCAGCTTGGCAATCAGCCTACGGGAGGCAGCTGGACAAAATTTGACAAAGCCTAAGAAGCACAGCAGAGGGTCAGGAGGGAGCGGGAATGAAGTGATGTCAGAAATAACAGTGCACACCTCACATCAATAGGCAGAGACCTTAGGGCATAGCTAGGCAAGGTGGGAGAATCAGCTGCGGGCGCAGAGCAGCGCAGGCATCTGTCATTGGTAATGAGGCCCATTTTGTGCAATTGCATGGGGTCCGGTAGTGCCTGTGGAGATATTTAAAGTGGATGAGACGCAGATAGTTAGGGGAGAGACGTTTAAACTGGGTGCAGCAGTACAGCCAGTCGGCCTGGGATATTGTGACGTCAAGGTCCGTCTCCCATGCCACACGCGCTCTGTCAGTGGAGATGGGGGGAGGCCGCCAGCGTGGTAGCATAGATTCTGTTTATGTGGAGAGGAGGACGTGTAAAGGAGATTCAGAGTGTCCATCGGGGGGGGGGGGTGCTGAGGAAAGCAGGGATGGAGCTTCCTGCCAACAGCCCTTAACTGGTAACAGAGCAAAGTGTTCATGGGGCCGGAACCTGTAGCCAATAAATAGAATTTGTTCACAGGATAAAGATCGGACACAGTGGAAAGCCCAAGGTGAGAGGCATGCTTCGCCATCCCCGAAGATTGGAGAGGAGGGAAAGCCGGGTGTTGGGCAATAGGCATCGCGGCTGCTGAGAGCGTGTCTGGGCCGAAAGTTTCCGGAGCCCCTCCCAAGCCCAGCATAGGGTCTCTACCATATCAATCTCAGCGTGCGGCGGCCGCTCTGGGGCAAATAATGCGGGAGAGAGCGGCCAAGGGGCAGCCAGGTCAGCCTCGACTGCAACATGAGGCTAGGAAGGAGTGGGGTGTAGCCAGAAATGAAGAAAGCTGGCCTGGCCGCTAAGGCCATAGAGTTTAAAATCAGGGGCACCAAGGCCACCACACGACATAGGAGGCGTTAAAATATTATAAGAAATTCTGGGTGGCCGGCCAGGCCCAGATCAAAACGATCACCAGTGAGTGGAGATTGCGAAAAAAAATGAGCTTTGAGGGGAATGGAAATATTCACAAAGAGATAAAGGAACTTTGGGAGCACCACCATCTTGGCAATGGTTATGCTATCCGGCTGAAGAAAGGGGCAAACGGCTCCAGATGGGAATCTTAGATTCTAGCCAGTCCACTGCGCAGCTGAAGTTAGCCTTCCAAAGCTCATCAACGTCCCTGCTAAGCCATATCCCAAGATACCCGGTGGGCTTGTCGCCCACACAAAAGGATATTCTGAATTGAATGGTGTTGTGGCATCGGTGAGAGGGAATAATACAGATTTGCTCCAATTGACCTGGATGCCAGAGTAGACGCCAAAATGTATCACCTCACGGACCAGAGGGTTGAGGTTCTTACGAGAGTGGCGGACGAATAAAGTGATATCGTCCGCATACATTGAGACAAGTAGAGCACGGACGGCAAAGCCAATGCCACTCGGTGTGATGTTGACGCAGCAGAGCCGTAAGAGGCTCCATCGCAATGGCCTCTAGGGACAGCGGGCAGCCCTGCCAAGTGCCACGCTCGATAGGAATGGGGTCTGAGATTTGGCCATTTAGTCGAAGACGAGTGGTGGGAAGAGTCTAGAGGAGTAGTACTTTCCGTATGAACATCGGACTGAAGCGCAGGCGGGGAAGAAGATAAAATAGGTATGGCGATTCTAAAGTGTCATGCTTTGGTAGCGTCCAACAAGGCCGGCACTGCTGGGAGGGAAGGGTTAATTTGATGTGAGATGGAGAAAATGGTCCATAGATTGTGAGAGGTAGTGCGGCCATGAATGAAACCAGACTGATCCCAGAGGGCAATGTGCGGTATAAGAGGCAATAGGCGCTAAGCGAGTAGTTTGGCAAAGATTTTGTTGTCTGTATTTATGAGGAATAGGGGGCAATAAGAGTCCTGCGATTCAGGCGGCTATCTGGCTTCAAGAGCAAGGTAAGTGTGGCCTCACCGAGCGATGGGGGGAGCTGCCCAGTTTCAAAAGACTCATTATACATAGCGGCAAGGTGGGGAACCAAAATAGGGCGAAGGACTTGTAAAAGGAGACTTGCAGGCCATCAAGGCCAGGAGCCTTGTCACCGGGCATGCAATTTATTGCAGCAAGTATTTCCTCTTTAGAAAATGGCTCGTCAAGGAACTCCCGGTGGTGGTTATAAATCCACAGCTGTTGAAGGGTGTCGAAATATGTATCAAGAACCCCTGGCGATGGGGCTGAGTCGGCCCAGTAAAGTTGTGTGTAGTATTTAATAAAGCGCGCTTTAATATCATCGGGCAAGGTGGTCCTGTCAGTTCCACCATCAAGGAGGGCATTAATATAAGAAGCTGCTCGTGGTGGGCGAAGCAGGTTGGCCAGGGTTTTTCCAGGACGGTCTCCCTCGCCAAAATGATGTGCCCGATTCCCTGCAGAGGAAAGCAAGCTCTCTATCGGCCTCGTTGGCGAATTCAGTTAGTTTCCCCCAGATCTGGGCGAGCTTATTTGGGCTGGGGTCTTGAGCATAAGAAGAATCAAGCTCCTTGATCTCACTTTCTAATTTGTTGAGGGTACCGCATATGGGTCAAAGGACTCCGGACTGTTTGGAGATTTACTCTCCACGAATGACAACTTTAAAACTCTCCCACAGCGTGGACGGTGACCAAACGGAACCCTCGTGTAGGTCGAAGAACCTTGTAATAGCAGTCTGAATTTAATCACAAAATACTGGGTCCCGGAGGGCATTGGGAGGGAGCCGCCAAGAAAAAGCACGGCAAGGATTAAGTGGTAGGCGTAGGCCCAATCAGACGGGAGAATGGTCGGAAAGTGTACGTGCCATGTGATCAACGGAGGTGAGCCAGGCCAAGGCATCTGGAGTAGTGATCGAAAAGTCCAGGCAGGACCAGCAGCCGGAGGGGCCCCAGTGACACAGGTACCCTCACACGCTTCAGGGCAAGTGTGCCACCATTTATCATACAAGGCGTTAACAGTGAGAATGGAGTTGAGAAGGGCAGTGGCGCGTGGGTGAAGAGTTTGGGGACCAGACCTGTCAATGGAGGGAGAAAGTGTTATGTAAAAATCTCCTCCCCAGAGGAGCGCTGCTGGGTTAAGGGCAGAGATGTAGTGCCAAACAAGCGCAAAGAAGTCAGGGTCGTCGCAGTTGGGACCATAAAGAGCGGCAAGTGTCAAAGGCTGGGCACGAAGAGTGCCTTGAAGAATTATGAAGTGTCCCCCAGGGTCGACTATCACTTGTGAGGTTGGCCGGCCAGGCCCAGATCAAAACGATCACCAGTGAGCGGAGATTGCGAAAAAAATGAGCTTTGAGGGGAATGGGAATATTCACAAAGAGATAAAGGAACTTTGGGAGCACCACCATCTTGGCAATGGTTATGCTATCCGGCTAAAGAAAGGGGCAAACGGCTCCAGAGGGGGATCTAGATTCTAGCAGGTCCACTGCGCAGCTGAAGTTATCCTTCGAAAGCTCATCAACGTCCCTGCTAAGCCATATACCAAGATACCCGGTGGGCTCGTCACCCACACAAAAGGATATTTTGAATTAAATGGTTTTGTGGCATCGGTGAGAGGAAATAATACAGATTTGCTCCAATTGACCTGGATGCCAGAGTAGCCGCCAAAATGTATCACCTCACGGACCAGAGGGTTGAGGTTCTCACGAGAGTGGCGGACGAATAAAGTTATATCGTCCGCATACATTGAGACAAGTAGAGCACAGGCCGCAAAGCCAATGCCACTCGGTGTGATGTTGACGTAGCCGATCCGCAAGAGACTCCATCGCAATGACAAAGAGCACTGGGTATAGCAGGCAGCCCTGCCAAGTGCCACGCTAGATAGGAATGGGGTCTGAGATTTGGCCATTTAGTCGAAGACAAGTGGTGGGAAGAGTGCTAAGGAGTAGTACTTTCCGTATGAACATCGGACTGAAGCCCAGGCGGTGAAGAAGATAAAAGAGGTATGGCGATTCTAAAGTGTCATGCTTTGGTAGAGTCCAACAAGGCCGCCATCGCTGGGAGGGAAGGGTTAATTTGATGTAAGATGGATAAGATGGTCCATAGGTTGTGAGAGGTAGTGCAGCCAGCAATGAAACCAGACTGATCCCAGAGGGCATTGTGCGGTATAAGAGGCAGTAGGCGCGAAGCGAGTAGTTTGGCAAAGATTTTGTTGTCTGTAGTTATGAGGAATAGGGGGCGATAAGAGTCCTGCGACTCGGGCGGTTATCTGGCTTCAAGAGCAAGGTAAGTGTGGCCGAACCGAGTGATGGGGGTAGCTGCCCAGTTTCAAAGGACTCATTATACATAGCAGCAAGGTGGGGAACCAAAATAGGGCAAAGGCCTTGTAAAAAGAGACTGGCAGGCCATCAAGGCCAGGAGCCTTGTCACCGGGTATGCAATTTATTGCAGCAAGTATTTCCTCTTTAGAAAATGGCTCGTCAAGGAACTCCCGGTGGTGGTTATAAAGCCACAGTAGTTGAAGGGTGTCGAAATATGTACCAAGAACCCCTGGCGATGGGGCTGAGCCGGCCCTGTAAAGTTGGGTGTAGTATTTAATAAAGCGCGCTTTAATATCGTCGGGCAAGGTGGTCCTGTCAGTTCCACCATCAAGGAGGGCATTAATATAAGAAGCTGGTCGTGGTGTGTGAAGCAGGTTGGCCAGGGATTTTCCAGGACGGACTCCCTCGCCAAAATGGTGTGCCCGATTCCCTGCAGAGGAAGGCAAGCTCTCTATCGGCCTCGTTGGCGAATTCAGTTAGTTTCCCCCAGATCTGGGCGAGCTTATTTGGGCTGGGGTCTTCAGCATATGAAGAATCAAGCTCCTTGATCTCACTTTCTAATTTCTTGAGGGTACCACGTATGGATCGAAGGACTCCGGTCTATTTGGAGATTCACTATCCACGAATGACGACTTTAAAACTCTCCCACAGTGTGGAGGGTGAACAAACGGAACCCTCGTTTAGCTCAAAAAACCTTGTAATAGCAGTCTGAATTTAATCAAAAATACTGGGTCCCGGAGGGCATTGGGAGGGAGCCACCAAGAAAAAGCACGGCAAGGATTGAGTGGAAGGCGTCGGCCCAATCGGACGGGAGCATGGTCGAAAGTGTTAGTGTCATGTGATCAACGGAAGTGAGCCAGGCCAAGGCGTCTGGAGTAGTGATCGAAAGTCCAGGCGGGACCAGCAGCTGCGGAACCCAGTGACACAGGTACCCTCACAGGCTTCAGGGCGAGTGTGCCGCCATGCATTATACAAGGCGTTAACAGTGAGAATGGAGTTGAGAAGGGCAGGGGCGCGTGGGTGAAGAGTTCGGGGACCAGACCTGTCAATGGAGGGAGGAAGGGTTATGTAAAAATCTCCTCCCCAGAGGAGCGCTGCTGGGTCAAGGGCAGAGATGTGGTGCCAAACAAGCGCAAAGAAGTCAGGGTCATCGAAGTTGGGACCATACAGGGCGGCAAGTGTTAAAGGCTGGGCACGAAGAGTGCCTTGAAGAATTACGAATTGTCCCCCAGGTTCGACTATCACTTGTGAGGTTTACCAAGGTAGCCCTCTACGAAGCAAGATTGGCACCCCCCGGGAATAATTGGAGTAGTAAGAGGAATGAATTTCTCCCCAGTGCCGGGAGTGAAGTCTTGAGGATGAAGCAGGCATGAGGTGGGTTTCTTGCAGGAAGCATATGTCCACTTTGTGTTGAATAAGATGGGTGTGGACCAGTCGCGCCTTATGTTACATTAAGACCTCAGACATTCCAGGTCCAGAGGATGGTTTCCATCATGATACTGCATTAAGGTGGGGGAGTGTCATTAGAGACAAAAAAGGGGGGTGGAGGGAATCGGTGTATGACCAAACAATGAGTGGTGCCGCAATTGGTGCAATGGTGGGTTCAGTGCGGGAAACGTGAATGCGCAAGGAGATGTGATACCCCAGTTGCAGAAAGGGTCCTGCCATGGGCACTAGTAAAGTCTGCATGGTGCTCTTGGCCGAGCCGTGAACAATAGCATTGCAGGGAAAAGGCATTGGAATAAGGCCAACAGGTGCGCAAGATGAATATACATAATTATCGCTGCGTGTCAGAAAGGAGCCAAGAGAATAAAACAGTGTCAGAACAAACATCATAGCCCCAATAGGAGACAACAGGCCCCAAAACCCCCCAACCCTACCACCCCACCCCACCCCCAAATCCCAAATTAAGGTACCAGAAGACCCACCACCCCCACACCCTCTCCAATCCCCCAATCAGGCAGAGATACCACCCATTCCCACCCTATGAACCCACAACTTGGAAAGGGGCAAAGCATGTCGAGCAAGGGAATCATCCCGCAGGGGCATGGCGGTGCTCAGCATACTCCCCTGCTGTGAAACAGGGTGGGCAAGCTGTGATCCTGTCAGACAACAGCCAGATAAATACAGTTGGAATGGCAACAGGAGCCCCAATGCGTGAGCCGTAGGCAGCTGGGCTTAGAAGGCTGCGGCAACAGGGGAGGTCAGTGTAGCAAAAACAGAAGAGCAATAGACCTTGCAAAGAATAGTCAACAGGTAAAACTTAGCCAGTCAATCATTGTCACTCAGGTGGTCAGCAGCAGCGACCTGAGAACCAGTTGGTAAGGAGCGAAGCGATTTGTCGAGTTTTTTGGCAAAGACGAGGGCGCCTCCAGGATATGGGAAGACCAGCATCTTCGTGCCCTGCCGGACCCGCAGTTATGCCGGGTAGGCCAATGAGTAAGAGACTTCGTGTTTTTGAAGGATCCGCTTTGCAGAAAAACTTTTGCAGAGAGCTGCTTGGACCGCGATGGTGTAGTCTGGGTAGAAGGAAAGCGAGTTGCCTTGATGATTCCATGATGGCCGCGGGGTCGCCACTATCCGAACCAGCGCCGTCTTGACGCGTAGATCTGCGCTGATGAAAGGCGATCTTGGGCTGCTTGGGGTCAGTCCTCCCCATTGCGGGCCGAAGTAGGTAAGTGGTAACCGCCGTAGGTGCAGGGGGTGGAAATAGCAACCAATAGGAGCAGCAATCAAGAATCATGGCAGGCAGACCGGCAGTGGTGGACAGAGCAGGAGAGATGTTGGGGCCACCAGGTCCGGATTTCCGGCAGGCCTTCCATTGATCTGCAGACCCAGGGAGTTGGCCCAGTGGCAGTGTAGGAGGGCTGGGCCTCGCTGTTGGCGGGGTATGGGTCCAGCACAGCACTAGGGCGGTGGATCTCTGCATCCACGAGCCACTAGTCAATCTTTTAGTGATATTTCTGTGAATTGACTAACCTGATTAAAGATGACGAAACAGTACTACTCCTTTAAGATAAATAAAGGTTCTGAAACTTCATCAACCTTTCATCATTGACTGAAAATGTATAATCTGATTGTTGATGGTATATGCATAGTTTATGTATTCGTTCTTGCTCCATCCTACCCCAGTGGCAAAGGCCCAATGACTTTTCAAGAGCCATCAGGATTTCCCAAAGGAGGACATTTGTAAGTTGAATGTTCAGTCTTAAATACCATTCTTGGCTAATCCTCTGGCTCCCGCAGTTTTAGGGAGCAAAGGATGGTTTACACCCTGAAAGGAGCATTAAAAATAGTACCAAGCTATATTTAAAAAAAATTCCTTATTCCAGTTTTCAGTATCCAGATCCAGACAGAGTGGTTGTGGTTTGGCGGTTGTGGTTTTTGAAGTTGTGAGTATCATTAGGGTGAGTATATCGTGGCTGTGAGTGCAGTGGTTGTATGTGTCTTTTTCCTTTCAGGTCATATGAGTGAGTAATGAGAAATATTGAAAAGCTGCCCAAGAAGCGACGTTGATTTTCAGGCTCCTCGAAGTTGAACGATCCCAGGATAATTTAACTTGTTTGCAGGTGTAATAGATGTGGAGTGTGAGAGGAAAGGGTTATAAACCGTTATGCAGAGAGTAAAAAAAACTCAGCACGCAGTCGAAGGGAGATGAGGAAAGTTAGGTGGTTCAACATTCAGAACGTTTGAGCAGGTATGTTCAAGGATTGATTGTGGGTTTAGAAAGGCAGACGTGGGTTGCACTTTAGCAGATTGTTTACTTTAGTCTCATTATATTGGTCTCGAGCGCGAGGTTCACCGAGAGGGCACATTATGATCATGTGAAATGGGGCAGTCCTCATGGGCTATTTTAAGACTGCAGGACGGGGTAGCTAACAGCGCGCGTAAGAGTTAATATACACTGTTTAGTTATAGCACTTATGAACTAGGAGGGACACTTGGACTATATGTTTGTTGGAGCATTTTTTATTAATGGAGCGTTTATTAAAACCTGCTTTTAACATTGTAGATACCCCCGAAGAAGGTCAAGTGGACCGAAATGCATTGGGTAGAATGGATTGTTCTGGAACCTTGAAGTTTTAAGCAATTGCCTGTGATTAAGCCCGGATGGGCACTCTCAGAGTATTAAGATGCATAAAAATTTGAAAACTTCATGTCTTTGACGTGATGGTGAAAAAACGAGCAAACATTGGAATATAACTTGGAATAAAAATTGGATGAACTTGGAGAAAATATGGATTATGTGTGAATATCATTTACATTTGTGTATATGGCTGTGCAACTCCTTTGTGGCACGGACATCCCGTGCCCCCTACAGAGCTGATTATTTCAGGTGCTTGTTTGGGACGGAGCACTATGGAGTGCTGCACGCTAAAATGGAGAAAACATCGACAGAAACATTAAGTTTGACAAGGCAAAAGAAAAGGGTGTGCTGCAGGACTATTTACAGTGCAGTTTATTGAATCATGTCCCTAACCCTGCTAGAGCACCCCGTTGAACATTGAATACAGATTAAAATTGGAACTACTGAATATTCACGTCAAAGACTCATTCTCTGAACATGAAGGAGCAACATTTCTGGAAATAGTAACAATGGACTTTGGTTTCAAGTGAACACTTAGAGCACTGATTCGCATCGTGTCACTAATATGTTTTCATTTGTAATTTTCGTAATCCACTTGATTATTTCAGCGGTGACTTACATTGTTTATTTTCATGTTTATTTTCAAGTTTATAAATGAATACAGGGAATGGGGAGACTGTCAGCACTGGACATTTTGAGCAGCAGGGCGATTGAAGGGGAGGGTGCACTTTAAGAAACACAGTGAGGCACAAAACCACGTGATGAAGAAACGAATACAGGTGGGTGGAAAGGGTTATAAACCGTTATGCAGAGAGTAAAAAAAACTCAGCACGCAGTCGAAGGGAGATGAGGAAAGTTAGGTGGTTCAACATTCAGAACGTTTGAGCAGGTATGTTCAAGGATTGATTGTGGGTTTAGAAAGGCAGACGTGGGTTGCACTTTAGCAGATTGTTTACTTTAGTCTCATTATATTGGTCTCGAGCGCGAGGTTCACCGAGAGGGCACATTATGATCATGTGAAATGGGGCAGTCCTCATGGGCTATTTTAAGACTGCAGGACGGGGTAGCTAACAGCGCGCGTAAGAGTTAATATACACTGTTTAGTTATAGCACTTATGAACTAGGAGGGACACTTGGACTATATGTTTGTTGGAGCATTTTTTATTAATGGAGCGTTTATTAAAACCTGCTTTTAACATTGTAGATACCCCCGAAGAAGGTCAAGTGGACCGAAATGCATTGGGTAGAATGGATTGTTCTGGAACCTTGAAGTTTTAAGCAATTGCCTGTGATTAAGCCCGGATGGGCACTCTCAGAGTATTAAGATGCATAAAAATTTGAAAACTTCATGTCTTTGACGTGATGGTGAAAAAACGAGCAAACATTGGAATATAACTTGGAATAAAAATTGGATGAACTTGGAGAAAATATGGATTATGTGTGAATATCATTTACATTTGTGTATATGGCTGTGCAACTCCTTTGTGGCACGGACATCCCGTGCCCCCTACAGAGCTGATTATTTCAGGTGCTTGTTTGGGACGGAGCACTATGGAGTGCTGCACGCTAAAATGGAGAAAACATCGACAGAAACATTAAGTTTGACAAGGCAAAAGAAAAGGGTGTGCTGCAGGACTATTTACAGTGCAGTTTATTGAATCATGTCCCTAACCCTGCTAGAGCACCCCGTTGAACATTGAATACAGATTAAAATTGGAACTACTGAATATTCACGTCAAAGACTCATTCTCTGAACATGAAGGAGCAACATTTCTGGAAATAGTAACAATGGACTTTGGTTTCAAGTGAACACTTAGAGCACTGATTCGCATCGTGTCACTAATATGTTTTCATTTGTAATTTTCGTAATCCACTTGATTATTTCAGCGGTGACTTACATTGTTTATTTTCATGTTTATTTTCAAGTTTATAAATGAATACAGGGAATGGGGAGACTGTCAGCACTGGACATTTTGAGCAGCAGGGCGATTGAAGGGGAGGGTGCACTTTAAGAAACACAGTGAGGCACAAAACCACGTGATGAAGAAACGAATACAGGTGGGTGGAAAGGGTTATAAACCGTTATGCAGAGAGTAAAAAAAACTCAGCACGCAGTCGAAGGGAGATGAGGAAAGTTAGGTGGTTCAACATTCAGAACGTTTGAGCAGGTATGTTCAAGGATTGATTGTGGGTTTAGAAAGGCAGACGTGGGTTGCACTTTAGCAGATTGTTTACTTTAGTCTCATTATATTGGTCTCGAGCGCGAGGTTCACCGAGAGGGCACATTATGATCATGTGAAATGGGGCAGTCCTCATGGGCTATTTTAAGACTGCAGGACGGGGTAGCTAACAGCGCGCGTAAGAGTTAATATACACTGTTTAGTTATAGCACTTATGAACTAGGAGGGACACTTGGACTATATGTTTGTTGGAGCATTTTTTATTAATGGAGCGTTTATTAAAACCTGCTTTTAACATTGTAGATACCCCCGAAGAAGGTCAAGTGGACCGAAATGCATTGGGTAGAATGGATTGTTCTGGAACCTTGAAGTTTTAAGCAATTGCCTGTGATTAAGCCCGGATGGGCACTCTCAGAGTATTAAGATGCATAAAAATTTGAAAACTTCATGTCTTTGACGTGATGGTGAAAAAACGAGCAAACATTGGAATATAACTTGGAATAAAAATTGGATGAACTTGGAGAAAATATGGATTATGTGTGAATATCATTTACATTTGTGTATATGGCTGTGCAACTCCTTTGTGGCACGGACATCCCGTGCCCCCTACAGAGTGTGAGATACCATCACTTCCATTGGTAACGATAGAGACAAGCTGTTGCGTTTGATTAATCTCTGTTAGTCAAACATTATTATGCAAACGGGTGGAGCTGCATTAATTTATGTGAATTTTTCACTGGTTGAGAAGTCACTTGCGAGTGTAGACTATTCTTGAGTGGTTGTGATACTTAATTTTCCTAAGTACAGCAAACAAAAAGTCCTTAAAGAAGTTATTTGAAAGTATGTGTGAGTGTGAAAGAAAACTGTAAAGGAGGGTGAGCTGTGGCGAGGAGTAAGTTATACGTCATAGTGTCCCGCACCGGGATTGGAAGGTTGGTGGACATTCGTGCTGTCATTGACTAGTAGGTTTTCTGTGCCGCGCTGTGATTGGGCATTGTTGAACTAAGTTCTGTTTCTGGATTTGGTAAAGAATCGCATCAAATTTAAAGCTGATATTTAATTGGTGAACGAAATTTTGACATAAACGGAACTGAATCAAAATATTTGACTTTGTGTAAAAATTTGAAAGTTCGAGTGTCATTATGAAATGTATTAAAGAGTTTAAGAAATGTGTCATTGGAGATGTCACTATTCATGTACAAAAAGTTGAGGAAGCACCTTCTGAGGGTACTCCGGCAAATATTATGACTACCAAAAATGGATTACATTCATATCTATGAATAAAACAATGGGGAAGGAATATGGAAAATGATTGGGCTTTAAGATTTCTGAGGTATAGGATATTCAATACCAGAATCCTAGATCGTTTGAATGGAAAGTTGGATGTGATGAAGCCACCCCCTCAACCCATGCAATATAAGGTTTTTAATGCTTGGGTAAAGGTTGTGAGGGAAAAATGGAAGGAGAAGTATCAGAGAAGGACAGGAAGAGCGATGCAAAATTATGCAAATGTTCTTAGGGATGAGGAACAGTGTCGATGGAGGATGGTTATCATTGAAGAAACAAGATTATATCCTGTTCTCAAATTCTAATTCAATTGCACCTTGAGAGGTTCCTACTGCACCACCCCAAATTGAGAGAAGACCCGAAGCCTTAATGACACCAGTTGTTGGAAATGTATCGACAACCCAAAATACACAGATAGTTCTGTAGAGACCTCCACAAAATGTGCAAGCTCTACTAGATGGAGAAGGAACCCTATTCTTAATATCTCCCTTAGTTTCAAATGACTTATTTGGCAATGAAAATGGAGGGTTACTTGCATAGTTTGAAGATATTACGAGAAAGAAAATGACAGAGGTCACAGAGTCCGCAAAAGAAACAGCTATAAGGAAAGACAAACCATTGGATAGTCCTAGATTAATCAAGAGTTGCCGGGAGTTTGATCATCTAGATCAGTACCAGAGACATGAATTAACATACCTATATAAGGAGATTACTCGAAGAGCAGCTATGATGCATGACAGATTGGCAGGAATAGTGAAAAAGTACAATATGAATCGTTCTAATAATGTAAACCTGCATCGTAGATACAGAGCCACATTGGATGATCAAGCAATAGAAACATGAGAATTACTGGAATGCGTTTGCACATTACTGAACTAGTTAAATGCATATGCAGATGGAAGGATGTAGAAAAATTAATTGGAACTTAGATGGGCAGGGAAGCATGAAAAGAAAAAGATGGAAGAAGAGGAAAAGCAGGATGAGTTGGATGAGGCAGCAGCATCTCCATTGAGGGAAGTAGTTGGAGGTACCTATGTACATCTTCCATGGAATAGAGGTCATTTGACAACATTTACTATTTCCAAATGAGAGAAATACGCCTGTGCAGTGTAATGCGCAAGTGGAAAGGTTTATAAAGATTTCAAGGTGTTGTGGAGAAACTTGGATATGTTTATTGACATTGTGGTGCCAGCTGATTTATGGGCAGAATGAAAGCTAGTAGTGCAGTAGCCAAAAGCAGAACTGCAAAGAGAAAGGGAAGCCCTTTCATCTTCACCAATGAAGATGGAAAAATATGAAGCTATTATGACATTTTTGAAACAAAAAATACCTCCAGGGATACCGATTGGTTAAAGATGAAAAGAACTACACAAGAGTTGAAGGAGGCAGTTCATGAATATTATGAAAGGTTGTTGCAGGTGTTTAAACAGCATGGTGGATGTGAATATCCTGAGGAGAAGGATATGGGGATTTGTGTGTCTCAGTTTGTTCTGAGGTTAAAGTCTGAGATTAGTGCCCATAGTACTCAAAGTGCTATCTGCTGGCAGACAAAGACACTAGATAAGTCTTGCATTATGGAAAATATTGCAGTGTTGAATTGGACATGAAGCAGAGGAAAATAAAGGAAAAATTAATGTTGGCTCAGGCAAGGATGGCTCAGAAAGATCTTTTGCAGGAAACCAGGGAATGATGCAAGTAGTGGTTGCTCTGCTGGCTGGATTTGCAGGAAATCAGAATGATATGCAAATGCCTCACAGCAGAGGTAGAGGTGTTTCCGCAGTGTGAGATCTGGGACAGACATTGATGCTATGAAAAAGGACACTGCTTGTCACATTTGTAATCATGTGGGGCATTGAAAACAAGAACATTGATTACATTTCTAAAAAATGCTGGAGGATTAGTGCAAAATGTATGACAGGTCAGAGCAGCAAATGCAGACTCAGATGATACCCATTGCTCGTACACAAATGGGGAATTCCTAATTGAATTTAAATCAGATGCCAAAGTTTAATGCAAATCACTTCTAAAATGCAATGCCACAATTCCAAAATCAGAATCAACACACTTTAGGTCAATACCCATTATTTGAAATGGATGAGTTCGCTTCTGATAATTCACAATGATAATGCCTGAGAGAGGAAGAAAATTGCATACTTTGCAAGCCTTAGAGGTAACCAAAATGGCCCATATGTAGATGCAAATATTTATGGGCATGATGTGTCTTTCCTGATTGACACAGCAGCTACCCGTTTTATAGTTAGAACAGTGGAAGGAGCAGATTTACTTCTCTTGGTTAAAACGATCCAAGTAGGTGGGGTCACAAATAAGAAAATGCTAAATCATATTTCAAAAGAAGTTCCAGTAAAAATAGGAATCTTTGAAGAGAAGCACCAATTTTTGGTTTGCAATCCTAGCTTAGTGAATCTGTTGGGAAGTGATTTATTATGTAAGTTAAATTGCACAATGTACTACATACCGGACGATGTTGCTTCCCAGACCCATGATGAGCATGTTGATTTTAAAATGATGAGACAAGATGCTGAAGTAGGAATGTTTGAATAAAAAACAGTGGTGAGCGGAGCACTCCAAGAATTTGTCAAGTTTGCTTACTATGTACTCAATGTAATCACTGAGTGCGCGCAGAACAGGTGGAGGGAACTGCCTGTGTCCCTATGACATGTTACAAAATCAATATCTTCCGAACATTCAAAGCCGGAATGACCTGTGTGCATTGCGAGATGTGTTTAACAACATCTGAAACTAATTAGAATTTGAATTACATCGTCCAAAACCAAATTTGTCAATAACAAAATCAATCAACAATTTCTTCATTGTTTTTCACATCGAAAAATTATGTGTTTAATACATTCATGCATGTATATTTCTCACAACATTGTTATGGAATCGACAATCATGTGATTGAATGATGTTCAATAGAAAGTAAAAAACTTTTCAGAAGAAGTAGGAATGTTCCCACTATTGACAATTTCTGAATTAATAGAAGATCTTTGGGAAACTATATAAAAGCAGACGTTTGTGATTTCACAGGTAAAGGCATTGGGCTTATAAAAGGTGTAGAACCAGTCCAAGTTAAACTAAAACTAAATGCTGTTTTTCCTATCATTTGTCCCCAGAAAACATTGCAGGAATACAACCTGTAATTGAAGACATGCTTCAGAAAGGCATATTAAGAGAGTTGATTGGAAGTCCATGTAATTCATCTATAATGTTTTCACAAAAGCCTAATGGCAAATATAGGATTGCCAAGGACCTGAGGTGGATCAATAAAATAGTGGTGCCTTGTTGTCCCGTGGTGCCAAATCTTGCTAATGTACTTTTCCAGATTCCATGTACTGCAGAATAGTTTGCAGGCATTGATTTGTGTCAGGCTTTCTTTTCAGTGCCGTTACAGATATGCCATTACAGATATGCTGACTCCATAGCCAAGTACTGTTTATTTCTAGCATGAGCATTTAATGGAGATTTCCCATGCGAATCCAAGGAAGAAAGTGCTTTTTCAATGATGATGGAAATAACAATACATGAAAGAACTGAAAAGGGTACGGGAAAATGTATGTGAGGCAGAACAAAATAGGTGGATCAGGTCAGGATGTACAAAAAATGCAAATGACATTTGGATGTTAGCCGCTGGAAGGTCAGTGTTGCCTTATAGCTTGTTATTTCTAATGACGAGATATTATCATAGGTACACATATTTAGGGAGAAATGCCATGGCAAGAATTTTCCCAAAAAGGTGGTTTAACCCTAGGGCTCAAATGTTTGCAGATGAAAATTCCAGAAGGCGTGTCATCCGTCAACAGCTAATTGTAGGGAAGAAAACACATTCCAGAAGGAAGATAGGGAGATCAGCTGGCCCTTTTACCAGACTACAGATGTATTTTATCTAGATGCCTGTGTACAACGGTTTGTGAAAATAACTTTGCGATCATTTGTGTATTCTTGAGATGGGTGGAAGCCTACCCAACAAGGAGAAATGACAGTCTCACAGTAGCTAAACTGTTATTACGGGAGTTCATACCAAGATTCGGGATGCCGGTCCTTCTTAAGTCAGATAGAGGAAAACACTTCAATACCGAAGTGAGGAGAAAGCTGTGTGTTGCTCTAAAGAGACTCTGATGAGGAGGGCAATGAGACTACCAGCTGTGCCTGTGAAGGCCCTAGTGAACATCGCATATGATATGATTTTGGACTACTGCAAGACACTCGCGGATGTAGTCTGTTCTGTCTCTTATCAGGTATCAGCTGCTACACAAGACCCTCATCAAGAACAGTGCCACAACCACAATCCTGGTAAGTGGGTCATGATCAGGAGACACGTTCAGAAGACTTGTCTTCGAACACAAATGGAAAGGCCCCTTCCAAATCATATTGACTATGAACTCTGCTGTTGAATTCCAAACTGCATACATGCCTCGCACACCAAGAAAGTGAGTAATCCAGACGAGGCATCTCTAGTCTATGATCTGGAGAGAAGAACATTGGTGGTTGCACCCCCAGTTGAAAACCCACTAGACCTGTAGCACCAGTGCCTGCTGAAGTACAGAGAGACACACGAGGAGAAGAAAGGGGTGAAGATCAGCAAGTTGAAAGGCAAGTACAATTGCCTGAAATAACGCAAAGTGGCATCGAGGTAGCAGATGGAAACGTAGCTGAGACTGTACCACATGTTGAAAGCATCTATGAGATTGAACAATGAGAAGGACAAGATCCTGGAGAAGGAACGAGCTCTGGGATAAAACAAATCTGTTGACATGCAGAGTGGCCAAGAAATCAAGGAAAAATTAAGATTGAAAAGAAGTTTATCAATAACACAAATTTCTGAGACATTGCCTGAAGAGAGCGTAACAGAAGACGGAAACTCTCCAAATCCACATAATCAAGTTCTAAGGAGGTCAAGAAGAACTTTAGGACCTTGATGAAGATATTCAGCACCTGAATGCTCTTACTATGTGAATGCCGCATTAAATGTTACTCTAAAAGATTTCTGCAATGTGAAACTTGAACTGTTAGAACCCCCTTGAAATTCAGAAACATTATTATTTGGGAAAATCAATTAAAAAGCAAAACATAAACATTGAATGCAAGAGGTGGAACAACTGTGAATTGCCTATTGGATCTTTATTGTTTTAGTTATTTATTTTACAGAAGACTAACCTAGGTCCAAGAAGAAAGCTATAAAAGAATTGTGATAACAATTTAGAAGAACACAGAGTAGGTTTAAGGATTGTCTATTAGGGAACTGCATTAAGAAGAAGGAAAACTCAGAAAGAAGATCTAATAAAAAAAACCATTTCTTAACAGCTTAGAAAAAGACCGTCTGCTGATCCTTTACAACAATGTGTTGCATGAGAAATAAGTGTAAAAGTATCATGTGTGTGGTTTTCATAATAACAGTAATAATTATCTCAATAGTACTAGCAGGATTTTATTTAACCCCAGATTTAGAGCCCCCTAGTACCAATGTCACTAATACATATACACAAAATATTAAGGATTGTATTTTTACTAAAACATTTGTGAGTTATAAGAAAGAAGATTGTTCAACTAATGTGTACTAAAGATTAGAACAAGAATACACTAATGCTTTGGATGTTAAGGATTGCTATGTGTGTGCACACTTGCCGAATTCTGTTTCGGAAGTCACACATTATCACATCCCTTTGTCTTACGCAGTCTCTTGTAGTATTCTGCTTTCATCAGTTTATAGGTGAGGATCTTTTTACTATTTCTACTCAAACTATGATCTAGCGCGATCAAGAGTGCCTTTGATAGAGAGCAACGAATTTACATCCGCAAGCCAAAATTATGGATAATGCTTAATATTATTCCTTTGCACACTTACCTGTAGATAGTGGAAAGGCTTACAAAAACAATTAAACATGTTTAATGTGACCCCCAGAAAAAGCTTGAATTATGGCTTTGGAAGAAAGATACATGAATATGATAAACCCAACAGAGAGAAAGGGGAATATTTTAGAGAAAGCATGAAAAAAGGAGGGAAATGAATTTAGAAATAAAACGGTTTTCCCAAACCCAGACTAGACATCCTACACAAGGAAAAAATTTGCTTTTATAAATGAAGGACACTGAAGAGAGCTCGACATGTAGGGATTAGTAGTTGCAAACAGACATTTGAATTAATTGGAGGGTATTGCAAATGTTACAGGTACTCGAAAATGCATTTCCAAGGGTTTACTACAATTGCAGACAGAATGCTTACTTGCTATTACCTGCTGATGGGGAGCGAACCTGTTATTTAGGCATACTAATACCGAAGATGTATCATATCACAAGCATAGAAGCATTAACATCAGCACCATCACATAGACAGAAACGTAAGACAGAGATAGGAGATGCTTTGGTAGGAAACAGATTTGGAGCAGCAATACCACCAGTAAGAATCATACTAAGTGTTGAGAAAATCAGAAAGTTAGCTACTGTAGTTAGTAAAATAGCAACAAGCACTTCTGGAGCTTTACGCCTAATTAACACTGAATTAATTGCTACAAGGCATATAGTTTTGCAAGACCATCTTACTTTAGGCATACTACTCCATGAAAAGGAAGAAGGAGTCTGTCACATGAGGAAAGGGTGTTTATTAAAGTTTATGCAAAGTTATGTAGAACAATGTTGTACTAGGCAATCATTCTTAAATGTGCCCTTTAGATAGGCTTAAAAGCCTTTTTCTATTTCTTTCAATACTTGCTCATAGCTTAATAGATGTTTATTTAGAACATTTTGCCTAGCACCATCAACTTTCTGATGAATGTGCTGACTTTAGGCTGATGCTTCTTTAGCCTCATCACATCACATTAAATCATCTTCCTAATACAATGAGCTTGCTGTGACTGCTTGAATAATAATTAGATATGTTTTATGAACGCGATACATAATATTATTACTAGTTTACCCCCATCATATCCGACTTGCTTTGTATTCTCATTGGGCATAGACCACATCTATTCTTTTTGAATGCCTTTTCTGATCAATGCTACTGCAGCTATCATTCTATTATTGACGGCTGCTAAAAAAGCTGTAGGGAACTCAGCTACGTTTCCAGAACGGCTCTTTATGAGTAGATCATTTTATATTCTGAATCTTGCTCTTTTTCGAAAATCACTCTTCATAGGCTCTATTTACGGTAGGTTAGGTTGCCTTAGCTAGCTTGGTGACAATTTGCTTTTGTGGAACACTTTGTATTAATTTATGCTGTCACTAATCAATCTTTTATTGATATTTGTGTGAATTAAGATGACAAAACAATACTAGTCCTTTAAGATAAATAAAAGTGTTGAAAATTCAACAACCTCTCATCATTGACTGGACATTTATAATCTGATTGTTGATGATATATGCATAGTTAAGTCTTTGTTCTTGTGCCATTCTACCATGTTTGCTAAGTTCCATTGTCCTTTCTTGGGTTACCAGGATTTCCCAAAGGACGAAATCTGTAAGTTGGGTGTTTATACTTAACTACCACTCTTGGCTAATCCTCTGGCTCCCACAGTAGTAAATAAGATGTAATGTGTTTTCTGTTTTTAAATGATGTGAAATTTCTACATTTCATAAGAAAACCATACATATACATAGGTATATCTAAAAAAACACACCAAATGAAATGGGGGCTTCAAACACATAATCATAATGTGGTTAAGAATTCATAAAGTCATTGATTTAGGTAATTAAAAAATAAATTACACTTCCCTTCAATCACTGCACTTCATTTTTTTTTTGGTAAATATATTTTTATTGCAGCAAAAACAGGCATTTATGACATCTTATATTCACCCTTCCAGACATTTATCTGCGTGCATGTAGACCCCCATTTCAATCTTCACACAGCCATTTAGCTCACACCGCGGAGGTTGAGCGGCGCAAATGTAGAGAAAGGTCCATCCTGGGGGGTGTCGCATGGATCAGTGAAATTCGTTGTCTGGTAGATGGCAAGGCCACTTTTCGGTCCCCTCAGTCCCCCCCACTTTTGTAACTGGCAACAGTCCCAACCAAACTTCGTCCCTCTCGCTGAACTCACCCCCCTCCCCTACCCAGCCCTCCCAAAACCCCCCCTCCATTTCGGCATCCCCCCTCTCTCCCCCTCTCTCTCCCCCCCTCTCCTCTCCCCTTCCTCTGCCCCTCCCCCCCTCCTCCCCCAACCCCCACCCCTCCCAGGCATGTCAGAGTACCACCAATGCGGATCCGCATATCATTCTGTGACCCCGAACCCGAGGCATATTGTCAGGAGCAAGTAACTAAGATTGACGTAGGAATCAGGGGAGCAAGGGGTGGAGGTCAGGCCAACACCGCCTCAGACAGCTACTCTGCCGGAGCAGGGCTATGCGCTGGGGTATCTTCATCCTCTAGGTCTAGGAGTTGGAGGTCGAGGACCAGCCGCTCCCACGCCCTGGCCCTCTCCAGTGCCATGTCATTGTCCGCTCTAAGCGCGGTCTGCATACGGAGTTCCCCTTCACAACGGGCCCATTTGTGTAGTTCAGCCTTCCATTTCTCTATAGTGGGACCCCTACTTGATTTCCATTGGGATGTGATGGTTCGCTTCGCTAAGAGTAGGCCTAGTTCCAGAAATTTACTAGTGATTTTGTTCTTTGACGTGTATGGGAACCAGTGTAGGATGCAGTGTGCCATGGTGAAGTGCAAGTCCCTCTCCGTGATTTCCCCCAGAATATCCACTACCTCCCGCCAAAATGAAGTTAACTGCGGGCAGGACCAGAGCATGTGCTGAAAGTCAGCCACGTCCGCTGGACAGCGCGGACAGTTCGCCGGGTGGGATGGGAAATATGTATGCAGCTTGTCAGGGGTCAGGTATGCCTTGTGCAGGACGTAAAAGTGCACCAGCTGGAACCTAGCGTTGCGCGTCCCGTTCCGGGCCCGTTCCACTATGCTAGACCATGCCTCCTCAGGTATGTCCGTCATTAAGTCGGCCTCCCATTTCGCTTTCAGAGATAGGAGTGGGGCAATAGTCTCCGAGACCATGCGCCTATATAGGCACGTGACTGCTTTGACTGTCCCTGCCATCATCACTACGTATTGGCAGCCCAGCGAGAGCGGCGGTTCTGACATGCCCGTCCCCCAGTGTTTGCGGATCGCCGTCGTCAGCGCCGCGTGGAGGAGGAAACCCCGCCCCCGCCAGTTCAAAGCGGTCTCGCAAGAGGTCAAAAGGTAGCAGCGCTCCATTCTCATATAGGTCCCCTATGGACTCCAGTCCCTGCTGCCCCCAGCTCTCCTGTCGGCGCCATGAGCCCCCGTGCGGGAGTGCCCCACATAGTTTTAGCGGGATCTCAGGTGCATATGGGACCTTGATGTGACCCCTCCGTCGTTATCTGTTCCAGCATTTCCCTGCTGTCGCAAATTCCTGGGTGAGGTGAAATTCTCCCAGCGGGAGTCCCAGGACAATCCGGGCCAGACCTTGAACTGGTCCCGCCGGCTCCCCCGATCCGTCTCCCTCTCTCCTGGCTCTCGCAACCCACTGTGTCAGCCATTGTAGCTGGGCCGCCAGGTAGTATAGTTCATAGTCCGGCACCGCTAGCCCACCCTCTGCTCTGGGACGGAGAAGTGTGCTGTGTGCCACCCTGCGCCTGCCCGCCCCCCATAGGAAGCCGACCACCATCGACCGCAGTTTCCTGAAGTAGCTCACCGGGATCCAGATCGGGAGGGTCCTGAAGAAATAAAGCAGCCGCGGCAGGGTTACCATTTTAAGGAGCGCCACTCTTCCCATCAGCGAGAGTGGAAGCGTGCCCCAGAAGTCAAAGTTCGTCCTGGTGAGCCGTATAGCCGGCCCGATATTGCCCTCGAGGATGTCTGCCTGATCATGAAAGATTGAGGTGCCCAGGTAGCGTAGACTCCTCTCCTCCCACGTCACTCCTTCTGTAGTCTGGGAACAAAGTCTGCGTGGGCGGGCCGGGAGCAGGTAGGACTTCGTCCAATTCACCCGGAGGCCAGACACCCTACCCAGAGAGTGCAGGAGGGACTTAGCCCCGCGCAGGGATGCTGCAGAGTCCGCCAAGAACATCAGGAGATCATCGGCGTACAAGGCGATGTGGTGTACTTGTCCGTAGACATCCAGCCCCTGATATGCCTGTCCCTGCCTGGCTCGTGCCGCTAAGGGTTCGACCGCTATGGCAAATAATAGGGGGGAGAGAGGGCATCCCTGGCGGGTGCTCCTGCCCACCACGCACATCTCCGAGATTATCCTGCCAGTCCTAACCCTCGCTGTGGCGTTGCGGTAAAGTAGCGACGTCCAGTCCACGAAACCCTCGCCCAGGCCCAACGTGCGCATGACCTGGAAAAGGTACGGCCATTCCAGACTGTCAAAGGCCTTCTCCATGTCGACCGCGAACACCGCCGCTACCTCGCCGTCGTAAGTGTCGGCCTCCAAGACATGTAGGAGCCGTCGTATATTAAGCGCCGTGTTGCGGGTCGGGATAAACCCGGATTGGTCTGCGTGGATCAGCGTGGACATATGAGGGAGTAACCGCGTCGCTAGGATCTTACTCAAGATCTTGTATTCCAGGTTGAGCATGGACAGTGGCCTATACGCCGTCCTGTCCCATGGTTGTTTGCCCAGTTTCAGGAGCGGGACGATGAGCGCCTCCCCAGTGGTCACCGGCAGGCTACCCAGCCGCCTCGCCTCATTATAAAGCCATGTTAAGCGGGGCGCAAGGAGATCAGTGTAGGTGAGATAGAATTCAGTGGGGAGTCCATCAGAGCCCGGTGTTTTATTTCTCACCATGCTCTTAATGGCGACCCTCACTTCCCTCTCTTCAATTTTGCCCCCGAGCAGTTTTGCAGCGTCTTCCTCCAGCTCCGGCAAGTCTAGTCCCTCCAGGAAACCCCGGAAAGCGTCTTCCGGTGGTAGGATCCTGCTACGGTAAAGCTCCGTGTAGTAGTCATAGAAAATCCCATTAATCCCCTGCTGGTCAAATCGCGCCGCACCCGAGTGGTCTCTGAGCTCGAGGATGACCGAGCTTCGTCGTGCTGGATTGGCCAACCAGGCCAAGAGAGCTCCTGTCTTATCACTCTCCGAGTGCGCCCGAGTGAGGTAGGCTTTGTAGTCGAAGCACCGTAGCCGCTCCACCGTCGCCGCCACTAGTTCCCGCGCCTCCAGTAGAGCCTCCTGAGTGTCTGGACGCTCAGGTCGCGCTCGTTCCAAAACTCGGAGTTTCTCGTCCTCCCGCGTAATGTCGGCCAACAGAGTTTTCCGAACGCCCGACGCCGCCGCGATGCATTGCCCCCGTACCACCGTATTAAAGGCATCCCATTCAAGTGTGGCTGAGCCCGCGGAGCCCGCGTCGACCTGGAAGTAGTCCTCGATGTTCGAGGCTATTGTGGTACGGAAAAGCTGGGCATCCAGCGCCTCCGGGCGCAGCTTCCAGGCAGGAACTCGGGGGCGGCACTGCGACCAGCGCAAGTGCAACAGGAGCGGGTTATGATCGGAGATCGTGCGCGTGAGATACTCGCTGTGGCACACCTCCACATGCACGTCCCGTGAACTCAGGAAGGTACCAATGCGGACGTGCAGCTCATGAAGAGCGGAAAAGAACGAGTAGTCTCGATCTGATGGATGGCCGGCTCTCCACGAGTCAACCAGATTCCATTGTGATTGCCAAGCGGAACGCGCAGGCGCCAGTCTGCCAGTTGGTGCATTTGGAAGGGGGGGGGTGCGATCTGTCCAGTGCAGTGTCAGTGACACTATTAAAGTCTCCTCCAAGGAGCAAGGGTTCTACCAGGAAAGGGGCCAGCCTGTTGGACAGCAGAGAAAGAAAGGCCAATTGGTCGACATTCGGGCGTATATACAACCCAATGTCAGGTCCCTCCCATCCAGCTTGCCTCTCACCATGACATACCTCCCCTCTGGGTCAGTTAGTTGTTGTGTGCAGTGGAACGGAACCCCCGCCCGCACCCAGGTAGCCACCCCCCTGGCATATGCAGAGTAACCAGTATGAAAGACCTGTCCTCGCCACCTTCTTTGCAGTGCCTTCCCTTCCTTAGCTAACAGGTGTGTTTCCTGGAGGAAGGCAAAGTGAATACCCCGTCTAACCAGATAGGAGTGGATCTTGTGGCGTCTGTGCATAGTGTGCATCCCCCTGACGTTCCATGTGAGACATTTGTAGTCTAGGTCGGGTCCCATTGCAGTACCCATCGTGCTTCACACACCCTCGCGATGACCTCTCTGACACGCCCAGGTCCCCCCCAGTCCCCCCCAGCCAAACCAATCAAACCCCCCCAACTCCCACTCCCCCGGACAGACCCCCAACGTGGAATCCCAATCCAAACTCTAGTAAAGCTAGTGTATCTTAACAGTAGAGGGTTAGGGTGGCCAGTACGCCGACCCCCACGTAGGCGTGGGCGGAAAATCCGTTCCGCTCGCGGATTTTGCGGATTTTCGGGAAATCCGCAATCCGCGAGATTTGCGAATTTCCCGCAAAATCCGCAAATCCGCGAGCAGCGGATTTTGCTCGCACTGCTCGCACTGTTCGCGTGAGTTCGCGCCCCGCGAATAAGTGCAAAATTGCAGAAATACGATCTTAGCAAAACTGAAAGTAACTACTTACCAGGTTCAAAAGTTCAGGCTCATCATTAGTAGCCATTTCCTGGAGTGCTTCCTGAGGGGCCCCTCCAGAGTTCAGTTGCCAGTTGAAACTATTATGTGACCCTGCTCTGAACCTCAGAATAGTTACACATATGCCACAAAGGTCCTGAATTACAGCTAAGGGAGACAAGCAGGAGCCAGGCTGGAAGTTAAAATCCATTAATCAGCCCCTAATTCATTATTGTCAGTTGGGGCAGGGCAGGTGTTGTAACTAATTTTGCAACAATGAAAGCACTTAGCAAGTGCAAAAGATCACTAATCAGGGCGCACTAAGGAAGCAGGTGCCAGCTAAAAAAATATTCTGTGACACATGAATCAGCCCCAAATTAATTCAGGTCACTTGAGGCAGGGAAGGTGTGCTTTGCTTTGCCGAAAATAATGTACACTGGACAACCAGAGGGTGTGGTGATGAAACAGAGGGTGGCATGGGTGGGCCAGAGGGTGGCATGAGTAGTCAGAGAGTGGCAGTGGTGACAGAGAGTGGCAGTGATGAAGAAGAGTGTCCCAAACAGGCTGGACACGTAGAAACAACAAGTTCGCGAAACTTGCGACCCGACAGGTAAGTTCGCAATTTGCGAAAGTGTACAAAACCCTCGCGAACTGGCAGAAACACGGGCGAACACAAAAAAAAAAAAATCCGCAAATTCGCGGGAATTCGCGGATTTTGCGGATTGCGAATCCGCAAATCCGCAAAATTCGCGAACGCGAGATCCGCAAAATTCGCTCATGCTTACCCCCACAGGCCCGAAGTCCCCCGCTCCCACACCCTCTCCCTGGAACCTTCAGGATGCACCCCCCCCCCCACGGCTCGTCCCCCCCCCGGCACTGCAGTGAGAAGTCTCAGGAGGAGTGGACACCCCAGCGTCCAGCTTCTGGGGACATCTGCTACTCACAACCTAGTACCTTATAGATATGAGCAGTCTCGTCCAGGCCGCATCAGCTGAGGATTCCGTCCGCTGTTTGGGGAGCCACCACCGGCAGGTCCACCTCCGAGAGGTCCTGTGCACTACTGGAGCCAGGACTAAGTGCACTGTTCTTTGATAGCTCCGATGCACTGCTGGAAGGGCTGGCGTCCCCCTGGCTGATGGCCGCGACCGCCAGTACCGCCTGAGCTCGTTCCTGCTGCCATCCCGACGGGGATCCAGGTCTCTTTGCTGGTGTCGTCTCTGCAGAGCGCCTCCTAGGTGAAGTCATCAGGGGGGCATCCGTGCTTGACTCCTCTCTAGTGTCCAGCCAGGTCCAGGCCTCCGGCGGTGTGTGAGAGAAGTGGGTGTGGTCCCCAGCGACCACCCTAAGCCTGGCCGGGAACAGCATAGCATATAACAGCTGCAAAGACCTCAATTTTCGCTTGACCGCCGTGAAAGAGGCCCGTTGCTTTTGCACATCTCTCGTGAAGTCTGGGAAAATCATAATCTTGCTATTGTCAATCCACAGGTCCGGCAGGTTCCTGGCCTTTTGGAGGATACAGTCCCGGTCCCTGAAGTGCAGGAGGCGCATCACTATCGGGCGCGGCGGACCACCAGGTTTAGGCGGTCGTGCTGGGACTCTGTGGGCGCGCTCTAGGGCAAAGAACGGGGAGAGTCCGTCTGGAGCCACTTCAGTTCGCAGCCACCCCTCCAAGTAGGAGACCGCATCCCGGCCCTCCACTTTTTCTGGCACTCCCACGAGGCGGAGGTTATTGCGTCTAGAGCTTTTTTTCGGAGGTGGGGCGCGATGGTTGTGCTGGCTTTGTTGAAGACGTGGTGTGGGCAGGGGTTAGATGGGGATCCGGAGTGGATGGAGTTCATGGTTTTGATGATGTCTTCGTCGCTGACGTTGGACCAGGCGGTCAGGCGGCTGGTGGTCGCAGGGGTGGTGGACTCGGTGGTGGGTGCGGGGGTGTCGGAGTTGAAGCTTTTGTGGATGTCGGTGATCTTGCGGTGAAAGAAGGCAGCCAGGGAGTCGCACAGGTCTTGTGATGGTGGGATGTCGTTGGTGTTGGAGCTGGGGTTGGAGAGTTCTTTCACGATGCTGAAGAGCTCTTTGGTGTTGTGCGCGTTGTTGTCTAGGCGGTCCTTGAAGGCGTCTTCTTGGCGGTCCTGATGAGTTGGTGGTGCCTGCGGGTGGCGCTTTTGAGGGCTGTGTGGCTGTCTGGTGTTCGGTCGCGGAGCCATTTCTTCTCCAGCTTCCGACAGGTGAGCTTGGAGATCCGGAGGTCTTCGGTGAACCAGGTGGCTTTCTTGTTGGTGTGGTTGGTTGTGGCGGTCTTGAGAGGGGCGAGGGTGTTGGCGCAGTCGTTGATCCACTGTGTGAGGTTGGTTGCGGCGGTGTCTGGGTCGGTGGGTGGTCTCCGGGCGAGGGTGGTCGTTAGTTGGACCTCGGTGACCTTGCCCCAGCAGCGGCGTGGCAGTTGTTGGGTGCGGTGGTGTGTGGTGGGTTTCCTGAAGGTGAAGTGCCACAACCTCGCCAGCACAGAACATCACCCGGAGGCTTCCATTTCTGCATTCGGGCAGGAGTGTAATACCAATTGGAAGTGATTTTGTAAGAACACTCTATATGCCCCATGCTGTATGCTGTATGATGTGCTCTATAAAAAATGTAATTCCATCCCTTTTTGGACTATGCTCAACCCTGCTCCTCCTCCCATCGCATCTGACCCGGTGATTTACCTTTGTGCAACTTCATCGACAGATGAGAATACATTTCTGAAATGATTTTTGTTATCATCTTTCTTGAGGAACAACCATTTTTCAAAGGGGGACATAGGTCTGCTTGCCTGGCGTCTTGTTACTGCGCCAAGCACCCAATGTAGCATTTGCGAGTGGAAATATTGGTCCAGATCTGTCAAACAATAGTTCTCCTTAAGTTGGACAAAAGGAATAGGGCCATTGTGATCAAAGAGACATCTAAGTTGTGTGCACCCACCTTCCGCCCATCGCCTATCAGCTCCCTTTGCCATGCAGGAGGAAAATCCGGATTCGAGAATAAGGGGGCCAGGGGAGAGGGGAATGTGGTGAGACCAGCAGAGATTTCTACCTTATCCCAGACCTTGAATGTCGGGCGAGTGACGGGGGGAGAAATACAGCCCCCAAGCTCTAAAAGAGCTAGGTAGCCACATCTCTCTTCAGATGTGCCTGCCTGCCATCATCTGATCCATAAAGACCCAAAGCTTCTCCGTGAGTGGTCGAATCCATGCCAGCAAAAAGCGCAACTGAGCAGCCTGGTAGTAATAAGTCACATTGGGTATCACGAGTCCTGTGTCCCGTTTCGATCATTGCAGAAGTTTTTTCTGCAACCTAGGTTTTATGGTCCCCCAGATGAAGCACTCAATCTCTCTCTGAGCAGGCCAAGGGTTGGCTTTAGAGGTAGCGTCTGAAAAATATATAGGGCTCAGGGAAGGATTTTCATCTTTACCTCAGCAAGTCTGCCAAACCACGACAATGGGGTCGTTGCCAGTGGAGAAGATCCTTGCAAATAAGGTCAAGCAACTTGGAATAGCTGGACTCAGCGATTTCTACTGAGCACCAAGCCTAGGTTTGGGAGGTCCTCCTCAACCCAATCAAAGTCAAACTGGGAGAGCAGAGCACTCTCCGTGTGTGTGTTGGGAAGTCAAGCTCAAAATTTGAGATTTTTCAAGTTAACCCGGAAGCCTGAAATCTGTCCGATAGTTTGGAGGTCTGCTACGATAGCTGGGAGGGCGGTAACTGGGTGGGTAATGGAGAAAATGACAACATCAGCATAGAGACTGATCAGATGTTGTTCCGCTCCAAAGGAAATGCCTTTAGCCCTATGGTTATTGTGAAGTCGTTGAGCAAAGGTCTCCATGTAAAGGGCGAACAAAGGGGTGATAGAGGGCACCCTTGTCTCGTGCCCCATCCAATGTCGAAACCGGTGGATCTGACCCCATTTACTCTAACCGAAGCACAGAGCGAGCTATAGATACTCACAATCCAGCTTTGAAAGCGCGTGTCCATGCCAAAATGCTTAAGAGTTTAAACAAATAGGGCCCTGCACCCTATCAAAAGCTACACCCACTGCGAAAAGCAAAGCCTCCTCTTGGGAACGCTGAACTTTATCTATCAGATGGCAGAGGCGTTTGGTTTTGTCACCACACTATTGACTCAGGATAAATCCTGCTTGGTCTGGATCTACAAGGCCAGGCATTAGGGAATTAAGACGCTGAGCTAAAATACTAGCAAACAACTTTGGGTTTATATTCAATAAGGAAATTGGGCGATGAGCTACAGAATTTATGGTCTTTTCCTGGCTTCTGTATGACTGTAATCGAGGCTTTGAGCATCATTGCAGTAAGTGTGCTCGACCCAGCAAAAGAATTGAACAGGTGGGTGAGTATGGGGTCTAGCTCCAGACAGAAGGTCTTATGGAAGGCGCGCTGACCCCGTCTGGACCGGGCGCTTTAAGGGGTTTCAAACACGCAATTGCCGAAAGCACAACACATTAGAGAGAAGAAATGTGAAATAAACCATTTCAGGACCTAGCAGGCTAAAAACACAGACATTTACACAACTTAGAAGGAAGTTCAGCATTAGTCATCATATTAACAGTGTAGAGTTCATTTTTCACAATGGGTGAACCACCACCAGTCCTCTGAGCCTCCAGGTAAGGCTTGGAACCCTGGGAATGTACTCTCCCCTGCAGATTGTTCCACCTCTTTATAATTTTCTCATATGTGTGTAGGTTGTCTGTTACAGCATTCACTCTGTCAACTATACTGGCCCAAAGTTGCCTTTTCTGAGATTTTGTTGTATTTTGAACTTGGGCTCCAAACAATTCTAACTCAGTAAAACAGGGATTTTCTCTTCCCTGCCTTTGTGAGACAATAAACTTCAATGAATAAAATAATCCACAAGATAATAAAGAAAAAGGAGTAAATGGACAAGAAACAGAGAGTAAGAAAGGAAAAACCCACCTGACTTTAGTGAAAAAGTTTTCAGGTACAAAGTTCTGCTGTGCTAGAATGGCAAAGGATCATGGTCTGAAATGGAATGTGTTTTATAGTGTGGTATGCAGGTGAAAACATTTAGCCAAATCACATCAGGTGTGTGATGCTATCATCCATCCAAAAGCCACAGGAATAGTCCAATGTTGACCGCGTCCCACTACGGAATCACTCTGCCGGCAAACTGCTGCTAGAACACTGCCAGCACAACTGTGAAATCTAAATAGGACCGGCCACCCTGACGGCGACGGAGTAATATTTCCCAGTAGAGGAGTCCACTGCGTCGGCAGGGGTGAGCTACATAAGTGACAGTAAACCCTCTGTTGACGTGAACAGAGAGTCAGCCTACATACATCTAAATAGGGCGGGCAGAATTCCGACAGCTTGAAGGAGTACTTGGAAACTCTGCCACAGAGTGACAGTGGTAGTCCAGCCAGGATCTGAATAAGGCACTTTGGCACTTTTCTAGCTCGATGTGGATGACTCTATGCTAATCCAATGTTTAAAAAGTCAGCAAGAAAAACAGACATTTGAGCTGAGCAGTTTTAGAATTTGTGTTGTAAGCTACCTCATAAAATGAATGAAAGAGGTCCAATATGAAGGGTCGCAGGTGAATTCCAGGGATTCTGCATGGTCTGCCAGTTGTGGGATGATACTTGGGAGGTTTGATGAGAGATCCAGGCTGCAACCTTGAGTCGTTTGATGCTGTACCAAACAGGAGAAATCAAGTCTTTGTGGGGTTTAGATTTAGTAAGTTCATTGACATCCAAGATTGGATGAATTTGAAGCAGGATTTGAGTGACTGGGTGAGGATATTTTAGGAAGAGTTGATTATCATTGACATATTACTAGGTCTTGATGTTACAGTCTGCAAGAATGGAGCTGAGCAATTCTACTCAAACGGTTAAATATGATGGGGAGAGGATGGAGCCCTTGGGTACCCTGCAGGAGACAGGGAGTGTAACTTTGTGAAACCTATTTTCACAAGCTGGCATTGATTGGTGATGTAGAATGTGAACCATTTCAAGATTGTCTCTGATAATCCCATACGTGTTTTCAGGGGGGTGATCAGAGCTGGATGGTTCAATTTGTTGAAGGCTGTGAGATATCAAGCTGGAGGCAGGGATGGTTCCTGTTATTGAGGAGGAGGGTGTCCTTGATTACTTGGAGTGTGGCTGCCTCAATGTTGAAGCACGTCTAAAGCCTGATTGGTAGTCCCATAGAAACGCTTTCTTGCTGATATTCCAATGCAACTGGGTGATGGCTGTTTTTTGATGGTTTTCTCTATGAATGGAAGTTGGCTAATATGGTGGAAATTGGTGTGGGTGGCTGTGTCCATTCCAGTACGTTATTAGGAGAAGGATCTGACATGTCTTAACCCCTTCCATGCTCATGACGGAACGGTTCCGCCATGAGCGTCGGTTGAGCTGTGCTCATGACTGAACCGTTCCGTCATGAGCCGATAGGCTTATTAGAACCTTCAGCACAGCGCGAAAATTCGCGCCGCGCTGAAGGGGTTAAGGGAATTTGGGAACTTTGCTTGGCTTAGGGAGCCATTAACAATATGAAGATGGGGCGCAAGGGCCTCTCCGTGGATTATTTTGTTGATGGAAGTAGGATGGTGTCAACTTCATACAAACTTGTTCTCATTATAGATCCAGTGCCAATGTTACCACCTCATATTGGCCACAGATTAAATTGAGAGTAAGAGCTATAGTTATTTTTGTAGAAGGCCTCCTTTTAATAGCATGCTGTGTAATAGATGGACTGGTAAAGTACACTTTTCAATAACATTATTATGTTGTTTAAAAGGATTGACAGAGTTAACTCTCCAGACATGTGTTTTTTTGTGAAAGGGACCCTGCAGATATTCTCTAATCTCCGTTAAGGGTCCTTGCAGGTGTTCTAATTGTTCAGCAGGTGTGCCGGCTGCTGATGTTGCAGACAAAACTAAGGCTGACTTGTGACCAATCTATTTGATGAGTTTGAGTCTGATGCACAGTTTATTTGACATTTCAATCATCAGTGATGACTTGGTGGTAGGCTGCCATTGTCCTTTCTGTGACCAATAGTTCCATGGCTGCGGTTTGTATGCTTTTCTAATTGGGTGATGCCCAGATACTCTCATTTTAGAGGGGAGCTTAGGATTAGACACTAGTATAGTGAAGACACGGGTGTTGGATATGCAAGTGGCCAGCCCAAACCATTAAGACCGCTTCCAGGAAGCCCTTTGTGTATAGCACCTTGCATTGACGATGTTGGTCCAGTTGAGGGGAGCGGTAGACCTCTCAGAATTGTTAATGGCTTCTTTGACCTGGTGTAGGATAAGGGGTGGTGTGCACCATTGGCTACAGCCGTGAGAGTCCTACATATGTTTATGTTCAATCTCTGGGATAATAAGGTGTAAGAGGTGCTCAAACCTATATGAAATGGGCAACAACGGTTGGAGGTCCTGTTCACTTGAGTCAGATCACTGAGTACAGCAGAGCCTTAACTCAATTTAGGCCAATAGATGAATATATCCCGATTCCTGACTAAGATGATCAATGCAACTAGAAGTTGCCGCAGAGCATGTTTCAAGAGCTAACAAAGCAGATGTGATATGGTCATGTTTGTGATGCAGTTTCCATTCGCCAAACTCTAAATGTGGTCCTTTGTTTACAAACTTCTTAGTTAATCAGTCATTGCTTTAGTAAGGCCATGCAAGGCACTCAAAGTTGGTTTTATCACATGTGTGGCAATGTCAGGGATAAGATTCTTTGCATAAGAAGGCACCTTCTTTTGGCTGCTTTGAGCAGCAAAGGTCCTCAGGTTAAATGTGTTGGGTCTGAGGTAAAGGCTGGAAACAAGAGTTATCTTATTACTTATAAGATGACGATCACTGGAATTCAGTCTACTTAGTAAAAAGCTAATTGAGCTTCTTTCTCAGTTGTTATTTACGCTTAAAATCACACCACAGACATTCAAATCTTCTCCTCCCTCCCTCACCAGGCGCTAGCAAGGGCATGACTGCCTCGGGTGGCACTGCCAGCTGCTGCCTGCCCTACCATCCAAAAACAACCCTCTGCACTTTACGCTGCTTCTGTCATACAGACAGAGCCTGAAGGAGTCGAGCACTGCTCTGATGAGCAAATGAGCCAGTTGTTACTATTTGTAAAACATCTGCCGCAGGAAGGGCCTTTGGTTCTCGAGAAAGCAGGCATTTAAAACACGCGTCACTCTAATGAAGACACCCTCAAGATCCAAAGTTTTTTTTTTTAATTTATTTTTCGTTTCGATAATGTGGCACCCCAGCCTTTTGTCATCTAAGCCACAGAAGCAGCCCTTTAGTTAACAGTATTCAGAACACGGTGTCCAAGTTGTTCCTCGTTATTGCCTTTTGCATCATGTCATACCCAAGTATTGATTGTGCAATCATTCAGTAAAAAAAAGTAGTGACACTATAATGTCTTCTTTGGTTTGCTGTGAATGTTTCCTATATCTTTCCTCTTTAGCGTTTGGCTAATAGCAGAGGGGAATTTTAAAGCAAAATTAAAGGGAGAACAACACATCTGTTGATGTTTATTCTTTGTTATCTGTATACAAAATAGTCTAGGACATACCATACTATACTGCATGTCTTCTGAGATTTACAGTCTACATAGGTTCTCTAATCCTGTCTCTGATTCTCCTCTTTCCTCCGCCTCTTTAACTAGAGGAGAATGAATGTAACCAGAATGTTCACTTCTTCGATTCTGTTGCTGTGCCTTGAGGGTTAAGACAATCAGAGCAATTTTCAATTTACTTCCAAGGACGAGGCGAATCTAAATTCTTCTCTTAGCACATTATAGAAAGCAGCAGCTGATGCTCAGTCATATCACTCCGTTTTCACTTTCATTTGACAGATTTGGCCCACATACTGAATGATGTCCCTAGAGTCTTGTTTTAGGGTAAGTCAACTCACATGAGTGGACCGGAACATTTGTTTCTCAGCTAAAGCACTGCTGAATTTTTTTGAGACAATTTGAATATTTTTTCAGCAATCGCTATCTCCATTAATTAATGGTGTGGCCCAAGCCGGTCCTTTCTTAGTTAAAAGCAATAATGTAAAAGTGACCATTGTCTGCTCAATAGGGTAATGTGGTGGTTGATTCAAAAAATGAAATTAACATTGGACAAGGAAAGACTAAACCATGTAGGGATCACCTGAAAATATCTTGTAAAGCCTAGTGGGAATGGCCAAGCGTGGGATGTATTACATCTCCACTGCTTGCTACCGGAGGGTTAGTGGTCGCAGGCAAAGATGTATTTTCTGAAGAAGTGGTGACTGGCATGGCTTGTGGGGCGAGGAGGTTTCACTGGGGGTGGGGGGGGGGGAGTTACGTGGGGGGAGTCACGCAGGAGGGTTGTGGTGCGTAATCAAAAAAACGTACCTTGTCACCGGGTCCCGTATCTCTGCTCCTGCTCTCCTCATCTTGGAACAGGAAGCACAGCCAGGCCCCACTGACCAATCACAACGCTGCAGCGTTGTGATTAGTCTGAGAGCTGTTACACAGCTCTCAGCCAGAGGCTGGATGGGTGGGCATGTTCTCCATGCGGGCTGTAATGCACCTGCATAGAGAACAGGGAAGTGCGCATTTTGCGCGCTGAGGAGTGGACAAACCACTCCTCCCCTGCGGTACAAAAGGGGGTGGTGATTAAACCCAGATCTTTTGACTGGCTGTGAGTGTTTGATTGATTCAGATGCTCCGTCCATCACCACCCCCTTTTGTACCGCTATTGGCCGCCATAAGTGTGGCAGGGTATGCTCAGACCTGAGTCCCTGGCTCACTTTGCCACTGGATTCAAGCAAACCGGGCTGAAGACGGCTGGAATGCCAGAAACCGGTCCTCGGAAGCTTGTTTCCGGTCCAGGGAAGACATGGCTTGGCAGTTCAGGCTGGACTGTTCCCATGAGGCACAGGGTCAGACTGATTTGCATATAGCCATGTCTGAACTGGGGTGGCAGAGTGGGCTAAAGAACGGTGATGGATTAAACCCAGATCTTTTGACTGGGTGTGAGTGTTTGATTGATTCAGATGCTCCGTCCATCACCACCCCCTTTTGTACCGCTGAAAGCAGAGCAGCGCCGCCCACCCACTCTCCCGCAAAGCAGCACAAAGCATAACATTTTAATAACTCAAACTTATTATAATTTTATGTTTCGTACTTTGCACTGCTTAAACGCAGTGGGCGTCGCTCCTCCGCCATAGCGGAGTTGCTGCCACTGGTCTGAAAATACACTATTTGTGCAAGGTAGCAGCTAATTCAGAGACTTTACCAACAACCATTGGCATAGCCAATAGGTCTTGCTTTTGGGACCTGTATTTAGTTATGCAGCACAATATCCTTGGTGCAACAACATCAACTGTTGCATCGCTAAACACTTATAAGGTCCCAAAGGCGAGGCCTATTGGCTATGTCAATGCTTGTTTATCCCTGCCTTTGCCTATCTAACTCTTTTTCGCTCCTTATTCTGTATTTTGGTCACGTTGGGTCAATGTCTGTGGCTAAAAATTATTCTCAATTCCTGAAATGAGTAGAGTGCCGGTCCAAAAGCCATAGAAATTAAAGCACATGGGACTGAAGACCATTTCATCACTTTGCATCTGTTCAATCAGTTGTCAAGGCCCATGCCTGTCACTCCCTTTGAGCAAAAGCACCTGCTGATCAAACACTACATGAGCCTTCCCTGAAAACCCACCACTGCTTGGAGACATAACCATGACTTAGTCAATTCAGCCCAGGTCTATAAAGAAGGGAGCATGACGAGGGTGTCAAAGACCTTCTAGAATCCAGCACAGTAGCAGCTTTTAGGGCAGGTACGCACATAAATTAAGGAATTTTGCAAAGAAGCACATTATTTGTGAAACATTAATGCATTTTTTAATAGCAGTTATCATAACGTCAAGAACTAACTGGGATGGGTTTTGCATTAGGAGATTGTTAAAATCCAGAAAAATCTAAGTCCGCCACAAACTCACTTTAAAACTGGCAAACATGAATTTAAAGTTACAACACCGTAAAGTGGGACAGCTCCAGAATGAATAGGTAACGCATTAAATAGCTCCTCAATGACCCGGACGACAAAATACCCAGGTAAACACAGAGGTAGGCATAAGTCAAGCACTGCCGCCGCTGGTGTCATGGTTCACAGGGCACAGTCTCACGCACGGCTGCCAACTATACAGATCAACACTGTCAGGAGCACAGCCAATGAATGTCATATATGATGGGGGATACGTATATGGAATGGATAACATAGCTTGGATTGACGAGACTGCGTAGGTAGGGTCCCTCCCCGCATAAGGATTAATTTCCAATGTACGTATAATTGATTTTCTGAGCCTATGTATTAAAGCACATACATCATAAAATAAGGTGGCGAGCTAGGCAAACTTTGGACTCCTTCAATTCACTGATCTTCGAAGTGCCAGTCCCGATGCTCACGCCTGCCAGCGGATATTTGTAGACTAAATGTCAAGAACAAAGGAAGCAAGCGCGGGCGCCTCGCGCTTCAAGTGGGAGGGTTGAGGGGAGTGCGGCCAACAGCACACAAACGTTTCCCTTGCGGGAGCAAGCCAGGGGCACAATCAATCAATCAATCAGTGACACTTATAGAGCGCGCTACATACCCGTAGGGTCTCAAGGCGCTGGGGGAGGGGGGGTGCCGCTACTGCTCGAACAGCCAGGTCTTCAGCTTCTTCCTGAAGGAGAGGTGGTCTTGGGTCAGGCGCAGGTCGGCCGGGAGGGAGTTCCAGGTCTTGGCGGCCAGGTAGGAGAAGGACCTTCCTCCTGTAGTCGCTCTTCGGATGCGGGGGACGGCGGCGAGGGCGTGGTTGGCTGATCGGAGGTGGCGTTTGGGAGCGTAGAAGTTGATCCGGCTGTTGAGGTAGCTCGGGCCTTGGTCATGTAGGGCTTTGTGTGCGTGGGTGAGGAGGCGGAAGGTGATTCTTTTGTTGACGGGGAGCCAGTGAAGGTCTCTCAGATGTCCGGAGATGTGGCTGGTTCGTGGGATGTCGAGGATGAGTCTGGCTGAGGCGTTCTGGATCCGCTGGAGTCTCTTCTGGAGCTTGGCGGTGGTACCGGCGTAGAGGGCGTTGCCGTAGTCCAGTCGGCTGGTGACGAGGGCCTGGGTGACGGTCTTCCTGGTCTCGGTGGGGATCCACCAGAAGATCTTCCGTAGCATGCGTAGGATGTTGAAGCACGCCGAGGAGACGTTGTTGACTTGCCTTGCATGGTCACAATGTGTCTGTAAGTTAATTACAAACATATGGTGTCATTCTCGATCCCGCAAGGGAATCGCCAAACGTGCATGCGTTGCCATAGAAGGCAATGAAACGCGTGCACGTTTTTGGGACAAAAATTAAAGCGATTGCTAAAGGTCTTTTTCCTAAGCAGCGCATGCGCGCTGAGTAGGCAAGACCTAAAAAGGTGCGTTCCTGATGGACCACATCTAATTCATTTTGAATTTAGTGATTGTCTGAGCCATAACTTGAAGCTGATGAACAGCTGAATCAATGTCAGTGGAGTGGTGTGGCAAGCTGTTAGGAATGCTGCTGTCCGCAGAGGGAAAATGAGGCACTAGATTCAAATGATAATCCTGCACTCTTCCGCTAGATATGCTTCTAGAGGTAAAATAGCGTAACTACTTCCAAGAGGAAAGAGAGCGAGAATAGAACAAGAGAACATCCATTATAGTACAGAAAGGATCCCTTTGTACTTGCACAGGAAATGGTGGTGAAAGGTAGTGACTGAGCATGCCCGAGTCCTAATATATAGCATGCAAAGATATTGTGAATATGCAAAAGTAATGAATGATTTACCGGATCCTTCGGATGGATTAGCAGTGACGAGTCATATCATCACCTGGATACACCCCAAGACCTTGAAGGATCTGACATGCTGACAGTCCCATGGCCACGATCTTCTGACGTCATCTTTCAGAGCTGAGGTTAGGAAAGGAAGTACAAGGAACAGTCATCCAAAATGTTACAAAGATTTGATTTGATTTATAATTTTGTTTAGCTCATGGATGCACTGAGACGTCTAGGTGCTGAACAAAGGGAATAAAACAATAACATTGAGGGAAACAAAATTGGTGATGGACAGAATGTGAATGCGGGCAATACAGGACATATAAAAACTGCAAATCACCATCTTACTTCTTCTGACCCCTTCTATGGGAACCCTGAACCAATGTACACGCTCCACAGCTTCTGCGGGCCCTAACCAAAAAGTGAAGGTTTCACACAGTCTGCATGTTTGTATACGTCAACCCTATGAGCCAGTCCTCCACACTCTCCAGTCTTACTTAATCAACAGAGTTTGTTTATATATATTTTTAATTTGCTTGCACAAATGTCTCTTGTCCTCAGTTACATCCTGATATTTATTTGCATTAGTTCAACACCCAAACCACCATGGCACCCAGTCCCCTCCAACTCATTTCACCCTCTATGCTTAGCCACCAATAATATCGACAACGACAAGTACAAAACCTTGGACTTCATAGAGATGAAGAAAGAAACAATTTTGCATTTACCCTGAAGTGGACAGAAATATCCTAAAACATGTGCCTGTTGAAATGTGCTCTAGGCATAATGATACATTTCAGGTATCTAGACAGCAGCCGTATCAAAAGCAAAGAAATCTCATTATTTACCTAGTGGCTGGCTAAATAGCAGACAGTAAACAAAATCTGTCCAGTAGCCATGTAAATAGCAGAGCAATTTCCCTATTTAACGGATGCTGTCTAAACTGCTTAAATTATTTACTACTATGCCTAATTTAGATTTCAAGAGGCACTTACCACCGGGTAGAACTGCAAACAAGGAGTGAACACCATGGGCATCCATCTCCTGCAAATTAGTGCTCAAACTAGCTTAAATGCAATTTTCACCTGAACAGCAGTAAGTCATAGGTCGAAGGGTCCAAATATCCATAGTAAAGAATGTTTAAATGCTTCCAAGTTAATTTGGAAGACTTGGCACAGAATGTCACACCATTATGCCAATGGCCAAACCACGGTGAGATGGGGGGCCCATTTTGGGGCCGTCACCTACTCCTTCTCCTTTAAGTTTATCTGTAGATATAGACAATAATAAATATGATTAGATCATTTGCAAGACGAAGTAAAGCTGTCACTCACTCTTGCTCACAACATTTTGGGAATGTACAATGACTAGACTTAGGAATACTAGAAGGTCCTATGCTATCAAAGCACTTGTTTTTCATCCATGAGTTTTCATGCAACACATCAGCGAATTCTGCAATTAGTCATTATGGTTCTGTTCAAATAAACCAATCAGACTAAACCATCTGAAAACAATGATTTGGAAAAGAAAATACCAGAATTGGAAACGTTGCATCCCATTGACCTGATGTCATCTGATAGCTAGGGTGATCTTTTCAAAAAGGAAACAATTGCACAGGGCCCCTGTTTCAAGTTAGCAACCCAGTATAATAGAGAGGCTTCAATCCCATCTCATGATAGAAGGAATAAAATCTATATATCTTCCAAAAATATGAAATCCACATACCTGGACAAATGTCGGTCAAAGTTTTTGTCAGATGCCATTGCGGCTTTGTTCGTCAAATAAATATTAATATTGAATAAATGAATGCGTGGTTGATAATGGTATCATAATTTAAGTACAATAGCTTTAAAAAGAAGTGTCAGGGACAGTGGTTCAAAGATATATCCTGTGTAATCCGTTTTCCAAATATTTGATCCTTAAAAGGCAGCCTCTATGCATTGCCTTTATAAACCTGTTGACAAAGTTAATAATCCAAACTAATGGGTACTGATTGTCAAACTAGAGAGTCAGCAAGTATATCCACGTAGGTGCGCTGAGCTTGTGTATCAGCACCTCTTGTTTTCTTTATGTAAATAAGATGCTTGCAGTCTTTCATTAGGCTACTTTCTGTGTCACATTGACTGACAATGAAACGATTCTTCTATGTCAGTGTTGTAGTGCTTTTAGTATTAACAAATAATGAATTGGGAAACTTATAGAAGCATTTGAAATGTTCTCAAATAACCATCATGAGAGGATGAGGCTTAGAAAGTAAAGGACTGTGATTATTTCATTGCACTTCCAAGATCAGAACCGTTTAACTAAATTAATGGGAGGCAAGTCCTCTGCATGGCTTGCAAATGCTATACCATCCTACCCTTTAAGTTAACCTATGTATGCCTGCGTTCCTCCCAGCTGAACTGCACACACAATTATGTCCTCTGCAAGTAGTTTATTTCTTTGATTTTCTGTCTGGTGGGCTCTGTTGACTGGGGTTCACCCAATTTGTCCCTATTCACAGTGAGATTGGCTTCTGACCCATTATCCCAGTCTAAATGCTAAAAGGTCGTAGGAGCAGCAAATTAAGATTGAACAACCACAAATATGTAACCTGTACCTGTGTGGTGAATGGCGTTGAGCTGTCTACAGTGTCTGTTGGTGAATTGTGAAAGTGGTGGGGCATAAGAGTAAATCCTGCATTAGTCTGTACAAGGAAGTGTAGAGAGCGAGAGCAACTGTCACCATCGGACTTCATAGGTGGGTTTCTCAAAGAGTATATATTTAGAATTAAGAATGATAAATCTATATGCAATTATATAAACTTACCTGAGGTATATTTTCACTGTTGAGATCCAGAGTAGATATTCCTGTGGCACAATACGTTTGAGGGTGGCATTCAGAAATAAAGATTCCCTTTTTGTACCCTCTATGCCCTTCTGTCTTCTCCCACCCGTCCATTACTCTGTTCCTTTCTCTATACCCTTCCACACCAGGCTACCTATTTCAATTCCTTATCAATTTCCATAACTCTTGTATTCTTCAGATCATTTCCTCTACCTCTTCCCGATTTGCTTTTCTGTCTCCCTTCCATATATGTATCCATTTCTCACTTTTCTTGATTCCTCCTTTTTCTCCTCGTCTTGCTTTATGTCCACCACAGTCCCTCTTTTGCTGCCTCTTACTTCAATTTCTTTCAAAGACGGTAAGGTTTCAAGGTAGGGAGAATACTGTGGTGCTACTTTCTTGTTATGGAATACTGTACTTAACAGTGTGAGGGATGAAGATGTGTGTGAGAGACAGGCACACAGTTCAGATGGAGACATACAAGTGCACAATGACAACTGGTTGAAAGCATTAGTTGTGAAACTCCATCGGTAGGCAAGCACAGCACCCTTTGGATACATTGGGTTTTCTTATTTCTAAAGTACAAGACCATATTTCACACCTTACACAATTTGTGTAATGTTTCAAATCATAAAAGCAGACAATAATATATAACTTGAACTATTTACTGCATTTTAACAAACAAATATGAGGAACAATGTCCCTTAAATTAAATATTTAAGAGGCTAAACTGCAACAAATTGAAATAAACTTTTGATGGGGTTGGAAAATGTGTGACATTTAACTGAATATTACATTACAAACCCAGGCCTAAAATAGTTTGCTAGGTAACTGCTACAGCATATTTGAACCAAGCATTAATCGATGCATTAGGTTTTGCCTTTTTTGGTTTATGTTTATGTTTTGTAAAGCGCATGGCTACCTGAAGGCTTCCCCGCGCTGGTGAATGATGTGCTGAGAGTACGGCCTCTGGTGCGTTAAAGGGGAAACAGCCATGTCTTAAGTTTTTCCTGAAAGAAAGTTCATTTTACAGTGCTCTGAGACTGGATGAAGCTCGTTCCACAATTTCGGTCTGCTGCAAACGATCTTCCTCCCCATCTCTTTATTTTTATTGAGCGTAGAATAGCAGACTTGATAAACAAGATACATGAAACAGGCAAACTTACATAATATCCACTCTCATATTAAAATAGACAATAAGTAGGACAAATTCATAATCCATTTTACATGATAAATATGATAAGCAAGATATATAAAAAAGATTAAACCTGTATAATATCGAGTTTCATATTTAAAAAGAACAATAAAAAGTGCAAATTAATATTCTATTTTACATGATGTACAAAACCAGCATCCTAAATAGCACCTAGTAATTATGAAGGAGGCTTCATAATTACTCTGATTCTGCACCCTAAGCACTAACCACATTTTAACAGGTTCAGAAACATGCGGAGAATAATAACCATTGACTTTGAATTTATACAAGAAATCACCTGAGTTACATAGTATCATTTGCATGCGTGGTCCAAGCATAGCCCTCCCAAGTCAGCCCAAATCTCAGCAACGCCCCTATCCTCTTCGCGTAGGCCTCTTCAAATGCATTGGCCCGGTCCAGTTTAAGTAGCCACTGACCCAATGTAGGGATTTCTGAGATTTCCAATTTTCCAATACTAAAGATCTGGCTACCGCTATGGCCAAAAAAACTAAATATCGCCTATGTATTAAAAGCTGACTAACTGCAAAAGAAAAGCCAAAAAATGCCAGCGATGTACATGGTGGGATGGCTATTGACATACATTCACTAATAAACCTAAACACCTCCTCCCAGAAGTTTTGCATCCTCGGACATGCAAAAAAGAATATGCCCAGTCACCAGCCTCCGGCAAATTACATCTAAAACAGTCATTCGGGATTGAAGAAAACCTTTTATGTTATCTGGAGGGAGTGTAGTAAACCGCCCATCTTGAGAGAAAAAGACGTCCTTTTCAAATTGGCCGCCCTCAGGGCCCTATGGCCAAGCTTGCAGACTTGTTGCCATTCCTGGGTATTAAAACCAGCAGTTAGTTTCCTGAGCGATATTAGGGTGAGCTGTGCTTGTGACGGAACGGTTCCGTCACGGCCCGCTCGCCGTGCCTGCGCGTTGCGAATTCCGCGCCTGCACTGACGAATTAATGGGCGGGCGGGTTCGTGACGGAACCGTTCCGTCACAAGCACAGCTCACCCACGAGCCGTGACGGAGCGGTTCCGTCACAAGCATGGAACCGCCGCGCGGCCGCCCCACCCCTTAGCTCTGCGGCGGAATAGCCGCCGCAGCGAAGGGGTTAAAGTCAGCTAACTTATCCCCTTTTGCGAGAGCTTAAGACCCCATAACTCACAGTCATGAAGAGAGGAATATGCATGGCATGGTGGGAAATTGTAGCTTTTCTGGAACCGCTGTATACGGCTTAGGAGTATGTTCACAACCCTATATCTTGTCTTTTTTGGTAACTTTGCAGTGGGTAAGAATGCTGGTAGCTTAATTGCACTCTCTGTTAACATGAGACTAAATACAAAATAATCGAAATTCGAGAGCGGGCCACTAGCTGGGTTATTTATCTAAGTAGCGCAGCTTGGTAATAAGTAGTTAAATGGGGTAATGCAAGCCCCCCCTGCTCTACATCCAATTGTAAAATGGCTAACTTAATCCAAGGTTTTTTCTTTGCCCATACAAACTCCCGTGCCACCTTATCTACTTTATTAAAATATGAGACTCGTATTTCAAAAACAAAAATATCAGGAAGGGAAGTATGGACATCTTTACCAAAGAGACTCGGCCTAATATAGGCAAAGGAAGAAGTCACCATCTTTCTAGCAGGCTTTTTAATTTTATCCAGTGTTCTAACATAGTTCAGATGAAAAAGTTGAAGGAAGTCAGCTGTAACATACAGGCTCAAATATCTAATAGGTTTGAGAGGTAGAAATTGTATCCCTTCCAAAAGATCGGTTCCTGATGCATTGAATTGGAGAAGCTCAGTTTTGGTCTGATTTACCATATAAACCCCCAGCTTTGTAAACACCTGGATTTCTCCCAGCACCATCTGGATATTCGACTTATCTGGGTTCAGGTATAGAATGAAATCATCGGCAAATAACTTGATATTTGCCATTCCTATTAGGGGAACTTGAATTCATACTTTGGAGCAATTTTTTATCGCTAATGGCTTGATAAAGAGTGAGAATAAAAAGGGGGGAAATAGGGCATCCCTGCCTAGTACCCTGCCTTATCGCCACTTCTCTTGCCACATTAGAGTTTATAATTATTTTTGCGATAGCTTCCTTGTAAATTCCTTCTAGCATCTTGATCAGGTGGCATGGAAAGCCAAACTTCCCGAAAATAAATAAAAGGGTCTGCCAGTCCACCAGATAGAATGCCTTTTCTGCATCCATCATTAAAATAGCTGCACTATCCTTCCTAGCAGAAAAGTAGTTGATGCCTGGATAAGATAAAAGGTATTTGCAGCCACCAATCTTCTAGGCAGGAACCCTGTTTGGTACGCATCTACCAGGTGTTGCACACAGCCTGAGATCCTATTTGCCCAGATTTCTATAAAAAGCTTATAGTCTACATTTAATAGACTTATTGGGCGGTAGGAGCTCGGGTCTTTCAGGTCCTTTTCCTTCTTTAAAATAGAGATCCCAATTGATTCCTTAAATCTATCTGAGACCAACAATCCTTACATAATTTGATTATACAAGAATGCCAAAAATGGGGAAAGTTTGTCTAAAAACAATTTATAAGCTTCGCTAGGGATCCCATCTTTACCACTTTGCATTAGCAATTTTTTTTATAATTTCACTTAATTCTGCGGTTGTAATCGGTTAATTCAGCAACATACAGTCCTCCTCGCGGATCGTAGGTAGCTGGACTGCCATAAAATAATCTGTAAGAGCCTGAGGGCTAACTATCTGGACTTCCTCATAAATCTTACTAAAGTTAGACATACAAATTTCGGCAATTTAATCTTTATCATTACCCAGACTCGTAGTACTGGGATCTCTAATTTGAGGGATTGATTGCCTGCTCTGATGCGTTTTTGTAGACCAGGCTAAAACTTTACCGATGTGCTGGCTCTCTTCGTAAACCTTTTGTTGGGAAGCTTTACTCCCAACAATCTCCTCAAGAATAAAAAAAAATTAAAATCCTCTTTTGCTGTTAGTAATTCCTGGTGGAGAACCTCTTCCTCCAAATCCCCCGAGGGCCTAGACAAACGTTCTCTCCTAGCCGGATCCACTGCCTCCTGAAGTCGTGCAATCTTATGTTTCCTTAAATTGTAAAGATTTGCCCTGTATGTAACCAACCTGTCACCCTCTCATCCTTTTTACCCTGGTTGTACTGAGGAAATGAAGATGCGAGGACCTCAGGTGTCTAGTTGGAACATAAGTGGTTACCAGCTCTCTGAGCTTTACTGGGCCTTTGTTATTTATGGCCGTACGAGCAATACAGAGGGATTTAAACGTAATCCTTGGCTCAATTGGGAGCCAATGCAGCTGCTTGAGGGGTTCTCTTGCGGAGACATAACTAGAAACTTTTAGAAAGAGTCTTGCTGCCGTATTTTGCACAGTGTGAAGTCTCTTTATTACGTATTTGGGTGCGCCCACATTAAGTGAGTTGTCGTAATCCAAACGAGTAACCATGAGGGATTGAAGGACTGTTTTCCTTAGATGCTCTGGAATCAATACCAATATCTTCCTGAGCATTCGGAGTAAAGAGAAACAGATGCCAGACAGTTTGTTTGCTTGGTTAATAATAAGCGGTTTGTGCAGGCGAAACCTAAAAACAAAGATATCCAAATGGATAACTGAGTTAATTACTGGTGCTTCGTTCAGTACCCGAGCAACATAAAACTTGAAGAGAAAATATATTGGAAGACCAATTTTTGATTCCATTAAAAATACAACCAGTAGATGGCACTGTTGCACAGTTCTTCCAACAAGGAGAGAGAGAGAGTGATGTGAGATCTTCACACAGCTGGTGCAGGCACACTAATATAACTGCCCAAAACAAAGTCATAAAATCGAGTTCATATACTTCAGTAAGTCCACACAAAATGTAGAGTGAGATCAAATGAACGTTCCTCGGTGGCGTCATGATGAAAAGATCCGGAATGTAATACAGATGTTTCAATGCGTGCAGCCAGGGAAAGTAAACAAAAAAAGGTCCTTTCTGTGGATGGACTCAGTAATTCGACTCTGGGAGGTGATTAGAGCCTCCTTTTAAGATATACTAAATACAAGGGCCCTTATTTATGAGGCCTTGCGTCAGTTTTGCGCCGCCGGTGCGTCACTTTTTGTGACGCACCAGTGGCGTAAAAAATGAGCCTTGTTGCGCCATATTTAAAAAGTGACGCATCTAGGTAGATGCGTCACTTTTTAAACCCCTGCGCCACATTATACCTGCGTCAGGTATAATGTATGCAGAGGGGGCGTTCCCTTGCAAAAAGCCTCGTAATAGTGACGCAGTGAAATCTATGAGATTTCCCTGCGTCACTTTTAGGATGCTGTTGCGTCAAAATCTTGCGCCTGCCTCACAGCAGGCGTAAGACTGACGCAAGCCCTTTCACATGGGGCTTTCCCCATGTGAAAGGACGCATTGCTGGAGTTGCGTCACTTTTGTGACACACTCCAGGGGCCTCATTTATGAAAAGTGACGCATCGCTGCGAGATAACAGCGATGCGTCACTTTTCAGTGTGCACTCCTTGCGACACCAATGATGCGTCATATTTAATGTATGACGCATCATGTCGCAAGGACTTACAGATATGTCAGTATTTCTGACGTATCTGTAAGCGCAAAAGTGACGCATTGCTGGAGTGTGTCACAAAAGTGACGCAACTCCAGCAATGCGTCCTTCACATGGGGAAAGCCCCATGTGAAAGGGCTTGCGTCAGTCTTATGCCTGCTGTGAGGCAGGCGCAAGATTTTGACGCAACAGCATCCTAATAGTGACGCTGTGAAATCTCATAGATTTAACTGCGTCACTATTACGAGGCTTTTTGCAGGGGAACGCCCCCTCTGCATACATTATACCTGCCGCAGGTATAATGTGGCGCAGGGGTTTAAAAAGTGACGCATCTACTTAGATGCGTCACTTTTTAAATATGGCGCAACAAAGCGCATTTTTTACGCCGCTGGTGCGTCACAAAAAGTGACGCACCGGCGGCGCAAAACTGACGCAAGGCCTCATAAATAAGGGCCCAGCAATGCGTCACTTTTGCGCTTACAGATACGTCAGAAATACTGACGTATCTGTAAGTCCTTGCGACATGATGCGTCATACATTAAATATGACGCATCATTGATGTCGCAAGGAGTGCGCACTGAAAAGAGACGCATCGCTGTTATCTCGCAGCGATGCGTCACTTTTCATAAATGAGGCCCAAGAGATTTCACAAGCACAGCAAAAGCGCTTGTAGGCATAACCTAAAAAGATGAAGGTCCTTCAGGTTTGCTTTTTATTTAAGGTTTCCATTTTCTGGCTGAAGAAAGTGAGTGTTGGATTGGAATGTTAATGGCTGGGCTAACACTGTAAAACGAGATCACAAATGCCACCTTTAAAAAAAAAAAAAAGCTCTACTCAGGTCACTTCTCCTAACCATGAGAAGCGAATGGGACTTACATAAAAGCAATGCCCCTTTCAAGGCACACACATGCAAGGCTGCTGTGGTGCACTTGAAAAATGTAATATGTCAGCGCACATGTATTGGTGAAATTTGGTACAGATGCTGAAGCAATTCCTTTACCAGTGTTGTGCTGCTTTGAAAACATAATTATCGAAGCAGAAATGCAGAAACACTTCAATTTCCCCCTGAGCTACCAAATACCTGGCCACGCTGGGCCCAATCTATCCCAGTAAAGACAAAAAAACATTTTCCAAGAGGGCTCATGTTATGCAAACATGTGGAGACAAACGTGTCAGATGGAACAGGACAGTGCTTGAAAAATAGAATCCCTAAGCTCCATGTGTGTCTCAAATTCGCACACATCGTTGTATCCCCAAAGTGCTTGCAGATGTTGTCAACATGTCGCAACCCTTTTGCTTCCAATCTTGGCCTCCTGTACCAAACACGTCACAGAGATGGGTGGGATCAGAATTTAGGCTGGCTGATCCACCCCACTCTGTGACGAGTTGGGAAAGGTGAATCGTCATTGGCTGAAGCACTGTTTTGGAAAACACGGGTGCCAGCCTTTATCGCCTAAATGGAGACAGTCAGCGAGGGTGGTGCATGGCCCGGGGGAGGAGTGGCCCTACGCTTGGGCAGGTCACAGAAACAAGGCCTGAAATCACAAAAGACCAGACACATGCTCAGTAAGTGCATGAGCCTGCCAGTAATGTGACTGACTGACAACCGCGCAGAGAGAGCATCAGTAGGAAGCTGTGCTAATTGCAGAACAATCAATATTTATGGGAGCAGGTATGATACATTAATTTAATTAAAAAAATATTAAGGGGACAACAACTATAGGGGCGGGGCCCCCACGCTCATACCAAGAAACAGCCCCAGGCTGTCTGGTTTTCCCAAACGGTGGTCTCTTGCCTTTGTCATTTAAGGAAGCCCAGTATGTCAGGTTTACTGATACTGGGTGAATGGTGGGAAACATTTGAGTCTGCATGAGTGCTGAAAACATTGATGGTCCTCCACTTTCTGTGAGAAATTGGGTTGTTGGATGAATGGAGTGTTAACCCGTGTTGCAGCAAAAGCAACAACCTGGTCAGGGTTAACCACAAAAGTCACTAAATGAACCTCTGCTTGGCACAAAAACAGTCAGGCTTGACTCAGAGGCAATGTGTGAAGTTTTTATGCAGCACATAGAGAGCAATAAAGTGAAAATACCACAGAAGAAATATCCCACACCAATTTAGAAAAATAGAGTAGATTTTAATGAATTATTTGACACCAAAAGCACAAATTCAATCAGTAGAGCCGGAATTATGATTTTTTTAAGTTTCATGTGAAAACAAGCACCTAAAAGATCAAACAACTAACTGTGGACATCTGGTCACGTGAGGCTGGGTCAAAGTAGAAAAAAATGGCCAACCACAATGTAGTGTGATGTAAATTAATACACGTTTCCACGAACAGGTACTCCAGGATACAGCTTTATTGCAGCACAGAACAGGTAGGACCATCCCTCATCTGACCAGAGCTCCAACTGCCAACAAGGCGAAGGAGAACTCCAGAACTAGGAACACCCAGAGTAATCTAGAGTGCTAGTCCAAGGGAAGAGCTAAGCACTGTACAACATATCTTCCCCCCTTAACAAGAAAGAAAACAAAAAATAAAATAAAAAGGAAACACAAGAAAAGATCAATGTACATAGTCATTCAGATAGGTGGGTGGACGACGGGAGCGAGGGCTCCTCAACCTGAGATCCGAGGAAGAAGAGGAAGTGGTGGGAACAGAAATAGAAGGGGCAGAAGCAACCAAAGAACTACCATGCACACACAATGAAGTAGAAGCATCGCCACTACCCACCTCCCCCCGTACAGTTGGCAGAGAGGTGGAGGAAGAACCACCAGAAGTCAACAAGTACCCATTGCACCCTCCTGAACCACTAGCCATTACGTCATCAGAAGAAAAACCTTTCCCCTTTTGGTATAGTGCAACTCTCCTAAAGTTCCAACTTTCCCCATTGGCCAGCACAACAAAATGTGGAAAGACTTTTTTAACTCTGTAGGGACCTCTAAACTTGCTAAGACCCTTAGCACACCTACCCGGCTTTACCTTAACCAGATCGCCCACAGAGATAGGCAAAGGAACATTACTATGGGATAAAGATACTTCATCATCCAAACGCCTTAACCAAGCAGGAGTCAATCTTGTCACTGGAGCACGCCCACGCATTAATTCAAAAGGGGATTTTTCACCATTCTTGTGAGGCGTTGACCTGTATGCCCAGACAAGTTCTTGCACACGCTCATTTGAAAAACAACCACTCTCCACAAACATCTGGATCACCCCCTTTACAAGACGATTAACCCTTTCACAAAGACCATTTCCTTGTGGGTTGTAAAGGCTAGTCTTCTGATGTCTGATGCCACAATCACGTACAAACGAAGCCATTTTAGAAGATGTCAATTGGGTGCCATTATCTGAGATAAGTACAGAGGGGTATCCTTCATTCAGGAAAACACCCTTCAGAAAGTTAATGGTGGTATCAGTGTTTATCGCCCTCACAAACTGTACGCACAGCCACTTCGAGTAACAATCAATTATGACAATGGCATAATGTTGGTTTAAGGGTAACTCACTCATAGGGCCTATGAAGTCCAAACAGACACTGTGCCAAGGCGCATTCTCAAATCCAATTTTCTGTGGTGACCGAGAACCTAGAATTTTAAGACACTTCTCCCCCTCTTTGCAAAAGCTACACTTCAGCACACAATCCACAGCATCTCTATCAACAGAGGGCCACCAAAAGTTTTCCTTGACACGACGTTGGGTGAGGCTTTGACCCAAATGGCCCTCATGCGCCAAGTCAAGAATCCTACTCCTTAATGAACCAGGAGGAACAAAGCGATCACCCACATCAGAACATCTTTTCCTTCCAAGGAAAGTTCGTCCAAGACTTTCAAAAATGGTCTAACCTGAGGGTCAACAGTGCTCTCCCTTCTTGCTCCTTTCGAGACAAGATTTATAACAGCCTTTAAAATTTGATCCTCTTCCATACTTTTTGACCACTCGTCACGGGAAAAAGAGCCACCTCCTACAAACAGGACATCCTCAACTATAGAAACAGCTAGATCATCCAAAGCCTCCTTAAAAGTACCATCACAACTAGTGGAACGCACAGGAAGCCGCGACAAGCAATCTGCTTGGACGTTTTTCCAGCCATGAACAAACTCAATCTCACATTGGTAGTCCTGTAGACGAGAGGCCAATCTCGCCAGCCTTGGAGACCCTTTTCCAGTGCCACCTGGAGCCAAGACATTTACAAGAGGTTTATGGTCCGTACGGAGAATAAACTTGTAACCCCACAAGTAGGTCCTAAAGTAACTCGTGCCCCAAACAGCAGCAAGAGCTTCACGCTCTATGACTGAGTAATTTGATTCCGAGACTGACAAAGGCCTAGACGCAAACGCTATGGTCTTCTCTACCCCTCCATGCTTTTGTAGGAGAACTGCGCCAAGACCTATAGCACTGGCGTCAACCATCAAAATAGAGGACCGAGCAGTATCAAAAGGGGTAAGGACATTAGCAGACTTAAGTTCCCCTTTGATCATATTAAAACAATACTCATGCTCATCAGTCCAATTAAACTTGAAACCTTTTTTTAACAAGTACCTCAAGGGAGCAGTCTTTGAAGAGAAATCTCTTACGAATTTCGAGTAAAACTCAATCAAACCCATGAAGGACCGAAGTTGATCTTTGTCAACGGGGAAGGGAGCTAGTTCAATGGCCTCCAATAAGTTCTTCTTAGGTTTAATACCTTCCTCTGATAGACAGAAACCTAAGTACTCTATTTCCTTCAAAAGAAATGCACACTTCTCCCTTCTCAGCGTAAGGCCAGCATCATCCACTCTTTGTAACACATTCTGCAAAGTCCCATTATGCTCTTCCAAAGAATCCCCATAAATCAAGATGTCATCCTGAAAGTATAATACTTTATCCAGACCCTTAAAGACCTCGGAAACAAGTCTCTGGAATACACTAGCGGCAGAAACAAGTCCGAAGGGTAACCTCGTGAATTGGAAGGTCCCTTCACTAGTGATGAATGCAGTCAAATGTTTGGACTTGTCATCTAAGCAAATTTGATGGTAAGCATGCTTTAGATCCAACTTACTAAAAAACTTGGCCCCCTTGAGTGTCGAGACTAGCTCACTAATGTTTGGTAGTGGGAACACATCAGCAACCACACATTTGTTTAATGAACGCAGGTCCACACAGAACCTAATTTTATTGTCAGGTTTCTGTGAAATCACCACTGGCGAAACCCACGGGGACGCCTCGATGGGTTCAATAATGCCACCTTGAAGCATTTCTTTCAAAGTAGCCTTAACCTCTTTTCGCAACGCGAAAGGGACTCTCCTCACCTTATGTTGGACAGGGCAACTACCTTCTTTGAGAATTATCTGATGGGAGTAACCTACGAGTTCTCCTAATTGATCCCTAAAGACATTTTTGAATTTATCCAGAATCTCATCAACAGATGAATTGTCGACAATAGACACTGGATCATCAGACCTGGGATCAACCACAATGTGCAAATCATATTGATGGTGACGACCTAAGATGGCCGGCCCATCAGTAGAAATATATATTTTCCCAAATGCTGATCTGTTTTTAAACTCAATCTTTGCTTCGAAATAGCCCAACAGATCAATTTTCTCGCCTTGATACCCAGACGGAAAAATGTCACACTCCTTTAAAACTCTATCGCCCCACACACTCTTCAACAAGGATAGAGGGATAATGGTCCACTTGGAACCTGTGTCCACCATGAGAGTGACAATCTTCTCATCAATCTTGAAGTCAGTTTTAAAAGTATTTCCCCTTCGATCCCTGCAGGAACATACTGTGTCATCCAGAACCAATATCTTGTTCACATCACGTTTCAATTCGCCACAGTCATTGACCACAGTCACTCTTGAGCTATTTCTATTCTTGCACATCTTTGCAAAGTGCCCCATCTTTCCACAACGCAGACACTCTTTGTTATTCGCAAAACAGAACTTAGCATCTGAGGTATGCGAAAAGCTCCCACACTTTGAACAAATTTTTTGACTATTCTTACTATTCGCCGATTGTTGTACATTCTTTTTTTGAAGAATATAGCCCTTTTTCCTGACAATAGCGATAGCCATTGCTTCATCATCACTATTATCACTTAACACGCCCTTATTGGAAACTTCTGCAACTTTTGTTTCCACACCACTCTTCTGTAACTCTCTCATACATTTCTCGCTCTCTTCCACAACTTTTGCTAATTCTATAGCAACTTTCAATGTTGGATTCTTTGCTGCCCATAATTGTTCTTGGACCTTCCTGTTGTTGGCCTGAACAATTAATTGGTCTCTAATTAGTTCATCCGCCATTTGACCGAAATTGCATTTTACGGATAGTTCACGAAGTCGTGCAACAAATTCATCAATGCTCTCATCTGCTAACTGTTTGTTTTTATAGAACTTATATCTTTGTAGGACAAGGTTTTCTTCTTTACCAAATCTGATTTCCAGTCTCGCTACTGCTTCTTTAAATTCATCAAAATCATCTAGTGACCCAGAAGGTAATGCTTGCGGTAAATATTTGAAAAGACGCTGTCCTTCTTTGCCCAATGTGGTCATTAAAAGAGCTTTCTTTCGTTTAGCAGAAAAGTCTTCCCCATCTAGAGCCTGAATATAATTATTAAACATAACAATACAGTCTTCCCAGGTTACAGACGGACTCCCGGGTTCACTCAAGAATTGTGGAGGAAGAGCAACATTGACTGCTTGTGCCATGGAGTCAGACTTATGTAGACACGCAAGTAAAATGAAGATTGCAAAGCACGAAACAAAAATTTGAGGTCACAGTATAAAAGTGAAATAAAAAGAAAACAGTCCACTTATTCTAATATTTGAATTAATGGAACAAGCGCTTACTCCGATATAGATGTCCAAGGTTATTTGGCACTCGACGCTGTTTCTGGAAGTAAACAGAGAGGTTCTCGGTGGGTCGCGTCTCCTAGACAACCACCGACATCAAAATGGCCGACTGCGTCGAGCGTGAGCTTGTTTACCCTTGTAACGTCATCACGAAGACACGCACGAAGAGGAATGCGTTTCAGTGGCGTGTAGCGTACAGCGTATGAGCTCAGTCACGCTTCCAATGACAACACCACAGCGTAGACACGCACGGAGAAATGCGCCTCAGTGATGTGTACGGCGTAAAGCGTGGTTGCTACGCGACACAACAGAATGCATTCAGATCGCGCTCACCGTCATTGGGACGTTGAAGAAGCTGACGTCACTCACTTTGACGGCAGAGTCACCGGAAAGGAAAATCTTCCAAAAATCCTTCCGAGGTTGCGATCAGCTCCGCAATGAAGAGTTGTTCTACGCTGTGCACCACACGGGGTTCGTGAGGGAGCTGGTGACTACCGTTCTGTAATTCTTCTTCTTGCGGCTGCAGATTCGAACAAGGAAGCTGTGACCAGACGCATCACCAGTCCAAGTCGCCAAATGATGTAAATTAATACACGTTTCCACGAACAGGTACTCCAGGATACAGCTTTATTGCAGCACAGAACAGGTAGGACCATCCCTCATCTGACCAGAGCTCCAACTGCCAACAAGGCGAAGGAGAACTCCAGAACTAGGAACACCCAGAGTAATCTAGAGTGCTAGTCCAAGGGAAGAGCTAAGCACTGTACAACATAGTGCGAGTTGGATACAAAAAGTGGATTGGGCCCGGTTAGTGCTTACCTTTCGACTTAGAAAAAATTTGAAGAAAAAGCCTCTTTGAAAGTAGAAGATCAGCAGAAGAAGGCTGAATGTGCTGTCTGAGTAGGAGATGTTGTTGTCTGGAGCCATTGATCGAAGTTGAGTTGAAGAATTCTAAGTTTGATTTCATTCTTGGTGGATGGGTTACTCCGTTACACCGGTAACGGATATCCCATGCGCCAAAATATATGTATTGACGGACGGGATATCCGTCACCGTTGTGATGGACTAGCCCATCCACTGAGTTGTAAATCAGGCCCTTAGTCTCTTTTTTGAAAGTTGAAAATCTCCAACGGGATAAATCTGAAAGCAGTTGCCCCTTTGGCAAAGGACCACTGAACAGGATTTACTGCTGCAGAGAAGAATGTAGCGGGAGCTGCAGTGAAGTCAGGCCAACCGGCGATGCACCTTTGGCAGATAGATGAGCAGGTTGATCTCAGTCTCCTCTCAGAGCAGTTTTTAGCCAAGAACTTTCTAAGTCCCAAGTTTTAGATTTTGGCTATCTGAGGGTCTTTAACACACCCACCAAAGGTCCACGACTGGAAGGACGCAAATTGGGGTGTTAAGACTCACTCAGGTTGGGTCCTGGTGCGGGTTCAAGATGGTTGGAGCCTTTTCTGTCCCTGAGGCTCTGATCAGGAGGTCAGCCAGCTAGATCTTGGAGTCACTTGGAGTTCTTCAGCAATAGAACATTTATCAAGCAGAAGGGCAGGTCTCTCAAGGTTCAAGCCAGGCTTCAGGTGGAAGAGCAGTCTTTCCAGGTGCAGCAAAGCAGTCATCTAAAGTACACAGCAGGCCACAGCTGCAGGAAGTCCTCTGAGGGTCCTTTTGCAGGTCCAGAAAGTGAACTGAAGAGTGGGTCTGAGAGTCCTATTTTTATACTGTGTGCCTTTTTTGAAGTAGGAGACATTTTCAGAAAATTCCCTTTGAGGTGTTTGAAGTTTCCTACCTCCCCTCTCCTGCCTCTAAGCTGGTTGCATGATCAATGCAGTGATGATAAATCCTTTGTGTGAAGTCAGGGCACAGCATATTCAGTTGCAAGGGGGGTTATGCCCAGCTCCGCCCCTATTCTGCCAGTGAAGGCCCATCCAAGCACACTTAAGCCCTCTAATGTGTAGCTGGCAGGGAGGAATAGGCAAAGTCCAATTGCCAACTACGCACAGTCATGTGATCCATGAACAGACTGTAGGCACCAGACAGCTAGAGCAAGAAAACTTCAACTTTCTACAAGAAACATTTTCATAATTGTAACGTATAATACAACTTTACCATTAAAGAGTATTTTAAATTATAATTTCTCAGACACCAAACATGAAATGTGTACCTGTTACCAATCAAAAGTTAGCACTTATTAAATGTAATAGGGCAACCCAATGTTATCTTATGAGAGAGCTAGGCCTCACAATAGTGAAAAACAAATGTAGGAGTTTTTCACTACCAGGACATGTAAAACTTAAAAGTTCATGTCCAACCTTTTAATCACAAAGCCTTTCCCTATGGGCTTCCTAGGGCCTACTTTAGGGCTGAAATACATATTATAATAGGGAAGTTTAAGGCTTGGTAAGGGGTTTATTTTGCCAAGTCGAATTGGCAGTTTAAAACTTCATTGAAGCTGCAATGGCAGTCCTGGGACATGTTTTCAGGGGCTAATTAAATGGGTGGCACAGTAAGTGCTGGAGGCCCACGATTAGCATTTAATATAGAGACTCTGAGTGCATAGTATACACCTTTACTAGGCATTTATAAATTCAATTAAATATACCTATCAGAAATAAACTGATTTTACCATGTTGTAGGAAGTAAGCACAAGCACGTAAGCACTTGTTAGCAGTGGTAAAGTGCACAGAGTTCTAATGCGAACAGAAACAAATTTCGCAAAATAGGAGTGTAAAGCCAAAACATTTGGGGGATGACCCTGAGGAAACGGCCAAGTCCAACATTACTCCCATCAATCCCAAAAACCAGTGGAGACTAATCAATACCTTGATAGATTTCACTGCTTAGACGACAGAGCGTGGGCAAAGGCCCTCTACTACAGAAGCCCTTGCCAGTTCTATGCCCCTCAGAATTCAGTGTGATTCCTCTGTCTACACTATCTTGAGCCACTGAACCCATGGAGAACCCTTCTCTTCACCTGTGGATGCCAACTTGCAGCACCTTAACATTAACTTGCTTAAAGATGCATCTCAGTAGATAGACAGTACCACCATGGCAAACAAAGTGCTGTGGTCCATTCCATCCCTTGGATCAACATCTATCCCCAACCCAAGGAAAACTCTGCCCATAAGGGCAGCATTTAGCACAGGCCCCTTACAGATTTCAGTGTCATGAGCCAGGCCCCAGGCCATCCAAGGTTCTTTGACCTCTGAGGTTTCTCAGAGTCGGGGCAGCAACCCCTGGTGTTAGGCACAACTGTGTTCACTCTCCTTCCCACCAGTCCAGGGGTGGTAGCCTGTGACAGGCTTCTCAGCCCGGCATCAGTATCGCCTAAGGCTGAGCAGGGGACAGGGGTGAGGCCTCCCTCAACCTGCCACTCCATCTAGGCTCCTCACCCTCCACCTTGGAGTGGTGCTCCCAAAATACTGAAATGTGAGGGTGCCCTGAAAGGCCACACCATCTTTTGGGGCCTGCGGTACTTTTCCTGCAGTTCAGAACTCATCATCAGGACTTGTCATCATCATCCAAGTGTGCTTTGTACTCTTCTGGGTCATCCACATCTGGAGTGGACTGTCACCTCTGAATTTCCTCATAGGCTCTGAGGGCTACCTGGAGGTCCACATTTGTGGCCTTCTTGCTTGCCTTCAGACACCATTATTTTCAGAGCCTCTGCAGCTCAGCTCTGGTGAGGGTGTTGATTTTGAGCAGCGGCATATCCATGACACTACAAAGGGAGGCAGGGTACTTACATTTAGAAAAATGAGAAAACAGCCAATGGAAAACTAAGAAGAATTTAAAGAGAGGTCAGTTCTGGTGTCAAATTATTTATATGGGATCTTTGTGTTATACAAATCACTGCATGACACTGCACCAATAAAAGTACTGGACCCCCACCACTGATCATCAATGTGAAAACTTGAGTTGTTGGTTGTGCCACAATGCCCTTCAGGTTGAACCACAAAAGTAACTGAACTAACATGGGCTTAACCCTCAGGTTGCTTGACACAAAATAAGTCAGGCTTTACTCAGAGGCAATGTGTAAATTGTTTATGCAGCACATACACAGTAATAAAGTAAACATATGATACAAGACAAACCCCACACCAATTTGAAACATAGAGTAAATTCAATAGACCTGGAGTCATGATTTTTTAAAGTTTAAGGTATAAACTAGTGCAAAGAACCAACACCACAGAAATCTAGTCACATGAGACTGGTTCAAAGTCAAAAAATACAGTTGAGTCGGATACACAATGTAGATTGAGCCCAGTTGACGCTTAATATGTAATAAGAAGAAATTTGAAGGAACAGTCTCTGAGAAGGTAAAGTTCAGCAGGGAAAAGGCTGAAGGTGATGTCTGAGGTAGAGGAGGCATCTTCTTTGGGGAGCCTCTGATCGAAGTTTGGAAATCGTCTTTTTGGAGAAAGTAGAAAATCTCCTGTGGGACGAAGCTGGAGGCTGTAGCCGATGAGATTTCCACGAGGTCGGACCTCCTTTGGCGAAGGACCGCTGAACAGGATTTGCTGCTGCAGAAAATAATGTAGCAGGAGCTGTTGTGAAGTCAGGCCGATTAGTGATACACCTTTGTTGGATAGACAAGCAGTCTGATCCCAGCCTTCTCTTGGTTCTCAGAGCAGTCTTTTGCCAAGAAATGGCAGATCTGGGGCGTGTTTTAAGTGGGGGGTGGTACACTAAGTGCTGCAGGCCCACTAGTAGCACGTAATATGCAGGCGCTGGATATATGTATACCACTTTACTAGGAATGTATAAGTAAATTAAACAATAGCAATCAGATGTAAGCCAATTTTACTATATTTTAGGGAGAGCACACGCACTTTACCATGGATTAGCAGTGATAAAGTGCACAGAGTCCTAATGTCAACAAAAAGCAATTCACAAAAATAGGAGGGTAAAGTCAAAAAGTGTGGGGGTCATCCCTGGACCAGAAACAAGCATCCTGGGACCGGTGTCATGGCATTACCCCTCATCAGCAAAGCTAGCTTGAATCCAGTGGCACAGTGAGCCCGGGACCCACATCTAGGCATACCCAGCCCACTTTGGGCGAGGGAGCAAAAGACACACTGATGATGGACGGAATGTAGAGTAAATCAAGTATTCACCCCAGTCAAGTAATCTGGGTTAAATCCATTGTTCTTTTGCTCACCATGCCACCCCAGTTTAGACCGGGCAGCATGCAAATCAGTCTTGACCCTGTTCTTAATGGGAAGAGTCCAGCACGAATTGCCAAGCCAGGTCCTCCCTGGACCAAAAACAAGCATCCTGCAGTTGTACTATTGGGCAACCCAGTTATTGGTGGTCAGCGACTGGGCCTTTGAGACGCAACTGGAGCCCTCCCTGCTTGTAGACAGGAGGGCCATGGACACAAGAGATTATTTGTGCAAGCTGTATGGGATGGCAAGGAAGATCCCAGTGCTGACTCAGATCGCTACAGTGGTGAGGATCTGGCAAAGGGGGACTGTAAAGGCAAACTGATGCTCTAGACATTACTTTAGGAAACTAAACTATTGAAGGTGTTGCAGACAGTAGAGGGTCATAGGAAATGGGACCTGCTGGGTATTTCTAAAATAAGAGCTGTTTGGCAAGATGGTGAGATGATAACGTCCCCTCAATTGTGGGAATAGTGTGACCTGAAGGGGAGTCCATTCCTTAGGTACATGCTGGTGAAACATATTATGAAGAGCCATGGGGACTGACTGCATGATGTTGCAGAAGAAATACTGCTGGAACTTAGAGTTCTGGGAGCCCCTCTGCACAAAAAGGTGGTCTTACAGATCTATGCAACACTACTTACCAATAGCCTACCACCCCTCACTGTGTAGAGGAGTAAATGGGAGCAGGACCTAGGGAGACTGGAAGATGACACATGGGGGGAGGCATGCTAGTACCCTTGGGAGGTAGCCATACATGCAGGATTCCAGTTGGTGCAGCTAAAAATACTCCCCAGTGCATACATTATGCAAAATAGGCTATTAAAGATAGGCAAAATTGAAGACAACCAATGTCTTGGGGGTGTTGACAATGAGGTATGATGCTAAACACCGTGTTTGATTGCCCAAGGGCATGCGGATCATGGGAAGAAGGTTCCAGTAAAATGCCATTGGCTATGTGGAGCACTCTAGAACTCACAAACCAACTTGTACTAAAGGGTATTTGGTGAGAACCAACTTTGGATGGATACACCCATCTTTTCTGCAATGTAGAACTTATGGTGGGCAAGGTAAGACATAGTCTGATACTGGGGAGTGGCATCGGTCCCAACAGTGGTCGAGTGGGTATGTGGCCTGAAGAGTTGGTTTTTAAGGCACTCGGATGCCCTTGTAAATTTGGAAAGGTATGGTGCCCCTGGAAACCTGCAGAGAAAAATTTGTAGAAGGGATAATGCTGCTCCAGGGAGTATGGAGCCATCAAGGCCAAGTGGAAAGCCACATATGAGTGAAAAGAAGAGAGAAGATGGATGGGTTTGATTGTCCTGCAATTGTTATTGAAGGAGGCATGCGGATGAGGAAGGGTACTGTACTGTGAATGTGGGCCTCAATACAGTGGCTTAGCAAAGGGAGGGTGGGTGTTTAGTCCGCATTTTTGGGGCATTGGCCTCAACCCCCCAGGGAGAAGCTGATGCTCCTGGCCTTTTATTCACTTTGCATGGTCTGGCTTTTGAGGAAATATGTACTATTAGTTCTAGACGTGGCTGAAAGTGGTGTTTGTTTGGGATCGGTAGCATAAGAAGAATGAATAAAAACAGCCGCCACTTGTGTAGGTAAGAGCGGTGAGGTGGTGGGGACAGTGGGGTGGGGGATTTCGACTGACTACGACAAGGGAAAAATATTTATTTATTTAATTTTCCCTCTTCATAGTCTATCAAAATCCCCTCTACCCAGCCAACCACTCTTACCTGCACGTGCCGCGGCTGAAGAAATCCTTTACAAGAGGGATACTCAATACATGTGGTCTAGAATGACATAGGTCTCTTTCTCCTCCTGGTCTTCTTCCTTCTCCTCTTGGTACCTCTACACCTTCTAGTCATGGTCTTCCTGCCAGTCCTAGTCCAAGTCAAGTGGTCCTTTTCTGGATTATTTTATCCTCATTGTCCTTCTCCTGGCCTTTATCCCTCTAGCTCTAGTCACAGTGGTGCAGGTTTTCTGAATCAGATGCTTCTGGTTGTAGTCCTTCTTGGACCTGGTCTTCATGGCACTACTCCTTTCTGGCACTTTGTTAGACTTGGCCTTTTCAGCAGGTTCACCCTCAGACCTTCTGCCTTTTGGCCTCCTGTTTTTGACCTTGGTTTTTTTTTGGTTTTATGATTCTGGACGCATTACCATTGCTATTCATTGGCAAGGTTGATATGGTCTCCCTGTAAATTGTGTTTATGGATAGTGTTTCCATGATTGGGATATTTGATTTACTGGTAAGTCCCTAGTAAAGTGCACTGAGTGTGCCAGGGACTGTAAATCAAATGCTACTAGTGGTCCTGCAGCACTGATTGTGCCACCCACACAAGCAGCCTTTCAAAGGTGTCTCAGACCTGCCACTGCAGTGTCTGCGCACAGTTTTACTGCCACGTCGACCTGGCAAGTGCACCCACTTCTTGGCCTGCAGTTGCTGCTTCTGTCTTGGGCAGGAAAAGGACTGGACTGTGCTTTCTGCATCCTAAGTGTCTCCAAGGGCTTGATGTAGAGCTTGCCTCCTGTTGGAAGTGTCAGGGAAATCAAAGACTTCAACTACTTTGGGGTACGGGCTTCTGGAACTTTCAGCTGCAGCAGAGGAAAAAGGTAACCCGATGCTGTCAACAACACTGCTACCGGCTCCATGACCTGATGGCACTGCAGAGGGCACTGCCGCACTTCACACCACAACCCTGGTCTCACCAACAACGCCATCCAACGCCGACACCAAGCCACTGCTTGCACCATGACCTCTGGGCACCACACTCTACACCGCCTCGCTTCACACTGCTGCCTTAGTATCCTTGACGATGCTGCAATGCCACCATGGCCGCTGCTACCTGCATCTTCACCTGTGGACACCACTTGTGGAGAACACAGAGCACTGCCCCACTTCACTGCGCAGCTCTGGTCTCACTGACGACAACGCTCTAAGCTGACATTGACGCTGCTGCCTGCACCTTGATTTGGGGGCACAGTTCGTAGGTTACTCGACGCACTACCCTTTCCCACACCGCAGTCTTGGCACACAGACATCAGCACCAGCGACTATAGATCATCAACCGACACTGCTGCTTGCACCGCAACCTGTGGGCCCCACAAGACGCATTGCCCCATCCCGCACTGCAGCCTTGGGTCTACCGACGACAGTGCTTAAGCAACGATGACACCGCTGCCTGCACCGTGATCTGTCAGCACCGCAATGACCACTGCCCTACTGTGCACCACAGCCCTGGTCTCACCGATGCCGCTAGATGACTGTCACCTAGCTGCTTTCTGCACTGTGACCTGAGGGCATTGCACCACTCCTCTTCACACTGCAGCCCCAATGCCTGCCGATGACAGCGCTCCTAACTTCAAAATCATGGATTTCAACCTGCAACTTCCCTGGGACTTAAAGTGCACTGACTTCCAGAACCGACTTCTGCCAACACTGCTTATCTGGAGTTCACCGCAAGGTCTGACGTCCTTTATCTCCAAAGGTACTGTTTCATGAATCTACCCATCACCGGTGCTGGCTCGTGACGCCACAACTGGCTGAAACTGTTGAATTTGTTTGTTCATGACGCTGTGATAGCCCTGGATGGAGCTATCGACTTCAAGGAACTATATATTAAGTCTATTTTGCTTTATTGGTATTGTGGATTACTGTATGTTGGATTTTTAGCATTTTGGTCTTGTTTTATACGGATAAATATTGGTTTTTTTCTTAAACTGGTGTGGTGTTCTTTTGCAGTGTTTTCACTGTATTACTGTTGGTTATGTGCAAATGCTTTACACACTGCCTCTGGATAAGCCTGGCTGCTAATGCCAAGCTACCAAGGAAGGGGAGCAGGGGTTTTCGAGACGTGGAATACCCTTATCCTGACTAGGGTGGTGAATTCTGCCTGGCTTAGGTGAAAATCCGAGCCAACCAGAAAGCCCATTTCTAACATTCTTATCTACCTACTTGGTGGTGTTGCATACAGTATTGGAAGTGGTATGTTGCAATTTCCAAAGTAAAATACCCATGGATTATCCAATCTGCTGATAGCATTTCTTTCACAGTGAAAGTAATTTCTCTAGTTTTCAATGTGGTGTACTTCGCATCCTGTTGTGCCATGAGTATCTGTTGTTCCGTCAGTTCATATGGTGAAAACAGACTATTGTAGTTAATATGTCGCCTTGGCAAATGGCTGGAGCGTAATGTTTGTAGAGTCCAGCCCAATAGCATAATAGACCTAAGTTGTGACTGCCCTTTTGGTAATGCGGACATGTCCTGCTGTATAATGTATATTTTCGTCGATACTATGTTGCCCTAAGAATATATTCCAGAAGATAAAGTGGTCATACCATTGTCTACCCCAGCCAAAGCATTTTCTAAATTAACCCTGTCAATTTCTAGCAGCCTTTTAGCAGCATCCTGCTGAGAAACCTTTCATATTTCATTGTATATTGCATACAAGAATACGTGGTTTCTAGGACCCAATAAGTCCCTGAGATCCAGGTCATCAGACAAAAGGGACTAGTGTTCTTTTACCTGAGACAGTGGCAAGGCTTTTAGCAAATCAAGACACAACTTCCAAGCATTTTAAGTTGTCACCACCCCAGAGTGTTCACATTAGACATAATATATGTCAAGTATATTAGCCTTGAAACCCTTGATGTTACCTAGGAATCGTGCCTGACACCTGTTACAGTCCAGTGGCCAAACGAGTCATCCTTTCCTATTAGGGTCAGATGGATTGTATGGGCCATTATTTAGTGTGGCATCTAATGTATCTTCACAGTAATGTGTAAATTGATGGCAATTGTCAAAACTTGCAGATATGGGAACTCATGGTGTTTTCAAGTCTTTCATTTTGGCTATTCCAAGACATGATGTTTGTTGCACAGTCTTGTTAGGAAATTCATTTGTTGTGGTCTCAGGCATGCTCTAGACAAAGCTCCAGTTCCCTGAACTTGCCAGTCTTTTGTCCCCAAAATAAATTTTACATCTATAGTGTCCTTCCAGAAGTCAAAACCCTGTACAGGCAGCTTGCAAAGAAAAGATGCAGAATCAGGTTGGTGTCAGTTAGCATATTTTTCTTTGCAGGTATTGGTGCAAGCCCATAATAATAGGAGGCTGGGTCAGATGTGTCATAACCAGAAAAATAAACAAACTTCTGTGTAATTGTTTTTAAACTACCCCTTGGTGGTGTAGGGCAATGTTCCTATTGTGTGTAATTGTAAACAGCATGTGGAATACTGACTTTATGCAGGAAATGTTGACTGTATGGCTGAAAACAAAGCATGTTATCATAATTAGATGTATCATCATACAATTCATCAGAGGAAAACACAGTAGAATGCTCTAGAACTTCCAGCAACTTGTGCGCTGTATCGCTGTTCAATCATTAGAAACAGTGCAAGAGTTAATAACTTCATTCAAAGAAATGTTGTACAAATGTGGAATTTGTAACAGTTCAGTAGGACCATATACAACATATGATACCCAATCCCATACAATTCCCTCGTGAGCCGGAACCTCTGTAATGTTCACCAGAGAAAGATCTATCCATTCATGGTGTGATGATGCATGTGGTTTGAGTACCAAGTTCACCTGTTATACTGCAGAGCGTTCTGGAAGATAGTTTTTGTTTAAAAGCAAGAAAAAGCCAATTGCCAAACCAATCCAGAGGACTAGGAAAAGTAACCCAATTGTAATCCAAAGATGTAACCAGGGGGAACAAAATATGTCCTTTTCAGTCAAAGATAGAAAACACGCACTTTCAGCCTGAAAGGGAGAGGTGGCGGTGGTGGAGGCAGTGGATCTGTTGAATCTAATGAGAAGTCATCAAAGTCGATGAAATAACCAGAGGCTGACCTGCAACAGGTAGAAGATAAACTTCATTGTTGTTAGTTGGTGTTTCTCTTGCGAGAGAGGATGCTTCTACAGTCATCCAAGCTTCCACTTAAACTTTCTGAACAGTAGGGTGAGGGGGCAGGTAGCTACAAAGGAGTTCATGTGGCTTACTGTTGAGAATCAGCCCCATAGTGAGGTTTGATCATATTAATGGAGATGTTGGTCTTTGCGACTGGCAAGGGGCAGAAGAAGTACAGTTCTGGTACCTTCAGCAGCCAGAACAAGTACAGGCCCAAACTCCTTTTTGTACACAATTTGTCCCTGACCAGATCCCTAGCATTTGGGACCCAGCCAGGTCTTGCTGGCAATACCTTCTCTTCTCCAGTGGTGGTGAGTTTTACTTGGACTTTGCTTTGTTCGTCCCGGAAGTCGTTTAGTTCTCTAAAACAGCCAAATGTTAATTGATGTCAAGTGGTGTTTCTGCTGCCACTGTGCTGGGAACCACATTTATACCCCAAACAGAATCTCATAGGGTTTCCAACCCCCCAGGAATATTCCTGGCATTTTATTTAAAGCCCTCTAGACTCAAAATGGGTGATGGACCAAAGTGCGACGTGAGCATTGGACCCTTGCTGTTAAAGACTGCTTTAAGTCAAGCTTGTGTTTGAGGTGTAGAATACAATCTGTAGTCTACATCTGATGCATTCAGAACACTTGCTTTGGTGATAGCCTCCAAAGTTGACAATTATGCGTTCAGCCTGAGCCCGGGCTCTCTCTTTCACTACAGAAGTCTATACTGCTGTCAGTATTTTCTCAGTAAATGCAAAACACACGTCAGTATTGGTATATGAATGGGATTTATATGCAAGCGGTATTGTGCCAACTTCATTGAACATGACATATGTGTATCGTTATGTTCCTGCGATGACGCGGATCACCAGGTTCGTTTTGTTCACACATGTGTGTAAATGTTTGGTAGCTATCATGCCAGCTTGTATGGAATTTAAAGTGTTCGTATGTTGCTGTGTCCAATGTGTGCTTGAAAAGTTAGGACGTATTAAGTCGTAGAATGGTCTAACCCTTTCTGCGTATTCTGGAATGTATGTCTTGCCCAAATTTCAGAATCCCAAAATGGATTCTGGTATTTTCAATGTTGTCAGTGGTTGAAGAAGTGCACATTTCTCAAGGAAGTGTGTTGCTGGGCTTTTGCCTTCACTTTACAGCTTACATCCCAGAAAATGGGCAATTTTAGGTTTTTTGAAATTTAATTTGTAGCCCATGTGAGCAAATCCCAATATTATGTGATCCACTATTGTCAAGTGTTCCATAAGGCATCATCAGTCAGGTAAATATCATCTACATAGGACAACGCCTGGTCATCAAAAGTTTGTAGTAGCTCTATCACTCTGGTTCAAAACAGCCCAGGGCTATTTTTATAACCTAGGGCAATCAACAGAATGAACTTTAGGAGCCTAGTGCACTGAAAACAGTCAAATATCTGATCCCAGGTGCTGTTTAGCAGAAAAATCAAGTTCAGATATCTAGTGTTGTTTTGTATTTCTTCCGAATAATGTTGTTCAATAGTGCGGCATTTCATAATAAGGTGAACCCACCCACACGGTTGCAATATAACACAGGAGCTAGTGCTAGCACCCACTCCATGGCGTATCAGTGTTTCACTGATTCATGAACAAGGTCAGAGAAAGTAAGTAAAATTGCCCCGTTTGGGGAATCTATTACAAAATCAGGTGATCAATCCTTTTCAGCCAAAAGAATATCCTAACCGTGTGTCAGTTTCTCTCAGAACATTAATAAATCTGGGCATGAACACAACCAACCATAGTTGTATTTCATATAAACAATGGGGACACTCACCCTTGAATCTGGTATTTTCTACCGTGATATTCACACTCATCGCTGCTCCCACTAGACAATTCTTCAGGTTCTGGTGAATTATCATCAAGTCTGCTGTGCTGTCTAACATTGTCACTGCACATTACCCGCTCAGAAGCAGAGTCCTAAAAATCCGGGGCATGCCTGACCTTCAGTTCGGCAACCTTCTTCTTTTTAAATTGAGGATTGGAAGGATTCTGTGTATCTTCATGTTTTATTATATAGCCAGATGTGTGCTGTGAGTTCTTCTTTAGTTTTGTGTGCACTCTGACCGTGCACCTCTCTCTTAGCATTTATTGGATGATTCATGAAAGGAACGAGATGAACGTTTATCAGTATCTTGATACCTGTCAGTTGGTCTAATATTATCATACCTTCTTTCAGTGGCTTCCTGTTGAGGAGACCCACCCCTTGATTTTGTCTCGTCTTTATTATTTGTCTTCTTTGTTGAAGAATCGGGTGTTTGCTTAGACTTATCTTTTTCAGAATTACCTTTTAATTGTGGTTTACCACATCTGCCTCCCAAATTATCTCTACATAGCGTAGCATAGGATTCTTAGCTAATATTAGTTAATTTATGCTCCTGCTGTGCAAGATTCAAATCCCTTAGGCATTGGTGTATAGTAAATAATGCTGCTTCCCCTTTTATTTTACCTAACATAATGGCGGATACTGATGCAAAATTGTCCATCAGTTTCATCCCCAAGTCCAGGGCAGGTGCTGCCCTGAACTCATTCTGAAGCTGTTTCAGTACTTCAGGCAAAACAGCTAGAGAAGGGATAATATGTGTTCAGGTATATACTGCAGCAAATACTGTACCACAGGTGGTGTAGTCTTCCATAGGGGGAGCCATCCCCATCAGTAAGCAAACAGTTATTATCCTGTGTTTTTCCTAGGGATCGATATGAGGACACACTGCCTCAAACTGGCTTGTTTTGTGTACAATCCAGAACGGAATCTCCACCGACCTGACAAGAACCTTTCCCATTACTGCATTCAGTGTTTGTGGGCGGATGGCCGGGGTAGGCAAATTTGGTTGTGGGGCTTGAGCACCCAGCGCAGGGTTGAGTGTCAATGTCTGCATAATGAACTGTGTAAGAATTCTGTATATTGTGACTAAGCCTTTATATAGTATTCACACCTCTGCTGTTGGTGAATTCAACATTAGGATGCGGCCATGCTGCTCCCTTATTGCTCAGTGGACCAAGTCTAATGTTTGCTGTTTTGTGTTCTCAGCCAGATTAAACTCTCTTGGAAGATGGCTTGGACATTTAAGAACCAATTCAATCAGCTTGAATTGAATTAAACTTATTTTAAAAACATAATTAATTAGACTTCAAGGCCTTTTGCAAACTTTCTCCTCAGTATCCAGGCTATAATGACCGGGCCATACTTCAGATAGGATCCCATCTGGACCTCTGCCTCACCTTTTTCGTACTCCATTTTTGGAACAGCAAAGCTCATAATTTGGATCCCTGGGCATCTGGAGTTTCAATTTACACACACCAAGGTCGTCCACAGATTTAATCCATGCAGACCAATATTTGAACTGATTTATCGACCTCCAGGTGCCGGATGTCCCTGAACGTGTGGCCCTCCACCAATTTTTGACCAGTGGTCTCCAGATTGCTGGTTGCCCTTTCCTGAAGAAGACCCCTGTTTAAGGAATTTATTGGCCTGTCTTCCTTTTCAGTTCGAATCGTTGACATATATACTTCTCCTGTACCGGATCTATGATCCATGTCTTAACTTTTCTCCATAATATTGGTTTCTAGGTAAGACGTTTGAAATTTGTATTACAACGATATTATGGACAGGCTCTTTTTGTTTAATATGAATTTGTATATATTTGTTTTATGTAATGTATACTGGCACTTATACCTTTTCCATTCCCTTGATTTCTTTCACAAGCACGCTCTTCAATCACTTTCTTACTCACCATTGAGCAACTTTTTTATACAAGAAATTAAAGCATTAATATGTATCAATTATCAAACTTATGATAAAGGGTTAAAAACTGGTTTGCATTCCTTAGTGTCTGTTTTTGATAGTTTGGGTACCTTCTACAACAATATAATCCGTTTGGGACCAATTGTTTCTGTACTCCTTTATACCCAGGTCTTACTGCTTTTTGGGTTTCCCCATTGATTAGTAACAGTTGCGTCAGGGAGGGCACCTTTAAAACAATTTATGTGTTCATGGTAAGTGAGATGTCACGGTGCAGACAGTGGCTTGGTGATGGTCATCCAGGGGCGTCAGTGAGACCAGGGCTGCGGTGCTCGTTGCTGTGCTGACAGGTGACGGTGCAAGCAGCGGCATTGTCATTGCTGAAGCGCTTTTGTCAGTGGACTGAAGGCTGTGGTGTGAGAAGAGGCAATGCAGTGTGTGGGCCTACAGGTCATGGTGCAAGCAGCGGCGTCAGTTGACAATCTAGGGCTGGCATAGGTGGGCCAAAGCTGCAGTGTGGGATGGGGTTGTTCGTCGGGTAAACTACGAGTGGGTCCCCCAAACCACAGTGCAAACAGCAGCGTCGATGTCAGCTTGGAGCAGCGGCGTCAGTGAGACCAGGGCTGCAGTGCGAAGTGGGACAGAGCTCCGTATTTTCCATGAGGGGTGTCCACAGGTCATGGTGCAGGCAGTGGCATCAGTGATGATGTCACAGCATCAACGGGATACCAGGTCGGTGGTGTGAAGTGAGGCGGTGCGGAGTGCTGTGCCCACAGGTCACGGTGCAAGCAGTGGCTTGGTGGCAGCGTCGGCCAGCATTGTCGGTGAGACCAGGGTTGCGATGCGGGGTGCGGCAGTGCCTTCAGGTCACAGAGCCAGCAGTGGTGGCGTTGAGGGCGCTGGGTTACCTTTTTCCTTTGTGGCAGCTAAAACATCCAGTTCCAGAAGCCAGTATCCAGAAGATGTTGAGGGCTTTAATTTTCCTGAGACTTCCAATAGGAGGCAAGCTCTACATCAAGCTCTTGGAGATATTTAGTATGCATAAAGAACAGTCCAGCCCTTTCCCTGCCCAAGTCAAAAGTAGCAACTGCAAGCCAACCCAGCAAAGCCACTGCAAAGGGGCGGTACTACTACTGGCAACTCAGAGCCTGTGCCTCATGGGAACAGTCCAGTCTGAACTGCCAAGCCATGCCTTCCCTGGACCGGAAACAAGCTTCCGAGGACCGGTTTCCGGCATTCCAGCCGTTTTCAGTCCGGCTTGCTTGTGTGGTGTGGAGTGCAAAAAAAACGATGGATTTAGGCCCAGATCTCTGTACTGGGGTGAATGTATGACATTGTTCTGCATTCTGTCCATCAACTGTGGTTTTTGCATTTGTCACCCCGAGTGGGATGGGTATGCTCAGACGTAAGTCCCATGCACTCCACACCACTGGATTCAAGCAAGCCGGGCTGAAGACGGCTGAAATGCCAGAAACCGGTCCTCGGAAAATTGTTTCCGGTCCATGGAAGGCATGGCTTGGCAGTTCGGGCTGGACTGTTCCCATGAGGCACAGGGTCAGACTGATTTGCATATGGCCATGTCTGAACTGGGGTGGTGTGGAGTGCAAAAAAACGATGGATTTAGGCCCAGATCTCTGTACTGGGGTGAATGGATGACATTGTTCTGCATTCTGTCCATCAACTGTGGTTTTGGCATTTGTCACCCCGAGTGGGATGGATATGCTCAGACGTGAGTCCCATGCACTCCACACCACTGCATTCAAGCAAGCCGGGCTGAAGACGGCTGGAATGCCAGAAACCGGTCCTCGGAAGCTTGTTTCCGGTTCAGGGAAGGCATGGCTTGGCAGTTCGGGCTGGACTGTTCCCATAAGGCACAGGGTCAGACTGATTTGCATATGGCCATGTTTGAACTGGGGTGGTGTGGAGTGCAAAAAAACAATGGATTTAGGCCCAGATCTCTGTACTGGGGTGAATGTATGACATTGTTCTGCATTCTGTCCATCAACTGTGGTTTTTGCATTTGTCACCCCGAGTGGGATGGGTATGCTCAGACGTGAGTCCCATGCACTCCACACCATTGGATTCAAGCAAGCCGGGCTGAAGACGGATGGAATGCCAGAAACCGGTCCTCGGAAGCTTGTTTCCGGTCCAGGGAAGGCATGGCTTGGCAGTTCGGGCTGGACTGTTCCCATAAGGCACAGGGTCAGACTGATTTGCATATGGCCATGTCTGAACTGGGGTGGTGTGGAGTGCAAAAAAACGATGGATTTAGGCCCAGATCTCTGTACTGGGGTGAATGTATGACATTGTTCTGCATTCTGTCCATCAACTGTGGTTTTTGCATTTGTCACCCCGAGTGGGATGGATATGCTCAGACGTGAGTCCCATGCACTCCACACCATTGGATTCAAGCAAGCCGGGCTGAAGACGGATGGAATGCCAGAAATTGGTCCTCGGAAGCTTGTTTCCGGTCCAGGGAAGGCATGTCTTGGCAGTTCGGGCTGGCTGTTCCCATGAGGCACAGGGTCAGACTGATTTGCATATGGCCATGTCTGAACTGGGGTGGTGTGGAGTGCAAAAAAACGATGGTTTATGGCCCAGATCTCTGTACTGGGGTGAATGTATGACATTGTTTTGCATTCTGTCCATCAACTGTGGTTTTTGCACTTTCTAAACATGTAATTTTCAAACACAGAATAGAAAAATCATCTTTACAAAAAGAAGTATCATTAAATTCTGAGTTCAGGAAGCCTAAACGTCATTTCTCTTTCTCGTCCCTGTGGAAAGTTAGGCTTGTAAGATGTTACAAGGCAACCCCTATGTTAGCCTATGGGACAGATAGCCCTTCAATAGTGAAATACGAACTGCACAGTATTTCACTATCAGGACATGTAACACACATAAGTACATGTCCTGTCTTTCATATACACTACACTCAGTCCACAGGGGTACCTTGGGCCTACCCACGAGGGCCTTACATTGTAAGAAAAGGGAAGGTTAGGGCCTGGGAAGTGGGTGCACTTGACAGATCGACATGGCAGTTGAAAACTGTGCGCAGACACTGCAGTGGCCTATTCAGTGCTGCAGGTCAAATATCCCCATAATGAAAACACCAATCCATAAACACAAATTACGTGGAGAGCATATGCACTTTAGCACTGAATAGCAGTGGTAAAGTGACCAGAGTCCTAAAACCAACAAAAACAAGGTTAAAATCAGGAGGTCAAAAAGACAAACGTCTGAGGGGTAACTAGCTGAAAAAGCCAAGTCCAACAATGAAGCATTAGGAAAAGGGTACGTGCATGAGTATTGGGAACTACCTTTCAGGTATAGATGTAGAAATGGGGCAGCTGAAGTCTTTCTTAGCGGTTCAAACTGTCAGAACACTTTAAGCGGGTCCTTAATCTTCAAGAACATTTCGCTTCATAGGCTTGCAATGCATCTGTGGCTGACCTGTCCTGTTACCTGAAATGTTCCCCAGTGTCTGTGATTCGTCTGGCTTTCAGAATGCTTTCTAATGGGAGTTCTTTGATACTTAACATTCAAGGCTGTTGTGGAATGAAACCCGGCATCGCCTTTCTGGTGATTGTAAATTCCATAGTTACTTGTTGTACTCCAGTTTTGTTTCCACCTGCCCATACATTTAGGGAGGCAATGCTGTGGCCTTCGATAAGCATGTCCAATATATGCTTTGATGCTCTGAGCAAACTGAAAGCCATGCTGTTTCAAAAAGATGTGGCCTTAACATCCGCTAAAGAGACGTTTGATCTCCAGGTTGCAAGGTCCTCTTCAGAGATACAGGTGCTACTTCCTACTAACTTCCTACTGCATTTTGGGGAGCTGGTCCATCGTATTTTTAACATGTCTGATACAAAGGGAATAGCGCACTTTTTAAAATCTATCGGCTCTGGATTGGTTAGTACCTTTCAGACAGTTTTCAGGGTTATTCCATCTTTCATACACACCGTAATCTGAAGCAATTTTGGAGGTCTTCCACATTTCCTGCGCCTAAATGACGGGACTGCAATTTTACCTTTTCTGCTCCACACTGGATGTCCCAGCTCAAAACAAAATTGAACGAGCCCTGCCACATGTGCTGGTGTGCTGCAATGCATGGTACATTGCTTCGACACACCTCTGCTTCAGGAACTGAATGAGTATTGTTTCTTGTCCTTTTGGCCTGTCTGGCTGCACTGCATGCAGCCTGTATTCCACTGCCTGCTGTGCACATTCGAATGTGCCATGGATTTATGCCTCAGGTCGCAATTGGCTGATCCGATGGTGTAGTGTAGTTCCTATATTCCCAATAGGCTCTGCGCATTGGAATAATATAAACAGCAGTGTAGACATAGGACTGAGGTTGACTAGGTCTCTACTGACTATATTAGACTTAATTAGTTTCGCCAGCTAGCTCAGAGGTCACTAGAAACTTTCTCGAATGTTCAGGAAAGTGTTAACTCTCCGGATTAGACAAGAAGGGATTAGCTTCTGACAACCGTACAAACATGACAACTTTGCTCCCTCAGAATAGAGTGTATCTCTAGAGTGGTGTGAAAACAATAGGCAGCTATTTCACTCAGTCAATCGTGCATACTTAGTTTCACCAGAGTGCAGAGAAATAGAGAGACAGGCGTTTTCAATAAAAAGGTATTATTTTATTGAGCAGTCTTCTTTCTCATGCAAGAGAAATGAATTGCCACAATTGCAATACTTATTATGATGTAAAGTGCGTACAGTAAAAGTAGTATTACGAAACAATACTGTAAAAGCATAGATATGGTTTCTTAGCCATATGATACTTTAAAATAGATCAAATATATATACATACATAAAACCATTGACTAACATACTCAACTGGTGCTTCTAACTATGCCTACCCCGATGTAACTGACCTAACCCTAACACATGGGAAGGAGTAAGTAAGTAGCAGTTTAAGTTAAGTTGGTTAAGATTGTTTTTGCCAAGAATCTGATTCAAGAATTTTCTTTAAGGGTTTAGTCAGCTCCGTACCTTAGTAATAGAATGTGGGAGGTCTGGTATCTCTTTCTTCAGGACTCGATCTCCCAGCAACCCGCAAGGGTGACTCGGGAACACCGGAGCTGGATTTTCTCGGCGTGAGAAAAAGTAGTTTCTCCAGCGCGTCAAAGGGGAGGGGCGGCTTCTGTGGGCTCTCGCATCAGCTGGGCTCTCGGGCAAGTAGATAGCCGCTCTGCTCCAAACCACCGTGTGTTTTCTTAAGGCAACTGTTGGTATTTTATACCTGAAAGGTGCCGGGTTTGACGTAAGGATGGACATAAGACGTCACTAAGAACTAACAGTTCTTGCTGGACTCCAGGAGTTCTTGTTCAAATCAAAACAAAAGCAGGGGGGAATTTCCCGGGCTGCTGGAGGCTTGGTTTGTTTAAAGAACGCGTTGTGCTTTCTAGGAGTCGATGGGAGTAGCCGTGCTGTGCTTTGGACTGCATGGGCTATTACTGAATATAGATATGATTCTTATGCCTTTGTAAGGATATTATTGATTATAACCGCACAAGGGCATGAATCGGGAATATCGAATTAGGGTCCTAGATAGAAATACAACACCCACTCCACGGATTAATGTCCATCATTACTAAAAAACTAAGCAATAATAAACATGTAACAATGCATGTGTGTTTTCCAACCCACCCCAAAATACATATTTCGCATTTGAAATGGTATATGGTAAATACACGAAAATGAGTATTGGTACTGTACGCTTTTCAAGAAGTGTCACCATTCATTAAAATGCATATATATATTAGCTGAATGATTTGCGAAAATGTACACATGAAATGGCTCTGAATACAGAAAAGAAGGTCGAGACCATTCCATCACATATTTATACAAAATGTTGTATGTGCTAGAGGCTGAGGTAAAATATTGTCCCTAGTATCCTAAAAATAGAAGCTCTGGGGCATATTATCAAGGAGGTTTATCTCCGCTTTTTTGGCTTTAAAAGCCAAGAAAGCAGAGATAAAATTATCTCCCTATTACCAAGCTGTTGCTAACACCAGTTAGCGACAGCTAATAGGAGATAGCGACCATCTTGGGCCCCGCTTTGCATGGCAGTGATATTTATCACTAATGACATGCAAAGTGGGCGTGCCAAGATGTTAGAGACTGGAAACAGTCGCTAACATCGCTATCTCCTATTACCAACTTTTGGAGATATTCGCGCTAAGCGCGAATATCTCCAAAAGCTAACACCTGCCCTGAGCAGTTCTTAGCCATGTTATCCAATGGGAGGTGGATAACATGGCTAAGAGCATTTGCTCGATAATGCATGAATATCGCTGACTTTTCAGCGATATTCATGCATTGCGGCCGTTTTTTAAACCTTGCTAATAGCAAGGTTTATCTGCGATAAAAATCGCCGATGTGCGGCGATAATTTTTGTCTCTAAACAAGTTAGAGACAAAAATTATCGCTAGTTGTTGGTAATATGCCCCTCTGTTCTCTAAGAATAGTTCTACTTTATGCAGAGTACCATGTGCCAAAAAAAAAGGTAAATATTTTGGAAATGGAAAAAATAATTTTGTTTTCAGGGGAAAAAATAGTTCCACATTTTTTCAGTAGCTTTGTGATCATTGTTTTTTAAGGATTATTCTCGTTGACTGGAGAGAACATCGTATCAGACAGACTCGCAAAAAAATGGTCTACAACATGAGGTGAAAGTTCGACCAAGTTCGAAAATGCTGCGACTGTGCAGTTTGGAGCGTGATTGCTATCATCGATGTTTGGATCAGCAATGCTCACAGAAGGTTGTACCTGTATGGTGCTCCTTTCCTCTCGTACCTCACCGCCACCTACTCGTAGTGGTGAAGTCTCAACGGTTGCCGTCATCAGAATAGATAGCCGCTGGGGACAACACGATGCATGAGTCGTTACCGGACCTAGCAAAGTATCGATATCCTTTGGTACTGCTGATGGTAGTGTAAGACAGATGTCTAAAACGCATTCTTCTCCGCATAGCAGACATCGAAGCACAGGTAAGATGCAATCCTGCCAGATTGGTCTGAATGAAAGAAACCAGGTTGTACTTAGATCTCTTAGCCGGGCCAATCCGAGGACCTTAGTGATACGGTCTTGGTATCGTATTGCTAGGATCGTTTCTTCCATAGTTGCTAGAGTCTTGTCTGTGGATTGGCTTGCCATATCGGAGCAGAAGGGACAAAAAAAAAATTCCTGCCACGAGTCCCAAGATTAATGGTAGGCCGCCAAAGACAGAATGGACAAAATTCGGGAAGATGCCCAGAACTGTTTCAAAGGGTGCTAACAGTCCCGAAAAAAACTGTCTTAAATACATGTACGATGCCACTGGTATCAGACATGTTTAAGATTTGGCTTAACGTTTCTGCGAAATGCGCGGGGCAATTTCTCAATAAAAGAGAATGTATCTCTGCCGATGTCCTTGCCATTTGCAGATCATACGTTTCTTTGGATGACGTTAGAGGCACAGTTGTCTATAAAAGAATAGACTTCATTCTGCTTAAAGTATCAATTCGAATAGAAGAGATATTCAACGAAGGCCATAACACAGCCCCCATATCTAGATATCTGTGTGGATACAATACTTGCATACAGCAAACGACCCTGGAAGTTACGGTCACGAGATAAGATTTCCCTCGCACCACCCCACAACAGCTGTGGTCACTTATTAAAACGTAACTCCCATTACTAAGCTGTTTGAAAAATGGCTCTATCTGTTTTGCAGGCGTGCCATGCAGGTGACATGAAAGGTTATTTGAAGACCCTTCGCAGGCTCCATGCAAGTTAATACCTTGACACAGAAGTGCACCGCTTAGATATTTGTTACCACTAAGGAATACATCCCTTTTCCCTTCACTATAACATCTGTGTGTATAGGGTAAATCCCATGTTGATTAGATGTATTCTTTACCCAACTTTTCATACTGGCCTGCAGGTATATACTCTTGGCAGTATTTGAACTGGAAAGTTGTTATCGGAATTGAAATTGTTCCGTGTATTATCCATTCAATGACAGGTCTCTCTGACATTGTCAATGGTAATCTCCCAAGTGTTTCAATGCTCAGAATCGTATAATCTGCTCCTTTTTGTGCCAAACTGATTTGTTTATCAGTAAGGTTAAAGATACCGAATAATGACGTTGTGTTGATTAAACGCCATGGTACGTAGCCTGAACGCAGTTTCTGCAACGTCCAACCAAGCTGTACAATAGAACGTAATTGAGACTTTCCATGTTGTAACATTAGTAAGACCTGTTCTATTATATCAATAGCAGATGATACAATGCTGTCCAATGAATATATTCTGTAGGACAGAGTCGTTAACCCATTGTCCACTACAGAAAGTGATTTTTCCAAATTAATACGATCAATTTCTCGTATTTTTTCTGCTGTTTCAATTTGCATTACTTTCCAAGCTTCGTTGTACGCAGCGTATATACCGGCCGCTATGAAACGTTTTTGATGCTGTTTGCGTGGTCCCATTATGAAATCACGCAAGTCAGCACCGTCTTTAAGTAAAGTCAAGTGTTGCTTAATTTCAGCCAGTGTGGATTTATGTAGCCACTCAAGGCATAGCTTCCCTATACTGTATGTTGTAACTATCCCTGGATGTTGTCTCTGGAAGTATCTTGGGTCTGGCCAGGTTATTTTTAACCCCTGTTTTTTGTTCAGGAATCTATTTTGACAGTTATTCGTGTCTGTTGGCCAGATCAACCACTTTTTCTAATCAGGATGTGTTCTGTTTTGGTGAAAAATATGGGTTATGTCTATCTCCACATCTGTAGTGCTATCACTATCAGTTATGGGTTTCGGAAAAGACGGTGTATTTAAATCTTTTATCTTAGCTAAGCCAAGACAAGTAGTTTGTTGAATTGTGTCATTCAAAAATATTATTTGTTCTGGGATCATGTAGGCCCTAAATAATGCTTCTAGGCCTTGTACTTGCCATTCTTTGGTACCCCAGATCGTTTTTGTTTCAATGTTATTTTTCCAAAATTCGAAACCAAATGAAGACATTTTGTCATAACATTTTTCAGAATAAATCAATTTAGTATTTGTCAACATTGTTTTCATTCTTGTCCTAGTTAACATTTTAAAATAAAACATTTTTGGATCACTGTTATTAAACCCTGAGAAGTACTGGAATTTCTCATAAAATGTTTTCGAGCTGCCTTTTGGCGGTGTTGGACAGTGTTCCCATTGGTTATAAGATAAAACATTTCTAGGCTGTGCAGTTGTATGCAAATAGTGATCACCAAAGTGGTTATAACAGTATAACTCTTCATAATTCAATGAACCCTGTAAGTAATCATGTTCAGTAAATATGGCTGACATTACTAAATCTGACATCATATTATTAATGTTTTCAAAGTCCCAATCATCAGAGAAAGTACTTGGTGTCACAAAGTCACTTAATGAAACCTTGAACTGGTGTGGATACTTCAAGAGCTCAACCGGGCCAAAAATGTCATAATCAGTTCTGTCCCATGCTACCCCACCGGGTATTGGTTTGGCTGAGATGTTTACTGGTGACAGTTCTCCTTTCTCGATGTGGGAGTATGTGTGAGGCTTTAGGACCAAGTTGATGTTCTGACTTGCTGTGTCCATTGTACTATATTTTCCATCAATGAATTTTCCCAAACATAGAACCATGATGAGCCACAGCAGGAGAGTAAGTACACCTAACACAATCCAAAATTCAATCCATGGTGAAATCAGATATATTTCTTTTAGTTGGAGAGAAAGTTCAATTATTTTGTCTCTGAAAGTTTTTGTTACAGGCGTTTCTTCATGCTCACTTGGATCTTCTGAGAAGTTGTCGAAGTTGATGAAGTAGCCAGATGCAGTTCTGTCAATTGTTGGGATTTTTTCCAGATTTTCATTTCCTTTTGCATTTTTCTTTGTTTTATTAGAATAGTCAGAGGCTACATCATTGTAGATTGGTGTTTCTTGAAGAACTGTTGCAATTTGGGTTTCAAGAGGCACAAGTTCCATGGCATTATTGCATAGTCCTTTTTTAATTACTGCAGGTTTATCACATTTGATTAGTCTCTCAGCATGAGCATCTTGGATTGTAGCAAATTTCGGTATTCTGCTATTTCTTGGGAGTCCACTGGGCCTACTACTTATTATTGGCCACATGATTGTGGTTTTACCAGGTCGATGGATACAACTCGGTTCTCCTTTTTACCAGCAAGGGGCGGTAGTACAACTGATCCCGTTCCGCTGATGGCTAAGGCAGGTACAGCTTTTCTGCAAGAAGGCCCAAATTCCTTCTTCACCGCGATCTTCTCTCTGACCAGATCCCCAATCTTTGGAATCCAGACAGGTCTTGCTGGGACAGGTGTTTTTTCTTTAGTGGTTGTCGGCTGTTGTTTCAATTTTATGTTACTCAGGCTTTTTCTTTTTTCATTTAGATCCTGTAAAAGAGCCAAACGGTCTTTGATATCAAAGCATTTTTCTTCTACCACTGAAGTGTGACAGTCAAGATCCTGAATTAGCATTCTAGTACCGAACAATAGTTCGTATGGAGTGAGACCTTTTAGAAATTTCTTGGCAGATTATTAAGACTACGTTGGACACTTGTTAAATGTTTGACCCACCCATCACCCGAACCTAATACCCTCGTCGTTATAGATTTCTATGTGTCCCGTTTTTTTCTTTCCACTACCGCATTTCCCTCAGGATGGAAGTGAGAAGAGTACCGCAATGCAATGCCCATGCTGTTCATGGCCTCTTAGTAAGCTCGAGAGCTAAACGCAGGACCCTGATCCGAATGTAGCATGCCAATTTCGTATATGCCGATAAAGACTCACAAATCTTTTTATAACAGTTCAGGCGTCAGCCGAATGCTGCTGGTCTACATATTCAAGTTAATTTGTCTTAATAATTATTGGGATACATTTCTCTGGTTGAATTTCTGTATCATAGATAGCCTGAAGCTTTCTAACAAAGATGTCCGGGCAGTAGTCTGGTCCGGTTCACAGCTGCGGTTTCTGTTGCAGTCTGGACAATCCATTGCAAATTTGTAAATTTGCACGCTCATTCCCGGCCACCAGTACTCTGATTGTAATTCTACTAAAGATTTCAAGATCTCTTGGTGCCTCGGACCCAGTCCCATGTGTGCGCTTTCAACAAAGAAAACTCTCCGGTTCGTGTTTGGAATTACTCTATCCCCGACTCCAGGGATTTGAGTAAACGGAACGGAGTTTACATCAATTATGTATGTATTACTGAGTGGATAGTTGAGAGGTAATGCTGCATAATTGCCTTTTAATGAGGCTTTTACCGCCAGCATGGTTTCCCCATCTATGTTTTTCTGAACGCTTTTCAGTGGCATCGGAAGCCGGTTAAACCACTTCCGGTGTTGTTGTGTTAGCCAATGAATCCCCTGCAACGTGAACGCCACCACGTTGATGAATCAGTGCGTGTATCACGTGAGTCTTCTGTAGTTCTTTCTTTAAAAGAACTACTTGTTCCCAAAGCGTTTTATGCTATATTGTGGCACCTGTGTTATCTTTGTAACCGTTTTTGCTCCATGTCTGCATGTCACTGTTGTAAGACTTCACGCAGAAATGCGAATCGCACACTATTATTGTCGGGAATTCACGATCGGCATTTTCAAGCGACATCTTTAAAGATCTTATTTCAGCTCGCTGAGCTGAACAGTTTCTGATTGATTCAGTTTTGGTAATCATCGGTCTGAATTTACCAGAGCGCCAGCGACCTTTAACAATCGCGCACGCTGCTTTGTAAGATTTTTCCACTACATCCTAGTGTTGTGCAAATCTGTCCATGTAGATTACACAAGTGTACTGTTCTAGAGGCAGAATTTCGATTGGCAGAGGATATTTTTGTTCGTACTCTAGATCATCTAGTTTCTTCAGTTTCGGGTCAAAATAGTATTTCAAGTCTTCTGCAGCAAGAGAATTTTCCCATTGAATCCATTCTGGATCTAGGGCCAGATGTAGGTCGGTCGGTAACGGCCGAAAATCGGTATTTTAGTCCGTTACCGACCGGTATTCAAGAATTGGCATGTAGGGGCACAATTTTACAGAATCGGCAAATTTACTGAATCGGTAAATTTACCGATTCTGTCAAATACCGAATCGGTATTTTTACTGATTCGGTAAATCTCAGATGTAGGTGGGACTCTTCTAAGTCCCAAAGGCCCTACAAAATCGGTATTTTACCACACAATCCTATTGTGTGGTAAAATACCGAACTCAGGTGTGCATGCACATGTGTGCATGCACACCTAGCCATGTGACAGACAGACATGCCCTTAGGGCATGTCTGTGTGCCACATGGCGCACATGCCTATTTGTGGGGTGCCAGAGGGTGTCAAAGTGACACCCCCTGCACCCTTGCAAAATTCGGTATTTACAGATTCTGTAAATACAGAATCGGTATTTCCCATTGATTCCTATGGGCTTCAAAGCCCATAGGAATCAATGGGAAATACCGATTCTGTATTTACAGAATCGGTAAATACCGAATGTTACAGATTTGGTATTTCCACATCTGGAAATACCTACATATCCACCCCTTAGATTTACCGATTTTTAATTATCGAATCGGTAAAATTCGGTAATTAAAAATCGGTAAATCTATTCTACCTACATCTAGCCCCTAATGCCTTAAATTGCATGTGCACGTTAATGCCTTAAGGGCTGATTCTGCTGTAAAAACAGTTATCCTTCTGCCTTGGGCTTGGGCTCTTTCTTTTGCTGCAGCAGTTTGAACGGCTGTCAGAATTTTTTCTGTAGAACTGGATTTCATTTCAGCTTTAGTGCACAAATGTGATTTGTAAGCTATAGGTACCGTTTCTCCCTCATTAGAGGTCAGGTATGTGAATCCGCATCTTCCTGGGATGACTCGGATTACAAGATTGCAGGTGTTTTCACGAGTTTGCAATTTTGTTTTAGTTAACATGTCTGTTTGTAGTGATCTTAAAATTTCTGTGTGTTTCTGAGTCCAATTTATAGGTTTGAAATCAGGTCTGAATAATTCATAGAGAGGTTTAACTCTCTCTGCATAATTTAGTATGTATGTTCTTCCGAAATTCAGGAAACCTAGTATTGATTGTAAATTCTTCAGCGTTTTTGGTGCTTGGAGTACAGCACATTTCTCTAAGAAATTGTCTGTAGGCTCTTGCCTTCACTTGATAATTCATATCCTAAAAATAGGACAGTTCGATGAGCAATTCGTGACTTTTTAAAGTTGAATTTGTAACCCTCTGAAGCGAACCCAAGTATTATGGTGTTCACTCTTTTTAAGTGAGCCTCCAGGTCATCATCTGTGAGATAGATGCCATCGACATAGGATAATGCCTCATCATCGTATATTTGTAGTAACTCTGTTACTCTTGCAGATAATAATCCTGGGCTATTCTTGAATCCCTGTGGGAGTCGACAGAAGTGTTTTTGTGACCTCATTATTAAGAAAGCGGTCAAGTTTCTGCTTTCAGGTGCAATGTTTTGACAAAAGAATCCATTAGAGATACCTAATGTTGTTTTATATTTTTTTCGCACAATGTTATTCATTAGTGCAGCACTGTGTGAGTTTTGTACTGCAAATGTTTTACAACAGGAGTTAAGGTGTCTGTAGTCCAAAACTAGACGATATGAATCGTCCGGTTTGGAGACAGGAATCAAAGGATCGTTCATTTGTGAGGTGCATGTTTCAATCACCCCTTGATAGTCAAGTTGATCTAAAATCTCCTTGACTTGCTTTTAGCTTCTTGTTTAACTGGGTACTGCCTTTGTGCAGTGGGTTGATTTTTTTACTGGATTTTGTGGTGAGGTGAATCCTCATCCCATCCTACATGGATTTTATATAAATCTGGAGCTTGGGCTACTGCCCATTTTCTTGCAAGTGTATATTTTTTATGAAATGGTATGTGATTAGAGAAGGCAGGCATAATTATTTCTTCGCCATGAGGGCACTCCCTGACAAACTCTGGTGGCCAGTCTTTTTCAGCTAACAGGATGTCATAGCCTTTAGAAAGATTATCCCAAAAGAGACCTCTTACTTTCCTCATCTTGTCCCTCTCTATACTTAATGGTATTTCATATATTTTATGGGGTTTGCTAACCCTGGTATCTGCAGTTTCCACCTGAATGTATTCATTCGTGTCCACTGTCTCCAGATGATTCATCAGGATCTTGCGATCTATGGTCACTTCTGCTGCGCTGTCTAGCATTGTCTGGGCCCACTCTCCGTTTTTCAGCTGTGTCCTCAGAACCCTCGGCATGTTTAATCTTAATACTTGCTACCTTGTTTCTGGGATATTGTGGTTTATTACTTTGATGAGCAGGTTCCTTGTCTTTGGACTTGACGTGCTCTTCTCTGTGTTCTGATCGTCCTCTCCTTTCCGATTTCTGTCAGGAAGATCGAGAAAGATTGAGTGAGAGTAATCGAAAGGGAAGTGTATCAATATCTTGATATCTATCAGGTTTTCTCAATTTATCCCTATCTCTAAGGTTGTATCTTTTTTCAGAGGGTTCCCTTTGGGGAGACTTGTTTCCTCGGTCTGGAGATTTTTCTCTCCGTTGAGGAGACCTTCCTCTGGACTGGAATCATTTTTCCCTGGGAGTGGACTGCTTATTACCCTCCCAGCTCCTTTTTGGAGTATTCAGATTATTTTTAATAAAGGTTTTTTCAGGATTTTCAGTTAGTTGGGGTTTTACAGGTTCCCCACCCAAACTATCTCTTCCTAGTTCTTCATAGGATTTTTCTATGAAACTGGCAAGTTCAAATGGTTGTTCTGCTATATCTGTCTCCTTCAATTTCTGCCGGATCGCCACAGATGCTGCTAATTGAACTAATTCTCTGTATGCCTTCGTTAATTCTTTCAGTTTAACTAGGAGTTCTTCGCTTGACATTGTTTCGATGTCTGGGTGTTTTGCGTAACTGGCTAGAACCGGACCTTTGCTTCTGTTCTACCTAGTGGACCGTGCCTGGTGATGTGATTATTATGTTTTAGGGCGCCATTAAACCAGAGCAGGTGCTCTTGGTAATTTAGTGGGATTTCAACGTCCTCGAAAGGAGTGTATATATCCGGAGGTTCCTCTATTTTGGAATAGTGGAATTCTTTTGTTATAGAGTTTGCTGCTGGAAAGTGTATCCATGAATAGAATACCTCTGTCTGCCAATATTCATGGGCCTCTACCACGAATATGACTGTACCACCACGTGATGTCAGTCCATTTTTTATAAGTTTAAGAGTTATAGTTCTCCTTACGTTTTCCGGGATGCTGATTGCATCCTGGTTGATATCATTAAACCCTGTAAGATCTGCACCTGGTTGATTCAGATTTACTGTGACATCACCGGTTTCGTTGTTGTCGCCATGTCCTGACATTGTTTAATGAGAGTTTTTTGTAGAGCAAGTTTCAAGGAAACAAAGATCAGGTGCACAATATTTTTGGAACACTGTATCTTTCAACGTTGACTAAACCAAAAACTAATACATAGGAATGTCTTCCTACTAAGTTCTGGTGGATATTAACCTTTCACCCACTCCAGATGTCTTTTGGAGTTTTTACGGAAAAAGGGTTCTGTGTGAAAAAGCACGACTGAGTTACTCTAGTGTCTTGCGTTAGATTATCGTCTTACCAAACGTTGGGCGTCATGTAGTGTAGTTCCTATATTCCCAATAGGCTCTGCGCATTGGAATAATATAAACAGCAGTGTAGACGTAGGACTGAGGTCGACTAGGTCTCTACTGACTATATTAGACTTAATTAGTTTCGCCAGCTAGCTCAGAGGTCGCTAGAAACTTTCTCGAATGTTCAGGAAAGAGTTAACTCTCCGGATTAGACAAGTAGGTATTAGCTTCTGACAACCGTACAAACATGACTACTTTGCTCCGTCAGAATAGAATGTATCTCTAGAGTTGTGTGAAAACAATAGGCAGCTATTTCACTCAGTCAATCGTGCATACTTAGTTTCACCAGAGTGCAGAGAAATAGAGAGACAGGCGTTTTCAATAAAAAGGTGTTATTTTATTGAGCAGTCTTCTTTCTCATGCAAGAGAAATGAATTGCCACAATTGCAATACTTATTATGAAGTAAAGTGCGTACAGTAAAAGTAGTATTACGAAATAATACTGTAAAAGCATAGATATGGTTTCTTAGCCATATGATACTTTAAAATAGATCAAATATATATACATACATAAAACCATTGACTAACGTACTCAACTGGTGCTTCTAACTACGCCTACCCCGATGTACCTGACCTAAGCCTAACACTTGGGAAGGAGTAAGTAAGTAGCAGTTTCAGTTAAGTTGGTTAAGATTGTTTTTGCCAAGGATCTGATTCAAGAATTCTCTTTAAGGGTTTAGTCAGCTCCGTACCTTAGTAATAGAATGTGGGAGGTCTGGTATCTCTTTCTTCAGGACTCGATCTCCCAGCAACCCACAAGGGTGACTCGGGAACACCGGAGCTGGATTTTCTCGGCGTGAGAAAAAGTAGCTTCTCCAGCGCGTCAAAGGGGAGGGGCGGCTTCCGTGGGCTCTCGCATCAGCTGGGCTCTCGGGCAAGTAGATAGCCACTCTGCTCCAAACCACCGTGTGTTTGCTTAAGGCAACTGTTGGTATTTTATACCTGAAAGGTGCCGGGTTTGACGTAAGGTTAGCCATAAGACGTCACTAAGAACTAACAGTTCTTGCTGGACTCCAGGAGTTCTTGTTCAAATCAAAACAAAAGCAGGGGGGGAATTTCCCGGGCTGCTGGAGGCTTGGTTTGTTTAAAGAACGCGTTGTGCTTTCTAGGAGTCGATGGGAGTAGCCGTGCTGTGCTTTGGACTGCATGGGCTATTACTGAATATGGAGATGATTCTTATGCCTTTGTAAGGATATTATTGATTATAACCGCACAAGGGCATGACTCTGGAATATCGAATTAGGGTCCTAGATAGAAATACAACAATGGACATACATGTACTGGTGGACCCCTTAAGTGCCTATTTGTATAATTTATCCCCACCGTATTCCATTGCTACTCAATGCATGATTCAGGGCCTAGTGAAATGGATCTTGGCTCTGCGGACCCAGACTCAGCAACCTGGACTCAGCAGCTGCTGTGGTTGCTGGATGGGAACACATTTGCTCCATAATCCTGCTTTGAGGTATGCCTCTGGGAACATCGTCTGCGGTTGCTGGAACAAGAAATATTTCATCTACCACTCGGTACACATGAACAATTGTTTATTCCATTTGATGGGAACCTTTTAAGTTGGCCTGATTTTTACAAAATGGCTTTTAAATTTCCTTCATTTTATACATTTTAAGCAAATGGCTTTCTGTGCATTAAGCTTCGAATTGACGATTGGCTTTTTATCAGTTTAGTTTTACATTGATTTTAGATCATGGACCTTTTTAAATAGCATCTCTGATTTTTAGATAGCTTCTGGGTCATCCCTTTGTCTGAGGAGTGGGTGTTATGTATCTGATTTAGGAACATATAGAACAGACGCCATCTTCTATCATGGAAACGTCTTCTTAAATTACCTACCCTTTCACACAATAACCTTTTACACACATTTGCGTGTGTGGCACTGTTGGATTAGTTTCTTTGAAACTGCTGCACTTACAGATTTTGCTTTGCCTAACATTATCCCGATTCCTTGAATACCACGTACAAGGCCTCGACACACATTGTGCAAATGACGTTCTATTTTTCATCCATGGGGTGACATGGCTATCTATAAACCAAAACACTGCTGGCTTGCTCAGTACTCACAAGGATGCTTTTCATTGTAAATAAATAGGCATTTCCAAGTTTAGGCAGAGGAATGCTTTGCTGATATTGACGAGACCTCTAAATGCTGATGCTTCCGCCAAGCAGCTTGCTGACTACTCCTTGCAAGGGTGTCCAGCTCATGACCACAATGGAGACTTACATTCTTTCCATTCAATTAACCGGGGTTAAATCATCCAGTACACAGATTCTTAGCTCTACATACACACACTCACCTGAGACACTTAGGTTAGGGACTGCATAGTTGGAGTACGACCAATTCTCTGTATTGTATCATATGCCTGCATATATACAATGTGTTACCACCTTGGGGAAACTTTTTATTTTGTTCACTGTTTTGGTGCTTCTATAAACTTTAATTTGCTTTTGTCTGCTGATCATTGCAGCACAGATATTTTGCACAAGAATCATGCTGGTTCAATAAATATTGAAAACGCTCCTCTGTGTATTCCTTGTATATTTCTCTGAGAGTACTGGAGTATCAGTGTCTGAGCAAAAGTGTTCTAGGTCTGTTACCACGGTTCCTGGGGGACCAGGGTTGTCATACTCAGAGGTTGCCACAACCATTTGCAGCCCGACAAGGTTTGGGGGGGCTTGTGGGGGAACTGTGAGCCAGCTGATAATTAGGGCCGTTTCCAGATCCGGCTGCGGCAGTAAAAAGTTTAGGCATCAAAATTGATGCCCGACTATCTATGACTCAGCAGGTGTCGGCTGTGGTGGGCACTTGCGTCAGCCTGCTGCGCCAGCTCCGGAAGCTATCTTCTCTGCTGTCCTTCTCCACTCTTAGACTGGCGGTCTCTGCACTGATTCTGGCACGTCTTGACTATGGCAACTCCCTGTATTATGGGCTACCGAAAAAACTTCTGGCCTGGCTCCAGGTTGTAATGAATGATGCAGCCAGATTAATCTTCAAAAAACCTAGGCAGACCCGGGCCAAGCCCTTGCTGCAGGACTTACATTGGCTTCCAATTGCTCAGAGAACCAAATTCAAAAGCCTCTGTATAGCACATAAGGCCATATATGGCTCAGCCCCTAGTTATATTAAAGACCGTCTGATCAATTACATGCCAAGTAGGGCCCTTCGGTCAGCTGGGGCATGTAATTTAGTCTGCCCTAGGTTCAACCTTGCGTCCATAGGCGGTAGAGCCTTTTCGAGTACCATCCCGCAGGCCTGGAACCATTTACCAGCTGCACTTCGGAAGAAAACTAATCTCCTTCCTTTTTGAAAGAATCTAAAGACTGTGCTCTTCTTGGAGGCATGGGGGCCTCTGTGAGGTGGTGGCTCTGTGCTTTGCTGATGGTGTATGTCCGTTGATTGCGCTTAGATACCCCTGGGTGATAATGCACTCTATAAGTGTATAAGAACTTAACATAACATAACATCTATATGACAACATATCCTGAGGGGTGCATAGAATCAGTCTGGCACCATCTCAACATTTATGCTGTCCACAAACGTGCAGTTCCCACCGTGAAGTGGAAACTATACAATACCCCACCTCCGTTCATGCTAACCTTGTTCCTGGTACTTTTACCCTGATCCTTTTAGTTCACCTAATACTCCTTCATCTTGCCCATGGTCCTACTATCTCTAGTCTACAAGCGCCTGAAGTGACTACTTTTCCTAGTCCTCCTCCATCTGGCCATGAGACAGCTGGCCCTGGTCCTCCTGCTGCTGGTCATTGTGGTTTTGCATTTAGGCATTGTATTTATCCTGATTCTCAATGTTCAGGCAACCTATTCCTAGTCACCCAGCTTGCTCTTCCTAGCTCATGTCATCCTGATTCCACTTGCTCTGGTCCTCCTTTTCCTCCTCATTCTGGTCCATCTCCTTGAACTGGTATGCTACGTCTTAATCCTCTTGGGCCTTGGTGCCCCGATATTCCAGGTCCCCCCTTTGTTGTGATCCCACTGGTCCTCCTTTCTCTGGTTCTTTTAGCTTGTTACCTTTTGGATCTGATTGCCCGGGCATCTGCACTGGATTCTCCAGGCCCTGTTCTCCTAGTATTTCTCACTCTGATTTTCATCTGCCTAACCCAGGGCTTCCTATTTGTGGTCCTCAAAGTCCTTGTTCTCCACTTGGTTTTGTGCCTTCTGGACTTGATCCTTCTGCTCCTGGTCGTACTTGTTTGGGTGTTCCCCTAGCCCTCTTGGTTCCATAGGGTTGCCACCTGGCCATTTCTTTTACTGCCATGGCCAGTTTTTTAATGCCCCAGCCTGTACAAAAACTAGAAAAATCTCTTAAAGCCAGTATATTTTCCATTAGAGTACATATTTCAAACAAGTAATATAAAATAACACACTTTAATTGTGTACTATTGCTGCAGTGATTATCCCTGACCCATAATTAAAGTAGAAATGCCATGTTAAAAATGAATACAAATATTATTATACAAAGTTCTATTTAAGTTTCATGTCCAGACCTTTGTATGATCTTCAAACATTTTATTTTTATTTTATGTCAATACATTTTAATAACCCTTTTTCCTATGTTGTATCATGGGGAGATGTCTGTCCAGGTGGTGGGGATTTCCCTATGGTAAACTATAGGGGAAAGTAAAAAGGTTTATTAAACTTATATAAAAAGTAAAAATATTTCTAAGTTAAATATTATTTTACAATAATTTTATATATTTTTTAATGTAGAACAAAATTAACAATACTACAGCTCTATTGTCTTACTTTTGAATTCAAGAATTTAAATATATTAATCAAATTCACATATTTTTTTAAAGATTCAATTAAAAGAAAATTCACTCAAAGGAAAAGATAACATTTTCATTATATGTTAATAATAATTAGAAGTGAATCATTATTTAAAAGCAATGTAATTATATTTTAAAAATTAATGTTGCATTATTTTTTACTTCAAAATAATTTTTAAAATGTTACAAATAAATAAACAATATATTGTATTTTTGGATCATTTTTTTAAACATCAAATTAACAATATTTATATTATTAGCTGTTTAAAATAATTTGGTTGAATATGATTTTATTTATTTCCAATGGGGTTTCATTTAAAGTCCCTACCTCCATCATTTTGTATGAAAGGGTGTTGCAGTATCAGTGGTTGTCCATGTTGGGTTCTGGATTTACAACTGCTCTTTTTCTTTACAGTAATAGCTTTACTTTGGCTCCAACCCTAGTTTCAGGTTAGACATTTAAGCCTACACTTCTGAGTACTTTACACTCGATTTTGTTAATAGCTCAAAGTAGTAAAGCAGTAAAGTTACTCAAAAGTGAAAAGTAAATCTACTATTAGTAAATCTTCACAGGCAGATTTAGATTTACCTTTATTTTTTAATTCCAAGTTCATTAATTATACTTATTGATACAAGATGTTGCTTTGCTAGTTTGCTGCCACATTCCGCTCGACTTCTTAAAGTGTAATTTGTGGCTTAGTCAGGAACAAAAACCCAATAATCTTGTCAAAAAGGCATTAAGAGCAAAGAAGTGAGTCAGTCAACAACATTCAAATTTGCAGTCATCCATACGACTCGAAATTTCAAAGTTAGGAATGTTTAAAGTTGGTTTTGAAGTTAATAGGGTGCACATTGAGTGGTTAGGGCCTTCTTTGTTTTACAGCATGAGTAGCAAAGTCTCCAATTTTCAAATAGGCATTTGAAATTAAAATAAACTTAAGGTATGTTTAAATATATGAAATAAATGAAATACTTAATACTAAAACTCAAAGGGCTTGTTATGTAAGTAAAAAAAAAAAGAAATAAAACCTGACTTTTCCAGTTCTCCTTCAAATTTAACTAGCCTTTCACTTGTTGGAATCTACAATCTGTTTAATGGAAACATGGGTTTCTATTTATGGTACCTGAAATTGAGTATATCGTTGCTATCATTGTAATTTGTATTAGGTATATTGAGCTGAATATTGAATATTGAGCTGAATATTGCTCAAGACACATCTTCGTTAACAATCTCATTTCTAAAATGCTGATTTAACCCTGTATGCAGGCCCACTGGAATCATGATTCTTCAGCTGCTGCGTCTTTTTGCATAAATATGAATTTGCCGCATTTGCCACTTAATTCATCATCTGCTACAAAATGTATACATTTTAACAAAACAAAATTGTTTCTAGCTCAAACGTATCAAAAGTCACTAAAAGCATAGCTATCACTATTGCCACACAGTGGAAGGCCCGTCTCAAAGGGCGACTGGCCATCTTTCAATTGCTTATTGCAATATCCGGGTGTTAAGCTGAAGTACACAGATTTGAAACATTTGCCTAAACAGTGGTAAAATGAGTAAAGGTTATAGAATAATAAAATAATGAAGTAATACTATAAAAAGTACTGTGTAGAGCTACATCATTTTCCTTTTCTTGCTGCTTGATTTAGTTAAGACTGCCACACAACCTTGTCCTCCCTTGTAGTATAATTTCAGTGGCCCTGCCTGTACTCCTTAATGTAAAGCAAATCATATGTTCAAATCTTCCTTGATCTGACTTAAATGTGGGAGGTGAATCAATATCAAACAGTTAAAAGTGTTACAATGTTTTCTGTGCATGAACAGCAGTGTGGGTATTGCAGGGTTAAACATTTTTCTTTGAGCAACTGACAGGCCCGCAGAAGCATCTCATATGTTTTATTCATTATCCTATAGAATAAACATTGCAATGTAGACGTAATCAAATTGGTCTTCCTCCCCTAAGAGTGTCAGGCTGCGAGGATTAATTTCCCCTCATTTACCCAAACATCCGCAGACCACCTTCACTGAGAGAGAAAAGGGAATGAATCGCGTTCAGTAGGCAGGAGGAACCTGCACTGTCTCTGATGCAAGAATGAAGCTTGACACAAATTGGAAAGGACACATCATCAACAATTCATGATAGCGCAGCAAGCAACTGTTCAAAATGCCAAGCTCCTCGTTGCCTTTTCATGTCAACCGCTGTCTTTTGAAGTCTCTTTCACTCACTGTGCTGTGCTGGATGTTTCCTAAAAATATAATGTGTGGAAAAAAAACATGCCAGGGCCAGAAACAGAGCTTACCATTGGCCCTGGTGAAAGCATGTAAAATGGCCCCTTTGACTGATGTTGAGGTAGTAAATTACAGTGACTATTGGGGGCCAATGGGCCTCTCACGGCTCTGTGCCCGGTTGCCACAGCACCTGCTGTACCAATGGTAGCTATGCCCCTAAGCAAGAGTAAGCATGAAATCCGGAAGCACAATTGCAAAGTGCTGGATGCCAACAGTTTGTATCATATTCCCCAGCCCTGGAGCATGCAGATGAAATACGCCACACGGGAGCTGGGCTCAAACCTTACTTTATTCTTCAGCATACACTCACACACTGGACATTACATCATGCTTTTTACTGACCACACTCTTATCGGGCAACTGCAACTTAGGCTCACCTGCTGGCGGGACCACCTCACAGGCGGTTTCAGAACTCACAAACGCTGTGGTTGATGTTTAAAAAGTGATGTGTTCCGGGTCATAGTCTGTGCAGGATGATGTGCTGTCACCATATGTCCTTTATATTCCACAACCTATAGAGAATAAGTGGCAAAAGGAGTGTCTGGGGCATATTTACAAGCCCCTATTGCCCGTGAATGTCACTTTTTCTGACATTGTGGTGGCGATAGGAGCTTCGCCTTATTTACAAGGCAGAATTAAGCCACTTGATGTGGCTTAAAGCTGCCTTGAAAGTAAGGCACCCTTTTATGCTATACTTTTTTTTGTATCTATTTATTGGTTTTTGCAATACATAGAGCGTTAAAAGAAAATAAAAAAATAAAAAAACACCAATAACCATACATGGATTGGAGCTTTGAGTCAGTAGAGTAACGAGTGCAAAAAAAGAGAAAAAAGGTACAATGAGTGTATACTGCAATTCACTATCATAGGCAACAATAACATCTCGTCATCAGGGTGGGTACATTGTACGGTGGTAGGCTATACCATCAAGGGGAAAAATTATGTACATTGTGAGCTGTCCCCATCATCTGTCTGGGCAAGTAGGTAGCTGGCCAAAGGACCCCATATGTCTTTAGGTTGAGTTGCGATTGGTAGTAGCTCAGTGAAAGTTATGTGTTGCTCCTGGCAATAAGTCATGTCGGCTAGCCATTCCTTAAATTTAGGGGCTCTTCCACGTACCCATCGACATGCTATTCGCTGCTTCGCCAAAAGCAGCGCAATATTCAAGAATTTCCTGCAGGATTTAGGGATGTGCGGCGTGTATCCAAGAAGCATAAGTAAGCGATCAAGAGGTATGGACTCCCCTGACATAGCCACAAGGGCGTCGTGTACCTGTTGCCAGTAAAGGTGAATAGGAGGGAATTCCCAAGCAAGATGTAAGAACCCCACATGTTCTGCCTGGCAGCGCTCACATCTGTCATTATCAGCCAGTCGGAACTTATGTTTCATAACCGGGGTGTAGTAAAGTCGCTGTAAGAACTTATAGTGTATTATCTTAAGTCTACTGATACCAGATAAATTGAAATGGCACAGCAGCATTGCCATTGTTCGTCGCTAAGTTCGATCGCTAAGTCAGTGTCCCAGTGTAGTCAAGCCCTGGTTCCAGACGCCGGAACATTCGCCCTAAGATGTCAGTATAAACCGGATACCAGGTGTGAACCATCTTGTGAACACAGCATGAAGTGTAGTGGTTGTGTGTTTTCAGGTTCACTGGGGAAATCGGGCAAAATATCTTTCATCCCTTGGCGGAGTCGCAGATAGTAAAATACTTCGAGTGGAGTGCGAGCATGAGAGGCGAAGAACTGCTCCGATGTCTTGAATAGCCCATCTGAAAAGAGGTCACCCCAACAGGTGATGCTAACGCGCTCGCCGAGTAATTGGAAGCCTCGCTCCTGTAGGAGTGCACGGTTAGGGTGATATGCCAATGGTAACTAAGAGGAGTATAGTAGGCGGCAAGAGAGTCTCTTAGTTATGCGGCGCCAAGCATCTAGATTGCATGAAACGGAGGTATGCAGTGTCGTTATAGCTGATTCTGGGCAATGGAGGAGTCCATTGAGTGGGAGGGGATGAACGATCCAGTCCTCCACAGCCAGTTGTGGCATGAAGGGGGTGGGGACCATCCAATGATAAGCATAATGTGCTTGCGCACTTAGGTAATAAGCCTCAAAGTCTGGGATATCGAAGCCTCCTTTATCATATGGTTGTGTCAGTGCAGACCATTTAAGCCTCTGATTTTTTCCCACCCAGAACAAGCGATACACCTCTGATGTTAGTGTTTTAAAGAAGTAGGCACCAGGATAATAAGGTATGTTAAGAAAGAGGTAAAGGAATCGGGGTAGGATAATCATTTTGATAAGGGACGCTCTGCCAGCCATGGAGAGCGGGAGGGCGATCCAGCGGTCTACCGATGCGGCAAGCTTTATGATCGCCAAGCCGTAGTTGGAGCGCAGCGTTTCATCCCTGTCACGCGTGATCTGTATCCCGAGGTATCGCAGGTCCAACCTGCACCACTCGAGGGGGTAATCGAGGGGAAAGTCGGCAAATGCATCAGTGAGTGGATAAAACTGCTACTTGGCCCAATTTATGTGTACACCAGACATCCTGCCGAATAGAACAAACTCTCTGAGTAAGGGATTAAGGTTCAAAGCTGGGTGTTTGACAAAAAGCGTCATATCATCGGCGTATAAGGACACGTCAATCTGGCGCTGAAAACATTGTATCGCACCTTCACGGTGTAATTGTCGGAGCCTGCAAGCGAGAGGTTCAACAGCAATTGCAAATAAGAGTGGGGACAATGGGCACCCCTGACGGGTACCCCTGGTGATGGCGATGGAATGTGAATGGCGGCCGTTAATAAGAACCTTAGCCATTGATTGCGTATAGAGTAGTTGAACCCATGAGATAAAGAGCTTGGGAAATCCCATGCTCGCCAGGACCATGAAAAGGTATGGCCATTTGACCGAATCGAAAGCCTTTGTGGCGTCGAGAAAAATTGCGGCAACTGGGAGGTCAGGGTGCACCGTGCGGAGTAAAGAAAACAGAGTACGAAGATTGTGAGAGGTGGATTGACCCGAGACGAATCCAGATTGATCAGGTAAGACAATTCTGGTCATTAATAGGGATAATCTGGTCGCAGAACATTCGCGAGTATTTTGACGTCGCAGTTCAAGAGGGACAGTGGACGGTACGAGTCGCAGGAATGGGGCTTTTGCCGGGTTTCAGGAGCGAGGTGATGACTACCTCCCTCATGGAGCAGGGGAGAACACCGTCGGTTAGTGACTCCTCGAAGACCTCGCAGAGAACAGGGGCCATAATAACGATATATGTTTTATAAAATTCGGCCGGGATCCCGTCCAGCCCGGGCGCCTTACCGTTTTTCAATGACATAATGGCTTCTCGGATTTCATCTAATTCAAAAGGGGCAGCCAGAAAGGCCCTGTCTCCATCGCTGAGCCAGCAGAGGGCTACGTCACCTAGGAAGTCGCCGTAAGGTACATCAGGAGTCGTGGCTGTGGTGTAGAGCGCATGGTAATGAGTAACGAAGGCACTGAGTATATCGTCTAAATTTCTAAATGTGTGTCCCTGGTCATCCGTGAGCTCCGAAATCGCGTTGTGGTCGCGCGGGGTGCGTGTCAGCACAGCCAGCGCCCTACCAGGTCTGTCCCCCTCGCAGTATTTCCTAGCTTGCCTGTGTTTTCCCCTGAACTTTGCTTCCCTGTCGACTTCTTCCTCATATTTTGTCAGCTTATCTCTAAACTCTGCGTGAAGGTTGGCGCTGTCATCTCCCACCATTCGGGTTTCTAAGGCTTTCAGCTCACCATCAAGTGTGGAGATAGTGAGCTGGATATCACGAAGGACCCCAAAGCTTTTAGACATGCAGTACCCCCTGACCGTCACTTTAAATGCCTCCCAGATACATTCGACCAAATCTACAGACCCCTTGTTTCTAGGAAAGAAAGCAGCAATTTCCTCTCCGAGTTCAGTGCGAAACATAGCGTCTAGCAGGGCCGTAGGTTCCATCCTCTATCGCGGCCTAGGGGCGTCCCAGCCAGGTATTTGCATGCGCATCAGGACGGGGCTGTGGTCGGAATATGTCCTCGGTAAGTGTTGTATATGTTCTACCCCTGTAGAGAGCTCCCTGGCAGTAAGAAAGTAGTCTAGTCGTGCCCACATACCTGTCTGTGAGGTGAAGTGTGTACCCTCCCTACGGGAAAGATGTAAACACCTCCACACGTCAACCAATCCACCCTCCAGAATCACGCCTCCCAGTGTCTCCCTGGATCTGGGCTTGTAGTGCATTACTCCATCTGCTCTGTCTAGTTGTGGCTGCAGCACTAAGTTAAAGTCCCCTCCACAAATTAGGTGTCGGGACCCCACATCTACAATTTTACCCCCAGAGTGTAGTGAAGAAGGAGGGCATATCAATGTTGGGTGCATAGCAATTCGCTAATGTGATAGTGTCACGACCCAGACGCCTCCACAACAGGGCAAGGCGTCCTTCCCTATCGGTAAGTGTGCCATACGTTTGGAATGGTACAGTGCGTCTAATGAGGATAGCAACCCCCCTCGCATAGGTAGAGTAGGAGGAAAATACTCGAGTGCCAGCCCATTTACCGTCAAAGGCAACTCGAGTTTGTGGAGATAAGTGAGTTTCCTGTAACATAACGAGGTGGGCTTGATGGCGGTTTAAATAGGCAAGCACATTTCGACATTTTTTAGCATTGTTGAGCCCTCTTACATTCCACGACATACAGTTCAATTGTGCATTGGTTCTTAGGTCAGCCATAGCCTGCTATACAGCACATCCCTGATGCCCACCCCTGCGAATGCAACACCACCTTCACGGAGCAAATTATACATATTTCCATGACTTTCCGTCGCTCTTCTGTCCTTTCCATGCATTCCCTTCCCAACAGTTCCCATCCCACCTCCCACTACTGCATCCCAATCATGACAGCAGCCGCCCATCCCTCCCTCACCCCTCCTCCCCTCCCCCCGCAACTTCTACAGCTTAGTGAAAAAAATGGGGTATACCCGTGGGGGAAACAACATCGAGGGCACAAAACCACTTCTCCCTCCAATAGCCTCTAACACTGTACCACCCTCGGTGGAGGCCAGGACAGGAGTTGTGGTCCCTGGAATACGTTACCACTGAAGAGGTTATGAAGTCCTGTTTTGTATAATAGCGTCCGAGCCCTCTGGGATTGCGTAGCATGGGCAGCGCCCACCAATGCAGGAGCATATCAGTTTAGGTCACACAGGCCTCAACTGGCAAATGTTCGTCGGCAGCCGAGGATGAGTCATCTTCGGGGACTGCCTCAGCAACTCGGCCATTCCTCCATGCCTTGCGGATCGTCTTTAAGAAGTCCTCTGCCTTTTGTGGTTGGTGAAAAAACGATGTTTTCCTTGGTGTGTCACCCGTAGTCTCGCCGGGTAGAGCAGGGCGTACTCCAGCTGGGCTTCCCGTAACTTCTTTTTAACCGCGATGAATTTGCGTCTTTCCTCCTGCACCATAGGAGTGAAGTCAGGATAGATTGAAAATGCGACTCCGTTATAATGTAGGTTCTGTTGTGTCCGAGCTGGTCTCAAGGCCACATCACGGTCGCGATAATTCAATAATCGGGCGATGATCGGCCTAGGCGGCAGGCCAGGCTTGGGGCCGGGGGCCAGTGATCTGTGCGCCCGTTCGATGATGAATTGTGGCGAAATCGCATCTTCTCCCACCGATCCTCTGAGGAGCTTCTCCACATATAATTCCATCTTGCCCTTGTCTGTGGACTCCGGAATTCCCGTGACACGTATGTTGTTGCGTCGACTACGGGCCTCCAAATCCTCGTTCTTGGCTGCTATGATTCGTAGGAGGTTATCCATACGGGCAAGTTGTGAGGTATGGGACGCAGTGAGATCATCATTGTCGGCAATCCGTTGTTCAGTTGTCGTGATCCGCTCCTCATGTTGATCAACCTTGTGCACTAGAGCGTCCATCCTGGAGGACATCTTGTCCACTTTCTCCACAACTGTGGCAAAGCCCTGGCGCATTTCTTGAAACAGGTGATGTAGGTCCAATTCCTTAGGGGGAGGAGCAGTAGTAGTTGGAGACCCAGCACTGGGCCCCGGTTCAGTAGAATTTGTCCTCGTCCCTCTTTTTGCGCTGTCAAAGTTGATTTTCGTCTGGCGGTTCTCAGGGCGTACCATCCTGCCCTCGCGCCTTTCGCCTCCCTCCGCCGCCAGGCCCGCCAAATCTGCTGTGGGCACCTCCCAGCCAGTTAAGGAGCTGCGTTGGTATTCGAGCCACTGGACACTGGGCTCCTTTTATGTGTCACTACAGTTGGGAGAAATTCCACTATGTGAGGCAAGTGTCCAGCCCGGCAGCAAGCACCTGGCTAGCAGCAGTGAGCAGGGGTCACCCTCGGGGTGTAGTTAGGGTGGTTCAGTACTTGTTGGCATTCGGTGTAGGCACCCCTCATCAGCCTGCTGCAAGTGACTTCACGCGGAGACAACACCTCTGAGCATAGGGCATAGGACTGTAGGGACCGGCGGCAACATGCAAAATAGTCCGTGGTGGGCTCCGTCGTCGCTCATGGACGAATGAGCCTATTATTGTCGCTGTACGCAGCCAGGTGACGCTAGTGTATCAGGCCAAATCGAAGCAATGCCCCGCGTCGTCCCCTCCGCTCCTCCACCCGCCAGCAGTTGTGAGGGCAAGTGCAGATGCCCGGAGCTCAGTATGAGTATGAGAGCCCCAGCGATGGTGCGGCAGGCCGCTTGACAGTGGGCGCAGTCTCAAGTTGCTCACATGTCTCTCGGCAGGGCGGCAGGCCACGGTGGCGGCGGCCTGCGGCAGATGTCCCCCGCCGCCCGTAATGATAATGCCAGGGACCTCGCTTGGTGTCCGCTTTCCCGCCAAAGGCGCCGGGGGTCCAGTTGGCAGCGCAGGCCTCTCACCTGGCAGCCGCTGCCCAGCGCGCCCCGTGTGCGGTTCAGCAGTAGTCCCTTCGTCCAGTCGCACAGGCTGTACAAGTTGATCGGCTACAGCCGATAGTCAGTGCGCAGAAGGCAGGCAGCGCAGCCGAGGACCCAGGTTCATGGGCTGATAATTGGGCCAGGGCACGAGCTCGCTCCGGGCACCGCAGGCGGATCAAACTGGAGAGGCCCACCGCCTCGTGTCAAGCACCGGACTTGCGTGCAGGCCCACTGCCAGTCCCCTCACCTCGTGAGCTTCGAGGGCGCCACCGGCCAGTTCAGTAAGCCCAATTCACCAGTCCTAGGCGCCGTTAATGCCTCGAGGCTCGGGTCGATTGTAGAGGGTCACTTCCCGCTTCAGTTGAGCTGATTTAGTGGGACATTACGCTTCAGTAGGATAGGATTATTTCAGGATTAATGCTCCAGGGAACGGGAGCCACGTAACTAGGCGGCCATTCCGCGTGTGCGTCCTCTAGCGCCCCCTTTTATGCTATACTTAGTGTGAAAGGGGCGGGTAATGGATGTTGTGGTGGGCTTTCTAAGGCAACGCCCATTGATTTTGATGCTGCCCCATATTTAAAAGGGTGGCATAAATATGGGGCAGCGCCAAATTTAAGACGAGAGAAAACCTGGGCTTACCCTGGTGCAACGAGGAGAAATGTTTAATTTCTCCTTGTTTTTGCTGTTTCCATGTGTGTTGTCTTGTGCATCACATATCGAAACAGCAAAAGACCATTGATTGTTTATGTGCAGGAAGGTGTCCCTTCCTGCACATAAACAATCATTTAAAAAATTAAGTTTTGCAACTTCTATGTGTGCTGCATTGAGCAGCACACATAGAAGTTACAAAACGTCATTTCAGATTGTTTATGTGCAGGAAGGGATACCTTGTTGCACATAACCAATCTTCCCCTGCAATGTAGGCACCCTTGCACTATGGTGCAAGGGTGTCTGCGTTGGCGCTAGAGGGCTAAATTGGCACCAGCACAAGGGGAAATGCAGGGCTGCACCGTATTCTTGTAAATATGGTGCAGCCCTGCGTTTCAGAAGTGGCGGAGCACAGCGTTAAGCCAAGGAGGCTAACGCCACACCCCGTTACTTTCTCGAAAATAAGCCCCCCTGTTTTACATTTTTGTCTTTGTTTAACAAGTACCCTGTTTCATTCATGAAAGACTGTTTTCTGGGCATGGCAACGCTTGTCTGCATAGATTTTCCCGAGACGCGTCAGGGCCTCAAACCTGGTTTGTGCTGACAGATTGATCTGAGGTCCACTGAGGTAGTTTTGTTCTGATGGCTCTCCCAAATAGCAAGGTGAGTGGACTATCACCATTTGTGGAGTGAGGAGTTGATCCATAGGCCTGGAGGGCCTGACACAATACTTGGTTCAGTTTGATTCCTTCCATGGACGCTCAATGAACCACTCTTGAGGGTGCTCATGAATCATTAAACAACACTGTTGGCTTGGGGTCAGAGGGGTGTACTCTTTTGGTGTTTCACATTGAGTCAACAATTAATTCTTTGAACTTTCTGCAGCCAGACTCGCCTTCTCTGGCTGAGAATAGGTACATTCTGTCTCAGACAGGCTCCGACTGGCATAGGCCACTATGTATCGCTAAGCATTCAGATGGCCATTGTGATGAGCAATGATTGCCCCTAGCCCCACCGGGCTTGCATCAACTGTTATTTTTGTATGTAACTTGGGGTCAAAGGAGGCCATTTCAGTTGCCTGCTCAATTGCATGCTTAATGTCTCCAAAACTCTTGTCACATTCTGAAGACTATTCAAATGGTACATTATGATTTGTCAAGTTTCTTAATGGTGCACTCACTGTTGCAAAGTTGAGAATGTAACTTGAGCAATACCTGATCATGCTTGGAAAGGATCTTAGCATGGTGACATCCTGGTTTGGGGCAAATGGATGACAGTGTTTCTACCTTGTCCGGGTCTGGAGTCATTCCCTCATCTGAGATATGGGCCTAAATATTTGAGTTTAGTCTTGTTAAACTCGCACTTTGCAGCATTCAGAATTAGACCTGCATCAGGAAGTAATTGGCACACTTGGTTGAGAGCTTTGCCGTGTTCTTGTTGTGTTTTCCCAAAACAAGTATATAGTCAGTGTACGTAAAAGCTAAAAGTATGTGTAACAGGTTGAATTACTTGGCAAATAAAGTCCTGAAATATTTCAGCAGCTGAAAAGATACTCCAAAACTCAGTCTCTTATATCTGAATAAACTATAATGAGTTAAAAAGGTAGTAATTTATTTGCAGTTCTCCTCAAGTTCGAGTTGATGGTATTCTTTATTCAGGTCAAAACGGTAAAATACCTTGGTTTCATTTAATTGCATGATCATATTCACTATGTGAGGACCAGAGTGTCTTTCCCTCTCCATGGTTTTGTGTGCTTGGTGCATATCAACGCAGATGCGGCATGACCCACTACTGTCCTTTTTTGGCACTATTACTAAGGGCAAAACCCATGGTGTGGAACCTGTAGACCATTCAATGATGTCATGCTTTAAAAGTTCTTCCAGTTCTTTCTCTACAGCTTCTTGCTCTGCTTAGTGGACTAATGCATCCACTGTAGGGGCCTATGTTCGTCCTCATGGTCACAGAGTAAAATCTGGTGGGTCTACTCAACCTTTCATCCCTCTGATGTTGATAAAAGGAGTACCATTAAGTTGAGTAACAATAATCATCTGTTATTCAGGGCCAAGATACCCTTCTGAGTCAAAGTGTGCTTTACAAATTCACATGTTATGTTAAGTTATGCAGATGAAGAGCAAATCTACAATGTCGATGAGCAACAGGGCAAATGTTCTCATTGATATGAAGCTGTGCTTTAATTTTCTTGAGTTTTGCCAGGCCAGGTCAGTAATCTCTGACTAAGCACAGAGGCTGTAGTTGAGGGATATCAATACCATGTCAATAGCAGTGGTAAAACTGAGCAAACAGGCACTCGAAAAAGTCCCTTGGTTGAACAAGAATGGTGGCTTGCACCAATGTCTTTTTGTGTTGCACTGTCGCTGTGAACTGCTCATGGCTTTCTAGTGGTTCAAACTCAGCCCAGGTGTATACCTTCATGCCTGATGGAGTGAGGTGTGGAAGACTGGCTGTTAAACGTTTCCACGGGCATGATATTAATTGATGCACCACTGTCTATGAGGAAAATTATTGGGTGATTATTCATTTTCAATGTGATTTTGGGACAGTGTCCAAACAAAGTTTGTAATTTTGTTTGGTGAATTTCCTTTGAACTGTGGTCTTCTTTATAAGTAGCTGCCCCTATATGTGTGCGGGGCGTGGCTTAGCAGGCTACAAGATGGCCGCACTTTGAGTGGGCTCTGTCAGCCAAGCTAATCCTCCGGCATAATCCTGTGGACCTATGCGGCTCTGACGGCCCTCACACAGTGATTTGTGGCACCCGAATCCTGGGGAATGCGCTGATCGCTTTATCTCTGAGCCACTACACTCTGGCAGTGAGAACAGACACCCTGGGCCTCATTTATGAGGCTGTGCGTCACTTTTACGCTGCCGGTGCGTCACTTTTTGTGACGCACCAGTGGCGTAAAAAATGCGCCTTGTTGCGCCATATTTACAAAGTGACGCATCTAGGTAGATGCGTCACTTTGTAAACCCTTGCGCCACATTATACCTGCGCCAGGTATAATGTATGCAAAGGGGGCGTATTGACGCAAGGAAGGGTTGTAAAAGTGACGCAGTGAAATCTATGACATTTCACTGCGTCACTTTTAGGACGCAGTTGCGTCAAAATCTTGCGCCTGCCTCACAGCAGGCGTAAGACTGACGCAGGCCCTTTCACATGGGGCTTGCCCCATGTGAAAGGACGCATTGCTGTGATACACTCCAGCAATGCGTCACTTTTGCACTTACAGATGCGTCAGAAATACTGACGTATCTGTAACTCCTTGCGACATGATGCGTCATACATTAAATATGACGCATCAGGAATGTCGCAAGGAGTGCGCACTGAGAAGTGACGCATCACTGCTTACATGCAGCGATGCGTCATTTCTCATAAGTGAGGCCCCCTGTGTGTGTGGCTGGGGCCTGCGTGTAGCCGGGCAGTGGGCCCCGTGGCAGATGGGAACCAGCGTGGATCGCGCCCGCTGGGTGGACGCCGCCTTTGACTGAGCCTGGGCATCGCCTGCTGCTGTGTAGGGGTGATATCCCCGCCAGAAGCACTACGTAAGTGGGGCAGCCAGTGGCTGAGTGGGGGCATGTGTGCTGTACCGTGGGCCCCGGGACAGTGCACCTCTATGGTGGGGGCCCCAGCCTCCTAGAGGTTGTCGGTGGCCTTCCCTGAGCTCACCGGGCCCGCGATGAGGGCGCTGCACCCTCCTCGCATCTCCACCCGACTTGCCTTCGCTGTGCGACGGCCCTCGCAACCCGTATCCCGAGGCTTGAGTGCTGACGGAGGGTGGGGGCCGGAGCGGAGTCGCATGGCTGCACTAGAGATGTGCACCGCCGCCGAAGCAAGACTTTGAGGCCCAGGATGGGCATTGCTCTTGGATGGAGCACCCCTGTGACGAACTGAGAGCTCCGTAAACCTCCGCCTCCTCAATAAAGCGGTGTACCTGCTGTGCGACCCCTTGAACCGGCCCCCTGTCTCAGGGCTGCCTGGATTACGCTGTTAGTGTGTCTGTGCTTGAGCGCGGGGATGCAAGCTGTTGTTGCTAATGACTGTGGCCTGACTAGGGTCCTGCTTTTGTCGCATCGAACCACCGAGCAGCCCACTGCTGTTATGCTATGACTCGAGTGTGCCTGCTGGAGGTGCTGGGGCCTGCCGCTCCTCCCCATCCGCGGTTGCAGACAGACTCACTGCTGGCGTCAATTTTGCTGTTGGACCTCCCCATCTGCACTGCTGAAAGGCCCGCCAGGCACTGACTTTTGTTTTCCTGCTCCAGTGAGACTCTGGTGTGATCCTGCCAACCTCCATGGAATCAGGTGAATTGTTTGTGGATCTGCATCCTCCAGTCCCGTGGTATTTTGTATTTGTATTTGTATGTCGATTTGTAGAGCGCGATTGCTGCCCGGGGGCGTCCAAGCGCTAAGAAACCAACAGAACAAGAGGAGGTAGCCCGGTGTTATTGGGCAGCAATGAAGAGGAATGTTTTTAGCTGTTTCCTGAATGAGGTGAGATTGGGATTTTTCCTTAGGTGGAGGGGTAGGGTGTTCCATAGCTTGGAAGCGTTGTAGGTGAAAGTCCTACCGCCAGTTCTGGATTTTTTTATTTTGGGAATTGTGGCCGTGAAGGTCTGGTTGGATCGCAGATTCCTAGTGGGAAGGTAGTGTGACACTAGGTTGCGAGTGATGAGAGGGCCCGTTTTCCAGAACGCCTGGTGCGCAATGCATAAGGCTTTGAATTGTATTCTTTGGGGAATGGGTAGCCAATGCAGTTTTTTCAGTCCATTTTTGACTGATTGACGTCGAGGGATCTGAAGCAAAGTGCGCGCGGCACAGTTCTGCACCGTCTGTAATCTCCGTATCGTGTACTCAGGGGCGGCGAGGTAAAGGGCGTTGTTATAATCCAGTCGTGACTGGATAAGGCCCTGAATGGCTACTTGTTTTGCCTCCATTGGTAGAAGATGGAGTACCTTCCTTAGCACTCTGAGGAGGCCGAAGCAGGTGGCTGCCAGTTTGGTAGATTGGGTGCCGAAGGACAGAGATCTGTCTAGCCACACCCCAAGGCTCTTGATGCTGTCCTTTGGGGCCGGAGGGGTACCCAGGCAGGGTGGCCATAGAGTGCTGAGGGAGTTAGGGTTGGCAGGGCCCAGGAGCATAAGCTCTGTCTTGTCTCCATTCATTTTTAATGAGGAGGAGGACATCCAGTCCTTGACTTCCTCTAGGCATTTCCTCAGCCCTCCTTTTGAGGTCTGGTTAACTTCCTGTGCCAGTGAGACCACTAGCTGAGTGTCGTCAGCATATGAAATGATCTTAATTCCATACTGACGAACAACTTCAGCCAGTGGCCTCATATATATGTTGAAGAGCGCCGGGCTCAGTGAGGAGCCCTGCGGGACTCCACATTTTAATGGTCTGCTGGTAGAGGAAGATGTTCCATCAAATACCCGAAAGGATCTGTCCTGTAAAAAGGATTCAAACCAAGACAAAGCTTTGTCCTTTATGCCAATGTTTGCCATGCGGTCCAGCAGAGTGTCATGGCTGACCGTGTCGAAAGCCGCGCTTAAGTCAAGGAGGATCACTGCCACTGATCCTCCCTGGTCCAGGATGTTTCTGGATTCCTCGGTGACCATGAGGAGCGCGGTTTCGGTGCCATGTCTTGGTCTGAAGCCCGTTTGAGTAGGATCAAGAAGCTGGTGGTTTTCGAGATATTTGATCAACTGGCTGTTGATGTGTCTCTCTAGGATTTTACCAAGCCAGGGAAGGAGAGAGATTGGCCGGTAGTTACTGAGGTTCGAGGGATCCAGATTGGGCTTCTTTAATAGGGCTCGGACCATGGCTTGTTTCCATTGTGGCGGGACTACGCCAGTGATGATGGAGGAGTTAAGGAGGTCCATGATGACGGGCAGGGTGATAGCCGAGGCTGACATAATGATGTCTGGCGGGGCTGGGTCCCCCGGAGACCCGGATTTGACTTTTTTTGCTAAGGACTCAAGAGTCGAGAGGTCAAGAAGAGCAAAGTGGTCCAAAGTGGGGGAGGAGTTCAGGTCAGAATGGCTTGCAGTAGAGGGAGTGCTGGGAGGAGCAGGGAATGATTCATAAATGGTAGTAATTTTTTGCAGGAAAAAATCTGCCATGTTGTTGCAGTGTTCTGCGGTCTTAGTCTCATCTAGACTGGGTGGTAATTTGGTGAGGCTTATCACGATGCGGAAAATTTCCCTGGGTTTAGATTTCGCCAGGATAATTTCGTTGGCGAAATAGGCTGTTTTGCTGGCCTTGATTTGTTCTTTATATATTTTGAGTAGTTTTTGGTATTGGATTTTGTTTTCTGGCAGAGAGTCCAGGCGCCATTTCCTTTCCGCTTGTCTACACTGACGTTTTGTAGTTCTGAGGGATTCAGAGTACCATGGAGCTGATTTGTGACAGCGTTTTGTGGTGGTTTTCCGTTTAGGTAGGGAAAGGTCGAGTGACTTGGTGATCCATTCCTCATAAGAAAGGTTTGCGAGGCATGGGTCCTCATTAAGCGGGGGGGTGTTACTGGACAGTTTTTTGGTCCATGTCTCGATAGGGAGGCGGGACCACGGTCTAGCTATTCTTATAGTGGGTTTGGTGGCTGGGGGTCTGGTAGTGTGCCATAGAAAAGGGACCAGTAGATGGTCAGTCCAGGGGAGAGGGAGGGGTGGACTAGTAGTCAAATTAGTACAATTACTGAATACTGGGTCAAGCAGGTGTCCTTGATCGTGGGTAGGGGAGCTGACCAGTTGGTGTAATTGTAACGCGGCAAGGTCGTCGGAAAGAAGAGCTGCTGTGTGATCTGGTTTGGAATCAAAGTGAAAGTTAAGGTCACCCAACAATGTGAAATTGGCGGAACTGCTGACACGATCTGCCACAATCCGTGCTAGTTGGATGTGGAATTGTTTTGGGGGGCCGGGAGGTCTGTATATGAGGGTGCCTGAGAAGCAGTTGTTCGGCGAGAGCTCCAGACTAAACGCTAGGCTTTCGCAGTCTGGGATGCTTTCTGCAATGATTCGGCAGAGAAACTGCTCTTTGTGAACAATTGCTAATCCTCCTCCTCTGCCTTTTGGGCGGTCTTGGCGGGAGATTTGAAAGCCAGGGGGAATGGCTGTAACCAAGGCTGGGTCCGAGTCTAAGGTGAGCCAAGTTTCCGTTAGGAAAACAATGTCGGGCTTGTGCACCTCCATCAAGAGTGCAAATTCGTTCTTATGCTTGGGCAGAGACCTACAGTTAAGCAAGAACATGCGGTACTCGTGGCACTGGTCCGAGGGTGGGAGGGGCTTGAGGGTGGATTTGCAGAGGTTGCATATATACGGAAGACATTCAACGTGGTAAGGATGCTGGCTACAGTTCATTTGTAGGAGTCTTAGCTCTAAGAGTTTTTCGGAGCTGTACTGCCTGGGTTTCGTAGTCAGGGGTGTTAGGGGGGTGGCCCTAGGCCCAGACTCGGCGCGGACGAGCGCAGACGAGCTTGCCTTATGCGCGCCTTCGGCGCGCATTCGTCGCGCCCGCTGCGCTCGTCCGCTGCGCTTCCGGTACATGCACATGTTTATAGCAAGGGGGCAGTGAAGAGGGCGTGGCCTCGAGTGGGCGTGTCCCCGTCCAAACGTGAGGGATCCAGCTGGTGGGACCGTCGATTTCGCCCTACCCAGCGCTCGTTTTTGGGTTCCAATGGGTGTCTGTGCACAGTAATCGTGCAGCAGACAAGAGGGTAAGTTTTAAAAACAAAGTCAAAATTTTAGGATTTACACAGTAAAAACAAACAATACACTGCTGCTCCCGGCTGTGCCTCAGGAGCTGACTGGCTATCAGGGCGCCTGTGGTAGAGCGCGCTATTTGACTGAAATTGACGGAAAAAGGGGCGTGGCCTCGAGTGGGCGTGTCCCCGTCCTAACGTGAGGGATCCAGCTGGTGGGACCGTCGATTTCTCCCTACCCAGCGCTCGTTTTTGGGTTCCAATGGGTGTCTGTGCACAGTAATCGTGCAGCAGACAAGAGGGTAAGTTTTAAAAACAAAGTCAAGATTTTAGGATTTACACAGTAAAAACAAACAATACACTGCTGCTCCCGGCTGTGCCTCAGGAGCTGACTGGCTATCAGGGCGCCTGTGGTAGAGCGCGCTATTTTGGTGAACGCCAAACAAAGAAAATTAGCATTTGAAAACCGTAGGCAGACTTGTCAGGAGGTGTCTGCCCCGGAGACTGGGGTCCTGGGGGGGGCGGCCGACCGAAGGGAGGCCTGCCCCGCCCGGGGGAATTTGGGGCTGGGGAAGGGGGGGGGGGTAGAGATGGCGCCAAACGGGACGGGCTTGGTGTTTTCGGTAGCTTTTGGGCTGGGGGGCGGGGCTTGGGTGGGGTTTCCGTTGGGCTGGGCTGTGGTATCCGCCCGGCCACGCGGCAGAGACACCATTTTAAGTGAGGTGTCTCGGCCGCCGGGCGGGGGATGGCGGTTGTACAACAATTTTTTGACTTTCGGACTGTGGCAATGGTTGTGAAATCATCCGTGTCACCAGAACTCACTGCGGGCTGGATGCTTCACGGACGTCGCAGGAGACCGGAGAAACAATATGTCGTCAGAATGGACTTTCGGACTGTGGCAATTGTTTTTGGAAATCATCCGTGTCACCAGGATTCACTGCAGGCTGGATGCTTCACGGACATCGCGGGAGACTGGAGGAGCTCGGGTGAGCAGCATGCGGCTCCACACGACCGAGCGGATGGGCCTGTTCTGCTTGGTGCGGGTGGTCAGGCTCCCACGTGGGACTAGGTGAGTCCCGCTGCCCCTACTCGAAGGGTCCATACGGCCTCCGGGGTGTATTTTGGGGCAGGCACGGAACAACTACATAACAGAGAACGGGCTGCATTCATGTTTGGGTAGAGCGGCCGAGACTGTGCCTTGTAAGCCTTGCAGCAGTGTACTGAAATTTCACATTGATCTTGTGCCACTATCCGTAAGCGGTGGGGTAGCAGCCTGAATCCTGAGCTAAGTGGGGACATGTTGGTTGCATAGGGGTGCATGGAGTACGGGATAGCTACCCACAGGGTTACATGTTTGTTCCGTTAAGATACGGTAGCCGCCCGACCGTCACGTTTACACTCTGGAATTTTGCCTTAGTTTTATGTTTGTTTTGCCTTAGTTTTATGTTTGCTTATTTCAGTTACAAGGTAATCTTATGGTGGGGGCTTATCTCTTTTTCGCTGGCGTTCACGTACCCCTGACACGTTCTTCGCGCTCGCGTAATTATTGTGTGGTTAATGATGACTTATGAATGTTGCCTTACTTTTATTTTTGCTTATTTCAGTTACGAGGTAATCTGATGGTGGGGGCTTATCTCTTTTTCGCTGGCGTTCACGTACCCCTGACACGTTCTTCACGGTCGCGTAATTATTGTGTGGTTAATGATGACTTATGGTATAGTAATGTGCTCTGATAGCCTCAATGTCATGCGCAACGTGTGTGGTTAATGACATGCCTAATTGTATGGTAATGTGCTCTGATAGCCTCACTTTCATGCGCAACGCTGTACAAACCTTTAATTATATAAGCGTGACGTATTTTTTGCCTAGACTCTGAAAAGGGAGTCCAATTAGGCTGTTATTAGTTGGTGAAAGGAGGCGTGTTTGTCATGTTTATTGGATATACTGCTTTTTATGAACATTTCGCTGCTGCTTGAGGTGATCAACTCCTCGGATTGAGGACAGAATAGTGCTAATAGAATTAAGTCTAGGTGTGACCATTGCTCCAAAGACTAGGGGGACAGGGTCCTGCACAGAGTTCATTTTTATTCCGACATACAGGCACGCTCTGATCGTAGCACTTTAACATCATTCGGGATTTGAATCACGCGAATATTGAAACGGCTCATCAATATCTGTGGGCGAATTGGCAGGCGTCAGTTTTAAGCTGCTTCTAGCTGGGCAATGTGATTTGAAGTCAGATTTCTGGTAGCGTTGGCTAGGACCTTACCTCATGTCTTGCATGAATATTCTTCTTATCACGGTTACTGATCAATGACAGCTTATGGGGTATGTGAGATGTTTTGATGCAGGTCCTGTGTTGTATGTATATGTGCTTTACAAAACCTGCAAACATGAGATAAAAACACGACGATGTGGGAAGGCGTGAGGGAAGACATATGGGTAGAAGTGCGTGCTCCACCAGAGGGCTCTTCTTTTGGAAAGGCTTTTTTGCAGAATATGCAGCACTTGTGTGTGGTCAGCATTGTTTTCTAGATGGCTGATCTTTCTGGTGTGTTGGTGAATGGTGTTTTGTGTTGGAAGCAGATGGAGCACATTTACTGGGTGACACTCGAGATCGTGACTCAAGTGTACTACTCCATCCCTTTCCTGGGAAGCATTCGAGTAGCCTGAACATGGCATCTTTAAATGGAATACATTCATGCATAGTTGTGTGCCACCTGCATCTGATAAATAAATAATTTACCATCTAATTACATTTATAAAGTGCCTAACACCGTATATTTCCTAAGGGTTTGGTGTTTCAACACTGCTAGAATAGACACCAAATAGGTCAGCCATAGTGTGTTTAGGGTTCATATCAGCAAAAGGCGATGAAGACTCACAATTTTTCATATTGTGTTATATGTGTTTTTGAACACATAGTAAACAAGAACAGAGCAGTCCTTGTAAGTGAATGCTTATGGAGCGGTGGTATTTATTACATACTTCTGATGGTCTTCAACAATACCACAGTTATGATGGTGAAAATCAAGTCAAAACTAGCATTGGGTCAGTGGAAGGTTGCTGCTCATGCAACAATCCTTTCTTAAACAAAGGTAATATATTATTCAGAAAAGGGAACACAAGGAGATGAGGGACAGAGCGCTGAGACTGTTCAGACACTGGCCCAGTCACAGATCTGAGTTGAATCCATCGGTGGGACTGTGTATGCTGCCTGACATGTCAGTGCTATGTAGATTCCAGTTCGCACAAGAGTACTTCAGACCATTAGATTAGATTTTGGTTTGGGTTGGTGTACATAAGTTAGTACCCGTTGGAAATGGATGAGTACTCACTAGAATGTAGTCCCAGGTAGTAATTCAGCTGGAAAACATTTGGCGTGGAAGGGGTTGCATGCGCGCAAATATAGGCAAATATTTAAACAAGTTGGGTATTTGTCTGGGAATAAGATAGGGAGGGGGCACAATGGGAGGGGAACAATCTGCGGATTCACACCACCTCATCAGTGAATCACATAGTAAGCAGGTGGGGAACAGAGGAGCTCCACCTATATGAAAATTAGGTATTAAGGAAATACTTTCCACATTTCAAAGGGATTTCAGGATGACTTGTTCAGACACTCAGTACACCTTGTTCATCCCTAGCATCGCCTACATGAAGATTACAGAGCACAACCACTGTAAGGTATTATAACTGACCTTGTAGTTAGTTAGGTTTTAAGGGACTCGAATTAATGCAATATATACAAAACATAATTAATGTTTTTTCAATTGGCAAAGACATCCTTTAAGGTCTGGATTTTGTTGACACGAGGTGTATACTTTTTGGGGTGTCGGCCTAGGTGCAGGTTGGGGGGCTCGAGCAGACGGTACGGGCGTTATCGGCGTGGACGAGGACAGCGGCGCGGTTAGGCCGCGGGCATTTCAAGTCGTGTGTAGGTGAGAGGTACGTTCTTTGCAGTGGGCTTTTTCCTGGCGGACAGGCTCTGGGGGGTGACGCACTGTGTGGAGGACTTCTTCCCGGGCGCCAGAGAGGAGGCACGGTCCCATGTCGGTGTGGTCATTCTCCGTATTGAGCTCGACTCCGTGGCCAGGGAGCACGCCCGCCGGAGGACAGGGGGGTCGCAGCGCGCAGGGGGGTCTGACGCGGAACGGTGACGCTGCCAGGTCGGGGGCTGCGGGGTATGGTAGGTGACAGGGGGGAGTTGGGGGCACTGCGGCAGGGGTTTCTTCCTGGCGGACGGGCTCCGGTGTGGGACACGCATCCGGAGGGCTTCTCTCTGGTGGGACGGCCGGCTTCAGCGGACTGCCGGCAGGCGCTGGGCGGCTTCTCAGGCCTTCTGTTGACGGGGGGGCCCTGGGCGCCAGAGAGGGGGCACGGCCCCGGTTCAGTGAGGCATACCTCGTAGGGAGCTCGATTCCGCGGTCAGGAAGCACGCCCCGTTAGTGACGGAGGGCATGGCCCTATGCATGGGTGACCGAAGGCATCCTGATGCATTGGCGACGGAGGGCATGGCCCTATGCATTGGTGACGGAGGGCATGGCCCCATAAGTTGGTGACAGAGGGCATGGCCCTATATGTGGGTGACAGAGGGCATGGCCCTATACGTTGGTGGCAGGGGCATGGCCCTATACCTTGGTGACGGAGGGCATGGCCCTATACCTCGGTGACGGAGGGCATGGCCCTATACATTGGTGACGGAGGGCATGGCCCGATGCATTGGTGACGGAGGGCATGGCCCTATACTTTGGTGACGGAGGGCATGGCCCTATACTTTGGTGACGGAGGGCATGGCCCTATACGTTGGTGGCAGGGGCATGGCCCTATACCTTGGTGGTGGAGGGCATGGCCCTATACCTTGGTGACGGAGGGCATGGCCCTATACATTGGTGACGAAGGGCAAGGCCCTATACGTGGTGTTGGGGGGCATGGCCCGGTGCGTGTTGATGGAGGGCATGGCCCTATACATTGGGACGGAGGGCATGGCCCTGTGGTTAGGGGGGGAGGACCTGCCGGCGGTTTGAGCGCGTGGCCCAGACATCTGTGGTAAATTAATTTTACCATAGCATTTTTCCATATAATTATCAATAAAAGACAGCTCATTTAAATGAGAGGCAGAGTCCGTGGTATCTGAGTCATACGGGCTTTAATGGAATAATCCTCGAGGATGGATATCATGTTCCATCACCACTAAGGTTCAGGAAGGGACATTCAACGTTTTATTAGCATTACACATTATATATAGTAAATTGTTATAATTGAAACCAATACAGTAGGCGTAACAGGTGGAAAAAGAGAGATAAGAACACATGTGCGTAACAGGAGGCGTGTAAGAAGGCGTACACATGGGCGTGCACTGTACATGTCAGAGAAACGTCATAAGAAACGTCACATGTGGGTGGATGCAAAGAGAAAGTTGCAGGATCAGCAGAAACCTATGACCTGCATGCGCGCGCAGCTAGCATGACGTGTAACCGGGGAGAACTGGGGGCTTTGACTTTAGCACTAGTGGAGGAGACTGGTGTCTGGAATGTCAGGGCAACCTGTACCTATAGCATATCTGGTATCTCATGTTTGGAGGATGTAGTGTCTGAAGTAAAAGGTCTCTCGGGCAGAGGCCGTACAATACTGAATGCTAGTGCGTGCATATGTGTCTTGGTGCAACGTGCGGAGCCATGGGCCTACCATGGTAACGGGTTCAGTAAATCACTTGCAAGGAGGACAGGAAGGCCGGGCCCGTTGCTCTGCAGCCGGGATGATGTTTACCTATTTCACTAGATTGGAATGTGTTTTCGAGGAGGCTGAGCAGATAACTGTAGGCAAAACATGAATTTGGCAGGCAGTCCAGGCAGAGCCGGGCACCGCTGCGCTGGCAGGAAGTAAGGCAGGGGTCAGGGATGCGTACAGCTTTCGGAGACAGGAGAGATGAGGCAAAGAGGCCTCGTTTAAGGGCCTAGCTCGACTGGGCCAGGAAACATGGAGAAAACGTGTGCGAGATTCAGAAGTGTACCATGTAAAGACGTTGGCACCATATGCCTAGAAGCCTAATTAATGGGATTTCTTTGCATGACTCGATAGCTGACATGTTAAGGATGGACGCAAATGTATTTGCGTCTTTCTAGCATGTACGGAACAGAAGTTACACGACATACAAGGAACATGGGTGCATGGATAGGGTGCGAGTGGGGGACACGTTAGCTACCTGAAAATTTCTATTACCTCACATCACGGGGTTGGAGGGGGGTCCGCGGCAGCCATATAGTTAGGGGGTGGTCCTGCCGAATGGGGGCAGGCGGCACGTCCCGGGTTGAGGGAGGGGGAGTCCTAGGGGGGGTCGAGGACCGTTAGCACGTCCCTCGAGTGGCGGTTTCTTCCTAATATATGGGGGAAGAGTAGGATAACTGTTTGGATTATCGGGGGGTAGGTCAAGCACAATAAAGTATTTAGCCAGGTGGAGAGGCAAATTGACGTTATGCTAATTGTTACTGTTGGTGGATTGTGGGAATCAGTTAGGGGAGGGGGTGGGGGTGAGGCAGGAAATTACATATGTATGAGGTTTAGATTGTGCAGCGCAGGCCAAGGATGTTATTGTGTAGGATGCACCTGCTTCCAATAAAGTGGCCTTTGTCACACTTACATTGTGTCTCGGGTCGGTGCTTTCTTTCCCCCCCCCCCCGCTTTCGCCAATGGGCCCCAATGGGGTCCTGGGGGGGGCGGCCGACCGAAGGGAGGCCTGCCCCGCCCGGGGGAATTTGGGGCCGGGGAAGGGGGGGGTAGAGATGGCGCCAAACGGGACGGGCTTGGTGTTTTCGGTAGCTTTTGGGCTGGGGGGCGGGGCTTGGGTGGGGTTTCCGTTGGGCTGGGCTGTGGTATCCGCCCCGCCACGCGGCAGAGACACCATTTTAAGTGAGGTGTCTCGGCCGCCGGGCGGGGGGTGGCGGTTGTACAACAATTTTTTCCCCTCCCACCCTCCCTGGGCCATGATTCGGGGGGGGTGCCCACGGGCAGGCATCGCCCTTTCCGGGGGAGCTTCCGTTGCGGGGGAGTTTGGGGGCGTTGGGGGTTTCGGGCTCAGTTTTGTTGGAGGCTGGTGCAAATAGGGGTTTTGTAGGGGGTGATGAGTGTGTTGGACGTTACATCTTGGTGTCCTTAGGCTCAGCCTTTTTTGTATGAATAGAATCAGAAGAGTCCGTGCTTTGTGGAAAATTGCTCTTTCTTTTTATAGGTTAAAACGTGGACAGCCGTCACGTGTTTCGCACGGTGGCGAATTGCGCCAGGGTTTTTCAAGGCTGTTTACACTGTTTTGAATTCGGTGCACAAAGGGGGTTTTTGGATTGGGTGGGGGGTTTTCGCATGTCGCTGGAGCAGGTGTGGGGTGCATTCTGTATGTAGCAGCGGTTTCTTCCTAATATATGGGGGAAGAGTAGGAGAACTGTTTGGATTATCGGGGGGTAGGTCAAGCACAATAAAGTATTTAGCCAGGTGGAGAGGCAAATTGATGTTATGCTAATTGTTACTGTTGGTGGATTGTGGGAATCAGTTAGGGGAGGGGGTGGGGGTGAGGCAGGAAATTACATATGTATGAGGTTTAGATTGTGCGGCGCAGGCCAAGGATGTTATTGTGTAGGATGCACCTGCTTCCAATAAAGCGGCCTTTGTCACACTTACATTGTGTCTCGGGTCGGTGCTTTCTCCCCCCCCCCTTTCGCCAATGGGCCCCAAAGGCGATTTGGCAACCTAGACTGAACATGGTGAAACACGGGACGATGACCTGAAGGCACTGCTGTTGGAAGTCATGGCCAGCATTGGCGGTATTACTACTAAGCTTGAGTAATTGTTTGGCTGCCTAGATAGTGTGAAGACTAGGGTGGATACGCCTGACATGCAAATCGCATAGCTGGAGCCTAGGGTGTCTGATGTGGAGGATACAATGACTGGTGATAAACAAAAGATGCTCTTAAAGGACAGGGTACTGGAGCCAGGGTCGGATTGGGATCACAATTCGGCCCGGGCACTGACGAAAAAAGTGGCCCACATTCAAGAGGCGTGGCCCATATTTAAGGGGCGTGGCCCACATTCAAGGGGCGTGCCCTTTCATGAAACACCATTTGCACAGACAAGGAATGAAAGTGGGAGGATACTGTTCTTGCACACGACACAGGGCCAAGGTGACAATGGCCTACATGCTGAGCAACTAAAAAAAATAGCAAGGCCCCTTTTTGTCACAAAATTATTCCAGCCCTCCAGCACAGGAGCACCTGAAAAGCAGCAAAGCCCCTGCTATTACTAACCTACTCAGCCCTCCCCAGACCTTCAGCTCAGGAGCACATGAACAGAGGTAAGGCCCCTGCAATTAGTAAATTAATCAACCCTCCAGGCCTTGGGAAAATGTCCTGGCAGGGGAGCACAATACACAGCTTTCTGGGTCATCCAAGGTAGCCAGGTAGCCAGGTGGGAGGCTGAGGTGAAGCTAGTGCATGGGGAGTACCTTCCCAGTGTGTTCTGGCAGTTTGAGTATTTACCATTTATTGTAGTGTTATCCTTGTACCTGGGTATGGTACCCTTTTGTAACTTGCACAAGTCACTTTTCTCTTGTAACACACTGTTTGCTACCTCTCACTTCTGTTTGCTTTAGGTACTTGCACAAGTGCCACCATTGCCTACGTAATGTTTGTTCTCTTGTGCTGGAGTGTCTGCCATTAATTGCAGTATTATACCTCTACTTGTATTTTGTACGCTTTTGTAACCTGCACACATATCTCTTTTTCCTCCTGTAATGTATTGTTTGCTCCTCTTGTATTTTGGTTGCTCACTATTGTCACTTTTGATTCATGTAACTTAACGTTTGCTTTTGTAATTTGTCCACTTATAATTTTCTCCTCATGTATTATTGCTGTTCCTAGTGTGAAGCGCTCTGACACCTTCAGGTAAAGTCCGCGCTATATAAAATCGCATAAATAAATAAAACAAACATCACCAGGCCCCCACAGCAAGACCCATTCTTCCTCACCCACTATGCCCTGAATGTGAAGGGCTGTGGGCGAGGTGCTAAGACTAACACCGTTTCTGGGCTGCATGGGCGCCAGGGGGCCGAGGTGCAAATGGCTCAAAGGCCTGAGAAACACCTGGCCCCCAGGGAGGCCGATTATTGCAAACAATCACCCCTCCCCAGCCCAGCCTCAGCGTGATTGCTTGGCAGGGCAGGGGGTGAAGGAGAGGGCACAGCTGACAATCGCTGTCCGGCCGCACAGCGAGGCTGCTTTCATTTTCTCAGTCTCTGTCTCCGTGCACTGTGTGGGCCGTTTTATTTTCTCCCCTTTCCTAGTCCACTCTCTGTTGACTGGGACAGGGGAGAAAAAAAACGGCCCACAGAGGGCACTGAGGCACCGGCCCTTCGGCCCATTCCCGAATGCCCGCCTTGCCAATCCGCCCCTGACTGGAGCTGATTAAAGCTAAGAATGAAGATTTGGAGGCGCGCTCCAAAAGGAGCAACCTCCGCATCAAGATGGAAGAGTTTATCGAAGCGCTATTGCGTGACCTCTTTATAGATGTGCTCTCGCCTGCCTTTATTGTGGAAAGGGCGCACAGATCTTTAGGCCTGCTGTCTCCCCTGGGCACGCCGGACCTCCCGAAATAGCCAAGCTCCTGAATTATTGCGACCGTGACCTTGTACTACGCGCTGCATGTGAAAAAGGCAAGGTGCGACACTAGGGAAACACGCTGGCGTTCTACCCGGATTTTATGCTGACGGTTTAGGCCTCCCGTTGAGAGTTCCTCCTGGCTCAGAGACTACTCCAAAAGCAGGGTGTCCCATATGCCCTAGTCTACCCTGCCAAGTTGAGAATAAATATGGGAGCACAGACATAGTCCTTCAATGATCCTAAAGCCGCCCTAGCATTCACCCAAAAATTGGAGAAGCAGCAGCAATGTGCACCGAATAACTCTGAGCGCGCTGATGGAGGAGGTACAAGTGACAATGACTAACTGGTGTGCCTCGCACTGCTGCTACCGCTCACTAACCTGGGCAAAGATGCACAAACTGTTCATTGACTTTGCCATATGTAATGCCAGTGGCACTATGGCCCCAGGGTTGGGGCACGCCCGCAAGCTCACAACGCCTGCACGCATTGTGTCCTGCCCTTAAACATAACTTGGCTACCCTGTCCTTAGGTAGTGTAGAATGCTAGGTGGAGCAAGGAACCCATGGGATAACTCCCTTGTTTTTTCAATATCACTAGTTGGATCTTGGGCGAGTGGTTTTTCTTAATCTGATTGGGGGTTGGTGTGGAATGGACGGGAGGGGGGAGGAGATCCATACATTGGAGAAAGCGCGCTTTGGATTTCTCTGTTACTGATGTTATAGGGATCAAGAAGGTTGTTTTTGAGCTCCTGGTGGGGGGGGGGGGGACTTGATACTCCACCTAACTGGGAGACTGGAGTGAGTGGGGGGTGGGTCTGGGTCTGTTATTTTTGTGTTGGCAGCAGACAACCTCTTCATGGAATCGGCTTCTTTGGAGTTTCTGCATGCCATGTTTCCTTGCACACACACCTCATGACTGTTCAGACTGCGAGACACCGACTCTTCATGGTGTGACTGTAGGCAGCGTGCACCGCTTCATCATTTCACACACTACTACTCCATGACTGACACCACTTTCGTAAGTTGGAATATTAGGGGCCTTAACGAAAATCGCGAGCCCCGTCTCTTTCATGCACATCTCAATAGGCACAAGGTAGAAGTCTGCTTTCTTCAGGATACGGATCTCCTTCCTGCTGCCTCTTCCAGACTGCGCTCCTGTCATTGGGGAGACTCCTATAGTGCCTTCTACTCTAAGTACGCAGGAGGTTTCACCATCCTCTTTCAGAAGGGCCTCCCTTGGCATGGTACTAACTCCTTCATAGACACTGCGGGTCGATATGCTATCCTTGCCGAGTCCCTATACAACAGGCCACTGATACACTGATTGGAAAAGGCCGTCCAATTACAACTTGCAGAATATCTAGAGACCAATTCCCTACTTAATGACTCCCAGTCCGGTTTCCGCACGGGTTTTAGCACGGAAACCGCTCTGCTAGAAGTATCGGAGACTGTTCGAGAATGTGTGGATAAGGGCGAGGAGGCCATGTTGGTTCTATCCGCCGCTTTCGATACGGTGTCCCACAAAATACTTTTAGAGCGACTGGAGCAGATTGGACTGGGCGGCACTGCCCTGTCGTGGATCAGTTCTTTTCTCCAAGGACGATCACAGAGGGTTCTTCTCAGACCGTTTAAATCGGGGTGCAAACCTCTTGTCTGTGGAGTCCCGCAAGGCTCGGCCCTGAGTCCTTTGTTCTTCAATGTCTACCTGGCCCCTCTGGCCAAGGTAGTGGAGGCATGCGGGGTCAGAGTGATCTCTTATGCTGATGATACACAGCTGATATTCTCCTTTAGAGATCACTCTGTCTCCAGCCTCTCTAGCTTCCGCCACTGTCTTGGCGAAATCTGTTCTTGGATGGCCTCGAACCATCTTCGTCTTAACACCGACAAGACGGAGGTCCTGTTTTTTAATCAAAAAATGACCATACCCCCCTCACTATGGTGGCCAAGGGTACTCAACCCCCCCCCAATCCCGGTGCACACTGCCCGCAATATGGGGTTCCTGTTCGACGATACGCTCTCCTGTAGCCCTCAAATTAACAAGGTTACTGCTGCTTGTTTTGGAAAATTAAAAATGATGAGAAAGATCTTCCCATTTCTGCCGATGGATGCGCGCAGAACAGTTACTCAGGCCTTAATAACCTCCCATTTGGATTATGCCAACAGTCTATACGCGGGGGCCCCTTTGTATCAAATTGAACGCCTTCAAGTAGTTCAAAATGCGGCAGCAAGACTGATTGGCAATATCCCTTTCCGACACCCGATCTCAGCGTTTCGCAAAGAGCTTCACTGGCTTCCTATAGCCAGCCGCATTAAGTTCAAAATGCTCACTCTTGCTTTCCGAGCTCTGAACGGAACCGGACCAGAATATTTAAGGAAGAGATTGCTACTATCTCACTCAGTCAGAGACTTACGCTCCAACAACCTACGTCTCATGTTTGTGCCACGCTTCCGCCGCACAAGAATGGGCGGCAGAGCCTTTGCTGTCCTTGCTGCCAAACATTGGAACAGCTTATCTTTAGACCTCAGATTTGCCCCATCCGAAGCACTGTTCCGTAGCCGTTTGACAACGTGGCTATTTTCATCTATTTAGATAGATCCTCCTCCTCCTGCTGACAGCCTCAGCGCCGGGACACCCCCGACGGGGGTAGCTGTGCGCTCTACAAAATTCATAAATAAATAAATACTAAATAAATAAATAAATAAATAAATAAATAAATAAATAAATTAAATAAATACTCGCTGCTCTCTACGGCCCCAATACTGATGATCCAGGCTTTCTTAACCAGGTTTGGCAAATCATATACTCTCTGGGGCCCCATTTCCTGATCTGGGGTGGTGATTTTAACATTGCTCCTTCGCCAACACTAGACCGCTCTGGCGGCCGCTTTCATCACCCTTCACTCTATCCTAGAGGACATCTCCCTGCTAGACGCCTGGTGACATACACACCCAGGCATGCACGAAGGCACCTGTGTTTCCTGCTCACGTGGCACATGGTCTTGTATGGACCTATGGCTCACCTCCCAGGATGTTGCTTCCTGGGTCACTTCAGTAGATCACCTGGGCCACACACTGTCTGACCACGCCCCAGTGCGACTGCACCTGTGCCTCCCGCTCACCCTAGCTTACATGTTCTCATGGTGCCTTCCTCCCAACTCGGTCCGCGATGCTGTGTTCCGGGAAGACATCCGGGGTGTCATTACTGAATACTTCAAGCCCAACACCGGCTCCGTTGAGTCACCCTCAATGCTCTGGGAGGCCTTCAAGGTCGTAGTCAGGGAGGAATGCATCGCAAAGCAATCCGGGGTGTTGAAATCTATTAGAGGCACTCTTGAGCGCCTGAAAAGGGGTATCAAAGTGCTGGATCTCCAGCATTCCCAGGACCTTGATCGTGCCACATTGGCCTCTATCCGGGTTAAGCTAACGGAGTTTGATGAGGAAGTGGATAGGGAGGTAGTGTTCATTGGCAAGGAGACTTGTGCTCGAAGCTACAGAGAGGGCAACCGGCCCGGTAAGACTCTGGCAAATCTTCCTTGGCAGCCGCATGCATCCCATTGCATCACGGCACTCTGCAAAGAGACCACTGGACGAACTACCTCCCCCTCAGATATTATCAAGAGGGCCTCTTCCTTCTGCTCACACTTATATACTGCAGAGGAGCCGCCCCTAGGGAATCCCTTGATCAATACTTCGATTCTATAGAGCTGTTGTGGCACAGCAACATGCACCAGGAATATCTGAATGAACCATTCACACATGAAGACATCTCAAAGATCATATCAGGTCTCCTGAGCGACAAGGTCCCGGGCTCAGACGGGCTAACTCCCGCATTCTACAAAGAGTACACACCTCTCCTCGTTCCACACTTGGCTGAGATGTATAATGAGGGGCTGGAATCGAGCAGGCTCTCCCCATCTCGCTGTGAAGCCATGATAACTCTCTTGTTAAAGCCAGCTAAACCCCACAGAGAGCTGCTATTCTTACCGTCCATTTTCTTTAATTAACACGATAATAAAATTTACGCTAAACTCCTGGCCAATCGCCTCCTCCCTTTGATGCCCTATATTGCCTGCCCCGACGAATCGGGATTCCTCACTGGCCGTGCCACCTCACATAATACGGGCAGCGTATTCTCAGTTCTCCACCAGATAAATCCTTCTCTGCCTGCTATGGCCGCCCCCCTGGACGCGGCCAAGGCTTTCAATACACTTGAATTGCCTTTTCTCTTCTACCTCTTACTGCACCTGGGGATTAGCCTTGGCTTCATCCGGAAAAGTCAGCTTCTCTATACATCCCCAACGGCGCGTATCAGAGTCAATGGGCAGGTGACTGAAGCCATAACAATCACGCACCGCACCCTACATCCTTAGGAGGGTTGAAACGTCATCGACAAGTGTACAGAAAGGACCACTACATAGCCAGTGTCACTACACTCTTAGGCTACCACTATGTATAACTGAATGGTCGCTTCTTGTACTTATGGAAATCTCTTGCAAAAACTGTTCACTGTATATATATTCACTTATGGTTCCATGCTTCACTTGGGGATACACACCACAAAGTATACTTCTTTTTGATTTTAAGAAAGTGATTTATACTATTCTTGTGTGCATATATATATATATAAAAAAAAAGAAGGTCAAACTGTGTAGAGAGCTTTTTGTCCGCATACATTACTTGGTCCCTTACAAAATGTATAGCCATTGTGCATGTATATTGCTTAAATTGTTGGTCCATTTCTCCACTAGAACTGTTGTTTCCTCGTATAAAAATAACAATCACAAGGGGCACCAGACAGGGCTGTACCCTATCTCCAATGGTATTTGCTCTCGCAATGGAGCCCTTGGCAGCGTGCCTACAGCAGCACCATACTCAGTGAGACATTTGCTTCACGTCCCGTGCTCTGGTCACATCCATGTATGCCGATGAAATCACGATTTACATCCGAGAACCTAAAGAGAACCTGGCCCCCATAACCTGGGAGGTTATCTGCTTTGGCTGCCTATCGGGAATACAGACTAATTGGGGCAAGTCCATTTTGTTCCCACTTACGGACGCCACACATCCACTTCCCACTGAATATCCATTTACCTTGGCCACAGGTCCTACTAGATATCTGGGCATCTGGCTGACCAGGGATCTTGACTAGTTATGAAGCTCCAACTTCAGGAGAGCAATGGAGTGGATGGAAACCAGGATACAAATGTGGCAAAGACTTCCCCTTTCGCTGGCAGGACGCATTGCCATTCTAAAAATGGTTGTGCTTCCCAAGTTCTTATACTTGTTTATGAACATTCCTATTTCCCCTCTCGTCGCAATAAAAAAAAAAAAATGAAATCCAACATTATTACCCTGGTCTGGGTGGGACGGCAGCCCTGCATTGCCTATGATGTCCTAACACTACCCCTGGTGAGGGGAGGAATGGTTTCCCCTGATCTCCGACTCTACGCGCTATGTGCCCAAGCCAGCTTCCTCAACTTCTGGATTCACCCAACACTGTACCAGCCACATGTCGCTGTCGCAGCGGACCTGAAATGCCCTTGGTCACTGCAAACAGCACTATTCCTGCCGTACAAAACCCCCCAGGATGAGATAGACACAGTGGAGTGCATGCGCATGGCCTGGGACAGCCTAAGTAAACACTCTAGCTCTAAAAAATTGTTCGCACACTCAATGCAGCTCGCACGTAACACTGCATTTCCCCCGCTACAAACAGCTGGCAGCCTGCCTTGGTATACGCACTTATGCCGACATCTACCCTAACAACACCTTCCTTACACTGCCAGCAGATGCCTCATCATTAGATAAACTGCTCTATTACCAGATCCTGGATACCTACAAAAATGACCACCCGGCTTTTTCACTCGCCCCCCAGCCCAACGCTGCGCTTGAACACCTACTCTCCTCTGCATCCCCGCACAAGATGGTTACTAGGCTCTATATGCTCTCACTGGCTGCATCCCACACTGCCACTGAGAGCGCCCGCGATGCGCGGAGCAGAGACCTGGCCGGAGACCTCTCTCTTATACAGTGGCAGTACTGCTGCAACCAAACGAAATGTCTCTCTCCCAACTACCGCCTTAGGATCATCCACTTTAAATACATGCATTGGTTGTACCACTGTCCCCCGCCACTCTCTGTAGGATGGGCCTGGTGGCTAATGACAATTGTATGCGATGTTCCGCTCCTGGCGCGGACTTCGCACATTTGGCTTGGGTGTGTCCCAAGGTTTAGGATTTCTGGGAGGAAGTATGCTCAGTGATCAGTGATATCACTCAGGATGGCATTGATCCTGACCCCCTATTGTGCCTCCTGGGGCATGTCAGAGACATTTTGGATGACAATCGCAAGCTTGTTGCGATGCTGCTGGTACTTGCCAAGCGGCGGGTGGCAGTCCACTGGGGCTGTAGGCCGGCGCCGCAGGTTAAACACTAGCTAACTGATGCAGCACACTGCCAGACATCCTAGGCAAAATCTGGGACTTAATACAGGCTGCAAGCTGGACTCAGACATATGGGGCCCCCTCATATCTTATTTTCACAGATTAACCAACCCTGCCGAGCCCTTCGAGGATCCTACTCTTACTAACACCATGCCACTGAAGTGGAGCCTGGCATGGTTGTGCCAGTTGACACATAGCTCTTCCATGGTCCACCAATCTTGTATCCCTCCCCCCTTTCTGTACCAAAGCCACCGAGATCATCTTCGGTGCACCTCAGGCTTCATCCCTCAGCCCGACATTGTTCAACATCCACATGGCACCGCTCACCCACGTCGCCCGACTGCACGACCTCAACATCATCTCCTATGCCGACGACCCCCAGCTGATCCTCTCCCTCACCAAGGACACCCTCACGCTAAACCCAACCTCCACGAAGGAATGAAAGCCATCGCCGAGTGGATGAAGAACAGCTGTCTGAAGCTGAACTCAGACAAGACAGAAGTCCTCATCCTCGGCTCCACCCCCTCGGCCATGGACGACTCCTGGTGGCTGACCGCCCTGGGAACTGCACCAACACCAACACCCACGACCACCCACGCAACGTGGGGTTCATCCTCAACTCTACTCTCTCCATGACAAAGAAGGCCAACGCTGTCTCATCCTCCTGTTTCAACACCCTCCGCATGCTCGGAAAGATCTACAGGTGGATCCCCACTGAAACAAGAAGAACAGTCACCCAGGCCCTCGTCAGCAGCAGGTTGGACTACGGAAACGCCCTCTACGCAGGAGCCTTGGCCAAACTCCTGAAACAATTTCAACGCTTACAGAATGCCTCGGCACGCTTGATCCTCGACATCCCTCACCGGAGCTACATCACACCCCACCTGAGTGACCTCCACTGGCTTCCCGTCAACAAGAGGATCACCTTCAAGCTCCTCACCCACGCACACAAGGCACTCCACAACACTGGACCAGCATACCTCAACAGACGACTAAACTTCTACACCCCCACCCGCCAGCTCCGCTCCGCCCTCGCCACCATCCCCCGCATTCAAAGAGTGACCTTTGGCGGCAGATCATTCTCCCACCTCGCCGCCAAGACCTGGAACACCCTCCCCACCCTCCTAAGGCAGACCCAGGACCTGCTGACCTTCAGGAGACTACTCAAGACCTGGCTGTTCAAGCAGTAGCTCACCCCTCCTCCCGAGCGCCTTGAGACCCTCATGGGTGAGTAGTGCACTTTATAAATGTTCTGATTGATTGATTGAATCCCAAAAATATTACGAGAGGGCTTACCTGAATCTGTTTCTTCAGAATTTCATTCAGCGCTCTACATACCTCTACCCAAAATAAATCTGGATTCTGGACATCCTATAAACATATGAATATCATTTGCTGATTCCAATCCGCATTTAGTACACGCCATCTCTCCTCTATTCCCTAACCTTCTAGCTTTTTCGGGGTCCAATACACTCTATAAACAGAAAAAAGGTGGGTTCTCTTTAAATAGGCGGGTTTGATCATTTTATAAAGTTTAGTAAAGGATACTTGCCATAATTTTTCCAGCGTTCCTCCTGGCAAGTCTGCCTCCCATATTTTATGTTGTAGAGTAAGCTCTTCTCCAATTCTCCCATCATTCGCCAGTACCAATATGACGTTTCCTTCTTCCTTGGCTCGTCCAGAATCAACATTTTCTCCAGTTCGTTTGCTCCTCCTATCTTGCTTTCTGATGCTTGGGCCCAACTCTGGATTTGGAGATACTTAAATCTGGAAACAAGATCGTTTGTTCTATTTTGAAATCTCTCCTATGAAATCATCCTTTTTCCTTCAATTAGATCCTCCCATCTTTCCACTCCAGCCTGCCTTAATGCCCCAGCAAGATTTTCCTTTTCCCATTCCGGTGATCCGGGCGAGTCCGATATCAGAGCCAATTTGCTATAGTACATCCATTTAAATCTCCTTCTAATCCTGTACCAGGTTTCTGCCACTCCTCTGAGGATTTTCAACCTAACTTTTTAAAAATATCTAGTATCTGCATATTTTAACATAATCCCGAGGTCCCTCCTTCTACCTGCTTTAACAGTCTTGTGAACAGCTTGCCAATTTCTGAACCAGATGCCTTATCGAGGAGCATCCTATTATTCTTGAGCTGGAACGCCCATGCATATAGTTGCAAATCTGGAAGAGTCAGGCCCTCTTTCTCTTTTCTTCCCCGTAACTTCTTCCATGATATTTGAGATCCTTTTGCTGCCCAAATGAAAGACACAATCTTACCCTGCAGCTTCATAAGACCTGCTTCTTTCAATATCAGCATATTGTTGGTCTGCTCATTCTTCTGATCTTGCAACCATCAGCATTTTTTCCAAATTGTGTGTTTCTCTCAACATGAGTCTTCTAAACGAGTCGGAAAGGCAGGCAGCGATGATTCTGGGATGCATGGCTTCTTCGTTGGTGAAGTCACAGAACTCGCAATGCGTAATGAGTGTATCAAGTCATTCAAGAACCGCATTCTTTGTTTCACCAACCTTGTTGTCGTGCTTGGTTGCAGATGTATCTTTAATAATTGGATTCAGCATTGGGTTGGATATGGCCTCCAACGCTTCTTTACCTTTTGGTATAGCTTTGCTTCAGTTTGTGAAATCTTCTTTCACCTCATCACCTGCAAGGTTTTTCAAGTATAGTATTTGATGACCTTTTTTTCATCTCCTTATTCTAGCGCATCTATGAAGTCATCAAATGTTTCAATCCAATCAGCCCACCTGTCACTGATGTTCTTCTTCTTATGTTATGTTATGTCATTGGTGTTTGTAGCGCGCACGGATACTCCAAGGATTGTCCCGGTGCAAGCCTAGAGATGGAAAGAGGGGCATATTAAATTTAAAAAAACGTGTTCAGTCTTTTTTTGAAGAGAGTGAAGTCCTAGGTGCTGCAGAGAGCAGATGGAAGCAAGGGAGTTGCCCCCCATTCTCGTAAGCTGAAAGCGAGGAATGTGGGCTAGGAGCTGAGAGGCTAAATGGAGGTGGCTAGCGGGAGTGTAGAACAGGAAACACCTCCTCAAGTAGATGGAACTAGAGGCATGCAGGGCATGATGTGACTGGATCAGAGCTTTAAACTTAACTTGTTCGGCCACAGGCAGCCAGTGAAGTATGCGCAGATGCTGTCTTACGCTGTTTCTTATTGGGATTTTAAAAACAAGCCTGGCTGCAGCATTCTGGAATACCTGCAGCGTGTTAAGTAGGTAGCCCGGTAGGCAGACGTACAAGGTGTTGACATAGTGGATGCGTGAAAGTAGCAGGCCTCGAGTAAATGTTTCCTTAGCTGCCCTAGGGAGAAGCGTGAGAAATTTTCTAAGGGATTTAAGTATCCCGAAGCAGTTCCCAGCTAGCTTTTTAATCTAAGTGGAAAAAGATAGATTCTCTTCGAACCAGATTCCAAGATTCTTAGCGGGTTGCTCCGTTGAGGCTGGCATGGGAAATTCGGCCGGCCAAAGTGCTTCCCTAAACTGGAGGGGAAAATTTCCATAAAGGAGGATACTTCTTAGAAGTATCAAATGGTGGTTTCAGAAACAAGGCAGCATTGTACATCACGCTCCCTTATGCTATCACGGAGAGCACGTGCTATTCACACAGTGATCGTCGCACCAAGCGGGACCCGCGACCTCCGCCAGCTACACCCCCATTGCTTGATTCTGGGTCTCCATGTCCAATCAGAGGTCGTAAAGTGCTTCACTGGTCCTTGACAGTGACTGGGTTTCTAATTTTGTACCTGGTTCCCCCTGCCGTTGTGTTTTGCTCCGTCTGAATATTGCTCTATGTTCAGGGAGCAGACTCTTTGCCAGTAACCTCACCATCCATTTCTTGGTGGGTGTTTTAAATATGCTCCTCTGCAGGGCCTTTAACTCCTTCTAAGCTGTGTACAGACTGGAGCAGGGCTTTGACTCCACTTGTGAAGGTCACAGGCTTCTTTGCATTGATTTTGGGCACACCAGACATGCACAAGCAATTAGCTGTATTATTGCAGACTCTCAGAGAGAGCAGTCTTGTTTTCTTCTGGGCACATATTTCCTACTGATCACCAGATGTAGCTTCTTCCCAGCCATAGAACATGCAGATGAAGTATGCCACATGGGAGCTGCAGACAAACCTTACTTTATTCTTCAGAATACACTCACACATGGAACATTGCATCCTATTTTATATTGACCACAACCTGACATCTCCCCGCCTATTACACAGTCCCTGACTAGAGTCCGCCACAGAACCACAAGGGCATTTGTGCATACAGTCTCAATATGCTACACAGTTTACAGTTGGAAATGCGCACTTTCCGAGTTGCTTTGCCTTGTCGCCCTTTCTATTCTCACTGGCGACCATAGACTATCATTCACCATGGATCCACACAATTAGAGCACTATAGATCTTGAACAATGTATCTATGAAAGCTTTACACATACCATAAAATATCGCCAATTAATGCAATCAAACACAAGTGGGGCCCCTTGTGGCTAAATATACTGAGCCTATCAAGGTATAGTTAAGTTCTCTCATGTTTCTCCAATTCGATCATGGTGTATGAGGTGTCCCACCTCTTTATTCAAATGGGCTGCTAGGATACTGGTAAAAACTTTTTAGTCACAATTGAGTAACAAGATTGGGTGGGAAGATTTGCACTGTAAGGGATTCTTACCTGGTTTTGGGAGAGAGATTACTGCTTCATTCCGTGATTCTGGGATTGGCATGCCATCTATCATTATCGAGTTAAACAACTTCACCTAGACTGGGATAATCCCATCCGCAATTGTAGAAAAAGTTCACCGGGGATCCTATCTGGCCCTGCAAACTTTCCTCTTTTTAACTTTCTCATTGCTGCCCAGATTCCACTGTCAGTAATTTCTAGACAGCGGAATTGTTGTTGATCATTTGACAGTCTAGAGAGATGTTTTCCTTGAAGCCTAAGTCCCAATTCTTTATTTATTACCAGATATTTTGTATATAGCCCCGAAAGAATTTATTAAACAGCTCATATCTTACTACTCTCTTCGGTTGTCATCCCTTTATCCTCCTCGATGATATTCCTAATGAAATTCTGATTTATTTCTAGCCTTGATTTCAATGCTAGCAATTTCCCACAACATACCCCATGTACAATATCCCTAGCTCTACTAGCTTCCCATTGCTGTAGCACCTTCTCCTCTACCCAAATTCTAAACTTTAATTACAGTTCCTCAAGTACTACTGACATCTCCTTCCTTTCCTCCTGGCTCAATAAGTTGACTTTAAGCACCTCCTCTGCTTTTACGATCTCATCCTCTAATCGCAAAATTCTACCCTTTCTTTCCTCGCCCAATTCACTGATACATTTTTGAGAGTTCCCCTTATCCAGGCATTGTACGCATCACAAACTACATGCTTGGGTGCAAATGTCATATTCCAGGTAAAAAACTCATCTACGCCACTCAAAAGCTTTGCCGCTATATCTGCCTGCAGCAAGATCCTTCTATTAACTGTCCACCTCCCTACACTATAGAAGATGCTCTATCCCCAATACTTTCTCCATTTCCTTCCTATCCATAAAAAAGTGGTCTAATCTAGAATAATGACGGTTCTTTTTGTTATGAAAGGTGTCGTTTCTGCAATCCCCTTTAATTCTAAGTAGGACATCACACAAATTTTAATTTTACACCATATCCAGTAGGTATGTTTCATCTTTGAAGAATTAATCTTAACCGAAGACATATCAAGATTGTTATCCAATAAGACATTAAAATCCCCACCTAATATGATGGGGGCATTAAAGTCTATGGCTGTAGCTCAAAATACTATTTGTAGGGGTGCTTTATATTCATATGTGTAGAGCACACCCGCATATAATCCTTCGGCGTATTAACCTGAAGTGTATTTTAGGTCATTCGAATGTAACATGGAGGAATTAAGGTAGAAAGTTAATGTAACTAGAAGAAAACATTAGTGTGAAGAATTTGTGTTGTGCTACTGATTATTATTCATTTAGTAAATGTGCTTAGTAATGTGTCATGTTTCATATAGGTAGGACTATTAATTGAATGTGCCTTATTTTCTATGCAATTTCGTAAAGCTCCTTTGTAATTTTCTTATGCTAGCTGAATTTTGTAGGCCTGAAATCCATTCTTCCTGGGAGGTCTCGCTTTAGAATTAACAGGTTGGATTTCATGTGTGCCAGGGATTCTCTTATTTCTCACGTTGTTAGCTAGAATTATGTCTTTGTTTTATTAGTCAGGCAAGGAGAGAAGGAGATACATCTAAACTTAAGCTCACAGGAGAGACAGTTGTGTTTCACAACAGAGAAGGACTTCAGGAACACTGCTATCCCATGGACAATTATCTATGAGAATGTGTTCAGAGAGGATGGTGTGACTTGCAAAGACTGTTGGGAAAATTACTTATAAGAGTGCGATGTTAGGAGGGAAGGCGCCCCACTTTTCTCTGCCTTTGGAGAGAGAGCACCCTGGAACAAGCTCTGTCTCAATAGCTTCATGCTATCCAACCCATTGATAGTGGAGATACTTCTTAGGAAGGCTCCACATGCTGACACATTTTTTACTCCTTTCCTGAAGATGCTTTAGTATGGATGTAATTGTAGTGTTAGTGTAGGGACAGATTAATGCTGTATGCTCATCAACCCTCCATGCAGGGAAATTTGGACTCAGGCTTTTTGATCCAATGAATCCTATTTCTTGATCTATTTATTTTGTGAATGTTGCACCATCTTAACTTTATTTGTAGGTTTTGCTTCATGCTAATTCCAATGTATTTCTACACTCACATCTTGAGGTGTCACTATGTTCAGCTATTTCTGGCTTTGTAATACATTATATATTTAACAAGAGATAGAGAGCAAAGGGATTTTATCCACTTAAGTGGACGGAAGGGTACTCCCAGTCCCCTGGTTCAATAGTTATATAACAAATAGGAGGAGTACCACCAAAGATGAGGCTAAACAGCCAGTATCGGTGGAATGAGACCGTGATTTGGGAGAAGAAGTCCTTCTTTGTTTTTTAAGGAACCCCTCACTCACCGACCTGGTCGGTGACATGCTTCATCATCGGGGCCACCTTGACAGCCGAGTGCCGTCAAGGTGTGCTGCGACACCTGAAAATACAGTGGAGCGGGTATGTGAGTGATGAATGTGAAAAAAAGGTCAGTGGGTTAAAAATTGTCCTGGTATGACTTAATATTATTTATTCTATGGCTACTGGACAATGTTAAAATAGTGTGTGTAGATACAGTGAAGGCGTTAATAGGACCTAATGTATCTGAATTATGTGAAAGGTCTACATGTTTCAAACCATAGGTGGGAGTTACCGGTTTTTCTTCAGGACCATGAAAAAGAAAGGAGTTGGGTGGTCAGGGTACACTAACGCCCTGCCATACCTGCAACCCTCTCAGGAACCTAGATAGCAAATTTGCTAAATGGGTAAAAAAACTTGCAACCAAGTATGGTTACAGAAAATGGCAAAAACCTGTGAAAAAAATATATAGGATTATAAGTCACAAAGGGTTGTTTACATGCCTGTAACGTAGTGAAGTGACGTAGTCCGTTCTATCTCTGAGTCATTCCACAAACCGTATCAGCGAATTGTGCAGCATGCGGTGTACCAGTATAATTTATAGATGGGAACAAAAAGTTTCCTTGAATAGCACACCTATCAATGTTGGTGTGACCGTGTACATATAATTCTATGTTTAAACCAGTCATACACAGGCTACATAGTGCGTGCCTAACTCATGACTGTGTTTTGATTAGTGTCAGGAGATTGCCGACGTGGTAATATGCCAACTTGATCCAAAATCACAATATATACAAGACAAAACAACACACAACACATATATTGTCAAAGATTTAAGAAATGCTCACTTCTCAGTGGAGAAATGCTTGCTGCACGGGAATTGAGGGGAGGCAGCAGAGCTCAAAAACGTATTCTGTGGAGTCAAGGGGAAAAGAATAGCGGTAGAGACAGTATCAGTATACCGACTGTTCTCCTACCTCCTTCGCGGAAGTAGACCGGAAACCGAAGCGTTTCCATTAGCGAGGGTATTACTTACAGTTTTCCAGCATTACGAGTGACTTCTCACCTAGTCCGCCCCTCCGTGTACCCGTGTATGGCAGAGAGGCAGCGCCGAAGTTAAAGGCGGCTGCCATTGCGGGCGCGGAGGGCGTGGCTGGCTGGCGTCGCGTGATGACGTCACTAGATCACGTGAGCGTCACGCGCGCGCCGGGTTGCTGTAGCAACCAAAGGTAAACATAGACCTCCGTAAAAACGGAGTGCGCCGTTACTGGTAATCAAAAAGGAGTATGACACATGAAAAGGGTAATAACGCATATATGGCCATTAGTTTTACAGAAGAAGGAGACATGCAAGTATTGTGCACTTCTTGTGAGAGATGCTGACTGGTTCATGGTTAGGAGTCAGTACGAGCACAGGAGAATTAGAAGGGGGGGGGCGCGCTGGGCTGTGGGTTGATATTGTACTCCATAAACCTTTGTATTTTAGTGGTTAAGGAAAATTGAAGGAAATCAGCTAGAATGAGGGGGGTATCTTTCTCATTATTGTGAAAAATCGTAGTTGGGCCTGCGTCTAGTGACTTTTGAGTTCTTTAAGATAGTACCGAGGCCCAAGGGATATCGTCATTAAGGCCATGTTTGTTGGTGGACAGCCTACACACCCATCTTTGTTCTTTTTCAAACAGGCGTTTCTGGATGTTCGGTCCAGGGGTGATTTGTTCAATCACAGTCCAGAACATATCATTTGGTGTGTGGCCTTTTTCGAGGAAGTGGTCTGTTAGTCGGGTCGCATTTTTCTTGCAGCGAATAGTGCTGCGATGCTCACAGATCCTTTGTTTTACCTTCCTGGTCGTCATCCCCACATATCTTTTTTTGCAAGTGCATTCGATCAAATATACTACATTTTCGCTATTGCAGTTCGTGTGTGCAATTTGTTTCCAAGTTTTCCCAGCCTCTAAATCTAGAGTTTTTGTATTTTTGGTTAAATGGCACACGCTGCAGTCGCCACAGCGGAAGTGTCCAGTCACATCTGGTAGGCCACAAGTCCTGGTGATTGAAGCTGTTGGTGGGATCTTTTTTATCTTGGGTCTGGTATTGACAGTGTTTATTATGTTCCAAGACACAAGCAGACGACCTTTCAAAAAAATTAGACAACCGTGGATACCCTAAGAGAATAGTAAACAAATGTCAAAAGAGGGCCAGGAACCAACCCAGAGAGGCACTCCTTGAAGAGAAAACCAGGAATGATGCAGAAATTCCCTTGACCTGTGTCACTACTTTCAATTCCATATCGAATCAAGTAACTAAGAGCATAAACAAACATTGGAACATAATAAACACTGGAAATCTACACTGGGAAAAACCACTTTTTTCCTTCAAAAAATCACAAAGCTTAAAGGATACTCTTGTCAATACCAGACCCAAGATAAAAAAGATCCCACCAACAGCTTCAATCACCAGGACTTGGGGCCTACCAGATGTGACTGGACACTTCCGCTGTGGCGACTGCAGCGTGTGCCATTTAACCAAAAATACAAAAACTCTAGATTTAGAGGCTGGGAAAACTTGGAAACAAATTGCACACACGAACTGCAATAGCGAAAATGTAGTATATTTGATCGAATGCACTTGCAAAAAAAGATATGTGGGGATGACGACCAGGAAGGTAAAACAAAGGATCTGTGAGCATCGCAGCACTATTCGCTGCAAGAAAAATGCGACCCGACTAACAGACCACTTCCTCGAAAAAGGCCACACACCAAATGATATGTTCTGGACTGTGATTGAACAAATCACCCCTGGACCGAACATCCAGAAACGCCTGTTTGAAAAAGAACAAAGATGGGTGTATAGGCTGTCCACCAACAAACATGGCCTTAATGACAATATCCCTTGGGCCTCGGTACTATCTTAAAGAACTCAAAAGTCACTAGACGCAGGCCCAACTACGATTTTTCACAATAATGAGAAAGATACCCCCCTCATTCTAGCTGATTTCCTTCAATTTTCCTTAACCACTAAAATACAAAGGTTTATGGAGTACAATATCAACCCACAGCCCAGCGCGCCCCCCCCTTCTAATTCTCCTGTGCTCGTACTGACTCCTATGAGAAAGAAGGGGCCCCTACAATGTAAACAGTTAGCTACTTGTAGGGAAGGTAAACTATGTAGAGAAAGACGGTGTAGCTAAACTCTAAAGGAATTGATACTCCCTAAAATAGAATCTAAACACAATAATAGACCCTTTAGAGCAATCAAATAAATGTGTGCTGAAACAAAAATTTATACGAAAAATCCTTTAATTTATTATATATTATTTGTTTTTAGTATATTTTGTTTGTTATTTATATCTTTTGTACAGGATTCATTCACTTTTTTCATTCATTGTTTACATTTGAGATAAAAATTTGATGTGTATTCCCAGGTTATCAAAAAGTGTTAATAAGTGAAAACAAAGACATTTACACAAACACAATCACATATATACATTAAACCCCGTGATATACGAAAATATTCAGTTGTTGGTAATTTGATGAAGGCAAAGCGGTTGAGTGGAACTACGCGCGTTTCGGCCTGAGGCCTTCGTCAGGTAACCGTCAATCGTATATTAAACATAAATCAAAAAATAGTGATAAAACCTAAACAGAAAAAACAAGAACAAAAAACATTTTAAATATATTTACAATTCAGACACACTACTATATTACAGTTATTTACAACTCAGTTTCTATTTCTATATTTAGCGGGTCTATTGACGTTGCTGTAAGAAACTATGATCATTTTCTAGCTTTTTACTGAAACCTCCAAATTTATAATGAACGCCAGACTATCTAGTTTTCATACTCTCCAGATACATCAGTATTAACAGTATGCATTACTAACTAGTAAAGAAATCGGCACTTCAAGTGTTTCTATTTTATTTACAGTTCTAGTTTTTGATAGTCTTCTTAGGGTTTTTGTACCAACAGCTCTATATTAGGCATTAGAATTTCATAAACAGAAAGGTAGAACAACAAAAGAGAGTTTAAATAGTAAGTATAGATATTAATACAAAGAAATAAGGCCTTAAATAATTAACATACAGGAAACCTAACTAATGAGATAAAAAGATGAGGATTAGGGATGTCAGTGAAAGGAAGTAAGGACTATATCTACTTACACAACAAAAGACAGGATGACGTATCAACGTTTTTGCTTCTTGTGATGTCAGATTTATCGTTAATTCAATGTTGGGTATTCTGAAAAATAGATATGTACCCATTTGAGTTCTAATTCAGCTATGTATTATTTTTTAACCAAAGGAATAGGGTTCTCTAATCTATAAAGAAATACCTTATTTACTCCTGCCACGTGGTTTTAATGTCCATCAAATCACATCGTGTATTTAAAGGGTAATTGTGAAGCTTTGGAATCCTTAATTTACAGGACTGGTTCTAAATTTCAGCGAGAACAAAAAAAAAAAAGGGGTTACTATTTGAAAATCTTTTTATGAGATTGAAATTTTATTACCTAGGTGCCTTTATAGATTCTATGTTATTTAAATCTTACTAATTTTTTTATTTACTACTTAGAAGCACGTAATGTACAAGTAGATAGAGATTTTATAAAAAAGACAAGATATCCCTTGGGCCTCGGTACTATCTTAAAGAACTCAAAAGTCACTAGACGCAGGCCCAACTACGATTTTTCACAATAATGAGAAAGATACCCCCCTCATTCTAGCTGATTTCCTTCAATTTTCCTTAACCACTAAAATACAAAGGTTTATGGAGTACAATATCAACCCACAGCCCAGCGCGCCCCCCCCCTTCTAATTCTCCTGTGCTCGTACTGACTCCTAACCATGAACCAGTCAGCATCTCTCACAAGAAGTGCACAATACTTGCATGTCTCCTTCTTCTGTAAAACTAATGGCCATATATGCGTTATTACCCTTTTCATGTGTCATACTCCTTTTTGATTACCAGTAACGGCGCACTCCGTTTTTACGGAGGTCTATGTTTACCTTTGGTAGCTACAGCAACCCGGCGCGCGCGTGACGCTCACGTGATCTAGTGACGTCATCACGCGACGCCAGCCAGCCACGCCCTCCGCGCCCGCAATGGCAGCCGCCTTTTACTTCGGCGCTGCCTCTCTGCCATACACGGGTACACGGAGGGGCGGACTAGGTGAGAAGTCACTCGTAATGCTGGAAAACTGTAAGTAATACCCTCGCTAATGGAAACGCTTCGGTTTCCGGTCTACTTCCGCGAAGGAGGTAGGAGAACAGTCGGTATACTGATACTGTCTCTACCGCTATTCTTTTCCCCTTGACTCCACAGAATACGTTTTTGAGCTCTGCTGCCTCCCCTCAATTCCCGTGCAGCAAGCATTTCTCCACTGAGAAGTGAGCATTTCTTAAATCTTTGACAATATATGTGTTGTGTGTTGTTTTGTCTTGTATATATTGTGATTTTGGATCAAGTTGGCATATTACCACGTCGGCAATCTCCTGACACTAATCAAAACACAGTCATGAGTTAGGCACGCACTATGTAGCCTGTGTATGACTGGTTTAAACATAGAATTATATGTACACGGTCACACCAACATAGATAGGTGTGCTATTCAAGGAAACTTTTTGTTCCCATCTATAAATTATACTGGTACACCGCATGCTGCACAATTCGCTGATACGGTTTGTGGAATGACTCAGAGATAGAACGGACTACGTCACTTCACTACGTTACAGGCATGTAAACAACCCTTTGTGACTTATAATCCTATATATTTTTTTCACAGGTTTTTGCCATTTTCTGTAACCATACTTGGTTGCAAGTTTTTTTACCCATTTAGCAAATTTGCTATCTAGGTTCCTGAGAGGGTTGCAGGTATGGCAGGGCGTTAGTGTACCCTGACCACCCAACTCCTTTCTTTTTCATGGTCCTGAAGAAAAACCGGTAACTCCCACCTATGGTTTGAAACATGTAGACCTTTCACATAATTCAGATACATTAGGTCCTATTAACGCCTTCACTGTATCTACACACACTATTTTAACATTGTCCAGTAGCCTTAGAATAAATAATATTAAGTCATACCAGGACAATTTTTAACCCACTGACCTTTTTTTCACATTCATCACTCACATACCCGCTCCACTGTATTTTCAGGTGTCGCAGCACACCTTGACGGCACTCGGCTGTCAAGGTGGCCCGATGATGAAGCATGTCACCGACCAGGTCGGTGAGTGAGGGGTTCCTTAAAAAACAAAGAAGGACTTCTTCTCCCAAATCACGGTCTCATTCCACCGATACTGGCTGTTTAGCCTCATCTTTGGTGGTACTTTGTAATACATTAGCCAACTCTACATTGTGGTCTGTGGTTATTATGTGTCTGAAGAGTCTCCTGCTGAACTGATTTGGCAAATTTAAAGAATTTTCTCCCCTCTATGCTTACATGCTGCTAAAATGTTTGTGGTTCTAGAACAGGTCCAGAACTTATGGGCCCGGCCCTTTCACAACCTAACCATAGAAGAGTTGAATCAGAGTGATGACATCATCATCAGAAATTGGGCCGGTTAGGGTTATACATTAACCCATTTGTGCTTATGCTAGAACAAAGCGCAAGCATTAGATCAATGGAATGTGGGCAATTTCAAGTACTTGTTCTAGCCTATGGGGACGATATCGCAGTGGCCTCAGCAGACCCAGCACGAGCAATAAGGGAGATAGAAATGTTAGCCGATGAATTGGTGTTGTCTTCGGATACAAACTAAATTCGGCTAAAACCCAGAAAGAATGCACTAATCAGGCTTGTCCGGAAGAGGATCGGGTAACTAATGAAGCTAGATATCTTGGCATTAAGATTAGAATGTCCTTGCAAGACTTGATAGAGGTCAATTGGGGTAGAATAGTGTCAGGGGTGAAGCAGCAGTGGGATCGGCTCAAATGTCTACATCTTACTTTGGTTGGGAGACAAAATGTGTTGAAGATGATAGTCCTCCCTAAAATACTCTATTATTTTAGGGCTGTTCCGCTAGAATTACCAAAAAAACATTTACAGAGGATCCAATCTATATGTGACAGATTTATGTGGGGACAAAGCAAGGGGAGCATTTAAATTTATGATGCTACCACTTGACAGGGGAGGTTGGTCTGTCACGAACCTTTTTTTTTAAGAATTATGTGTGTTTATTGCAAAATATGCGTATTTTGTTGACAGGGGAGGATGTGCCAAGTACAGAAGCTCCATCCATATATCAGCAATTATTAGGGGAGGAGGCCAGAAATGTATTAGTAAAATTTAGTGAGCCAAGCTACTATAAAAAAATACGGTTTAAGGTTGTGACTACAGCATTTAAGGTATGGAAAGTTATATGCAAACGGCTGGTCATCCCACAGACTAATTATTATACACCTCTTAACTTAACAGCTAGGTTTCCAGCTATATTTTGGGGTTATAAGATGTTGGGGTGGAGTCTTAAGGAGATTAAACAGTTGGGTGATTTATTCAAAGGGGGGGGGGTATTATTTTTATTTGCAGAATTAGCTGAGCACTTCGAACTTTAACATCAGGAATTTTTTTAATATTTGCAAATTCATGATTTTTTAGTTGGGGCATTATATTCCATATTAATTGAGGAACAATTTCATGATTTGGTTGCTCAAGATTCTAAATGGTGCCTACGATTAGGGCAAGATGGAGAGTTTACGCAGAGCTCTATTAATACGGCGGGGAAGATATTGCTATCAGGAAATGTGAAAACACAACACTTTAAGACTCTCGTTGATCGATATCATACACCAGAGAAGATGATGAAGTAGGGTGGAGACAATGATCGGAAGTGTTTAGGTGTAGTACCGATAGAGCTGATATTGCGCATGTATTTTTTGATTGCATGGCACTCTCACAATTGAAACAACAAATTGAGCTGTTTTTGTAAGAGAATACAGGAACTACAATTTATATAACATGAGAAATTATTTTAAATACAAGATAGCGTGGATTGGCTATGATGACCTGTATATCAATATATGTTCTCTTAGTCAAGTTCACTTCAACCCCAATCTCCAGGTCAACACATTCAATGTTGAGTGCAACTTTGGTGTTTGATGCACATTCACCTGGAGCATCTACAAAGACCTCCTGCCCAACCCGAATTGAGGCAGTAAGTCACAATACAAAAAATATTACACCAGTGCACATCATATAAAGTCACTTTTATCCCTTGTGCAATTTAGCACTCTTTGTCCATCAATGTTCTTTATCGGAATCGACGTTATCATTTCCAGTAGTCATATGATGTTGGTAGTTAAAATTTTATTTCTTAAACGACAATGATCCACAGCCAACGCACGTTTCGCCCCATTCGGGCTTCCTCAAGGCTTTTGGCTGGAGTATTGCACTTAGGTTGTAATGCGGGGTGAGACCTTCAATGGAATCATATTCGTCCGGCCCTGTGTGAAGAAAGCCAACTTCCCTAATTGGATGGAGCCTGGCAGTTGACACACACTGCATTTTACACTAATGAGGAGTAGCTACTCTGCCCTCATAACACTGTTAGGATAGGGAATCCCCTCCTTTTCTCCCTCACATAGGGGGCTTGCTAGCCCTGAAGAAAGTCCTGGACCTTTATGGCCACTGTGGACTGAAACATGTCGGCACCAGGGTCTTAGGACCATAATATCCTGATAAGACCCACTTGTATATATTTTATAATATTTTAACAACCCAGACAGACCCCAATAATAAAGGGATACCGGGGATCTATCTGAGGTGTTTTATTTTAGAGCCCCCTCTCCTCGTACATATCAGAAGAGCTTCCCAACACTGTGGTCGAGCCCACCCCGACTTGTAGGGTCGGGGTGACCCGATTATGAAGCATGACACCATTAGGGGTGTGTGAGGGTAAAATAAACAAACATGTTTCTTCCCCCACATTCATGGTTGGGTTAGACACAACCTTACACTAGGCAGTCCCCTCTACCTCCCCAGTTCTCTACCTCGGGTACAGTTTTAATTCTCACTCAACTGACCATTACGCAGTCAATTGGAGTATTTTTTCGTGTTTTGCATTTTTTAGGGAGGACATACTCCGGTTATTACCTCTCTAACCCTCCAGGCGTCTGGATCCGTCCAGTGCTTACACGTGTTAATGCACTTTTATTTCAGCAATTATCCAGCGTCTTTCATCATCAGCTCTATACCAAACTACTTCCATCCCCGATTTTACTTTAAATAATAGGGATATGCCTTTAGCATAGTGAAATTGATCTGTGACAACTAACTTCTCCACCCATCTTTGTTTTTAAAAAAGATCCCTACATTCCTGTCTCCAAGATGATTTCCTGGAGCATGATTATTTGGAATTTGTGCTCTTTTAAGTTTTGTAGAATTAATCGCTGCCTTAGCCTGTTTACGTTCCAACAAAGAACTGCTAGTATCTGTGTCCTACTTAAATTTCCATGTCACTCCCTTTCCGTACTTATGTCATGCCATAAGTTCAATGATCCCACTTGATGCTTTCCTTATATTTCTTTTGTGTGACTTGAGGACACAAAACTTTTTAAAACAATTCTGCATGCGCCCCACCCCATATGCTCCATCCCATGGGAACCCTTACAACTATGTATCTAAGCATTTCTAGTGCCTATTCGAGCTCAGCCCCTAGGGAGTGTCAACAACCTCTTCCTCCTCTTACATTCAGTTATCAGGACCCCCCCTTCTTTGCTTGCCCTATAAAATTGTCCACATCTTCTGCGTCTAGACAATTATGCTTCTTGTTATGCCACATGACTTTCAGGATAGCGGGGAACCTCAGTTGTACATTTCCTCCCTGCCTCTTCAGCTCCTCCATACTATTTCCCAACTCTCACTGTCTATCAGCTGTCTCCTTAGAGATAGCTGACCTTATCCTTTTATCATCTGTAATGAAATGTTTTTTTTATTGTTGTACTTTTATGCATCTTTGAGGTGTGAAATAAAGTTGATAATGACCTGATCCTAAAGGTAACCCCCAGTGCTTGCAATAATTTTCCCTTCACAACTTATTCCAGAATGTTCTCCTTCACAGTGTAGGATAGAAAGTTCACCAGAATCTTTCGTATTTTTTTCCACCCAGGATGTATTTTGAAGGGGTCCCTATGCACTTGCTGAATTTCTACCTCAAGATTAACTGAAGTGTCCTCTTGTGGGAAAGTGCTTTTCAGAAAAGATATTACAAAGAATTCAATAGTCATCTCCTTCACCCCTTCAGCCACTCCCAGGATTCTGATGTTATTTCTCCTAGCATTATTCTCAACGTTTTAAGTTTTCCAGACAATATCTTCTCTCTCTTGTACATGGAGGTCTTCCATCCCACATTCCTAATCAAGCGTGCCCTGGGCTAAGCTCTCTATCTTCACCTCTAGCCTGGAACAAGTCACCTAGATCTTCTTTTTGGTTTGCCTCAGAGATTGAAAAGCGCTCTTTGATTTCCTGCGTTACTTGACCAACCACTTCATGGACTGCATCCCACCCTTTAGGGTCTCCACTCCTTGTGCCTACACCCCCAGCTATTGAAGTCTCGCCTATGCTGCTCATTTATGGTTTCTCCTACAGCTAAGCTTGGCTCCTTTACTGTCAGACATGAAAACGTATTTGGTGTGGGTACGGCTGGGTGTACTATGGAGATAACAAGATCCCCTGATTCAATACTCCTTTTTTTATTCGTTGTCCCTGTCCCATCCACCTGACTCAAAAGTGTCTTATTTCCACTTGGTCTGATTCAGTTGTGATACCGATTTTCAAGAAAGGATATTGTAATGACCCTAAATGTTATTGTTCAATTTGCTTGTTGGATTCCTTTCTTAAAGTGGTAGGGCGTGTTATTTTAAATAAGCTGCAGACATGGGCTGAAGATACTGATGTTCTTACTATTTGCAATATGGATTCAGATCAGGTCTCTCGACTATTGAACAGGGACTACATTTTAATATTTTAATTGGAAAATATGCACAGGCAAAGGAAGGAAGGCTTTTTATGACATTTGTGGACCTCAGCTTGACATTTGATTGTGTGAAGCACGAAAGGTTATGGGGCATCCTTTCGGAAATGGGAGTTGATTCCCAACTTATAGTTTTTATGAGACAACTATACAATGATGCAGGAGCGAGGGTACGCTTTGGAAAACAGGAAGAATGCACCGTTAAATTCCCAATTAGGAGAGGGGTGAGACAAGGCTTTGTGCTCGCCCCTTATATTTTTACATTATATATTAATGGCCTTCCATTTTTAAACAAGCTCTGCCAGGATTAACCGATTATTAATAAATGTAAAGTCCCTGTTTTATTATATGTGGATGACACGGTTTTAATGGCACACATCCAAATAGGGTTGCAGAGAATTGTAAATAGCTTTAAAACGTTTATGCAATTTAGGGGTTTAAAGGTAAATACTTCATAATACTTTATGATGAAATGTGGTGAAAATAGTTCTAAACGCTGTGATATTTTCTGTAATAATATTAAAGTAGAAAGTGCCAATAATTCTTCTTATTTGGGCATTAATTTGATCACAAGAGGAGGTGGTCTGCTGCAGACTCAGCCAGGAAAAAAATGCTTGCAAGAGCCACGGGTGCGCTTGCAAACTTTGCTAGAAAATTAGGATGCAGACCAGTGCCAGAACTTCTACAAATCAAAGTGCCTTACCACAGCCCTATATGGTGCAGGTATTGTGAACGTGCAGTCAATCCAATTAATTGAAAACACCTTCTTATGGTATTTGTTGGCAGCCCCGAAATGCACTGCCAATTTCATCTGCCATGCTGAGCTAGGCGTCTCATTTATCTCAGACTTGATTAAAATCAAACCTATCTTGCTTTGGCACAAGGTATGGGTGACCAATGCCACTAATTTTCATCTGGATATCGTCAAGGACTGTCTTAAGCTAGATAAAGTTTCCACAATACCCTGGTTTAGATACATCAAACAAGTAGTGAATGACATTGGACACCCTGTATACTTTGGTAGGCCTGAAAGTATGGCATCTATTCAGAGAAAGACTCACTTACAATCGGATAGATACAGTAAAGAGAGAGTTAAACCAATAGTTAGGACCCATGAGTTAATGTTAACATGTGAGGCTATCCAGCCCTACCTAGTCCAGGTCCTAGGAAGCTTTGATAGACTGCTATTAACTCGTTTTTGCCTGGGTTTGTTTCACAGGCTCACTAGCTTCCCAGTTATTAACGACTGGTCTAGGGATCTGCATCCCTGTCCAAGTGATGATGAATCTTGCCAATCCACGCTGCACATTCTTTTATTTAGTAAATGTTATTCTTTTCCAAGAAAAAGGTTTATAAAACCTACTTTAAACATAATAGGACTATGACACTGCAGCATAGCATTTCTGGCATTACAGACCATGGATAAAGACATGTTTACTAAGTCTATTGATCTCTTAATTAAAGCGCGTTATCAGCTATAGGAAGTCAATGTGGAACTGAAATCCCAGTTTTTAATTATGCTGAGCTGATGTATTCTAAAGTTTATAGGATATGTATGTTTTTAATTTAGGTAAACAAAAATGGAATCAAACTCTGGCTATTAACCATGTAGTTTATGTTGTACATATCTAATGGATACATGTATTTGTTTGCTAATGATTTTTAATGTACATGTTATGCCTGTGCTTTTATGATTTATATTTAAATTGAAAAAAGCTGTCTCTGACTTGACTCTTCAGTCCCAGAGTGGTGCTGCTTCCTCACTCAGCTTCCTCTGAGTCTCTCCTTAAATCCATTCTGATTTTAAAGTAAGAATTTAACAAACGTGTGATTTTGTGAGGATTAATAGATAGTGAACACTGTTTCTGTTTCAGAAGTACTGAGGTTTCCATCTTGTTAATGATTTTCTAAGATGAGTGTCTTTAACTGAGTTGGTTTTACCTCGCGATTCCATCTGCCTTACTGGTACCTTAAACAGTACTAGAGAACTTCTTCTTCCATTCTACAAATTGTCCTCACCAACGACCCACAAGGAGTTGTGAGATCTTAATGTGTTTACTGATTACCAGTGCCCTGCTGCTCTTTAGCTTTTACTGTGTTTTTCTGACCCAGTTGCCTCCTGCCCCCACATCAGTTCTTCTGGGACAATTGGATGCCAGACGGAACTCTTTTTCAATGTGTACATATACTCAATCCCCTGACTGCCAGTATCCGTCAGGGTATGGCTCTGTCTTCTTCTCCTCTTAGCTGTCCAGTTTCTACTGAGGTTAGCAACAGACTCTCTCTTCTGCTTCCTGCTTTGCAACTCCCTACACCAGTCACAATCATATGTGCAGGCTCTGCAAGCATTGACCGCATCGCAGCCTTGCTGCGGCAGAACAATCTGCGCGGAACCCCCGAAGTGCTTGTGCTCCCAGAAACCAAATCGGCGTTCCCAGCTCCACCATTCACCTGCCGTTCTCCAAAAACACTATACAATGGTCTAATGATATATAAACAATAACTCAGTATGTTTCACGAACTCTGATGGCACTGCAGTTGCCTGCTGTACCTACAATTAGTCGAGTTAGTATTAATTAAATTATGGGTAAAATCCCCTCAAAATGGGACAAAATTCCTTTTTGGATAGCTCCACAGATTAATCAACTTGAAGCAGAGTTTCTCCTTATGGGACCACAGGAAAAACATAGAATGTTAACTATGTGCTTACCTTTTGGGATGGTATCACAAATAGGTGACTATGCGACTGGGGCACAGTCTTTGCTGCAGTCTATACCATAATGCATGGTACTCAATCTATGGCAGTTTTACTGGAGGTGTTGAGACAAATACAAAATGAATGCAGGGTAGCTTCTATCCTGGATTTGGGGATGAAATTAATGGGTAGTTTTCCTACCGTATCCTCAATGATTCCAGCCAAGGCAAAGCAGCAGCTTTGGCTATACGCCAACGTCTCATGTAGGTTGCACCAGCTGACAAGGAATGTGAGCTACCTATATTTATTTTTGAGGTATATATCTTGTTTCTTTTGGGACCCATCGTTTAAACGATACGAAAGAGGAGGGTGTTCTGAATGTAGACAGGGTGAGTATGTGAAACAGAAAAATTACTCACTACATTAGTTTGAAGATAAAGAAGAAAGAAAAGCCTCTGCAATCTATGCCCCAATTTCAGAATAGGAAAGTTGCAGGTATTACCACAAGGTATGCTCAAACATGAATAACTCTTCTCCTGAATAGTAGGTGGGTGGCGACTCTCCTTGACAGCACGGCAGAGATCACTATAGTGTGCCAGAATCTCCAGGAGTTTCTGGCTGTTTAAGCGTCTGATAAATACATTGAAATTGAAACCCTAGACAGGTGTGTCAACCCTCGAAATAGATTATATAATTTGTAAATACAAATTGATGGTGACATATAGCGCACCATTTGGATAACATTCTGTAAAAATGTACCATTATCATATGATATTCCTTCGTCCGAGGTCGATTGGGCCCCCCCCCAGAGCTTATAAGAACATCCCACAAAGTGAGGATGTGATATTACCCTAATTTTTTGAGTTTGTCCCTCACACACTCAAACAAGCTGATGCAACAGGATGGGCTCTCACACAAGCCCCTGCACTACACCACAATCATGTCGGCTGGGATAAAGATTCTCCTTATCATATCATACTCATATGGTCCAGCCCACAAACGCTACCACAATACCCAATTAAATGGGATGTAAAAGCACCTGCTATAGAAATACTTGCCCAATTAGAATACCAGGGGGTAATTGAGCCCTGCGTTTCCTAAATGAATAATCATCTTTTTCCAGTGCTCAAACCAAACTAATCAAACCGTATAGTCTTAGAACGATTGACATTTGAAAAGTCATACATGCACATTTGTGATACAAAATACACAGATTACTGCCCTTATTAATAATATAGTCCATAAAAAAATATAAAAAAACTTTGGATCTGGGACTGGACTGCTATCTCGACACTAAGCGCTTAAAGTTGCTTTTTCTAACTTCATATAGGATATAAGAACAGTCCTGGACTGTTTGCTGCACACATTGTGCTAATTCTATATGATATTGACCCGGAGGCATTGTCCTTTGTAGATGATATCTACCTTATGGGTGATGACTTAAACACTCATATAGCCGGGTAGATCACATAATTTTGAGATCTGCTAAACATGGATGCAAATTTAAATTTAAGAAATCAAATATAGGATTTCTCAGTGCCTTGTTTCTTTGATCCAAAGATACCAATGAGGGAAAGGGCCTTACACCACACTTCCCGGAGAAATGTGGTCTGCTTCAACTACCATATACACTGTAAAAATGGCAATCCTTTTCAGTTATTCCCTAATTTTGGCAGAACATACATTCCTGATTATGCACAACAAATTAAATCATTAATATATCCTGATTTTTCTCTCTTACATTGGACATCATACCATACAGACATACTTAGATCACTACAAGCTGACTTGCACTCTACACAACACTTACATACAATTATCAATATTACAAACCTGGCCATCCGTATAGTCGCGGTGCCATTGGCTTTACATATGTCACCTTTAATGAAGGTGAGACAGTGCCGATTGCATTTATATTCCAATGCGGAAATGCATTTTGCTTCCACTGAATAAATACTGGCTGCGGTTCAGATGGCTGTCATTAAGGAACGGCGACTTGCACAAGTAAAACGCATAATTATCGTTGTTCCCATTACAGCCTTAGAGGCTGTAACAAAAGCCAAAGTTCCTAATTCTATAGTCCTATATCTACAGTGGATACAGTGTGCCACATCCTTAATGGCTACGGATGTAGACTTTGTCTTGCACCCATCTCTACAAACACAGGAATTTCTCCAATATGAACATGTATATCTCATGCCCAGCAACATTTAGTCTCTTGAACAGCATAAATAAATTGGTTATACTAATGATCTAGCACAGCCTGCTAAAGGCACCAATCACCAATATTCAGCTGCATGCACCTACATTCATGGTGTGGTGTGGAATGGTAAATTCCAACCACAAAAATCTTGCACGCAGCCCTTAGGTGACTGGTTTGTACAATTGGCTGAAATGAAAGCATTAATTCTTGCACTGGAAAATACGGATCCTGGATTTCTCACACTTATAGTGTGCAATTTATGTTATTGTATCCAGCTCTTTAATGATAATATACATTATTGGCGCCTGAATGAATTCAGAGATTCTAAAGGAAACACTATAAAAGCATCAATTGCTTTAGATGAAGGTGGTGGACCTTAACGATAGGTTGCTACAGGCTCATGTTATTCATTCATTGAGCCATCAGCGTGCTGCAACACACGTTATAGGGAGTTCTTTGGCAGATGAAGCTGCCAAATCTGCAGTTTTGACTGCAACAGTTGCTGCGAATACTCGTTCTCATACGAGGGTAGATGAAGATATCTTGGCTGATATTAATGCTACACGCCCCTTTGTCTAGATACTTTTTAGCTAAATATACTTAACGTTGAAGCGAACAAAATGTTCACTTTGTTATAATTCCAGGGGTTGATGATCGGGTGATTCCCAACTAGGACCCCGGACGAGCCTTAGTGATAGCTGCGCATGAAGGAGTTGTTTCTGCATATGCTGACATGGCAGCCTCAATTTCCTTATTACAATGACATTATTGGTGGCATTGCCTATACAACTAGGCCAAGAAATAAGTCCTTTGTTGTGCCATTTTTCAACAAAGTAAGGGTTCTACCGTGGCTGACCCACTGCAGGTACACCTTTTGATTTCCAACAAACTGTTCAGCTGCAGTTATTTGGACCATTCTGGTCCTCTTAATTCAGGTGGTGAATTTAAATGTATCCTACTTACAGTTGCTTCTTGCTCAAGGTTCCTCTGGGTGTGGCCCCAATGTTCAGCTGACGCTCGCACTGTTATTAAAGATTTGCAAATCTTTAGCGGAACATATGCATGTGCTACATTCAACTCGGACCAGGGCCCTGCATGCACATCAGAAGCATATAGTGACTCTATGGTCCTCTTTAGCATCAAAATGTATGCTCCAGAGTCCAGACCTTGATGGTCCAGACATTGTGGCGGTAGCCATGCCGTTTGAAGTAAATGATCGTTCTTCTGTCTTACAGTATTTGCAACACTTCAGTGATGAACAAGTTAATAAACAGTTGAAGATGTCTGTCTCTGACGAAATCAAGGAGCAGCCAGAGCCTTCCAGCCGGATTCCACAAGTTCGGAATCTTATGTGTGAAAAGACTGCAGTGAAGAAGGAATTTGACCCATCATATCGTACATTCGAAGGGACAAGAACAAGAGCCAAGAGCCATGAAATTGCCACCGCTTGCTAGTTGTGAAGGCAATTGCTTTGTCTCTATTGATCAAGAAAATGTGTAGCATGTTGCTGCTTCTAAATAGCAGGCCATGAGGACTCCTTGGTAGTTCCCGAACTTTTTTTGTTACCATACAGAAAGTTCCCCTACAGCTTATTAGCAACATAGAAGCTATTTCTCCCTAGCTGGGAGGATGGGGGGGGGGCTGTGAATGAACTTCAATTGATTTCTTATTACAATGCCAGTCAAACTGCTTTATTGCCAGCCATATGACTGAAGTGAGTACTGTACTTGCTACTACGTCTCCTGCAGGAGTCATTTGTGATGATTTGCATTTTGAGGTATCTACTAACTCTCTTTCTACACCTGTGGTTCCTGTTATTCAACAAACCATTTCTGGTTATTTCGGAGTACTAGACGTTTTTTTTTATCGGACTCTTCTTTCTGAGACTTCTAACATTCTAGACCCTAGTACCACACAGGCGTGTGTTTTCCTTTCATGGCTGAAATGCACTAATCTGGTCTCTCCTTGGATATATGTTTGAATAACACTTTCCTTAGTTTTTCTATTTCTTTGGATTGTATTTATGACTGTTTTCTTTTTGCTAATTAGTCGACATTACCTTCCAGAACGCTCTGTCACAGAAATGGCAGATGAGGTGTTAACGCCTTTCTTCTCTTCACATAAAGTAAGGAGAGACTTGTCCCTTGTGAACATTTCAGCTGTCCCAGTAACTGATGGAATTGTATGGGATAAGGTCCCCTATGATATTTTTGGTCTTATAGGAATTTGGCAGATATAGCGATGAATTCAAATATTTTCTGGCAATGATTTATGAAAATCAAAATCATTCTATTTTAAACTTGTCCGCACACCACCAAAGAAACATAAGTTAATGCAAACCAAGCTAATATATACAGATTCGTTTTTCACACAATTAGCATAGCACAGCTATGAGTATTGGAAAGATATCACAAGTAAAATCAATTTGAGTTACCAAACATTGGCAGGTTCAGGGAACTGGCACCTTATTTAGAGCATGCTTGATTCAGACACAAATCATTTTTCTAAATGAAACAGTTCAACAGACTGCATGTTTAGGACTTGCTAAAATGAAAGACATAAATTCACCTAGTAATCCTTCTATTGCCCCATTTGACAATTGCCAACATTTAGCAAATTACAGCAAAGAACAGCTCAAAATTATGGTGCAAAATGGTACATTCAACTCTACACTTTTGTGTCCAAGCAGGTGGCTATTGTTGCCAGTAGACACAAGTAGTTGTTATGCTTATTTTTTAAATTCCACACCACCGTTTAAGGCAAGCAGATATGATACTCACTTTCCCAGTCTCAACACTCAGGAATAGCCACCACTTATATGGTAGGGAAATTGTGCCAACAATGGCTGAAACATTCCACACTGTCTACAATATAACAACATCTTTATGCCACTTTTAAGGAAATTTAGAAATTGTCACAGATAGAAGCAGCTGCACATTTCAGCCACATTGATCAAGATAATTTGGATAATGTACTTCTTGTTTTTGGCAATAGCATTAATACGCTGTCTTCTCCCATTTACAGTTTGGAAAACATGATGTTGTCTGTATTGATATTAAGCAAAATGAAATGTCTTCATTATACCCTGGGCAAAGTCAGCTTAGATCTATTATGCAATTTAGTTGGACACTTCAGGTATTAAAATCTGGCTGAGTGCCATGGCGTTATTTGAATTCTACACAACTATTCTTACTTTTTAACCCAAAACATAACCAGAGACTTATGGCAAAAAAGGATGCAGCTTATACAATGTTGCACATCGAGAAGTTAGAACAACTGCCTTTCAAAGTAGCTGAAACACCTTCAGTGGTGTGGTTAATAGATGGCATTATATCATTGTCAATTCCAACATTCTAGTTTACATCTTGCATCAAACATTTCTTGGTAGGTAGATAAGGACTCTTGGGGGGGAGCTTCTGTCACGGGTTAGGGTTACGTCCTTTTGATTACCATTGTGAAAGGGCAGACAGAGAGGTAGTCTTTACTGGAAACAAATGCAACTCTTCCGGTGGCCATTCTGAAATGCACCGTACCCTTGCATTGGCATCAGCGTGTGAAACGCACCATGCGAAACGCACTGTACCCCTGCATTCGCATCAGCATGTGAAACGCACCGTACCCCTGCATGTCATACTCAGCTACACGGCAGTGGGCCTGCAACATCTCTTGAATTGTCTAGAGGTCTATGCAAAAAAAAAATGTCTCTCAATAAACTTAAATAAAACAAGGACCATGACAATAAACAAGAATCGAAAAAAGCCCTACCAGTGACTCCTGGGTAATAAACATGTCGAGTCAGCAGAGGCTTACAAATATCTGGGTATATATATATATAGACAAAGATGGTCTAGCCAACAGCCAGCAACAGGAGATAAAAAGGAAAGGGATGATTCTTGCACTCTCTCTGAAGGGAGTCTCAGCCAAATTACTGGGCCCCACTCTGAATCCACTTTTGATTGTAGCCCGGGCCAAAATATTACCTTCTATTACTTACGGCACTGAGGCACTGTGCGGGAGAGCTAGAAATCTGCTGGATAAAACAGTTGTTAAAGCATATAGAACATTGTTCAGCCTCCCGACCTACACTTCACCGGCACAAATTTGTCGGGAGTTTGGCCTCATAAAGCAAACTTGGGCTAGCTACGGTGCTTTCATTAACTGCTGGCACAAGATTAGGTCAGCAAACCCTAACACATTAAACTACCTCCTCTGGCAAGAGATCCAACAGAGGCCGAAATCACCCGCAGGCCAATATCTTGAGGAGGCTTTGATGATCACAGGCCTCTCCCCCTTATGGGACACACACTGCCTCCATTCGGCGTTCAAAAAACCGGTGCGGAAGACGCTGAAGACACTCTCCTTGCTAGAGGATAAGGCGACCTTCTCGCTTAGAGCGCATGCCTGGATGACCTTGGCCACATATAAGTACTTAGCCCCACAACATTACTTTAATCTGGGATATTCAAAAATACTGAAACAAATTTTTTTAAAGTTCAGTCATGGAGTGTTACCAACTATGCAGCAGCTCCCACCTTGGAAAAGGGAGCAGGCTTTTACTCTCTGTAGTCTGTGCAACAAGGATCTGGGCGACATCATTCACACAATCTGCACCTGTACGGAGCTGTGTCAAGAAAGGAGACCGCTGCTTAAAATTCCCCTCAATCAAAGAGGTATCAGGACAAGGAGACAAGCTGTCCTGGCATGCTTTGAACCCTCATCACCACAACTGAACACTAGGCTAGTTAAATTTCTCGAAGCAGCTCGCTTAAAAATGCCAAACTGATCGTCACTTTGTAGACAATTGCTCTATGGGGGATATTTCACTAAGTGACTGGATAAATCTCACAGCGGACTGCATCTTTTCACAGGCAGTAAAGACAAAAACACCTGGGACATTAAAACTGCATTGACATAGAAAGTCTTTTGCAGCTCACGTTGCGACGCTCATGAGGGAGCATGCACTTTTAAATATGGAACATTTTAATATGTTTGTATTATTTGTATGCATTGCAATGGTTTTAAGTAACTATGCAAATAAAGTTTTACCTAGTCTACCTAGTTTACCTAGCCTGCGTGTGAAATGCACCATGTGAAACGCACCGTACCCCTGCATTCGCATCAGCGTGTGAAACGCACCGTACCCTTGCAATGGCATCAGCGTGTGAAACACACCATGTGAAACGCACCGTACCCCTGCATTTGCATCAGCGTGTGAAACGCACCGTACCCCTGCATGTGAAACGTACCATGTGAAACGCACCATACCCCTGCATGCACATCAGCGTGTGAAATGCACCGTACTCCTGCATTGGCATCAGCGTGTGAAACGCACCATGTAAAATGCACCGTACCCCTGCAATCGCATCTGTGTGTGAAACGCACCATACCCTGCGTGTGAAACGCACCGTACCCCTGCATTTGCAACAGCGTGTGAAACGCACCGTACCCCTACTTTCCGGCGTGTGTGCACATCGTATCACTATCAATCAATCAATCAAAGACATTTATAGAGCGCACTACCTACCCGTAGGGTCTCAAGGCGCTTGGGGGGGGGGGGTGCCGCTACTGCTCGAACAGCCAGGTCTTGAGCTTCTTCCTGAAGGAGAGTTGGTCTTGGGTCAGGCGCAGGTCGCCGGGAGGGAGTTCCAGTCTTGGCGGCCAGGTAGGAGAAGGACCTTCCTCCTGTAGTGGCTCTGCGGATGCGTGGGACGGCGGCGAGGGCGTGGCTGGCAGATCGGAGGTGGCGTTTGGGAGCGTAGAAGTTGATGCAGTTGTTGAGGTAGCTCGGGCCTTGATCGTGGAGAGCTTTGTGTGCGTGGGTAAGGAGGCGGAAGGTGATTCTCTTGTTGACCGGGAGCCAGTGCAGGTCTCTTAGGTGTCCGGAGATGTGGCTGTGTCGTGGGATGTCGAGGATGAGTCTGGCTGAGGCGTTCTGGATGCGCTGGAGTCTCTTCTGGATCTTGGCAGTGGTTCCGGCGTAGAGTGCGTTGCCGTAGTCCAGTCGGCTGGTGACGAGGGCCTGGGTGACGGTCTTCCTGGTCTCTGTGGGGATCCACCAGAAGATCTTCCGAAGCATGCGCAGGATGTTGAAGCACGACGAGGAGACGGCGTTGACTTGCCTGGTCATAGAGAGGGAGGAGTCCAGGATGAAACCCAGGTTGCGTGCGTGGTCTGTCGGTTTGGGTGCGGTGCCCAGGGCGGGGGGCCACCAGGAGTCGTCCCAGGCGGAGGGCGAGGAGCCCAGGATGAGGACCTCCGTCTTATCTGAGTTCAGTTTCAGGCGGCTCGTCATCCACTCGGCTACCTCTTTCATCCCTTCGTGCAGGTTGGCTCTGGCGGCGGCGGGGTCGTTGGTCAGGGAGAGGATCAGCTGGGTGTCATCGGCGTAGGAGATTATGTTGAGGTTGTGTTGGCGTGCGATGGCCGCGAGGGGGCTCATGTAGACGTTGAAGAGAGTAGGGCTCAGTGAGGATCCTTGAGGGACGCCGCAGATGACTTCGGTGGCCTCTGACTTGTACGGTGGTAGGCGGACTCTTTGTGTTCTTCCGTCGAGGAAGGAGACGATCCATTCCAGTGCCTTCTCCTGGATTCCGACGTTGCTGAGGCGCTGCACTAGGGTGCGGTGGCAGACCGTGTCGAAAGCCGCGTAGAGGTCTAGGAGGATGAGGGCCGCTGTTTCTCCGTTGTCCATCAGGGCTCGGATGTCGTCAGTGGCGGCGATGAGGGCGGTCTCGGTGCTGTGGTTGGCACGGAATCTGGACTGCGATGGGTCGAGGGATCCATTCGTCTCGAGGAAGGCGGCCAGCTGTTTGTTGACGGTCTTCTCGATGACTTTGGCTGGAAACGGGAGTAGAGAGATGGGGCGGTAATTCTTGAGTTCGGTAGGGTCTGCTGTAGGTTTCTTAAGTAGAGCGCTGAGTTCGGCGTGCTTCCAGCTCTCGGGGAAGGTGGCGGTGTCGTATGAGGTGTTGATGATGTCCCGCAGGTGGGGTGCGATAACAGCGTCAGCTTTGTTGAAGACGTGGTGAGGGCAGGGGTCGGTCGGAGATCCGGAGTGGACGGAGTTCATCATGTGGACGGTGTCTTCGGTGTTGACCGGGGTCCAGGCGCGGAGGGTGGTGGTGGGTGGTGTTGCTGCGGTCGTGGCGTGCGTCAGTTGAGTGCTGAAGCTGTTGTGTATGTCCGCGATCTTGTTGTGGAAGTAGGAGGCGAGGGAGTTGCAGAGGTCTTGCGATGGGGTGATGTCGTTGTTTCCGGCGTTGGGGTTGGAGAGCTCTTTCACGATGTTGAAGAGTTCCTTGCAGTTGTGTGCGTTGTTGTCCAGTCGGTTCTTGAAAGCCGTTTTCTTGGCGATGCGGATCAGTTGGTGGTGTTTCCGGGTGGCGAGCTTGAGGGTGGTCCTGTTGTCCGGCGTGGGTTCCTTTCTCCAGGCTTTCTCGAGGGCTCGGCAGTTCTTCTTGGAGCTCTTGAGTTCGTCGGTGAACCATGGGGCTCTCTTACTGCCGGGTCTGCTGGGCGGGATCCTCAGAGGGGCGAGTTCGTCTGCGCATTTGCTGATCCACTTCGAGAGGTTGTCGGCGGCCTGGCTGGGGTTCGCTGAGCTGGCCGGAGGGTGCTGGCTCAGGGAAGCGGCGAGCTGGTCGGCTGTGATCTTGTTCCAGCTTCTACGGGCACCCTGTTGTTGGTGGTGGTGGATCGTCGTTCTTCTGAAGTTGAAGTGGATGCATCTGCGGTCCGTCCAGTGGAGTTCTGTGGCGTGGCTGAAGGCGATGTCTTTGCTGGATGAGAAGATGGCGTCGAGTGTGTGTCCGGCGAGGTGGGTGGGGGTGGACACCAGCTGCTTGAGTCCAAGGTTGGCGAGGTTGTCGAGCAGGGTGCTGGTGTTACAGTCGTTGTTGTTCTCCAGGTGGAAGTTGAAGTCCCCCAGGAGGATGTAGTCAGCGGAGGGGAGGGCGTGCGGGCTGACGAAGTCGGCGATGTCCTCGCTGAATTGAGTGCGTGGTCCCGGAGGTCGGTAGATCAGGGTGCCTCTGAGGGTGGTCTTCGGGTCGGTGTGGATCTGGAAATGCAGGTGTTCGGCGGAGGGTGGGGTGTTGTCGGTGCTGGTCGTGATGCGGATGGTGTTCTTGTGGATGATGGCGATGCCTCCTCCCACCTGGTTGGCGTTGCGGTCCCTCCGGGTGATCTTGTAACCTTCTGGGATGGCGATGGCGATGTCGGGCGCTGAGGAGGCGTTCATCCAGGTCTCCATGATGAAGGCAACGTCAGGGGCTGTGGCGTCTAGGAGGTCCCAGAGTTCGATGGCGTGTCTGTGGAGGGAGCGGGTGATGTAATTGTATGGTGCCATACGTGAGCGCGTGAAACACAACGTACACGTGTGTGGATCTCAAAATTACTTAGGGGACACAAAGGGGACGAGTCGTAGGCCCTGAATGCATCCTGGGTGTCATGGATACTGAGTTTTGAGTAGCTATGTGTCCAACAGGTGTCCTGCAAAAGTCAGTTGGCCCAAAAAATACATTGTTGCAAAATGATTGTTGAGCTGAAGCTCAAACTTTAAAAGATGCGAATGCGTGTCAGAGCCGTATGTTTAAAGGGATTTGAGGAAACGTACAATGTGAACGTATCTGACCTATAACTCTGTACTCCTCGAAGTGAAAGCCCCTCAGCAGCACTGATTTAAGGCAGCATGAACCCCTGAGAGGGCACTTGCCTGCACAACATTGGAGTGGACCACACTGCTGCTGTCTCTGCATCTTCTGGCATATCATGGCACGTACTATGGAGAGGGCCCCAGCCTTCACAGAGGAGGAGAACCAGGCCCTGCTGGACAGCTTCCTACCACAGTACAGCAAGCTTTTTCTGAGACCAGAGGAGCAAGTGAGTGCTGACTCCACTACCATTGACTGTGCACCTGTTGTGTGAGTGTCACAACAGGCATTGTGTATTGGTGGGACAGACATGCAATGTGGTTTTGAGTGAGTCCCAGGGGGTGTACATGGTGGTGTCTCTCATGCAGAGCATGATGTAGTTCATGTGTGCTCACTCCTCACTTACATTGTGCTTACTGTGACATTCACTGCATAGTAAATGACACATTCAGCCGTGCCAGACCTTGATGGCTTTATTTCCAAATGTCCTGAGGTGGAACAGTGGTCCCCCCGGAATGACAGGTGACTGCACTCACAGATGTTTATGGATTGAGGGGACCTGTGGTGAGATTGTCCAAATGATGTGTACAACCTCATTGACAATGATGTGTGTGAATGTGCCTTGTCATGTGGGTGAGTGTGTATGTGATGTGTTGCACCCCTGCTGCATGGTGTATGCAGCAGCTCTACCCATCTGATGTGACAAGTAAGCAGTGCTGTGTGCTTGACTTGCAAAGCTGGCACGACACCTGTGACACCCCAGTGGCAAGTGGCACATGTGCAAAGTGAGGGTTGCATCCGCTGTTGTCAGTGACAGGCGAGTGATCTGTGCCAGAGTGTGTCTGTCTGGTATGCTGAAGGTACTTCAGTGGAGTGGGATATGTGACTGCTTGGCACGTGCTGTCCCACACCCTGCAGTTGCATGTGTTGCCCAGTGTGTGCCATGATCAGTGAGTGTGTTGCTCACGTTACGCCATCTGTTGGCTTTCAATGCCATGTAGTGCATTGGGGCTTGCACACAGGTCAAATTCACATGGACAATGATGCAAGACCTGCCAGCATCCTATGCCCTGTTCACATTATCAAAGATGTGCAAGTGTGTGCCTCTGGGACAAGGAGCAGATGTAGTGGTGTTGTTTCACTGTGTCCTCCTGACAGGTAACTGCCTACGGGAAGGGGGAAATCTGGAGGGACATCGTCAGGGCTGTCAGGTCTGCAGGGGGCCCTCGCCGTTGCCTGAGGAACGTGCAGAAGAGGTGGCAGGACATCCGGTGCAAGACCCGCCGTATCAGCCGGGTCCAGCTGAATTTGTCACCTCCACGCAGGCATGGTGGACGCCGTCACCTGACCCCCCCATGCTCCGTGCCCTGGCAGTGGTGTTCCCAGACCTCGAAGGGCAGTTGCAGGAGAGACAGCAGCAAGGAAGGGGTAGGTACATTGCTGTTTGTTGTGTTGTGTGGCACCTGCTTTTTGAAGTGCTCTGAAGCCTGGCTACACTACCACAGTTGGGGTGTCAGCTCAGACAGGTTATATGTACAGTGCCTTTTCACCTCCCCATAGTCACCAGGTGCTCATTTTCATTCCTTCACCCCCTTAACATGTGTCCCCTGGTCTGTGTGTAATCACATTTGCACATGTTCATCTAGGGTGCAAGAAAATCAGACTGCACATTGATTTCAGCATCATGTTGAAGGGTGGTCTGTGACATTTGTTGGGACCTTGCCTGTGCCATGACCTGTGCACTGTGTTGGGGCTCCATATTTGTTGGCACTGATGATGACTCTCAACATAGGAGTGTAAGGTTTCAACTGCACACCCTTGCGGCATGCATGACCTATGTAGTGTCCTCAGACATGATGTACATCAGTGGGAGATATGCATAGTGCCATGACGGTTGCACATGGAACAGTCAGCTCATTCCAGACCCACAGGTCAGTGTGCCCACTACAGTTCCCTGAGACAACCTGGACTCCTAATCATGTGTTTGTGTCAAACAAGGGCTCCCTGCATAAGCAGACAGGAACATGCACCCCTAGGTCAGGGAAAATACACAGTGGAGAAAGCAACCTAGGCGGAGTATAAAGATTGCCTACACAGTGGTTACAGGACAAAAACTCAGGGAGGACAGTTTCCAAAAAGGAGTTATACTCTTTTTGTATTGAATAAATTTATTATTAAGAAAAACAATGTAAAAAGACATATATCTGGAAGTGAATTAAAATTACATTTCAAAAATATAAATCACAATAAAAAAAAACAACAACATATATTGATTCCTTTCACAGAAATAGAAAAGGGTGGTGTGTCAAGTTGTGTGTCGACGCGTTTCGGCGGCCAGCGCCTTTCTCAAGACAGAAGACAACTTTCTAAAAATAATTTTTTTTTTTTTATTACAACATTAAACAAAATTCTTTTTTTAAAATACATATAAATCTACAAAGTACACATTTGCCTAGTTATTATAGTATACATGCTTTCGGTTAAAACAAGGGAAACTGTGCAAAATAGGTTTTTGTCCTGTTATTTAAGGCAATGCTAATACTCAAAAGATAGGAGCGAAAATCAATAGTAGCCTCCGCTTTAGCTCACATAATTCATGTTGTCGACATACATTATTTTTCAATAATAATTGAGTATAGATATTTACATAATTACATAAAAGCAGTGCATACAGTTCGTAGAAGGTCCGAGTACACCATTGTTGATAAATAATAATATAGAGTACATAGAGAATTTATATTGCAAATCATTCAATTCCTGTTTCTAACAATGACACTGAATATAACCAAAGTCTTGTTGTTTGCAAAAAACACCTGATCTAAAAATGCAGTGCTACTTATGCCTCACTATCTAGAGATCGATTAAACATTACATTGTATGTAGTTATACAGGCATTAGATATGCATTTTCTACTTTCTACTTTGTGGCATCAAACTTGTCAAGAGGGAATTATACTCTAAATAGCTTGGAAAAAGTGATAGAGATATAGAAGTTGGTAGTAAAGGCGAAAAATGGAAGATCCTGACATTTGAACCTTATGTTTATGTCTTTCGTTATAGGTTACTTTTTAAAGCAAGAAGAGACAGATCTTATTAATTCAGAGAAATTTTTAAGGTTCTGTTTATTTGTTGGTTACATAATGTTTTTATGCCTTGAGTTTGCAGTCACGGTTATTTAAGACTTATTTTGCTTACCTACAGCTGAAAGCAGCTTGTGGAACCGATATATGTTCGTTCTATTTCAGTTCTTTAGGCAATTAATGGAATCACACAGCAAAGGCGACGAAATTCTGCATTTTATGTTAGTAAGACAAAAGGCCACGTGTAAAGCTCTATTTTTATATAATTGTACAGAAAGTTGCAACATTGTGTTCTAACAATAACATACCTAATTTCGACAGCTGATACCAATATATATTCTTTGGCTGAAAGCCTGAAAAAAGGATAAACCTAAGAGAGATATATAAAAAGGGGAAATACTCTCAGGATAACATGTTACTTTACTCTCTCTCAATGTATGCACTGTTGCCTATTATAAATGTCTAAGTTACCTGGTAATGAAAACAAAGTTGCGTCGCCTCCACGGGATATGGCGAGTTAAAAAAGGGAGCCTCAAGGTTTATAGGCAGCACCTGTGTCGAGAATATGCATAAAAAACACGGTTCAAAGTTTTCTATTTTGAAAGATTTAGGTACCATAGAGGTAGGATAGGTGCTAATCTTAACTCATTATAAGAATCACTATTCCTTAAACGTAAGCCAGATGTGAACTGCTTGGGTCGGTCTGATTAATATGGTAATCGGGTTGTTCGAATCACAGTCTGGTGTAAAAAATCCACACTAGACTGGAAAAAAACAAAGATTTTGTTATTGGGTTCCCTTACATAAACGACCTTCATTTACCTCCTTGAAAAATAAAACAATTGTTGGCATCACATACATTAAGCCACGTTAAAAATTCTTCCAAAGTCTGCCTCCCATCAGTCCAGACAAAAATGATATCGTCAATGTATCTAGACCAATGGGAGACAGACTCATAGAAGGGTGCTATTTCATTGTGAATATGGCGGGCTTCAAAAGCCGCCATATAGATGTTTGCCACTGAGGGTGCCACCGAAGCCCCCATGCTGACTCCTTTGATTTGACGAAAAAGTTTTTGTCCAAATTCAAATATATTTTCCGTAAGCACCATTTGGAGAAATAAGCGCTCGTGTGCTGGTTTCTAACATTGTCCTAATTATATTGGGTCATAGGTGAAATCTGGTTCCTACACCCACCGCGTTCGTCATTATCAAGGCAACGCTGAAGAAGCAAACCTGGAACAATTCTGTTCACAATGTATGCCAACAATTGTTTTATTTTTCAAGGAGGTAAATGAAGGTCGTTTATGTAAGGGAACACAATAACAAAATCTTTGTTTTTTTCCAGTCTAGTGTGGATTTTTTACACCAGACTGTGATTCGAACAACCCGATTACCATATTAATCAGACCGACCCTAGCAGTTCACATCTGGCTTACGTTTAAGGAATAGTGATTCTTATAATGAGGTAAGATTAGCACCTATCCTACCTCTATGGTACCTAAATCTTTCAAAATAGAAAACTTTGAACCGTGTTTTTTATGCATATTCTCGACACAGGTGCTGCCTATAAACCTTGAGGCTCCCTTTTTTAACTTGCCATATCCCGTGGAGGCGACGCGACTTTGTTTTCATTACCAGGTAACTTAGACATTTATAATAGGCAACAGTGCACATATTGAGAGAGAGTAAAGTAACATGTTATCCTGAGAGTATTTCCCCTTTTTATATAGCTCTCTTAGGTTTATCCTTTTTTCAGGCTTTCAGCCAAAGAATATATATTGGTACCAGCTGTCGAAATTAGGTATGTTATTGTTAGAACACAATGTTGCAACTTTCTGTACAATTATATAAAAATAGAGCTTTACATGTGGCCTTTTGTCTTACTAACATAAAATGCAGAATTTCGTCGCCTTTGCTGTGTGATTCCACTAATTGCTTAAAGAACTGAAATAGAACGAACATATATCGGTTCCACAAGCTGCTTTCAGCTGTAGGTAAGCAAAATAAGTCTTAAATAACCGTGACTGCAAACTCAAGGCATAAAAACATTATGTAACCAACAAATAAACAGAACCTTACAAATTTCTCTGAATTAATAAGATCTGTCTCTTCTTGCTTTAAAAAGTAACCTATAACGAAAGACATAAACATAAGGTTCAAAGGTCAGGATCTTCCATTTTTCGCCTTTACTACCAACTTCTATATCTCTATCACTTTTTCCAAGCTATTTAGAGTATAATTCCCTCTTGACAAGTTTGATGCCACAAAGTAGAAAGTAGAAAATGCATATCTAATGCCTGTATAACTAAATACAATGTAATGTTTAATCGATCTCTAGATAGTGAGGCATAAGTAGCACTGCATTTTTAGATCAGGTGTTTTTTGCAAACAACAAGACTTTGGTTATATTCAGTGTCATTGTTAGAAACAGGAATTGAATGATTTGCAATATAAATTCTCTATGTACTCTATATTATTATTTATCAACAATGGTGTACTCGGACCTTCTACGAACTGTATGCACTGCTTTTATGTAATTATGTAAATATCTATACTCAATTATTATTGAAAAATAATGTATGTCGACAACATGAATTATGTGAGCTAAAGCGGAGGCTACTATTGATTTTCGCTCCTATCTTTTGAGTATTAGCATTGCCTTAAATAACAGGACAAAAACCTATTTTGCACAGTTTCCCTTGTTTTAACCGAAAGCATGTATACTATAATAACTAGGCAAATGTGTACTTTGTAGATTTATATGTATTTTAAAAAAAGAATTTTGTTTAATGTTGTACTAAAAAAAAAAATATATATATTTTTAGAAAGTTGTCTTCTGTCTTGAGAAAGGCGCTGGCCGCCGAAACGCGTCGACACACAACTTGACACACCACCCTTTTCTATTTCTGTGAAAGGAATCAATATATGTTGTTTTTTATTGTGGTTTTTTTTATTGTGATTTATATTTTTGAAATGTAATTTTAATTCACTTCCAGATATATGTCTTTTTACATTGTTTTTCTTAATAATAAATTTATTCAATACAAAAAGAGTATAACTCCTTTTTGGAAACTGTCCTCCCTGAGTTTTTGTCCTGTAACCACTGTGTAGGCAATCTTTATACTCCGCCTAGGTTGCTTTCTCCACTGTCTCCTAATCATGTGTGTCATCCAACACTGTGCCCATTGTATGTGGGTTCAGCATGGGTCTGCCTCTGTGGCATTGGTCCCTGCCATAGTTTGTATTTTTCCTGTGTCTGCTACATGTGTCCACTGGACAGGGATACAACATTTGGCTTGTGCGTACTCACACTGGGCAGTGCCTGTGTGCCTATTCACAACAATCTGTTGATGGTTCTTTGTCACAAATATGTATTGCCAGCCCCACGAGGTGATGTTGGGTTACTTTTGGAATTGCTGCTGCACAGTTTTTGTAACCCCGAGTCAGAGGTCTCACTTCTTGATCTGTATCAATCACATTGACTGAGGTATGGGGGTGTTGTGCGGGAGAGGTCTACATGGGCCCGCCTGATTTTGCCTTGCCAGGTCTGACCTGTGGGTGAGAATTGGCTGAACAATCATTCACCATGCACTGACCCTGTGATGGTGGCCAGTGATTTCATTTGGAGCTTTGCAGCCTATGTTGTTTTGTTCCAGACATGATTCAAACTCATACATCATTGCCACATGTATGTAGTTCAGATGCAACACTGTTTTGTCTTTGTGTACAGACATCTGTGTCAACATTTTGCCAGGGGATAACGGTGTGTTCACAATGCAGCAATGATTTTGTTCATCACAATTGCAGACCCATTAGTTTAGGCATTGTCCTGAGTTGGGACATATGTGCCACTCCACATGACAGCCAGTATGTTTTAAGTGCAAGCAACTGTGTCATCAGGGAATGGATGCCCATGTGAAGACTGACATATTTGAAGTTATGTCACATAAATGATAGTACCTTGGCACTCACAACACTTCTTAAAAGTTGTTCATGTTTAGAATATGTTAATATGATGATTTGTGTAAATAATACTTATGTGCCAGCATGAAAGATGCCTCACAAGGTAGTTCACACAAAACAACATTTCTACTTTCATTCAAGACGCTGGCTCCTTTTCAAAGAGGCCAGTGTTAAAATGGTGTGCCTTGATCTCCATATACATGTTCCCACAGTGGTCTTGGGGTTTTGAAAGTCCTTTGTTGTCGATTATACAAACTAAGGAGTGTCAAGACTTCCAGACCTGCGCTGGCTCATGTATATGGACAATCTGCAACGCCATTTGTTTCTAACAGTGTTTTATTTAGAAGGGTGCCAGCTTTTTCAATGAATGTGGAAATATTTCTTGGTATGCATTTCCTTGTGAGACATCTTTCATGCAGGCATATAAGTGTTCTTTTCTCAAAAAGGTGAATTACCACATTCAATACATGTAGATTGTTTAACGTTTCATGAGTCCCAAGGTACCAACATTTATTAAAATTTTGGCCTATGTACTTACAGGGCTCTGAGTGGGGTGACACCTTGGGCAGCGATGTTGTTTAGTTTGCCCTGAGGGGCACCACTACTGTTTCTTTCTTGGTGAACAAGAGGTGTCATCACTTCATTGTATTGATCTGCTCTCCTGTAAACAAACACTAGATTCTCTGTGTATTTCTCATTCAAGTTGTGGCCTGGTGTGTTCTTTGGATCATTGTGTCCAAGTAGCATCGTGTCTATACCAACTGGGCAGTACAAGGCTCAAATATGTGCAGAGTTATCTGGCTGTAAGTCATGATACATGGCATGATTTGCAGTGTGACCTATTAATTTTGTGATCATGTGTCAGATGTGTACAGGTGACTGATGCATTTCTGTTTCTTCTCCTTGCCCACAGCATCATCACCCGAAACTGGAGGAGACAGCTGCACGGACCAGGAGGAGGGACCCAGCCACAGTGCCACCAGCGTGGAGGAGTCAGAGGGAGCCAGTGGCACAGTGGGTGAGGGGAGTCGGTCTGCGGACCTGTAGGAAGGCAAAACATCTTACCACACAGATTATCCGATTCTGACTTCCAGGAAAAGGGGGAATTTGCAGCAACACCGGGCAGCAGCACCGAGTCTGTCCCCGCACCCTCCAGCACCATCTCCACCCTCCCAGTTGCTCCCGCCCGTTCTGTCCATGCAGCCCCCATGTCTCCTTCAGCTCCAGCACCGCAGCCCCTGCCCCTGTCACCCCTGCTGCCCTCAGTACGGAGTCTGTGGATTTACTCCGCCGGTTACAGGTTGGTCAGACATCGATGCTGAATGTCCTCCATGGCCTCACACAAATCCTGACACAGTTGTTGTCTTTCATGGAGGGCATGTCAGCAACGATGTCTGACCACTGAGGAGGATACGTCCACCCCTGCACCCACCACACCTACCCTTATCACTCCTGTCCCTGCGGTTCCTGGTCCTGCCCCCGATGATGCCCCCCAAGGGTCAACATCCCATTAGCTACTCCATGTGCAGGCAAGTTATGGGTACACGGCCTACCCAACGTCCCCCTACAAGGACATTTGTGTGGACTGGCCATTGGCCTTATTTGAGCACTGACTCATTTTTACACATCTTATTTTTTCCAGCTGAATAAAGACTTTTATTTTACGTTCAACACCATTGCATTTCAGGTACTTGATGTTGGTAATGAGGGGCTTGGAGTTGGTGTCGTGGTAATGTTTTGGGGTTCTGAAATATGTTTTTTGTTGATGGTCATGAGGTGGACCATGGTATCAGTGAGCCATCACAATGTCTCTGCAATTAATCATTGGTTGTGTGTGTTCGGTTTGACTAGAGACATTGTCCCAAGGAGTGTTCCTTCCTCTGTGGCACCTGACATCTTCACTGCAGACAGTTGCACAATTGTTGTGCTGACATGTGTGCACATTTCCTTTTTTGGTAACGGTTCCCTTCAACAATGGCCATGCCTGCTCACAGATGTCTACAGCTCATGCGTCTGTGCCATGCTTGCAACTCACTGTACTTGTGTTTTGAGTATGTACAAATGCCTTCATGGACACATTCACCCTTTTCACCACTATGCATGTGTGTAATCACAGCCTACCCCTATGTTGGGAATTGTTATGCAGGGTATTTGGGCACATGACTCACAATTTTGTGGATTGTATCTATAGGGTTTCAACCCTATTCCTTCCATGAGAGGCTACATCTTGGTGGTCTGACCACCACCTGGACATTCATATCTGTCCTGGGATGTGCGTGACATTGTGTGTTCCCTTTCGCTCTCTTTGTTTGGTAGGCTGTTACATCACTATACACTATTGTGTCATGATGGTAGGGTGTGTATTTCACCTGCAGCCTCCATGGGTGGGTATGCATGTAGAATTTGACATCACACCCACATGTGGTGTGTCACGCAGTGTGTGAAAGTAATCCATCCTCCAGGGAGTGGGACAGTGCTGTAAGTGATGTGTCGCTATGGCACTATCATTATAGTCACACATTAGGGATGTGCACATACCCCCATGTAGTTGTTGTATGCTGATGATGATGTACCCCCATATATCTGAGCACTGCTGGTAGTCATATCTACCCACCCCTCATATGTCTAGGCACTGCTGGGAGTCATATCCACCCACCCCTCATATGTCTGGGCACTGCTGGGAGTGATATCCACCCACCCCTTATATGTCTGGGCACTGCTGGTAGTCATATCCACCCACCCCTTATATGTCTGGCCACTGCTGGTAGTCATATCCACCCACCCCTCATATGTCTGGGCACTGCTGGGAGTCCTCTGCACCCACCCCCATACTGTTGGCCACTGCTGGTAGTTATATCCACCCAGCCCTCATATGTCTGGGCACCGCTGGGAGTTCTCTGCACCCACCCCCATACTTTTGGCCACTGCTGGTAGTCATATCCACCCACCCCTCATATGTCTGGGCACTGCTGAGAGTCCTCTTCACCCACCCCTATACTGTTGGCCACTGCTGGTGGTCATATCCACCCACCCCTCCTATGCCTGGGCACTGCTGGGAGTCCTCTGCACCCACCCCCATACTGTTGGCCACTGCTGGTAGTTATATCCACCCAGCCCTCATATGTCTGGGCACTGCTGGTAGTCATATCCACCCACCCCTCATATGTCTGGGCACTGCTGGGAGTCATCTGTACCCACCCCATACTGTTGGCTACTGCTGGTAAGTCATATCCAGCCACCCCTCATATGTCTGGCCACTGCTGGTAGTCATATCCACCCACCCCTCATATGTCTGTGCACTGCTAGGAGTCCTCTGCACCCACCCCATACTGTTGGCCACTGCTGCTAGGCATATCCACCCACCCCTCATATGTCTGGGCACTGCTGGTAGTCATATCCACCCACCACTCATATGCCGGGGCACTGCTGGAAATCATATCCACCCACCCCTCATATGTCTGGCCACTGCTGAGAGTCATATCCACCAACCCCCATACTGTTGGCCTCTGCTGGGAGTCCTCTGCACCCATCCCCATACTGTTGGCCACTGCTGGTAGTCATATCCACCCACCGTCATAAGTGTGGGCAATGCTAGGAGTCATATCCACCCAACCCCATACTGTTGGCCTCTGCTGGGAGTCCTCTGCACCCACCCCCATACTGTTGGCCACATGGGGTTCATGGTGTGTGTGCCTCGTATGACTATTGTGATGGTGTCATACGCGAGCGCGTGAGACACACCATACCCCAACATTCCTGGTGTGTGTGTGCCTCGTATCACTATTGCAATGGTGCTGTACGCGAGCGCGTGTAAACGCAAAGTACCCCAACATTCATGGCGTGTGTGTGCATCGTATCACTATTGCAATGGTGCCATAGTCGAACACGTGAAACGCACCGTGCCCCAATATTCATGCCGTGTGTGTGCACCTCGTATCACTATTGTGATGGTGCCGTACGCGAGAGTGTGAAATGCACCGTACCCCAACATTCATGGCGTGTGTGTGCGCCTCGTATCACTATTGGAATGGTGCTATATGCGAGCGTGTAAGACGCACCGTACAAGTACACTTCTGTTGTTGCGGTACGTTGTTCTCACCGTATGCGCCATCGTCGGTTTCTGTGCACCAGGTTGTAGGCGTTCAGGACTGGGATGACACGGACGATGGGGTTCATGGCGTGTATGTCGCGTACCGGGGATGAGGTTCGGCTTGGACTCTGCTTTTACAGACGTTTTTGGGTTGCGTAGAAAAAGGGTTGTATGGAAAGGCGTAGGGACGAATCGTACTTGCTGGGCCAGAAACTGCTGCTTGATTACGTACGGACGTATTGTAATGCGTGTTCCGGATATAATTCGCACAGATTTTTTGGTCTTACGGTATTTGGTGCGATTTGTATGGAGATCTGCTTTGGATACGATTCGTACTTCATCGTACGTACGGGAATGTTTACGGGTACGATTTGTAGGGGAAATATGCTCCATACGGATATTTGTAAGGGATCTTACCGATTCGGAATCGACCCTAAAATGTATAGTTTAACTTGGTAGAATGACTCATTTAGCTGAAGAATAATAACATGATTGAGTTACATCAAAAAGGATAACCGAAAATGGATGATTAAATGAGAAATTATCCTATCTGTCTAATTGAATGTTTTTATGTTTCCTGAACTACAGGAATCAGCTTTAAAACATGAGAATTTTTTTTTATTCTTCATGAAAGTTCATGTAGGCATTATAAATTATTTTTCTCTTTAGCTAAAATATTGTAGGCCATAGAAATGCTAGGGAATGTGATACCGTACTCCGGTCCTTGTAGTGTATCAAACTCTTCCTAAAGAATATGGATATTAGTTTATTTCTGAATAGAACATTATAGGGTTTTTCCTGCCTAGGCGAAGGATGTAGTAGACTCAGATGAAACTGTATCAATATTTATGTACAAATGTAGCTATAGTTCTTCCCTTTCCTCTCTAGGAAGTTATACAATGCTTAGACAAAGCATGCTCAGAAAATATCTTTAAAGTCATTGTCAGGAGATCATCTTCCTATAGTCACTGTCCAATGGAGAAGATTGTAGAGAGTTGTAATAGAAATATTTTATCAGAGATAAAGAGGAACTGTACTATAAAATCAACTGTGGGAAAGTGTTTGTCGACTGGTTCACAAGAATGGTGACCTGTCCCTGTGTTTGTGGTATGCTGTATGCCGTGCTGATTCCTGATTACTCTGGCTGGCATATCCTGCAAATCCTAAAGACTTTCCTGAAACTTTGCACATCATCGGTTGGTGATGCTGTTCGTGCTATACCCCAACAGCCATGGGGTTAGCTTTTCTGACTAATTGCACACTGTGCAATAGTATTTCTGTTTCGTAACGCTGATGCGTTTTCTTTCACTCTCCCTCTTCTGTACCTTTTGTTCTGACGTATTTGACCATTCTGTTATGCCTATGGTGGGTCGAATTTGTAACAATTTGTGAACCAAGTGATGACATTCTATTTTGTATTTATGATTGACCATTCATATTTTAAATAACAAAGAGAAAATATATTAGTAAAGAATAGTCTGTGTGAGTTATTTTTTAGGCTATTTCTTCAATGTAGGTCCTCATGAGGGAATAGCTCTCCGTTTTTCATTGCTTAGTACCTTTTAGCTCTACCAAAGATCCATCTGAAGACCTTTGATATTGCTTACTGAATAATAATGACTTATGGCCCGTCATTAGAATTATGCTTTTATTAGTTTTATAGTGATTGGTGTGAGATGTAAAGTGATATAAACCCCCACCGCTTCCGTTGCATCACTTCTATATTTAAAAAAATCAATATTACTTACCCTAAAATCAATATTCTTGACATCGATATTCTTGCTGACGATAATTCCATATCAAGATATTTTAGACCACATTTTTCGGCGTGGGGATATTTTTTCGATATTCTGTCTCAATACTGGGAGAGGTAGGCCTTACAATAATGAGAAACACATTTAGGACTTTTTCACTACCACAACATGTAAAACTTAAACCCACATGTCCTACTTTTTAAATACAATGCACTCAGCCCTGTGGACCTGTAGGGCGTACCTGAGGGGGATCTTATATGTAGTGAAAAAGAAAGTTTGGGCCGCACAAATGTTTTTTTTGCCAGGTCGAAATAGCAGTTTAAACTCATTTACAGGCTGCAATTGCAGGATTGAGACATGTTTTAAAGTGCAAATTCTGTTCAGCAAGGCCAACAGTAGCATTAAATTTAAAGGCAATGGGTACATGTAGTACATGGGTACATGTAGTATCATACACTAGGGACTTATAAGTAAACTAAATGTGTGTAGGTTGTTTATATCATGTTTTAGGGAGAAAGCACTCTAGCATTGGTTAGCAGTGGCAAATTACACAGAGTCCTAATGCCAATTAAAAACATATTTAGAAAGCTGAAGGGGTGAAGGCAAAAGGTTTAGGGGAATAGAATACAAAGGATGTCAGGTCTAAGAGTCCCAATTTGAAATCTACTTCATTAATAAAAATTAGGTAGGTTAAATTGTGACACACTACAATCTGACATTTTGGGAACACACCTATTAGCACACAGGTCGGTTTGTAAAATTTCCATACTGGTCACAAAAGTACTGGTTTTAAATTGCAAACAGTATTTTGCAAACAACATTTTATATATCTGGACCTTAGTTCTCTATCACAAAGAATTGTTGTAGTAAACTGTAAGTGGATGCCAGCTTACAGTACATTGGAAGAATTGTATAGCACTCGTTTTGGGGGTTTTGAAATGTTATAATACTTATGTTGAAGAAACAAATAAGAATATGGCCAAATTAGATTCTTAATTACTGTATCTTTCAAAGGAATACATGAAAACTTTCAAGATATATTACAAGTCATGCTAGGCCTGTGCACTAATACAGAGGAGATTAAGGATGAACTCTCTCCTTAATGACAATAGCAGGTCTAGCAAACTTTATTATTTCCTGTTGGGGAACAACCTGGTTAGGATCATATGCAATGCGAATGTCAAAAGCAGAGAGGGCACAGACATTTCAGCCTTTCTTTTGAGAAGCTCACACCAAGAATCATCATAAGAATACTATGAATTTGGCTGGGAAGTGTCAATAACTATATTACAACCTACCAAGATGAGCACAACTGTAAAAAGGTTTTACTGGAGACATCTGTTCTTTCAGCAAACTCTTTATTCTCTTCACTTGGTCTCTTCAAAATACAGAGCATGCTGTCTGTGTAACTGGTTTCAAAGATCACTTGAAAGATCGCTGATATCTCTAGTGTTTGTTGAAAGAGACTTGAATAATGAAGGAGAGGGACAGGCTCAGAGGAAAATACCGATGAAATGTACATATCGAAACAGAAGTACTGCGATTGAAGGAGGAAGGCTATCATATACTTTGTCTAACATTTGTATAAAATATGGGTGTATTTCATAAATATTTAGCAACCTTTTTCAAAATATATGATGCATCTACCACTTGCACAAGATTGTTTACTCTTTCATAGTTTTTTCAATAATAAAGTATTCCAAGAATAGGCATTTAAATTGATGAAGTATGTATTTTATTTGTATTTTTTCAATTTGTGTAGTTGATTGTACAAACTTGTTAATAACAATTCACTTTCTTTTGTGCACTCATTTCTCATTTAATTTAAAGATGTAGACAGACCAAGTTAACATAAAAAACAGCTTTATTCTTTTGGCTCATTTGTAATGTAGTTACCATTGTTTCAGGTAAAAGAAACATTTTCCCCACATGCATTTCACTAATACACTATAGGTCAAATTTCGTAAAATTAATTCTACATTTAACTTTAGTTTGTGTATTACAGAAAATGACCCACTGTGTTCAAGTAAACAAATGTGTTTCTTTGTTGGTGTGAACAAAGCAGCTTGTGGCTCCCCATATTCCTTTAGAACATTTCTAGTGCAGCATGAATCAACAAGAATAAAAATAATCTATGTATACGAACAAGGAAAAAGACAAAAAAATGATCTGCTTAAAACTTGTTTAGAAATCAAACAAAACACTCCTGTCTTCTTCCTACACAATATATAAATTCGGAAGAAAGTGAATTCTGTTATCAATTTTACACAAATTGATTCACATTGAATATGTGCAAATATTGTATTAAAAAAGAAGAACCATCTGACTATCCTTTTCTCTCGAGCTCTTTTCTATGACGGTCCTCAGAAAAACATTGGCATGGATAGAAAGTAACAAAAGTGACTTGCATCAGCCTGAAGTAAATTGATTTATTTTTTATGTACAAAAGGCTAAAAACAAAAAATAAAATGAATTTTTTACACTATTAATATTTTCTTAGAAAATTCTAACCACATATCTTCAACGGGTTAAGCTGTTTGCAACATGTCCACGGATGTCTGTCTATACACAAAACAGTATCCACTGAAAAAAATATAACAGTTTAATATATGCAAACTATTGCATCATGACATGAGAGCATAAGCATTTGTTCAACATTGCTTTCACTCTACCATTGACATGTGGCTTTTCATATAAAACGTTTGGACGGTGAAAAGAACAGAATACAGCAGCATTGGCAATATTAACATGCATCTGTGATAACGTCCAAGCTATTTATATTGTTACAGCATATTTCATAGTACCTGTCAAAAGCTTGCAAACTACACATGTTGTGGTACATATTTGATGCAATAAATACTGTGCTTGATCATGATTTGCTTGCTCAAAGATCCACCACAGGGTAAAATAAATATTTACATAATAGAGGAGGTGTCAATGACATATCATATGCCAAAGTTGTTGAGCTGAAAATGGCTAAACAGTACTGCTTAATAAAACAGAACTTCTTACTGTGTGACATTTTTGGTCAATTCAGAAATCTAAGACAGAGTCATTCATTAGTTTGTTTTATACAGAAGAGCACTTGACAAAAACAGAGTTCATACCTTCGGAACATGTAATGTGTACTGGTGAGAGGTAACAACCTGTGCAGAAACAAAATTTCTTGGCTTGTGCTTGTGAATTGGGTGAAACTTTACAGACATACCAATATGTCTCAAAGTAAAACAGCGTCAAAAGTGAAGTTAAGCACATCATCACTTACAGCCAGTCCAGGAAATACTGTAGTACTAACGAGAACCCTATTGATTTGAGCTTATTTTCTGGATTTCTATGACAGTGTATTAGAACCACATACTATCATGCAGATCAATTTGCTTACATTATGAAGGATCCAAGCAGCACACATGGCTGTCATTTCTTTCATTTTCTTACTTATCGAAAAATCCCAATTACAAAATGTGTCACATGTAAAAACAAATTAGACAAATTAAGTGTTAAAACATTAAGATGAATACATAAACATAATTTTGTAAACATATGGCAAGAAGATCAGCTGAAATTCAAACAGTGGATCCAATTACTGTATTATACAAACGTTTGTGTGACAACAGTGTAGGATTGTATCTCCTTAATTAGTCCCAACAGACTGAGTAGCCATTTTGACTCTTCTTCAGCAGTATCAGCTGGTAGTGAAAACAGTAACCTCCAGTCAAGTATGTGTACTGTATTTCTTAACAAGGGGTCACTGTCTTGTTATAGGCACTGACCTTAAGTACATTTTATGAGAACTGTCAGTTTGGCATAGATCTCCAGAAGGAGTCCTGTTGACACAAATGGGTCATCATCACAGGCTGTAAACAATTTTTCAAATAAATGGAAATTAGTGTTTGCATTTTACTTTTTAGTTTCCCTAACATCTTTGCCTCTGTCTTCTTTTTCTATTTTGTATTTTTCATATTTTTGTTTGTCTGGCTTAGTTACACTGTCATAGGAAGGAGGAGAGGTTGTGGAAGGGGTCATGTCTGTTTTATCTGAGGTTGAGTTTCCATTCAGCTTATCAATAACCAACTCTTCTTTGATAGGAAGGCTATTGCCAGCTCTCATTTTGTCTTTCTTGTACATGTATGATGCTTGTTTCAATGTTTTTCTCAAAAGGTAGCATCTGTAGCAGCGCTGAATAACAATAGCAGAAAGCTCCTCCTGTTTGCGTCTTAAAGTAGATGTAATTGGCTCATAGGAAACCTTTGAAGGATTTGACGCCATAAATCGTTCTTCCATTGGTAGACGAAGAGCATCCATTTCATCACCTTCACCCAAAACACGCTTTGTAAAAGCAAATAAGATGTCAAGGCAGTGAATTCTGTCACCACTTACCATGGGCAAGTCCATTGCTATAAGCTGCACTTTGTTTGGTTTTGCAACTCGAAGAGGAGGATCCAGGACATCTGCAAATTCAGACAGTTTGCTGTATTCTATGAACTGGGTTGCATCTGGATCAAATTTCTCCCAGACCTCATAGAACATTTCAAAATCATCTTCACTTAGAGGCTCAGCACTTTCTTCAGTGGCAACACTAAAGTTCTCCAAAATAACAGCTATGTACATGTTTACAACAACTAAAAAAGATATGATAATATAACTGACAAAAAAGAAAATTCCAACAGATGGATTGCCACAGTCTCCTTTAGCAGTGCTGCTTCCGGGGTGAAGTATGTAAGGGTCGCAGTCTGGCTTACCACTGTTAAGAATAGGGGCCAGTAATGTATCCCAGCCACCGGATGTAGTGATTTGAAAAAGGCAGATCATACTGTTGCCAAATGTTTCAAAATTGAACATGTCATCAATTCCCGATTCCCTTTTGACATAGGCAAAGTTGGACATTCCAAATATGGCATAGATGAACATCACCAGGAAAAGCAAAAGGCCAATGTTGAACAAGGCAGGAAGTGACATCATCAAAGCGAATAGTAGTGTGCGGATCCCCTTAGCACCTTTAATGAGACGCAGAATGCGACCAATTCTGGCAAGTCTTATTACTCGGAATAAGGTTGGAGAAACAAAGTACTTTTCAATGATGTCAGCGAGAAACATACCTATAAGGAACAAAAACATTGCGTATTGAAGATATTTTCATAGAAGGGAACAAAATATTAAAAAATCACAAACACTATTGATGCATTTACAGTATAATCTGCCCAGTCTCTACTGATAAGCACAAAGGAAAGGCTTACTAAGAGCTAAAGAACAATTTACTTACCATCAGTATTGCTCTTTCTGGTAGAGCCTCTATATAAACGCCAATTCCTTCCTTTTGAATTTTCCCCAGGCATCCAACTAGATCTCAACATTTCTGATCAGTACCTATGGGTGCTGTGCCGCACTGATGCTATTTTGCTCCAGAAATGATGTGCAGGTTTCATAAGGGAGGCACTCCCTTCCGCTAATGTCAGTTTCTTTTGGGGCTGTTCAAGCCCCCAGACGCACAGACCAAATAGCATATTGGCTTTGAGCAGTGTACAGATTCTTAGACTTGTGATCTTATTAATGTAAAAAGCCCTGATCACAGAACAGGTAGGATGGGAGGGTCTATGAGGAATCTGAGGTTAATCTCTTCCACAAAGAGTGTTACCAAAGGTAAATAACTTGTTCTTCCAATATAGTAGAGACTTCCTTACCTTTTCAATAGATTTTTTTTTCAGTAGAAATAGAACAGGATATGCAAGGCATGTTGTGCCAGGCTCACGATACCTATATGCTAGGGGTACTGCTAGGGTGATCATTAGCTAATCGTGCTCATAATTGCTACGCATATTTTAATGATACCTATGAGGAGGGTATATGTGAATTGACTCAAACCAAAAAATCCTGTAGGACAATACAGGCAAAATGACTCTCTTGGCTTAACTGTCTGTCCAGATTGTAGTACTTCATGAATGTATAGAGTGATGTCCATGTAGCCGCCTGGCAGATGTGCAGTACAGGAAGACCACATTCCAAAGCAGTGGTAGCAGCCTTAGTCCTGGTGAAATGAGCTCACAGTCCTTCCAGAAGGGGTTGTTTTACCACTCCATAGCAGATCTTGACACAGAGCATGATCCAGCGAAAGATGGTTCTTTTCTGCACTGTCTTGCCTTTTGCTGCAGTGAACCCCACAAAGTCCTGATCGTCCACCTGGTGTTCTTTAGTACGATCGATGTAAAAAGCTCATTGCTTTTTTGGGGTCCAAGCCATGGAGTCACTACTCCTCCTTAGAGGGAAAAGGTGGAGCATAGAATGCAGGCAGGGTGATAGTTTGACTGATGTGGGATGATGCACAGCAATCGGCGAGAAGGATGCAGGCGCCCACATCACAAATTTATCTGGGAAGAATATGGTATACAGCAGATGGATGCAGAGAGCCTCCAGTTCATTTACTCACTATGATAATGTTATGGGAGACACCTTGGTAACTCCAATGAGCAAACTGCTGACATTGCGCATTATTGGCGTAGGGGAATAGATCGAGCCAAGGTTTTCCCTTTCTGCAGAAGAGACCTTGCGCCACCTCCGGTTGAGGTTGTCACTTATAATCCGCTAGCCGACTGCAGCTGAGTTCATTTGCCTTGGCATTCAAAGATCCTGCAAGGTGGTTTACCAACAGGAAGACTTCATGGTTGTCCAGCAGCAATTTCCAGAGGTGCAGCGCCTCCTAGCACTGGGTCTAGGACTCCACCGCTTGTTGCAGTACCATATGGCGGTGGTGTTGTTCATAAGCACCTGTGCCATACTCTCTTTGATGGATGGAAGGAAGGCTTTCAATGTCAAGTGGGTGGGCCAGAAGTGAAGGAGGACACCAGAGTCCTTTGATCTCCACCCCTCCCTTGTGGCTGCCCAATCCCAGAGGCGAGGCATCAGCCACCACTGTCAGCTCTGGGTTGGGTAGGGACAGGACGAGTACATGAAGATAGGTCCCCAGTAGGTTTGATGTGAGCATTCTGAATTTGTCCTTTTAGACAAAGGTGTTGAGAAGGAGCAGGTTTAATATAGGACAAAGGCATCCGACACCAGAAAGTAGTGGAAATGACAACCATGAACTCCTTCTGGCGAGGCACCTTCTCGATAGCCCCTTTTGTCAAAAGGATTTGCACTTCCTTTCATAAGACAGATAGATGGTCCTCTGTCAGTAGTTTGGTGAACAATGGAAGGCGGATCAGAGTGGCAATGAAGGGCAAGGAGTATCCCATCTGGACTATCTGCAAGATCCACCTGTCTAATCTTATAGCATGGCAATCCATCAAGAATCATTTGATGCCAATCCATCAAGAATCATTGGATCCTGTCTTCAACTGGGAGGATGTGCTCCACTGAGGGCCCGCTAACGGGATTTGGCAGGTGGGGTGTGGGGGAGGGTAGCAGGCTCAGCAGCTCAGTGCGCTAGACTGTGAGGTTGGGGCTTGCCTGGTCCCAGTAACAAAACTGCTGGGAACTTTGATGAGGCTGAATCTGCTGGTGGTATGGGGTACCTTTGACAAAACTGTGACAGATACAGTATGACTGATGTGTCTACTGAGGCAAACAAGCCCAGAAAGCATATTTTGGCCCTGTTGTCTTTGAACCACACCAGACCTGAATCACCGTGTCCCCAAACAGGTGGGTTCTATCAAACAGCACCTCCATGGGATGATGGAAGAAAATACCCACTTCCCAAAGGTTTGTACTCTTTGGGATTTCTCATCGAGTAGGGGAAGCAGGAAAGTGCTTGCATTAGCTTGGTTATTAGATGCTGCACCACTAAGCTCTCAGAAGAGGGGTGCTGCGACAAAACAGCGGTGCAGTCAAGGACACGTTGGTGGGGTCATGCAATTTGGCAGCTGCCCATGGGGAGAGCAAGGGTATCTGTGAAACCTCATTAAAACGCAAAAGGGGGTTGGTATATTTTGCCCCTGCTGGATACATTCATTAAAGATCTCAAAGGTGGGGTGCTGGAGATCAAGAACTTCAGCCGCCTGCTGCTTTTCCACAGCAAAAGAAACACCATCTTCAGTGGCTTTAGCTGGGGGTACAGGAGGCAAGAAATAGAAGAGGTGTTGTTAGACCTGCCATCCTTATGATGATACTCCCCTGGACCTTTTGCTTCCAAGTTCTGCTGATTCTTTTTATTTACCTCAGGATTCTGAGCACTGTATCACTGCTAACCAGAGTTTAAGAGGATGTGCTTCTCCCCTCAACATGACGGCATTGGTGTATACCTGATTGACATATTTGTTGTACTGGTAAGGTACATATACCCAGGGCCTGTACTTCAAATGCGACTTGTGGGATGCAGCACTGACTGGCCACCCACCGACAGAAGTAGCCTTTCCAATCTGTCTCAGGCCTGCCACTGCAGTGCCTGTGAGTGCAGTTCACTGCCACTTCGACTTGGCATTCAAAACTACATGCCAAGCCTTAAACTACTCTTTTATTACCCATAGGTCACCTATAATGTAGGCCCTAAGTAACACTAAGGGCAGGGATGTAGAGATGCAGGTCCTTCTCATTCACAGGCAAGGAGAGCAGTAGGCAGCAGGGCAGGCACAGCAGAGCAGGAGTCCAGCAAAGTCGAGCAGAGTCCATCAGAGTGACAGTCTTTTCAGCAGCCCAGCTGTTCTTCTTCCTGGCAGAATGTCCTCAGGTCCAGTAGTGTACTGACGTTGTCATTACTGAGGTCCAGTACTTATACCCAGTTGTGCTTTGAAGTAGGGGAGACTTCAAAAAGAGTCCTTTGAAGTGCACAACTTCTCTTACCTTCCTGCCCTGGTCCTAGACTCACTAAAGGAGGTATGCAACGCTTTGTGTGGGGACAGGCACATCCTATTCATGTGTCAGGTCCTCCCTCTCATCTTGCCCAGGATGGTCCATCAGGATGTTGATGGCCCATCAGTCACAACTAAGCTCCCTATGTGAATGGCTGTCCGGAAGGAATGCACAAAGCCCAGCTGCCACCCACTCCATACATGTATTCAATGATTGGCATAAGGCACAGTATGACATTTTCATACTTGCAACTTAAAATTCAACTTTACTAAAAATTGTTATTTTAAATTCTCAGTCCAGAGACATCAAAATCGAAAAGTTTATTGTTTCCAGATTGGAAATTACACTTATAAAATGTAATAAAGTAATCCCAATGTCAACCTACGGGAGAGATAGGACTTGCAGTAGTGAATAACAAATGTAAGAGTTTTGCACTACTAGGACTTGTATAACTTAAAAGTAAATGTCATAGTTTTTTAATACACTGTACCCTGCTCATGGGCACTCCAGGGCCTACCTTAGGGGTTACTTATATGTGGAAGGATAATAAAGAAAAGCAGCTGGATCTTAGAAGACTGCACCACCTGGTCTAGTCACTATGCCAAAAAGTGATATTGCCCACCTCAAATGATCTGCTCCTTGTAGACCATAAAAATGAATATGTAAGCTAGTTGGCGGAGTGGCAATATATATGCACACACAGTTTGCACAGAAAAAAGAACATTAATAATAAAACGTCAGCAGAGAATCGTTTCTTGGTCTTTTATTTCCAGATATACTTGATATGCAAATTATGAAACCAGCCAACGCGTTTCACCCAAACATGGGCTTCTTCAGGGCTGTAATGGCATACAATGAGGGTATAATTTAGAATGTTGGTGCCGCTACATTGATGACATTATCATCGTCTGGACAGGCACTGGTCCAGAACTGAAAGAATACTTCAATTTTCTCAATGATAACACTCTCAGTGTCTCCTTTACCCTTGAAATGTCTCAAACCAAGATACAATTCCTTGACTTGAAATGATAGGTCCATGGTAACACGATTTATAGTACACTTCACATGAAGGAAACAGCTGTCAACAGTACACTACACTAGCTCATCCCCTCTGTCCACAAAGAAGGCCATCCCTTTTGGTGAGCTGCTGCGAATACGCAGAAACTGCAGCGAGGAGGCCAATTTTGCCTTACATTCTAGTCTGGCCACAGACAGACTCAAAAGAAGAGGATATGATTCATACACACTTAACGTTGCTGGCAACAGGGTCAAGAGCATATAAAGAGAGGACACTCTAAAAAACAAAATAGGAAACGAGATCAGGAAGCCCAGAGAGACTCCCCTTCATTACCACCTATTCTACATTAAATCATGAGGTATTCAAATCACTGGGCAAACACTGGGCACTGCTTAACAGGGTACCTGGGGTCAATAACATGATTACTGAAAGACCCCCCATGACCTTTAAAAGAAGCAAAACTATGAGAGATGTCCTTTGCCCTAGCTTCACCTTACCAAATGCACCACAACAACGTAGCTAGCTAACAAAACCCAAGGGCTTTTACACATGCAGCACCTGCAACATCTGCTAACTGGGTTAAAATAGGATGACAACGTTCAGTTACAACACCAACACTCAACACAAGATTCGACAATTTATTAATTGTTTGACCAGCTTTGTTGTTTATGTTATTATTTGTGGTTGTGGGAAGATCTATGTTGGTAGCACAACCAGACAGCTCAAAGTTCGCATTCAGGAACACCGCAGAGCTGCACTTAATGGGGACACATCTTATGGCATTGCATCACCTGAGTGTAGAACGGTTGTGGATAGGGCTTGTTTCCAATTTCATGGCATAGACACTGTCATGAACAACCAACGAGGTGAAGATAGGGCCCTTACACTGAGACAACTTGAGGCCAGATGGATTTGTACGTTACGCTCCTCATTCCTAGGCCTCAACACAGACAGTGAGATGCACTTCTCTAAGTACTATGTCAAACCTGCCTGTAAACCCTACCTACTTGTCATACTAACCTCTTTCTTTAGATCAACTAAATAACATGTGATTCTGTGTTGCCTAAACTTCATGGCTGACCTCTTTTCGATGCAATGTTTTACAATTTAGAATTTTTATTTCAACGTTTGCGTGACTATATGTCCTGTTCATTGTTCCTATTAACTGAACCTAAGACGCTTAGCACCACCGGCAAATCTGACTGCTCAAAATACTGTCAATTCTGTATATGTTTTTGCTATTATTGGTGGCACTGTAACCTGAATGCCACACATCTCCCCATTTGGGCACTCCTTCCTGAGCTGTATTCACAGTCATAATAGATGCATAACATACCCCATCATACTGCTCTTTTCTGTCTTCTCCCTATCTCTTGGACTTACAAGAGAACTTCAAAGACTAGCAATGTGATCTCCAAACTTGCTGAGCACTGCCTCTGTTTTTATTGTTCTATTTGTGTCCTTGTACCATTGTACTACTGTACTATTGCTAAAGATCTCTTCAAAGTCAACAGTAAGATGCATATCATACCCCAACTTGCTGTTCTTTTCTGTATTCTCCCTATCTCTTCGACTTAAAAGAGAACGTCACGCATTAGCCATGTGATCTTAAACTTGCTGAGCACTGCCTCTGTTCTTACTTTTACCTTTCTTGTGTGACCTTGTACTATAGTACTACTGTGCCCGCCTATGATCGCTCGAGCACTCAAAGGGGCACGTTAACTGTCTGTTTTCACATTAAACAAAGCACTTTACATTTTTTACTTCACTGGGTGCTGGCTCCTTACATTACCTTCGTTTTCCGAGTTACACATGTTACGCGTTGCCATGGTTACCCTTGCTCATTTTTTAAGGTACCTTAGCCTGGTTCGTTCTCACTGACGTAGAGGTTACGTGAACCTCTCATGAATTTTCTTTCATCTGGGACTTACTCGCGTCTAATTTTGTTGCCCTTTACTGTCTATTTTCCATTTTACCAGAAATAGACTCACGTTACTTAGCAGAGCATGCAAGCACAGGACAGACTCTACCAGACACGCTGGCTACAGGACACGTTCCGGACATGGCTCCAATCCATTTCACAGCGTATACCTAAATATGGTAAGATTCTAACCACTCTTCCGTAATTGATCTCTTGCGCGCCGTATTTCCTTTAAAGTGAAGATTGTAGTTTGCATCTGCTTTTTAAACTTGTACACATTGTCCCGCCAAGCATTATGCATTTCATGCACCACGCACCCTTAGTTTGTTTTTTCTTACGTTTTCAGTTTGGCACCTTTTTCCTTTATTTATTTGTACACACCGTGCCCTTTACCATGGGAACTCTATGCGCAACGTGCAACCGTACCTACACGGTGGTTATTTCTGCTATAGACCAAACTCTCGACTCGAAGTAAAACATTGTGCTCCACTTGTAGTCACTATACTAGGTGTTATTAATGGCTTTGCACTATATGCGGATTATACAAGACTACGCCTAACTGCGGGCATTATCGCTTTGCTTCTCACTACCGTTCTCATCTTTAAACTCTTGCTTGGCTTTGTTCAGGTTTGCGATTACTTTGTTTGAAGTATTTTTTAAGTAGGTACTTGGCTATTTTCCCATATTTGACAATTTGAGATAATTACTCATTTATTGGTTTCATCTGGCGGTGTGTCAAACTATTAGCGCTTGAAACATTCTTCATGCTTATCGCACTACTTCTTTATCTGTAGGTACCTTGCTTGAATACAGAACTTTTCTCCACCATGAGAATTCTTCATAATGTCATAGGTATGTCGCCTGCACATATCATTTAAATTTTGGCATGCGTAATGGGACATTTATCTTTATTTCTGAATTTACTTTTTCAGAACGGTCTTACTCTCCGCTCTTAATCCAGCTACTGAGGATCTAACTGATATCACTGTCGTATTGGTAAGCCAGCTACCCTTGGATTTTAATAGTCTCCCTTTGAGCACAGGCACTTTTTTCTTTTGAACTAGCTCCACTTGTGTTTCACTATGTTTATTATCCCTAAGGATTCTGTAGGTTTCCACTACTCTGCAACATCCAAACACATCCTTTGAATGTCACTGGTGCTTTCACTTTTTCTTTTCAACGACACGGTACTCTATCCCCTCCACGGTTTCACAATACTTCCATAACTCCACCACTCCTAGGTTGCGTTCTTCCTCTCGTCTTGTTTCCTCTTTTTTTCTCTAAAAACGTTTGCTACTTTTCACTCACTAACATGTTTCGCGTGGTCTTATACCAACATTTTAAATTATACCCTAATTGTATGCCATTACAGCCCTGAAGAAGCCAATGTTTGGGTGAACGCATTGGCTGGAACCATCCTTTGCATATCAAGTATATCTGGAAATAAAGGACCAAGAAACGATTCTCTGCTGACGTTTTAATATTGATGTGCTTTTTTCTGTACAAACTGTGTGTGCATATACATTGCCTCTCATCCAACTAGCTTATTGTTACTTATATGTATCAAAAAAGAAGGTTAGGGTCTGGTAAGTGGGTTAACTTACCAGGTCAACACAGCAGTTTAAAATTGCACACAAAGGGGCCCATTAGAATCACGGGCGGATCACCACCGTCCGCATGGCGGTGGCGATCCGCGCGTGATCCGACCCCACCCGCCACCCATTTCCCCCCGCCATATTACTATGGCGGGGGGGACCGTGGCGGATGGAATGACATTCCACCGCTTTTTCGCCTGGTGAACGAGTTGACCAGGCGGAAAAGGGTTTAATATGGTGGCGGTGTCTGTTAGACACCGCCAGCCATATTAACATTTATTTTATTTTGAAGGTCTTATATAGCGCGAACCAGATCCTTACAGATATCAGAGCGCTTTGCACTCTGTTAAGCAAGGTATACAAACAAGTAAATGTAGGCACATCAAGAATACAAGTTACATAGTACAAAAGTGAAGCATAAGGGTACAACATGAGAACGTTGAATTAGGCAGTGTTCAGTGTGCGTACCTAAAGGAGTCAGGAGGCCCTTTGTCCAAGAGGGAGTCAAGGAAAGGGGGTACTTAGACAGAGAGAAACCTTGGACTATGGGAAGGCGAGTTTTGCCATGAGGAACTCTTTCACTTGCTTTTTGAATGAAACCGTAGAGGAGTTAAGTCTGGTTTCTGGGGGCAGTGAGTTCCAAATCCTGGGTGCCATCCCAGAGAAGGTTCGTTTATATGTTTTCTTTCTGTTGAATCTTTGGGGTTTCAGTAGCAGGTTTTCGGCGTTTCTCGAGGCTTGATCCACCCGAGATCGTCAACTTCTGTGCGAGGTAGCTGGGTGCTTTGTGGTGAAGGGCGTTATGAGTCATGCATGCAATCTTTAGGTGAATTCTGTCTTCAAACGGAAGCCAGTTCAAGGCTTTTAAGTCTGGGGAAATATGAGAGCTTTTCTTTGAGCCAGTGATGAGTCTTGCAGCTGTGTTTATAGTGGCTCGTAGGGGTGCTGTTGATGCTTTAGGGAGGCCACATAGGGAAACACTTCCGTACTCCACCCTCGGGATAACAAGCGCTTGAACTGCCAGCTTAAAATCGTTAGCTGGCAAAAATGGTTTCAGCTTCCTCAACGTGTTGAGCTGGAAGTTTGCTCCTTTTATTGCGTTACTGATGTGTTTTTGCATGGTAAGGTTGCTGTCAAGGGTTATTCCTAGTGATTTAGCTGAGTCTACAATGTTAGGTTTGATGTTGAATGCAGTAATACATTTGATCAGGTCTTGCATCATGGGGACTTTGGCGGGTGGTGCAATAAGGAGGAATTCCGTTTTTTGAGCGTTCAATTTGAGATGGTTTTCTGCCAACCAAATCTGAGTGTTCCTGAGCGTTGTGTTGAGCATAGTAATGTCTTCTAAAGAGTGGATCTTGAGATAGAGTTGTGTGTCGTCCGCATACATGTGAAATTGGACGTTAGATGCATGAAGCAATTCTGTGAGGGGTTCCAGGAAGAGATTGAACAATGTCGGAGATAGGGAGGAACCTTGAGGAACTCCTAAAGCGACTGGTACTGGATTAGAGAGAGTGTTGTTGACCTTGAATTTTTGCTTTCTGTTATGGAGGAAGGAGGTGAACCAGTTTAGTACAGATCCAGATAGCCCCATTCTTTGTTTAAGGATATCGATCAGGTTTTCATGTTTAACCGTATTAAAGGCTGAGGATAGGTCAGCAGGATGAGAAGGCAAGCTCCGTTCTGATCTAGGATCTGAAGCGCATCATCGATGAGGTGTGTCATGGCAGTTTCGGTGCTATGACCTGCCCTGAAGCCTGATTGGTGTTTGTTAAGCACGTCGTAGTGGTCGATATGCTTAGTGAGTTGGAGGTGAACGCATTTTTCCAGTAGTTTGGCCAGGGTAGGGATATTGGTGATGGGTCGATAGTTGTTCAGGTCAGACGGGTCAGCTGAGGGTTTCTTTAGTATAGGAGAGACCTGTCCAATTTTGAGGGAGTCTGGGATACAGCCTTGTTGTAGAGAACTGTTAATAATTTTGGTCCAAAGGCTCAAAAACCAAGGGGTCAAGTCTTTGACAGAGTTTGCAGGGAGAGGGTCTGAGGAGTGATTGGACGGCTTAAGAGTGGAAAGGATCTTGTCTAAGGCTTCTTCCGAATAGGTATCGAAGGATGTCCATGCTGCGTTGTTTTTCAAGTGATGTTTTGAGGTAATTTGGAGTGATGTTGAAGGGGGTGTAAGTGCGATGTTCAACTGCGGTCTGGTGTAAAGTGCTAGGTCATTTAAAAGCTCCTTCTTAATGTTATCAGTTTTCAGTCTGAAGAAGTCAGAGAATTCTTCACAGTTGGGTTGCAAGCTAACTGAGTTTTGAGGTTGTTGGGAGCAGCCTTAGTTTGGGTTTTGATGAGTTCAAAGAGTTTTTTGGGCCGATTTCGTGCCTGGTCAAGTTGCTGGCTAAAGAATTCCGCTTTAGTACGCTTGATCTTTCTATAGTACGTGTTTCTTTTTCTCCTAAGAGACTTGAGGTGCAACGAAGATGGGACTTTTCTCCAAATGCCACGAAAAGGCATGCAGGAATTGACCGCAGGGGCCCGTTGCGGGCCCCCAGGTACTCTGGGGGGTGGGAGTTCCATGGACAACATGGCAGGCACCGCCTGGTGCCTGCCATGTTGTGCATGGAAGTGCACAACATGCCTTCCTGGCATTGTGGTGGGCGGCGCTGAGTGCACCGCCCAGCACAATGCCAGGAATGCAGGATGCGCCCGCCACTGTGGCGGGTGCATCCTAATTGCCCCCACCCTAATGGCGGGCAGTCCCTTTTACCGTGAGGATGGTGGGCGGTCTTTCCTAATGATGCCCAAAGTCTCTGCAGTGGCAGACTTGAGACATATTTACAGGGGTCCTTAAGTGGGTGGCGCAATCAGTGCTGCAGGCTCAATAGTAGCATTTAATTTACAAGCCCTAGGCACATGGGGTGCACTTTACTAGGGATTTATAAGTAAATTAAATGTGCCAGTTGCAGTTAAGCAAATGTTACCACATTTTGGGGAGAGAGCACATGCACTTTAGCACTGTTTAGCAGTGGTAAAGTGCCCAAAGTCCTAAAGCCAACAGAAATGAGGTCAGCAAAAAGGGGAGAAAGAAAGCAAAAGGTTTGGGGGTGACTCCGCAGACAGGGATGTCTCCAACACACACTCATTCTGGAAGTTCTCTAGCTGTTCTAATCAGGCAATCTGTTGTCAGTAATTTGGGGAATGTTTCAAGATGCAACTGAATTACAAATCAAACATTTGAGTAAGCAGAGCTTGCTGTTGAAAATGTACATGTCATAAATCATAACTCAAGCAATCCAGCAAAAGTACTGGAAACAATAAGAACTGAAACAGCCATTAAAGCATTCATGACATACATTTCTGGCAATAGTTCTGGTGTCCTGATGGAATCCAAAGAGTTTGCAGTATGTTAGCTGGGACTGAAAAATGCCTTCTACCAGTAGGAATATCTTTGTTCCCCATCTCATCAGATTTTGCACCCATATCTGGGCGTGGCAATCACAGATTCAAGGGAGATGGTTGTGATGGTTGCTGGGAACTGGGATTAGAGGGACATGTGGGGGTACTGTAGGTGTCAATAGAGGTAGTGCCACTTTAACTGAACATGAGTGAACTGGTACCAAAGTGTACCAAGACCGAATTTCTTGTTTGCAGTTTGGTCCTTAAGGGGTTCAAGAAGTAAAACAAGACCAGGGAATGTCAGTATGTTGACATAGCTGTTGCCTGGTTCAATCATGTCTTGCTCATCTAAATCAACCCATTTCTCTGGATAGCACTTGGAATATCTAACCGAGCCAAAAAGCCTTCTATTGAGTCAACTCATTCACACAGAGCATAGTTAAAGGAGACCCTAGTCGTGATAAGGTACAGTGCCTGAATCAAAGGAATATTGAAAACTACTGTCCAATAAAAGTAGAATGGAACTTTAAAGTGCCATTCTACTACTACAAGATTTTCTGAGGGAGAAAGGTGAGAATATTTTAGGGTTATGTATTCCAGAGTACTGGACAGTTAGGCAGAGGCCAGTATGAGGAGTCACATAAACTGCTGTTGGTGGTTGGCTGGAGGGGTGATCTTGGCAGGTACTAAATCCTCTATACACTAATGTCGTAATTGGCCCGGCCGCATTAGCGATTAGCTGAACCTACACGTTGTCCTCCTTAACTTGGCTATATACGAAAACGCCATTTTGAATGTTGCGGCGGCCATCTTAGACCATGAGCGGCCTCGTGGCCGGCGTGCCCTTTAGTCCTTTGTCCGTTCCACTGACCACTCCAATCTGCCCAGCAACAGGCTATTTTTAGTACTGGTCAAGCCGCACATGCGCAGTTCCCACTGACCCGTAAGCCTTCAGGAATGTGCACCAAACTGACCAGCGGAGATGTGCCCCCTCCAATGAGCTGGCAGTATTCCAAAACATGACCATATATGTCCTTAAATGTATCTTAACTTGTGCCGCCTATCTTTTATTGCCCCAAAATTGTATATAAACGGGGTCACACCGGTGTTCGGGGTGATACCTCTTGCATTACCGAAGGGTGCTGTTTGAGTGTACCACCACCCCATGGGGTCTTAATAAACTTGTTCTTTGCCTTTTACAGTTTCCGTGCCAACAGTTCTTGAGTATAAGTGGGTTATCTCCGGAGCGTGTAGGCCTTGGGAACCCCGAATTACTTCAATTGGCGACCACGAAGGGACTCATCGGCGACTCGGATGCCCGAAGGAGAGGTCGTGACGAAGGCTTGGAAACCCGCCATGGGCGCGCGCTGCCACGAGTGACCCGAGTCTTGGCTGCCACGGTGTTTTTTCCTTTCCTTCCGATCTGACCTTCCAGGTGGCGCCGGTCTCCGACTGAGTTTTCGAAGTGTCTGCATCGCTGAGAAAGTGCCGTTTGGCTGATTTGGCTTACAAAACCTTGGCAGTTGGAATCTGGACATTTGGGAATTTGGGTAAGATTTGTGATCGGTAAGGTAGTCTTCGGACGCTTACTGAAATTCTGTGATTTGTGATCGGTAAGGTAGTCCTCGGACGCTTGCCGAAGTCCTATGATCTACGTCTTTGATTCGAGTTAGCTAACATTGTGAATTTGTGATCTTTGAACTTATATGTGTAGTGCACTTCACATAGGCAGGCATGTAGAGATGTTTCTCTAACTTTGTTTTTTTTCCCTTGAGCGGCACAATTGTGTGAAGAACTGTAAGTGCCATTTTGTTCGGTGTCACGCTTTCGTGATACTTTTCGAACATGCCTGTCTTTAGCACACTCCGAGGAATGTGTTGTCTTGGAGAAGGTACCTCAATTAGGTTAGCAGAAGCACAGCCGGCTCCCCCAGAGGGAACACCATATAGGGAAATGTACATAAAATTTGGCCTTCCCCCTATTATGTACAGTAAATTATGGCATAAGTATACCAAGGCCGATCCTGAATTGCAATGGCCTCTACACGGGTCGTTTGATTTAAGTAAAATACAATTTGTAGAGCAATGTCTGTTTCAACGTAGGTCTAGACAAAATATGTTTGATTGTGTGCGAATGTGGGAGAAAGCGGCGCGTGAACGAATGAAGCGTGAGGTTGCCTTGGCGGACAAAGAGCAGCGCAAGGCTGCTCGGGATAAGGCTTTACAGCTTGAGGAAAAGGAGGCTCAGGAGAAGAAAGAAAGGGAGGAACGGGAACGTAAATTGCAAACGACTGGTCAATTTCCTATTCGCCGACCACTTTATCCTGTCCTTAATAATGAAATTGATGATTTTTCTTTGTTAGATCGGTCACCGCCTCCGTACGTTTCGCCAACGGCTCCGGCTGCGGATTCCGAGGATGATGGACAGGATCAGTTGGGCCAGAAGGGGGTATCGGCTCTCAGGTTTACTGCGGAGAGGTCCGCTCATTTACGCAGTTGGGCTCGTAAAGTGAATAAGCATTGTGTTACTCAGGAGCAGTTGTTAACAGAAAAGAAAGGGTGGTCGGATCTTGAATTAATGTATTTTCTGTCCAGTTTGGCGGATGAAGTTGTAAACGCATATCGTGAACTTTCTGATACGTTAGAGCCTAAAGTGTTGTCAGTGTATCGTGAGAATTTAGCTAAAGGTGATTTTGATCTTTCAGATGTTGACGACCTGTTCAAGCAATTGATCAAGCTGCGGGATGAGACAACCCAATTGCGGGAGGAACGGAAACGGAGGCAAAAGGCGTCCGAATTGGAGAATAACGGGCGGGCTAACGAGTGTTCTCTCCGTGGTTCAGATAAGAGTTCTGCGTTGCATGTTATGCCTATGCGTGAAGCCGCGCCTTTGTATGTTCCACCTAAAGGGGAAGGTACGGATGATGATAAATTGTCGAAGGATGCGAAAGGGTATTTTGTGTATAATTGGGTATATACGCCATGGAATAGAGCAGATGTCATGGCATTGAAAAATTCTTTACCTGATCTTCGGAAGAATCCGGCGGCATTTTATGAGGGGGTGGAGGGGGCTATATCGTCTTGTGTGATGACTCTCGTGGATATAGATTTGTTTTTTGGGCTAATTTTACCACCTGATATGTGGAGGCAAATTCGTAAAAATAATGATGAAACGATATTGGGGGGGACATGGAAAGAAATAAATGCTGCAGATCTGGATAGAGAACCAGCATGTAAGCCTTGTCAGTTAATTCTAGACCTTCCGGCAGCTATCTTGAATAAATTAAAAATGCTTGTTCCCTCCAAAAAGATTGATTGGACCATGTTAACGTCGTGCAAGCAGAAACCCGATGAAACGGTCTCAGATTTCTTTACACGCTTCGAGGAGGCGTTTCATGATTATAGTGGTCAATCTTTAACTGACGATACGGGTCGGCATTTGTTTGTAGATAAGTATGTAACTAATCTCCTACCAGAGATTGCAAAGCGATTGAAGTCGAGTGAAAGTTCCTGGGCCACGGCGACCCCTGCGTCCTTGTTAACTATGGCTCAGTATTATGAGCGGCAGGAAGTGGAGGCTAAAGAAAGTGTAGAGAAAAAGGCGAAGGAATTGAAAACGAAGGTGATGTTGGCGCAGGTTCGGGGAACACAGGGTAGAGGGAATGATAGAGGTAGACGAGGTGGAGGAAACGCATCGTATGGTCGTACGGATATAGCGGAGGATCAGTGTGCGTATTGTAAGGAGTTTGGGCATTGGGCCGAAGATTGGCCGGTACTTCGCGAACAGCGTAGTCAGCGTGGTCGAGGAAGTGGAAGGTCAAGAGGAGGTTATACTGGAGCGAGAGGTGGTGGAGGTGATCGTAGGCAGATTGAGGAGAGGGGCCGTGGCCAGGATGAACGAAATACGTTTGATAGACGGAATCAATATCAAATTTCTGAGGGAGAGAATGTGGAGCACCAGGATTATGTGCATGCATAGGATTGCGTAGGATGGGGTAAGGAATCAGTTGAAGTGCCGGTAGATCAGCAAGGTCCATATGTAACAGCGGGCATTCTGGGTTCTACTGATCAATTTTTAGTCGACACAGGAGCTACTCGTAGCGCTTTGTCGAAAAAATTGGTTCCGAGGGCTCCCCTGTCTGGCGAAATGATTACGTGTGTAGGGTTTGATGGCACACCCTCCCCCAGCCCATTGTCCAAGCCCCTTGCACTATGCATAGACAAATACTTTAGTTTTGGCCAATTTTTGTTATCACCCCATACCCCAGACAATATCCTGGGCATTGATTTGCTTAAATATTTTCGAGCGACAATACGTTGCGCTCCAGAGGGAGTGCGGGTTATTCTGAACGATAATTACCCTGACCCTGACAGATTTTATGCCATTTTAGACATTCCTGCTTTGGCCTCTCTGCCGCACACGTTGTGGGCGACCTCAGATACGGATGTGGGAGAGATGCGTATTCCACCAATACACATTACTGTTAAGGAGGGGGCCCTTTTACCGCGAGTGCCACAGTATAAGATCTCGAGAGAAGGTGAAATTGCATTGACACATATTGTTCAGGATTTGATTTCTGCAGGGGTTGTGGAGGAGGTCCCTTATAATGTTTGTAACAGCCCTATTCTACCGATTCTTAAGAGAGACACAGATGGCAAGATCTATCGATTTATTATTGATTTGCGTGAGATCAACAAAATTGTTATCCCCCAATACCCGGTGGTGTCTGATATTACGACTTTGCTTACTTTGGTTCCACCGACAGCCACCACCTTTAGCGTTATTGACTTAAAGAATGCGTTCTTTTCCATCCCTGTTCATCCTGATAGCAGATATCTGTTCGGCTTTACACTTAATAATAAATCGTATAGATTTTGTCGTGTTCCCCAAGGATATACTGAAAGCCCTAGCATCTACAGCCAGGCTTTGAAAAGGCAGTTAGATTCTTTTAAATTGCAGTCTGGCGTTGCGCTCATCCAGTACGTGGATGACCTTCTGCTTGCCGCTGACTCCTATGCACAATGTGAACAGAGTACACTTGCGTTGCTTTCCTTTTTGGCACAACACAATCACAAGGTTTCCAAGAAAAAGCTTCAGTACTGTAGACCCCAGGTGACCTACCTCGGTCATCTGCTGTCTAAGGAGGGGCGTGCATTAACATCTGATCGAATTCAAGCAATTTTAGATACACCAGTCCCCCGCACGCAGAGAGATGTACGTGCCTTTATAGGGTTGACGTCCTTTTGTAGGCAATGGATCATGGGTTTTTCACATATCATAAAACCCTTGCTAGCATTACTGTCCAAAGCTACACCGATGCCCCTTGAGTGGACAGATGAATGTCAGAAAGCTTTTGAGCAGTTGAGGCAGGCCCTTTGTTCCGCACCCGTGTTAGGTACACCAGACTACACGAAACTTTTCACATTGTACGTGCACGAGAATGATGGGTGTGTGTTGTCAGTGTTAGTGCAATTGCACGGGGATAAGCAGAGACCATGTGCATACTTCTCTGCCATTTTGGATCCTGTAGCACGAGGGTTGCCCGGGTGTTTTCGAGCGGTAGCAGCAACAGCAGTAGCCATACGACAGAGTGAGGGAATAGTGTTATCACACAAATTGTTGGTGTTAGTTCCTCACGCAGTAGATGCCCTGTTAAACCAAACAAAGACCCAATATCTCACGAGTGCACGGCTAACAGGATACGAGCTGACACTCTTGGCGCCACATATTACATTGAAAAGATGCGCTACTTTGAACCCTGCCACTTTATTACCCTATCCGGCCGAGGAGGGTCAGGAAGAAAAACATCACGACTGTGTTTTCCTGACCGAGGAACAGACAAAGGGTCGTGTCGACTTACAGGATGTGCCACTTCCAGAAGTGGATGGGGAACTGTGGGTTGATGGATCGTGTTTAAGGCTGCCAGATGGTACGACTTCCGCAGCATATGCGATCACGACGCTTAAGACAGTGGTAGAAACAGCTAGGATACCACAAAAGTCGGCTCAGGCAGCAGAGCTGATAGCCTTAACAAGAGCCTGTGAATTGAGTACTGGATTATGTGTGAACATATACACGGACAGCCGGTATGCCTTTGGAGTGGCCCATGACTTCGGGCTACTTTGGAGGGAACGTGGGTTTCTGACATCACACGGAGAGCACATTATGCACGGAGAGCTAGTGCGTGATCTCCTAAATGCGTTGCTTGGCCCTAAGAAAGTAGCGATAGTGAAGTGTAGCGCCCATAAAAAGATCACGGACAAAGTGGGTCAAGGAAATGCCTTTGCAGACAGCATAGCAAGACAAACGGCTATGTCCCGAACTAGCTCCCCCATGTACGTGGTACAATCACAGGCTGAGCGATGGAGTGATGCTAGAGCAGAAATACGGGATATTCAAAAATCAGCCACTGAATCTGAGCTCGCGGTTTGGGCAGCAGATGGGGTACTAGATGACGAGGGTTGTTGGAGAAGCAAAGACATGGAGAAGTGGAAATTGCCTGCGGCTTACTTACAGGCGATGGTCCAGATGACACATGGACTGGCTCATGTCGGAGCTCTTGCAATCACTCGGCTTTTAACACGAGTTTGGGAACACCCCGAGATTGCCAATACTGCAAAGAGAGTAGTGCAGACCTGCCTGGTATGTTTGCAACACAATCCTGGAAAGGGGACCCATACTCCGAAAGGAGGGTTCGTTCCACCTTCTGCACCATTCGAGGTGCTTCAAATGGATTACATCCAACTCGAGCGCTGCAATAACCTGAAGTACGTCCTAGTGGTGGTGTGTGCTTTTAGCAAATGGGTTGAGGCCTACCCCACGAAAGACAATACGGCTTTGACAACAGCTAAGGTGTTGCTTAAGGAATTCTTTCCTCGCTTTGGAGTTTGTAAATTTTTGTGGAGCGATAATGGGCCTCATTTTGTTGGAAAGATCGTGGAATATGTACTGAAGGGGTTAGGGATTCAGCAGAAGTTCCACTCTGTATTCCACCCTCAGTCAGCAGGTTTGGTCGAGCGGTACAATGCAACGTTGAAGCTTAAGCTGGCCAAAATTGTGGCGTCTACATCGTTGAAGTGGCCAGATGCATTGCCGCTAGCACTGCTCTCTCTTAGATCAGTACCCCACTCACGAACTGGCCTTACGCCTTATGAGGTGGTGTTTGGCCGCCCGATGAATATCTGGGGGGTGCCCAAGCCGCGACTAATACATGATGTGCCTTGTGTTATGATGAATGATTATTTGGCACGATTAACAAATGATTTGCTCTCTATTCATCAACAGGTTCGAGAAGCGCTCCCTGACAACTCTACTGGAGAGGGCCATGATCTCCGCCCTGGTGACCATGTGATGGTTCGCTCATTTGAGAGAGCAAGCAGTCTGGAGCCCAGGTGGAAGGGCCTCGAGCAGGTCCTTCTTGCGACCCGCACCGCAGTACGAGTGACAAACAGGAAGCGGTGGGTGCATTCGACACATTGTCGTCGTGTCTCTCCGGATCTGGTGACTCCTGCTGTACTGACTGATTACAAAGAGATCTTGGAGAAAGAAAAGAGCCCAGCTGTGACGTCGACCGAAGTTGAGGGAGCCTTCCCGGACCAAGCTGCTGCCGGACGAGAGCGCTACAACTTGCGCCCACGATAAGAAGATTTTTTTTTAACCTTTTTTATGACTGGTTGGTTACCGCTCCAGGTTTGTGAAACGGAAACCGGGAATTCCAAGGGGGGGGGATCAGTTCTGCCAGAGTAGCGACACCCGTCTTGGCCCGGAGAAGAAAACAACGGCGACCTCGGAGTTCAGCACCGTATTTTTCTATTTTTTTAGGTATACACGTACGTGTATCTGAGACTTTGTGAACAATTTGTGCTATTTGAGATTTTGCACGAACATTCTCGAACTATGGCATCAACGGCATCTCGTGATAAGAAAATATTGGGTGCCTTTCTCTTTGTTCTGACTATTGTGGTGATAGCTGTTATAGCCTGGGTAGTCAAACTTGTGGTGCCTGTACGTGAACATTTGCTGCCGACTACCCCGGCTCCTTCTGAACATTTTCATTTTACATTGCCTTTTCATGAAGAGCGCCACCGCCAAACGTATTTAAATAACAGCTTCATTCAGATTCTTCACCACACACATAACATGACCAATACCTCAAATTGCTGGGTGTGTGGGATGTTGCCAGGGCACCAGAAGAGAGGGGGCACCCCACTCATTCCACTCCCGTTTTCGCATAATGTGTCATGCAACGCATGGTACACCCTCCTCTTTACTTTGAGATGGGCAACAAAAGGGGGGGTGCTTTTCCGCTTGAATAAAGTATGTTCCCATGACAAGGATGGGTTTCCCCGGGCTGAGGGTACTCGTTTTGAATGGGAAGAGTATAGGCCTGATAATGTGTCTGCCCCACGTGTATACAGCAATCAGCGGAACATTAATGTATCTAGTGCCCATGTTATAAATGTCATTGCTACAAAAGCCGATTTATGTATCAGGAATAAGGGCTCGATTGCAGTGGGGAAAAGCGAATGTAATACTACTCTCACGTTTGATAGCCCGAATGGCATTTCATTTGTTGCATCACGAAACACATATTTTATCTGTGGAACGAAGGGCTACCATCAGCTTCCATTGGGGTGGTTGGGCACGTGCTATGTATTGTTTGTGTTACCTCCTGTATTCATTGCCCCTCCGATGTATCACAATGACTATACTCTGTACCACGATTTCGTTTTGAATAGGGTCAAACGAACTGTTGCCTTGGAAGACATTGACCAAACAGACACCGCATTGCAACAGTATGTGGACTTTAATTTGGGACTATTCTCCTTTGTGGGGGCTGCACTGAACAGCCGGAAAATCAGACGACTGACGCGTGTTGTCGAGGCTGTTGCGAATGACACTGCTATTGCCCTGGGGAATATTACCAAGGAACTACAGATTTCCAGGATTGTCACACTCCAAAATCGAATGGTATTGGACGTTGTTCTAGCTGATCGTGGGGGGGCATGTAGAATTATCGGAAGCAGCTGTTGTGTGTATATTCCGGACAATTCTCCATCTGTGTATGATGCCATCTCCAAGCTTCATAAGATTGCAGCTGAAATACACCCGGACAATGGAACTTGGACACTTTCGGGATGGTTCTGGTCCATGCTTGCAACTTGGGGCCGGAAACTGTTGACGATTCTCTGTATACTTGTGGGGGCCATGTTCTTCATATGCTTGTGTATTCAGTGTGGCCCTGCTTTATGCTCAATGTGTTTATCAGCTTGCATACCATCAAGACGAGCTCTTGCCCATGACAAAATGATGCTTCGCAAAGAGGTAACACAGATAATGTTAATAGACATCGAGGACGAACATCCTGATTATGTTCATTATGAGGTAGATTCAGCTAAACGCTAAAAGGGTCGTCTGTCGTAATTGGCCCGGCCGCATTAGCGATTAGCTGAACCTACACGTTGTCCTCCTTAACTTGGCTATATACGAAAACGCCATTTTGAATGTTGCGCCGGCCATCTTAGACCATGAGCGGCCTCGTGGCCGGCGTGCCCTTTAGTCCTTTGTCCGTTCCACTGACCACTCCAATCTGCCCAGCAACAGGCTATTTTTAGTACTGGTCAAGCCGCACATGCGCAGTTCCCACTGACCCGTAAGCCTTCAGGAATGTGCACCAAACTGACCAGCGGAGATGTGCCCCCTCCAATGAGCTGGCAGTATTCCAAAACATGACCATATATGTCCTTAAATGTATCTTAACTTGTGCCGCCTATCTTTTATTGCCCCAAAATTGTATATAAACGGGGTCACACCGGTGTTCGGGGTGATACCTCTTGCATTACCGAAGGGTGCTGTTTGAGTGTACCACCACCCCATGGGGTCTTAATAAACTTGTTCTTTGCCTTTTACAGTTTCCGTGCCAACAGTTCTTGAGTATAAGTGGGTTATCTCCGGAGCGTGTAGGCCTTGGGAACCCCGAATTACTTCACTAAGTTTCTCCTTGTGCCTTCCATGCATCAGTGGAATGAGGTGAGGTGCAAGAGAAAAAAGTGCCCATGTCTAGATCATTTGTGAAAACTTTTCTGACTCAAACGCCATGCACCAACAAGTAAGACTTGGACTAGGAGTAAGACTTGAACATGGGTGAGACGTCAGGTACAAAAGAGTCCATGAGAGGTTGGGGGTACGATTACTGGGTGCAGAGAGGAGTAAACTGAATTGACTCCACATTGCAACCCACTATGTTCAAAAGACTGGGACTCAACAAGCAAGTACTCTACGGAAGGGCTAGATGTGCTCTTATAAACAGCTGCAAGTGATCAGGGTGGTTGAAAATTAAGACCTCAAAGATATACCCAGGGTGGGAATAGGACTTCAACTCATAACGCAACAGCTGACCAAGGACTCCATCCCAGATAAATAGAAGGTGTACTCGGCACAAAGATGGAAGAAGTAGAAGGTGGTGTCCTCTCCTGAGGGGTTCCTGGGATGACATACATTTAACTCCCTAGAACTTGACAAGGATCAGAGAAAACAGTTTCTTAATGTGGTGTTTTTATCGTCCCAAGACTTTAGGCACACATTGCATCTGGCCAGAGAGGATGACAACAACATGGATGGATAAGAAGAACCTTTGGGTAGGGTATCTTACTGTGAGAGGAGTAACTTGGTACCATCTCCAGTTTCCTAGTAACAGAACTTAGCACAGAAAGCCAGTTAGTAAAAACGAAATCACATTTGATCTGTATATATACCTATTTGTTCTCAAGAACTCCTGACCCTATAGTTCACAGCAACTGAATGGGTGTGACCCAGACACGATAATTTGCATTGGGATCAACTCAGCTGCTGCAAATGAGTTGGGGTGATATACTCATGGCTTGAAACCTCAGCAATGTGACCACTGGTCGTAAAAAAGGAACCCACAACAGTAATGGCCCTTTAAGTTCTGACTTAAACAGCTATAAAAAACAGTTTTCAGTGCCTTCTTTAGGCCCCAGTTCTGAGAAGTGTGCAATGGAGTAGCATTTCATGCACTCGGTACATACAGTTACCCTGGGGTGTTTTAAAATACCGTTAAATTAGAACGATTCGTGTGCCAATGAGAAATAGCATGCAGCATTGTTCTTTACTGCAGCAAAGTATGCATGTTTTGCATTTTTCTCTACTGATTTCGTCAATAGACGTTACTACATTTTCCCTGGTCGGATCTGTCGATGATGCAATAATTTCCACACTATTGTGAATCCTGCAGGATCGAAATTACCTCACAAGCCAGAATATAGGCCTTAATGACAGGGAATAGGAGAAACCTAGAATGAAAGAGTAACTGAGGTAACAATCACACGTCACTAAAGGATGTTCCATATTTTTAAAACCTATCTTAGTTTAACCACTGTTTGCAGCATATTCCTTGGGGGTATAAAGTAGACATTTGTATTTCAAGATCGGCTGTCTTTTTCTTCTACACTTCGAAGAGGTGTGCCTTCACTTTTTTTTAGTAATTCTGTTTTTACTCTTAGGAGTACACTTCTTGTGTGAATAAAGGCATCACTTTTAGTCTTCGCTAAGACCTAAAAGGTTTTTGACTGTGATACCAGGGCATAGACATAATGTCCTATTACTTACCGGTAATCTTCATTACTCCGGGTCCCGTAGTCCTCGACACCTTCATACTAACAAGTGGAGATAACCATCTCCAGACAGAAAAAACAAACAAGAGGAATGCTGGGACACTAATACTGCCTCTCCGCCCGGGAGTACATAAGCAGTACTTACCCAGCAGACCTCCTGTACTAACAAGCCCAGACAGGAAGGCCGGCCGCCCGGGAGGGAGGGAGGGGCGCATGAAGGTGTCGAGGACTACGGGACCCGGAGTAATGAAGATTACCGGTAAGTAATAGGACATTACCCCCAGGTCCCTCCGTCCTCGACACCTTCATACTAACAAGTGGAGAATACCAAAGCAGAAAACCCGGCCTTCCGCACGCACAAGCACACCCAGGAAACCACAACAAAAGCAGCCACCCAAGGGAGCACCGAGAAGGAGGAAAGGAAGACCGCAGGAACAGGCCGGCCCGCAACCCAGAACAGGACAGCAAGGACAAGGACTGGAGCCCCAAAGAAAGAAGGCCACCAACCCGAGAAACCGGCAACCGGGACCAGGGCCAGGACCAGGACACCAAGACCAGCCAAAACAACCCACCGGAGAAGACCGCCCAGGCAAAAACCAGCAGGAAGGCACACAGGGCCAGGCAGACCCACCAGGAAGACGAGACAACCCGGAAGAAAGCCAAAGAAGGAACGGACAACAGAGCGCAGGCACAAGCGCCCAGCCCCAAAAGGAAGGAGAAGCACAGGCCAGAAACACGGCCAAACTCCCAAAAGAAGGGACATAAGCCCAAGAGCACCGAGGAGGAAACCCCACCGCGGAGGCCCAACAGGTAACAAGCACCCAGGAGCCGAACAGGACCTAGAACCCGACCCAAAAGACAGGGACGGGAAGGAACCCCAGAACTAAGCCGAAAGCCCACCAAACAAGGAGAGGCCAACAAGACCGGAAACCAGGCAACAAAGAAAACTCAACCAGGACGGGAACAGAGAAACCGACCACAAGCCCCGAAAACCCCAACCCCAAAGGGATGGAACACAAGGCAGGAGGGGAGCACAGAGCAACCGGGAAACCCCAGCAGCCGGCCAACGAGGCACAGACGGCAGCACAAAGAAGGCGCCCAAAAAACACAGGAAACCCACACCCAGGCCAGGCAAGCAGCAAGGGCAGGAGCAGCGGGAAAAGGAAAGCCCAGGGAGCACAGCACCCAGACCACAACCACAAGGCCCCAACCCAGCAACGCCGGAGAGGGGCCAAGCAAACCACAAAAAGAGTCCAACAAACCCCAACAGAAACGGGAAGCCAGGACCAGAGCCAAGCAACCCGATCACACAGGAGAAACAGCAGGCCCAAGCAAACCCCGAAGGAAAGCAGAGGACCAAGCAGCAGGAAACCACAGACAACCCGCAGCCCGGAGGGAGGGACCCGCAGAGTCACGAGCACCACAGAACAGCACCCCAACCAGAGAGGGAGGGGCAGCCAAACAGACCCACACAGGGAACAAAGCCCGGGAAAGCAAGGGAGGAAGGAGCAAGCCAGGAACACAGAACCAGGAAAGAACCCGGAAAAGGCCGGCAACAAACCCCCAGAGCAGGCCAAAAAGGTCAGCACAGCCCGAAACCCAGAAGGCACAGCCCAAAGCCATACACAACCAGCAGGAAGCCGGCAGAACCATAGCCACAGAACCCCACACAGGCCCCCAATACCGGGAAAAACAAGCCCGGGAAGAGAACCAACAGCATGAGAAGGCCCAGAAGGAACCACCATGAAGCGGCCTCAATGCAGAACACCCCGCCAGGACCCAAAGGGACACCAGCCAGGAAGCAGAGCCCAAAAAGGAGCCCAACAAGCAGGAGCGGCACGCCCCAGCCAAAACCTCAGCCAGGCACCCACCAAGGGAACCAGGCGAGACCAGAACTACACACCGAGATGACAGCATCCAGCAGCCCCAGGAGGCCAGTCAGGCACCAACCCGGCCCAACCAAACACAAACACCGCGCAGCAGCGGAGCACGGGGGCAGCAAACCAACCCGGAGAACCGGAGGCACCCCAGGAAACGGCAGCAGCCAGGAGGCCCCAGCCAGGAACAAACCAGGCAGGCACCACGGTAGAAACAGGAGGGGCGGACAGAAAATCCAAGAAGCAAGCCAAAGGCAAGCACAGGGGGAGCCAGCGCACAAGCAGCCCATCCAAGCACACAGAAACGGCCCCCGGACAACACCAGAACACCAGAAGCCACAGGCCGGAGCAAAGGGAGGCTGCAGGAAGACCCAGGCAGGCACCCAACCAAGCACCCAGCAGGGAACAGACGAGAACAAGCGCAGGCAGGGAGGAACAGAACCCCAGGGGACAGAACACCCCAAAGAGCCCCCGGCACGGCGCAGGCAAGTCTCAACAGGAACCAGGCGCAGCCCAGGGGACGGGAGGAACCAGGCCAGAAACCAGGAGCCCCAGACACCCACCATCCACACAGAAGCCAGCAAGGGAAAAACCAGGACACCCAAGCGGAACAGAGGCCACAAGAGCCAGCCCGCAGCGGAGGCAAGGGAGAACAACACGGCAGGCCAACCCGAACCAGGGGAGCCAACAGGCCTTCCCTCCCGCCCCCCACGCATGTAGCGGGCCAAGGAGCAGAAAACCCCGACCCACCAGCAGGCGGGGCAGGGAGCCTGAAGCGGACTGGGAACAGACCGTACCCCCAACAAGCCGACGCTGAAGAAGAGAGAAGCCATACCAAAAGAGCAGCAGAGGGCAAGGGGCAAGCCAGCAGGCAGGAAAACCCCAACAACAGAGGGAATCCCAGGAGCAAGCAAAGGCAGAGCCAGCGAAAAGGAAACAGCCACCACAGAGTCGACCAGAACCCACGCCAACCCGAGACAGCCCTCAAACAGAAAGAGCAAACGCCCATAGAGCCATCCAGAGCCGGGGCACCCCTGAAGAAGAGACCCAGCAGGAGAAGACCCCCGGAATGCCCACCACCAAAGACCCGGGGCGGCCCGGAGGCAAGGAAGAAATGAAAAAGACGCACTCCAGAAGGCAGGCCAGGCAACACCCCAGGACAGGCAGCAGCCGGACAGCAGGACAGCCGGGGCCAGCCCCGAACCCACGGGCCACAAGCAGAAGGCGTAGGCCAACGCCAAGCAGCACCAAGAAGCAAAAAAGGGGGTGGCGAAAAACAGCCAGAGCGGGGGCCAACACCACAACAAGGCCCCCACCGTAAAGAGACCAAAACCAGGTCAAGGCTGAGGCACTGCACCCAGGACATTCAACAGAGCTAACAGCAGGAAGAAGGCGCCAACATCCAGCCCCAGCGGAGCAGAAGGCAGGAGGGTCAAACTGGAAGGTCCATTGTAAACCCCCACAAAACAGGAGCCCGCACCAACGGCACCACAGCAGGGAATGGAAACAAAGGGATGCGACACCCACATCTCCAAAAGTACACATGCCACAGAGAAAACAAACAGCGAGGACATGGGGCGCAGCCAGCAAAAAAGCCACAGCACCACACATAAGCACGTACACCACCATGCCCAAACTCGAAATTGCGAGACCGGGAATTCAGGTCCGTGGAAATAAGAGCCCAAGACCCACCGAGACGGGGAATTGAACCCTGGTCCCGGCTAGACCTCTGCAGCAGGGTCTGTCGCTCTAACCAATGGGCCACACTCCTCCTCTTGAAGATACACAGCAGCCGAAAAACAGACAGGGAGAAAGCGATCCACGCCCGCAACATAACACCCTGAAGTGAACAGTGTCAGGCTGGACATAAAACAGAGTCACGCAGCAGACGAACCCAACATGATAGTCAGACATCACTCAACATCATGCAATAGTAGACATGAGCGGGAAAAGCGATGTGCAAAGAACAGGATACAAAACGGATACCCAGTCCCAGCGTAGAACCCCCCGTCCTAGGAGGAAAACATGCACAGGAGAAACATAGCCCTGGGACATCCCGGCACAAACCTCCCCACAGTACAGCTCAGAGGTAGAGCGTAAGCATCCCATGCATGAGGCCCCGGGCTCAAACCTCGGCATCTCCAGGAGTCTCCGTTCAGAAACATGGCATTTAACCAGAAGGCTAGCCTGCCATCAATTCGCTTCAGCAAACGGAAAGAAAACGGGCAGGAACCACCCATAGGCCGACAGCATCACCAACACAGCAATCTCCGTCCCCCCGTGACAGCTCACCTACGAAGACAGGAACCTACAGAGGAACAAAAAAGACCCTGAAACGGGACACACCCGGAGCGGGGGCCAACCCCAGGAACAAGGCCCCCACCCCACCGGTGTACGAGAAACCAGCAGGAGGCATCCCAGCGAGGCTACGTAGGGCACACAGAGAGAGGGAGCAAATTACCGCAAAGCGGGACTCACCCGGAGCGGGGGCCAGAGCATCACCAACAAGGCCCCCACACAAACATCCGGCACCGGACTCCAAGCATCCAGCGCAGAGCGACTCCCACCCGGCCAAGCTCGGGGAGAAGCGCACAGCGACCCGGAAGCAACCGGGAGGCGGCGCACCAGCCGCAAAGGGCCGGTAAGAATCCGGAACACCAGCCAGGAACAAGCCATGCCTCCCAGCAAGCCCGGCAGGCCGGGAGGCAGGCACACCAGGAAACATCACCACTGCCCGCGAAGCCAGGCAGCCGGGCAGAGGGAGCAGAGAAGAACCTGCACGCCACCCCAGCCCAGCAGGAGCAGGTGCAGGACAGCAACAGCAACAGCATCCATCAGTCCATTCTGTCGAAGACAGAAAAAAAGAACAGGAGGTCTGCTGGGTAAGTACTGCTTATGTACTCCCGGGGGGAGGGGCAGTATTAGTGTCCCAGCATTCCTCTTGTTTGTTTTTTCTGTCTGGAGATGGTTATCTCCACTTGTTAGTATGAAGGTGTCGAGGAAGGAGGGACCTGGGGGTAATGTCTTGACCAAAGCATTTTCCTTGGTTTTGGTACAGTTTATGGCAAAAACCACGGTTAGATTTCTAGCCATGCGTGTGCACACAGGAGGCCAATTTGGAATGGTTTTCATAATGCATATGAATAAGTGTTGTGAGCTAGCTTCCTTGGGTGTGAACATGGGCACACAAAGGTGGCCATCTTGAAACGGTTTAACAACCCTTCAAATCCGAGATGGATGGGGGCAGTGGGGATGCAGCCCCTGTTGGAGAACAAATAGTTACATTAAAAGACAGGGGCAGGAAAAGGAGAGAACAGGAAAAATAGGAAAAAGAGAAAAAGAGGTAGGGACAGAAAATAGTCCCTCGTGCACTGCAACGCAAGATCCAGACTCCAGCAGTGGAAAGATACAAATCATCCATTCAAAATATAGTGAGACCAAAATGGTCCTTGGGTGGCACAACCACACGATTGGGGAGGAAAGCCACTGGATCAAGAGTAGGCAATTGAAACAGACAAAAAATCCATCAAGTCATGAAAAAGGGGTAGACCCCAGGCTCAACAGTTTCTTAATGTGGTGTTTTTATCGTCCCAAGACTTTAGGCACACATTGCATCTGGCCAGAGAGGATGACAACAACATGGATGGATAAGAAGAACCTTTGGGTAGGGTATCTTACTGTGAGAGGAGTAACTTGGTACCATCTCCAGTTTCCTAGTAACAGAACTTAGCACAGAAAGCCAGTTAGTAAAAACGAAATCACATTTGATCTGTATATATACCTATTTGTTCTCAAGAACTCCTGACCCTATAGTTCACAGCAACTGAATGGGTCTGACTCAGACACGATAATTTGCATTGGGATCAACTCAGCTGCTGCAAATGAGTTGGGGTGATATACTCATGGCTTGAAACCTCAGCAATGTGACCACTGGTCGTAAAAAAGGAACCCACAACAGTAATGGCCCTTTAAGTTCTGACCTAAACAGCTATAGAAAACAGATTTCAGTGCCTTCTTTAAGGCCCCAATTCTGAGAAGTGTGCAATGGAGTAGCATTTCATGCACTCAGTACATACAGTTACCCTGGGGTGTTTTAAAATGGTCCTTGGGTGGCACAACCACACGAATGGGGAGGAAAGCCACCGGATCAAGAGTAGGCAATTGAAACAGACAAAAAATCCATCAAGTCATGAAAAAGGGGTAGACCCCAGGCTCAATAAAAATGTATATTGGATACAATATGTCTGTTCCCAAAAAACAGCTAAAGCTATCTCTATTTGAATCCAAAGAACGGCTTATTTTCCAATTTTTAATTTAATTATACTTTGGAAGATTCAGACTGGTGCAAAGAGAGTTTGCCAATACTATATGTCTTAACATCAATGTGTTTTTATCTAAGTCAGACTACATTTAAGGAACTTGGAATGTGTATTTCTTCCTCTGAGTGTGACAAAGAGGTCATACAAAAGTTGTATGAAACGTTTGGTTGACTCAGGTACTCCGGTATCTAGAAATATACTTGTTACTTGCACTGCTGCTTTACAATGGACAGTGCTGAAAGAATTCAATATTCTGGGAAGATTTTGTGATGAAATTGAATTGAGCGTGGCTCTATTGAGAAGTAGCTTAGTAAATGTGTGCCTTATATATTCTGTAAGCAGTCAGATAAACATAAAAATAACGGACCACACACGTTCTTGGAGGTTAAACCAGATAGGCCTGAAGCACAATCTACAAGCAACTCTTTCAAACATGACTTGAGATATTGTCAACCAAGCTTGAACTAAATAAAATAAATGCCTAGTCAAATATTTATTGAAGTAATCTAATTCTGTTGACCAAATTACTACTGAGGCTTTTTGAAATCTTCTCTTTTTGGATGAGTACCCTATACCTTCTAGCTATTTCCTTATGCTATATTATTGCTGTTAAATCTGTTCAAAGAATTCTGGACCTCACCATGGCTCAGAGTAAGGAAAGAATTAATTATAAAATACACTGGGCCACATATTTTGAATAGGCAACTCTATTGCTTAGCCTTCTGAATTCCTTAGTCAAAGACTTCAGTGGCAAATGCAAATCTACATCCTTACTTCCATTCTGTCACCATGGATGACCCGTGGTTCAGCTAATCCACCAGAAGCGTAGACCCTGTAACGTTTTACTCTTACCTTAAAAACGACCATTCAATGTCTCAAATCTGATATTACCTTTCAGAGGACCGCTCAAACTTGTCTCTCTGAGGTTTCTGTTTTGTGTCCTGGTAAGCAATACTCCTGAGTGATCCTGTCAGGCTGTGCCCCTGATCTCAGCAGCTCTTACCTGACTTATATCTTCTATGGCTTCTTACCTCTAGCCAAATTTGGTTCTCAACTCGTTGAGCCAGCATGGCTAATGTGATAGATATAAGCTGAGAGACTAGATGGAGGAGGTTGAGGAGATAATATTTTTTTATCCTGTCTGGCCCTGCCTGCCTGGATTGCTGATTCTCCTCATAAGCATGCCCAGCTGGGAAGAGGCAACAATATGCGGCTCCTTGGTACTGCTATAAGGCGCCTCTTTTGTGTTGAGACTTCAACACCCTGGTACCTAAAGTCTAGGGTGAGAGCTCAAAGCGCATTTAACTGTAGGGAACTCTGTGTGAGACTGCAGAGTCTCCGCCTTGCTACTATCCACGAGCGTCGCATCCGCAGCTCAGGTGAGTGTGTGCATGCACGTTTATTTAGTTTTCATTGTTGTTCTACTTCATGCTTTGCTTGAGTAGGAGTGATTTTCATGCAGCTAATATTCTGAAATGGTACTACGCTTATTCGTTTCATAGGGAGAATTTGCTCAACGGTATAATTTGGTAACGTCCTGGCTATTTCCACCCAACATGTTTTTTTGACAGACTGTTCAGTATGGTTTCTGGCTCACAGAAGGTGAATAGCAATGTTACACATTTGTCTACTTTGCAAGATCCCTCCCACATATCTTGTTGTCTTTCCGGTGTAGCTTTACGTTGTTGGGCAGATTGATACCGCACAGGTATGAACACAGCACATCACAGACCTCAATATTTATCTTTTATCTTCCACTGCCACTATCATCATCTTACTTAGCTCTCTTTATAACACCACTGAAGCTACACCATATTCGTTCATCTTGTTGGTACATGGGTGATATCAAAATGTGGAAACAGCATGTAGAGGTGATTTTCATTTACATTTGCTCACTAAGACTATTAAAAAAAGTATACCACTTGTTCTTTTTTAGTTGGACATGGGACTCTCCTCACATATTAACCACTTCTATCTATCGAAACATATTGTAATGTATGTAATACATACATTGAAAATTCTTTTGCTCACAGAACACTGCCCCTGAGGAAGGGTCCTGTGAGTCCCGAAATGAATTGGGCTTCGTGACAGCTATGCACCCATCAACACGGGAATTGTGACGCAAGGATATATTGTTCAGAAAAACTTGAATTATACAAAACTACGTTTTTTCGATGTAAGAATTTGCTTTGTTTAGGCAACCTCTGTTGTCATATGGTTGCGCAGAAAGATGTTAATTAATACAAGAATTGTATCACGATTTATGATTTATTGTTTAATAACAATCTCTTGAAAAGAGTATATGCTGGTTTAGTTTTCCTTTGCAAAAAGTGACAAACAGCAAGTTTATTATTAGACCAATTTGTTCAGCAGTAACAATGCACACTACAACCTGGGTTTCATCCTGTAAGGCTTCAAGTTTAATTAGCTTGTGATGTCAACACACAACAGTAGTGTAGCACCCTTGGTTTAAAACAATTAACTTAGAGAAGCATTGAATCCTAGAGTGCGCCTCCATCCCCCCAGACAGGTGATACTGCAGAGGAAGACCCAGGCGGCCTGAACGTGTAGTTATTTTGGGAATGTTTATTATTTCCTGTTTAGATGGGGCTGTATGAACTCCCAGCCCTTGCTCCAGCATAGTTAACAATTTGAGAAGCTGATTTAGAGTTCAAAGGATGGGTTTCTATGTCACAAGGGTGCAGGGTATCCATCTGGCATATTACAAGTGCATTATAGCCAATGCATAAATTGCTAAATTGCTTGCCTCACACACAAAGTCTCACATTTTAATAAACTAAGGTACCCGGCAGAAAAGATCCAAATCTCAGGAGGCAGCCGGAGGAAGTTAGGTCTTTTACAGTGTTGGTGAACTACATAGGTTTCATTTATAAAGAATACATTGTTGTCTAAAGCAATCAAACTCAAATCATTGAAGGTTGGTAATGAATTTGAATGTAATGTGTTCTCATATGTGAGTTTTGGCACAGGAAATGGCTTGGAAATTGAAATGATTTATCTTCCAATTCAGAAAGGCTGAGACAAGCAATGCTGGTTCAATAAGCAAAGTTCGTATGGGACAACATACTCTGTTGAGGCTTTTCTAAAATAAAATAAAAGGTTTAGGATCTAAGAAAGCTATGGTTATTCAAACCATTAACTTAAAATGAAGTACAAATGTATCTCTTCTTGTGGGGAGTAAGAACAGTATTATTATATGGAATAATTCACAAGCGACTATACAAGCAGTCAGCGGGAAGCATACATTTGGGCCAATTCCACATTTTGTCGTGGGATGAAGGGTTGGTGTTCGTTTAGAGCTAGTTTTTTGTGTGTCTACTGTTCTTATGTTTTTTTAGAGTCTGTCTACAGACAGCCTTGGCTGTCCACATGCTAATGAGACATTGAGATCAATGCAGTGCATGACCGGGCATATCGAGGAAGGATATACTGCCATTTACTTGCCATTATGCCAGCAGTTATACGGCTCAGTAGTTTCAGCGTCATATTTTCAAATGCTTGACATTCTGCTGCCACTATGTGTTCACTGTCTGCATTACAAACATTGAAAGCCGGGCGAGGTACAATGCTTGTTGGGCACCTGCACCCACCGGGAAAGGGATGCAGGTGCTCTTCCATGGGTAGGGAATGGAGACTAGTCAAAGGTGCATGTAGCAGCAACACTCAAACCTCAATAGTAGGTGGATGCACAGTGTTGGGCTGGGAGAGAGACGGGGTCGCAGGTTAATTGTTTGCAAAGAAAGGGTATCTGAGGTTTGAGACCAAATTACAAGCATAATAGATGCATAATGCCATGATAAGGCTTAAAGAGAGGGGTGTTTCAGGCATTGTTGGCTGTCAGATGTTATAAGGTTAACAAGTGTCACAATTGCAATTCTGTAAAGAGTTGCATCCGGGTAAACATAGTTTAAAATGCATGTGATACAAATCATGCCATTACAACGCGGTCATTACACCGACCAAGTTGTTACATTGTATACCCTTACAACACAAGTTGTTACAAAGATTTACTGTAGGGGGCAGAAGGTGTTGAATTTTAAATCCAATGCCTTCCCTACCGTTGCACAGACTGGAATTGGAATAGCAAATTACTATTCTAGACTCATGCGCCACCCTACAGCAAGTCGGTGAAATGACTTGCGTTGTAATGGCATGCGCAGTAACAACGCGGTCGTTGTAATGACCGCGTTGTAATGGCATGCGTTGTAAACGCGTGCATTGTAACGTGTCCTTTTCTTGCATCCGCATTCATCTATGACCCTAATTCAGAAAGAGATTAAATTTAGATGTAAGTTGGAGGCAGCATTCTATTTTTCTTCTGACTCGGCTGCTTGAAGAGGAGCATCAGACACTCTCTGTAAAATCCTCCATGTAAACATTAAGCCTGGATTTACACATAAAGCTGAAAGCAGTAAACACTGCATAGGAACACCATTTCCTGCATTTTATGCTTCGAAAACATTTCATCCTCTTTATTTTTCCAGTCCTGGAACCACCAGGACTCGTAATGAGGCTATGAGTGTCACTCGGTTATTTTCTAAGGCAGTCATATTAACCATTTTCCAGCTACATTTCAAGGAAGCTTCTTTGGGGATGCCAGTAGGTCAAGGAATCATGCTAGAGCCAAAGTACTGGTCAATGTCTATTGATCGTGGTTCGATCACTGATAACATCCATTAAAAAGTCAATAGATACCCCAGAGGCTTTCAGAACGGCTGGTAAAATGTCTGTAATTCAGAGCTCAGAATGCTGCTACTGCATGAGAAGCAAAGCATTCAGTAGATTCAATACACGTTGGAGAAATCTTTAAAGGGCACTTTAACTCTTTAAGGAGTTTGTTAAGTTAAAATATGAAAACATTTATTGTTAGATCTTTATTATTTTTTCAAAAGCGAGTCATGAAATATATTGTAATTAATGTTTGGATAGGTAAGAACATATTTGAAAGTATTTTTTGTATCTATAAGTTCTAAAAAAGAATCGTTTGGTATGTTCAGTCTGCAGCTGATTGATGCATTAGAAGTGTTTACTTTATCCTGGAAAGTGGCACAATATTCTCAAAAAGTCTTGGCAATATATAAAACACACAATCACAATACACATTTGAGCCTCAGTGCCAATGTCAACAATGGATAATGCTGAGCCACCTGCCACTCTGCTGACATCAATAACAGATAATGCTACTAGTCAAAATACACAATTGAAATTCTAAATCACACCCTTAGGGGGTCATTAGTCCGCCCGCCATACCCCCGGGATTCGGGACCGCCCGCAATGCTTGCGGTGGTCCCGCACCCTCAATTAGGATGCGCCTGCCAAACTGGCGGGCGCATGGCGCATTTGTCACATTGCGGCGGGCGCCATGTGCACCCCCCACTCCCCAGAGTCCCTGGGGGCCCGCAACGGGCCCCCGCAAGCAAACATCACATGCCTTTTGGTGGCGGCAATGCCGCCACCAAAAGGCATGTTTCCGCCCCCATTGTAATATGGCTGGCGGTGTCTAACAGACGTCGCCACCATATTGAACCCTTTTCCGCCCGATTGACTTGTCGACCGGGCGGAAAAGCGGTGGACGGTCTTTTCGTCCGCCGCGGACCCCCCAGCCATAGTAATATGGCGGGGGGCTTTGCTGCATGGATGTCGGGTGGATCGCCCCCACCGGGCCGGCGGTGACTACCGCCGGCCCGGCGGGGGCGTTCAGCCTGACATCCTAATGGGGCCCTAAGTTCCTTGAACAGGTTAGTCTGGGAAGATGCCAGGAGTATCATTCTCAGACCGAAATCTCATTCATTCTAAAGACGGTGGAAGCAACTCTTGCTTGTTTAGCCTATAGTCATTAAAGAGTATATACCATAGCCTGGAAAGAACCCACTATATTAAACATATGGTAAAGGTAGTTTAAGTAACTGCGAAACGTAGGGCCTGATTCAGAAAGCGAAATGTATTTTTTGTGTAAGTTTAATATTGTTTGCTATTTACAAAGGTATTTTACTAGGGGTTTCAAGACTCTGCACATAAGAAGATAGGACAGTCCCATCGGTTTATGAGTAAAGACAATGCAGAGTCCAAAACTGGCTGTTGTGGCCCTCAGTGTGCAAAAACTGGATTCACTTGAATGTAGAGAGGAAATAGTGCAGTGTATCGCATTCAAGGGCGGTAGCCCAAAGGCTTTGTGCACTGACAGTGCTCATTTGAGAGTTTTCTGCCATTTGGCTGTATGGAGAGTTATATCTACCTTTTGGAGATTGTACTATAGAAAATGCTTTATTAAAACATCTCTTTAGTACAATTAATAAGAGTCTCTCTAAGTTAATAGCAGGTTTCTTCCCTCCTGTGAATGCTTCATTCTTGGTTTCTAGCAGAGTCTCCAGTGCATACAATTAAATCTGGTCAGGGATCACACACTGGCTGGAGTTACTAGGCATGTGAAACTACAAAGGAAAGGTAACCAGTGCTTGTGATGAATCTGCCACATAGGTAGTTTACAGGGAGAGCTACAAAGCAAAGTAATTAACCAACGGGAGGGAAAACTACCAAGGCACTGAAACAGAATATTACTGTATTCTGAATCACAAGCTTTAGGAAGTAATAAGGGAACTTTCTTTAGTGGTGGAAAAAGAAGACAATGAGGGCCTCATTACAAGTTTCCCTCTTTATTGGATGGAATACTACACCTGGTAAATACTAATAACGGAGGGCATTGGTGTATATTGGGCAGGGCCAGACTAGGAACCCAAAGTAGCCCTGGCAAATTGTGTTGGACCAGCCTGTAACACCCCCATCCATGTGTGAAGCACTGCAGCTTTTGTACTGGGGGCCGATATTGCAGCTCATCGGCAAAACCGCCACCACCCTTCCAGTGTCCCGGGGAAACACCCGACGCCTGCTACTGCCAGTCCGGCCCTGATATTGGCTGTGTCAGCACCTTCCCATTTTTGAGTCGTCCTATTGAGCATATGGACCTTTTCAGGCAGCATTATTGGGATTTTGTACTTTAATCAAAAGGGATTTGTACCTCCTGCTTTTGGAAAGATCAGGATCCAGCAAAGAGGACAACGCGGACGAGTAAAACAGACATTTTACAATTAATTGCTCAATAAATATGAACATAAGAATTAATGTTCTTACCGACAATGGAGAGAATGACAACGACAAAATCGAAAATGTTCCATCCTATGGTGAAGTAATAATAACGCAGTGAAATCAACTTCAGAACACATTCACTTGTAAAAAGAATAATGAAGACCATGTTGATGTTGTATAAATTGTTCTCCATGTCTTTACTCTGGTCATCAGTTTCTATCATCATGGTTACCATGTTAAGGCAAATCAAGATCATTATGGTGATGTCAAAGGCTTGCTTTGTCACAAAATCGAAAACTAGACCTTGGAATTTATTCTGCAAAAAAAAGAAACAAAGGAGACACTAGTTGTCAAAGAGTTTTTCTATAATGCATACATTCAAAAATGTAACTTTTTATGAGATACAACAATCACATTTATTTACTCAAGTTCATGGAAATACTAGAAGATCATAAAGAACAACTGCAACATTTAGAGGTTGGTGGCAATAACCAAAAGTTATTGGATTTAACGTCTGCTAACTTCTCAGTTCTGTCGATTCATTTACAGATGGGAGAATTGTTAAGTTTCTAAGAGTGAACACCCTTGCTGGATTCCCGATTGGAAACACCCTTACCGTAGGCACACCTTCAGCATTCAGCAGCTGAAATGACATCAGAATACCTGCACTGTTTAAAAGAAGGTTTCTAACTTCATGCCTGCTATGTTTTTTTCTGCTTGCTACCACAAAGCAGGAAAAATATCCATTTCTCCCACAAGATGGGAGAGCACTACCACATTCCATATTTATAATATGGGAAAAATCTCTCAGCACATAAGGTACAATACTCTTGTTCTCCGCTTGGGGGATTGCCTTTTTTTAAAATTCTTTTTATTGTTAAATCAAAACACTGTCACAGTTTATATTGAAACAGAAATTGTAAGGCATGGTAGTTAGTGATACGTTATACACAGTTCCACAGTAACCTGCAAAGTATATTTCACAGTTCACAATAGAGTATTAAGGGGCTGATTCCGATCTCGGTTGGAAGGGCTCCGAATCGGGTTCGGCATTAGTGGGTCGAATTCGGAGGCTGAATTTCCGTCCGGTTCGTACACGGGTACGGACGTCGAAGTACGATGCAAACAAGCGGGAAATCTCCGTCCGAATCGTTTCCGGGTCCGAACCGCTCCGATCGGTCAGAAAACACCCCGGATCCAGCTCGGTCGAAGTGATTTACTACCCAGATCGGAATCGGCCCCTAAGTTGTTAGTTCCTCTAGGGGTGGGGAATTGTCTTTTGACAAGAAAAACATGCTGTCCTGTTTGTCATGCTGCAATGAGAATGTGGGTCAGTACGATGCAGATTTGCTCAAAAGTACTCCTGTCTTGTTTGCAGAAACACTGCCAGAGAAAAATGACAGCAACACCAACAGTAAACACTAAGGGGCCTATTCCGATCTGGGTCGGAAATCACTCTGACCGAGCCGGATCCGGGGTGTTTTCCGACCGATACGGACTCCTGCAGTCCGACCGAGCGAGTACGATGAGGCCGTACGCTGTCGGACTCGTTTCGGTCGGACTCCCATTGAAGTCAATGGGAGCCGGTCGTACAACGCGTACATGGGCTCCCATTGACTGAATGGGTACGTTCCAGACAAGTGCGCCCCCTACTGTGGGTATGCGTTGGTGCCATCCGCACCAAACCTGCCTGTGTTGGGGAGACCCATGGGTCTCCCCCTGTGTCTGAGCCGTAAGGCTGCGTGTAACAGGGGGTCCGATGCGGACCCCCAAAGTCCAGCCCTGGGAGCTATTGCCAGCCGGAAGCTCCGACTCGATCCGGCTGTCCGAATCGAGCATCGTACTGGCTTGGTCGAAATTAGCCTCCATTGCGCGCCACGGTTAGCTTACGGCCGAGCCGTACGGAGCGGTTCGGACCCGGAAACGATTCCGAAGGAGATTTCGCGCATCGTACTTCGATGTCTGGACCCGTGTACGAATCGGACGGAAATTCAGCCTCCGAATCCGACCTGCTAATGCCGAACCCGATTCGGAGCCCTTCCGACCGAGATCGGAATCAGCCCCTAACAGATTTATTTATGAGCCCCCTGTGCTGCCCAAGCATCACTATGCATGGCTTTGGATGGCCTCATAGATATGGAGTAAGGCAAGGCAGTGCAAATCGTTGCGTTGCCTTACTTTGTGCTCAGGAGGCGTTCCATAGGCGTTGCAGTGGGTTTTCCCACGCAACAACCATTTATTTTGATGCTGCCCCAGATTTACACCCTCATGTAAACCTGGGGAAGAGCCAAATCCGTACACTTCCTGAGGTGAGGCGTAACAAGGAGAAATATGTTTATTTCTTCTTGTTTATTCCTTTTTCTATGTGTGCTGCATTCTGTAGCACACATAGAAAATGCCTCTTAGGATTGTTTTTGTGCAGGAACAAGCCCCTTCATGCACAAAAACAATCCTGCTGACAGCACAGGCACCCTTGCAGCAGGGTGCAAGGGTGCCTGCATTGGTGCTAGGCTGCCTAAACAGCGCCAGTGAAGGGGGAAAGGACAGAAATGCCTGTATTGCATATATAAGGTGCATTCATTTGATATTTATGGAATTTTGTAAAGCGCGACTATCGCTCCGGGAGGAGCATCTTGGCGCTGAGCAAGCAGAAGATAGTGGAAACGAAGAAGTAAGATAGATCATATAGCTGCTAGGACTGAGGTGTCAGATTGCTGGAACACCCAGGTTTTCAGAAGTTTCACAAGATGACTTGCTGTGCTGCCCTATGCCAAATCCCAGTAAATATGGGCCTCAATATGGTAGACAGGCTAAGGCTTGGATAGGGGAGGTGGCTGACAAGTCTTGTTGAAAATGACTGGCTTTTTGGAGTATGTCCAGGCATCTCCCATGGACATGCTCTTCAAAGATACTCACCTGTTCGGTGACAAAGCTGATTCAGAGCTTGAGCATGTCAAGGAAAGTAGGGTCACCGCTCGGTCATGGGGGCCTGTCACCATGACCCCACATCAGCTACACACTTCTTTTTGTATAATACACAGCTGGGAGGTTGTTAGGTATTCCAGAATAGCTAGGCGCACAACCTGGGTGGCCGCAAAGTAATGGTTACAAGAAGTAGTCAGTATAGGCAATGAGGCGAGCGGTAATCCCTCACAACCGCACTAGGATGGACCAGAAAAGATCCACACAATTTACAAAAGACAACAATGCCCCTGCACTATACAATATCAATTAATTCTTAATAATATTGGTATCAGTTGTAGTGGTGGAAGTGATCAAGCACATCAAAACTATAGGTCAAACTTCGAGAATGAATATACATAAGTTAACATATATCAGTTGAGAAACGTTCTGTTCTTGGTGTAGTCATTTCTGTTTATTGTTCCTTTGCATAGGCCAACACGTGTTTCATCGCAGGGAACAAACTGCGAATCTTCAGGGCTGGATAGAAACATAAAAAGTACATTTGCGAACATGTTCTATTCATGAACATATTACGATGGTGACTAGGTCGTGTTAACCAGGGTGATAACAAGCATGCCATTGAGTGACTCTGTGTCAATGTGACTCGAGATCACTAACTTGGTGACATTTGTGAGCTAAAAAGTTTTATGGGGTTGGATAAAACCTACAGATTATAAACACTGGCCGGAAGGAAAGTAAAGTGACAAAGTGAAAAAAGTGTTTGTGTGTTTGAAAAGACGGTATCACAAGTGACTAGTGCGTGGTATGTAAAGACATCTGGAAAAACATGGCACTTACAATTACAATCGTTATAGCGTTCGACATTGTGCACATAATTAGAAGGATAAATGCCTCTTTTCTTTTCTTGGGGGGTATAGTCTAAGACTCAGTGCACCCCTTTCTACGAGCTCTTAGCCTCGTTTATATTTAGAGAGGATCTTTATACTGGGTGGATGTAGAACCATGAATTCTACACTTCTGGGATTAGATGTAATTTAATCGGATGTCTAAAACTCCGTTGTTTATGCCAGATAAGCTAGGGGAAAAAGGCTGGTCAGTGTGTAGATTCTGTTACATGTCTACAAAGGGAATTGGGGAATGAAAGAGAAAAGACAAGGGAGAAAGAATAGAAGGGATTACCGGGTGTACGACACACATGCTCTGGAATATTAAACTAGAAGAGAAAGGGCTGTCACTTATTCGGGTAGACCTCTATTTACATTCACGGAGGTGTCGGTTAAACAGAAGTTCGTGGAAAATACAAAACACTCACCCTCACAAGTGATAGGCGAAAATACGTTAGTGAAAGCACCCGGTCGGGGCGTTACGTGGAATCCTGTATTCGGATTTCCAAAACGTATGTACTCAAACTTTGCGGGATTTGATGAATCTATATGGTATATATAATAGTGTAGACATAATGTTATTCTTTCATTTTCTGATCAGTACAAACTCAGACAGGGGAAGCAACAATCCGAAATGTGACCTACCTCGATTGTTTACAATTCGAGTAATGACCGGGAGGAGAAAATAGTAGTATTCAGGTTGGGCGGATAAGTTGGTACAAACACGAAGGCGGGTGCACCTAGATCGGTAAAACGAAAGAGTTTAGGCAGAGAATTTGTAGGTTGGAAGTATTCAGATAGTCCAGGACGGATAACGTCTGGTGTAATCTTCCAGCTAACACAAGGGAGCTCGCTTACCTCGTTGGTACCGTTCTACCTCTTTTGGTTCCCGGCGCCGTATTTCGAAGACGGACACGTGACAGGAAGTCAGGCCGGAATAAATACTGGTGTTCTGTTTAATGCAAAAAAGGCTAGAACGTTGGTTGGTTTCTTCTTTTTACATTGGTTGGCAACGAAAAGAAGAAATACTCTAAAATCAGAGTATCGAGCGACTTGAGATAGTTCGTATGCAATTATTCATGTTGAAGTACTGATACTCGTTTATGTATATAAAGCGGGAAAATAACTCGCAAGTACGCACAAGGTTTAGCGGAACCGTTAGAAGGGTGATCTATCATCAGGAGATTCATGTAGGGGGTTGTACGCCCCTCCATATTCTGGTAGGCTGTTAAGTTATCGACATATAAGTTCACTTGAAAACTATATGATCGAGCATGTGAGAAGATGTAAGAAATCTATAAAAGAGCACATTTGTAATTAAAAGACACCCAGCAAAGGTACATTATCTAAGGTAACAAGAGGTATGATAGAATTATGTAATCACTCCTCTTGATAATATTTCCTCATTTTAGAGCTATATTATGTGGTCATCCTTCTAATTATGTGCACAATGTCGAACGCTATAACGATTGTAATTGTAAGTGCCATGTTTTTCCAGATGTCTTTATATACCACGCACTAGTTACTTGGGATACCGTCTTTTCAAACACACAAACACTTTTTTTACTTTGTCACTTTACTTTCCTTCCAGCCAGTGTTTATAATCTGTAGGTTTTATCCAACCCCATAAAACTTTTTAGCTCACAAATGTCACCAAGTTAGTGATCTCGAGTCACATTGACACAGAGTCACTCAATGGCATGCTTGTTATCACCCTGGTTAACACGACCTAGTCACTATCGTAATATGTTCATGAATAGAACATGTTCGCAAATGTACTTTTTATGTTTCTATCTAGCCCTGAAGATTCGCAGTTTGTTCCCTGCGATGAAACACGTGTTGGCCTATGCAAAGGAACAATAAACAGAAATGACTACACCAAGAACAGAACGTTTCTCAACTGATATATGTTAACTTATGTATATTCATTCTCGAAGTTTGACCTATAGTTTTGATGTGCTTGATCACTTCCACCACTACAACTGATACCAATATTATTAAGAATTAATTGATATTGTATAGTGCAGGGGCATTGTTGTCTTTTACACACTTCTTTTTGCTCCTTCTATGGCTACAGTTTGGGCTACCAGCTGCGTCCTTTACAGCAAACTCACTGCAGCCATTAGGCTTTCATGGCCACTATCACTGCTCTCACAAGCCCTGTGGGAACCAAAGCCAGAGATCTGCCCACCTTACACCCCCAGCAACTGCAGCCTCCAACCTCTTCAGTATGCCCTTACAACAACCACATGGGCACCTTGTTGGAGGAAGGATCAGGTACCACCTGCCCCAATGGCAAGTCATAACATTGGACAAGTGAGTGCTCCAGATTGTCAAGCGGGTTACGCCCCCTTCACTCTGGATACCCCACCACACTTGACACAGTCCCCAGATCAGCTGATGAAGGACAATCTCTACCTGCTGCAACAGGAAGAGCAGGCTCTTTTAGCCAAAGGAGCCATTAGGAGGGTCCTGGCATCAGAAAAATGATGTGGTGGTTATTCCTGCTTTATAGTGGCAAAGAAAAACGGAGGCCTCTGCTATATCCTAGATTTGCGTCCTTTTGACGCCTTCCTGAGAAGGCAAACAATCAACACTTGCTCAGGTCCTGTCTGCGCTCAACCCTGGAGACTGAATGGTAGCTTTGGACCTGCAGCATTCCTACTTTCATATCCCTGTCCTGCAGGTCCATCGACTCTACCTACGATTCATGGTGGGATAAGAGCATTTCCAGTTTGTTTTGCCACAGTTTGATCTTATCAATGCCCCTTGATTATTCAAGTGATGGTGGTGGTTGCAGCACCTCAGTAGAGGTCATAGGTTCCAGTCCTCTCCTACTTCGACAACTGGCTGTTGAAGGCAGGTTCACCCCCAGAGAGTCGTCACCCATCTCCAGACTATGGCGGAGCACATACTGTTCCTGAAGTTAATTATCAACATGCCAAAGTCACACCTGACTTCCTCGCAGACACTCCCTTTCTTCAGAGCTATTACGGGCACAGTGCAGTTCTGTGCCTATATTCTGCAGAGGGGAGTTCAGGACATTCAAGCTATATTCATGATATTTGGCCTCAGTCCTGGTTTTGGATGAGACTGACTCTGAGACTGTAGGGTCTGATTGCCTCCTTCATCCTCCTGGTGAACCACGCTCGATGGCATATGCGGGCTCTGCAGTGGGAACTGAAGTCCCTTTGAGCACAGCATCACGGGAATCTTTTTGACCTGGTCAAGTTATCTGAGAGAACTGAAAAAGATCTGCAGGTGTGGTTGACGAACTATAGTTGGGTCAGCAACCGCTGCCTCTCCCTTCCCCCGAGAGCTTACAATAGTGACAGATGCATCCCTTATGGACTGGGACAACCATCTGAGGTGGCAATCAGAGGACTCTGGTCTCAGGCAAAGTGTCAGCTCCACATAAACTTGTTGGAGCTGAGAGCGATTTGCTTGGCATTGAAAGCCTTCCTCCCATCCATAAAGGGAAGGATGGTTCAGCTGTTGATGGACAACACCATCGCCATGTGAAACTGCAACAATCAGGACGGGTGGGGATATGGGACCTGAGCCAGGAGGCTCTGAGCCTATGGACATGGCTGGAACGTCAAGACATCTCCCTGGTTGAACAACACCTGCCTGGATCTCTGAACGCCAGTGCAGACAAACTCATCGGTCAATGCTTCACGAATTACAAATGGTATCTGCACCCGGAGAGGGTACATGTTTTCTACTGACAATGTGGAGAACCTTGTCTTGGTCTATTTACCATCACTGAGAACACGCAATGTTAGCATTGCAGTTTCCAAAGCAGCTCTCACTTGGAGACACTTTCTGATTCCGTTTAGTCTGGAGCTCAGGACTCCTGTATGCTTTTCAGCAGATACCACTCCTGCCTGAGTTCTCAAGATGATCAGGACCGACTAGGCCCAAATCACCCTACTGGCTCCATAATGGGCACAGAGAGTATGGTATGCAGAACTCCTGGGCATGGAATCTGTCCTCCGGTCTGGCTATGCCTTCGAGAGGGTCTTCTGTAGCAGCAACAAGCCAGGGTCCTCCATCCGAACAGTTGAGGGTTGACATCCCTCCCAAAGTCTGTGAAGTCATCTTGACAATCAGGCGCCCATCAACAAAAACTGTATACACCTACACGCATTTGTGGCTTGGTGCAGTGAAAAACACATTTACCCACTTTCTGAACATTTTTGTTGTTTGTTCTGTTCTTAACCCAACAGGGCCTTGTCCTGGGCATGGTTGAAGGGTATATTTTGGGGTGAGCAGTCAAAATATCGAGTTGCTTATATCGATCTACATTTTTATCGAGTTTTAAATATTGGAGGCACAGAATATCGACAGCAAGAATATCGGTGACCAGAATATCGACCTTAAGGTAAGTAATATAGTTTTTATTAATATTGAAGTAAGTAAAATCGTTTGAAATAATATAGATGTCAATAATATTGACATTTATATTAGTGTTATGTATTTTAGTATGTATTTTATATGTATGTTTTTAACATTTTTTTAATGTTTTTTATTTATTTTTAAATATATGTATTAAATGTTTAGAAGTTATTCATTTAAAAAAAAGTGAATTATCTGGAACCCAATAAAGCTGGTTTCCGCCTGGCGCACTTTACGGAGGCTGTCTTCCTTGCAGTCCTGGACACTCTTAGAGCAAACGCTGATAGGGGTGACCATCAGGCTCTGGTGCTCCTAGATTTGTTGGCCGCGTTCGACACGGTCGATCATAACATCTTGTTGAACTGTGTTGAGCAGTCTGACCTGCGAGGACCTGCACTCAGATGGATAGAATCTTTCCTGGCCGACCGGACTCAATAAGTCAGGCTTGGAACTTTCACGGCTCCTAAACTCACTTCCATTTGTGGTGTTCCCCAAGGCTCGTCTCTATCTCCGTTATTGTTTAATTTATATCTTAGACCCCTGATTCATTCTTTAAAAAATAGGAAGATCAACATTTTCAATTACGCGGATGACCTTCAGCTCATAATCCCACTTGTTTCCCCAAGCGCCGCTGTTGTGTTACAGGTGACTATGTGCCATATCCAGCGTTGGATGGACTTGTAATGTAATGTAATGTAATGTAATGGACATTTCTACCGCGCTACTTCCACTCCAAGGAGTATCTTGGCGCTTACACAACTCAGATGGAGGAGTTGGAAAGGGAAAAGGATGTCCTAATTTCTGCACACACATTACACTAGGGTCCTGCACAAGGCGTCAGGCAGAGAGAAGATCCAGGTTTTCAATGCCTTCCTGAAGGGAGCTTCTTGAGAAAAAGACCGCAGGGAGAGGGGAAGTTTGTTCCAGGCCTTAGTTCCCAGTACAAAGATGGATTTGCCACCCTTAGTGGCCAGTTTAAAAAGAGGTGTAGTGAGTAAGTTCTGGCTTGCGGATCTTAAACAACGCGCTGGATAGTATCTTTTAAACCCCTTTCGTAGGTAGGTTGGGCCACGTTGGTGGAATGCCCTGAAGGTGATTAGGAGAAGTTTGAATAGAATTCTCTTCCCTATTGGCAGCCAATGTAAAGTGTTTAAGGCTGCTGAGGCTGACGATCTACGGGGCAAACGCAGTACGAGGCGGGCTGCCGCATTTTGGACCATCTGCAATTTGTGGAGAACGATTTTGTTTGCTCCAACATAGAGTCCATTGCAATAGTCCAGCCTAGAATTTATTAAGGCTACTGCGACTGTTTTCCTCGCCGAAAGAGGGAGAAGATCAAAGAACTTCCTAAGTGCTTTAATGATTTGGAAGCACATGCCTGCTACTGCTACAGCCTGGGGTTTGAAGGATAAGTGGTTGTCAAATTTTATGCCCAGATTACGGGCGGATGCAATTGTGTTGGGTGGCACTTCAGCATCTAATGGCCAGCATGCTATAGGGGAGAAAGGATTGTTGGTCCCTACAGGTAGAATTTCCGTTTTTCCGGCGTTGCACTTTAAATGGTTGTTGTTCATCCATTTGAATGTTGCTGCAAGACAGTCCCTAAGGTCTTCCTCGGCACCTGGCCGTTCCCTATCCAACACCAAAATCAGTTGGGTGTCGTCAGCGTATGAGATAGAACTGATCCTGAATGACGCGATCAGATTCATCAGAGGTGCCATATATAGATTGAAAAGGACAGGGCTCAAACTAGAGCCCTGTGGCACCCCTGAGCTGACGTTTTTAGCCTCAGATTGATATGGGCCTAGCACTGTTATTTGGCATCTGTCAGTAAGGAAGTTCCTACACCAGGCCAACACCTGTCCTCCTACCCCTGCGGCAGCCAACCGGTCCAATAGGATGTTGTGGGACACGGTATCAAAGGCTGCCGACAGGTCAAGTAGGATTAGGACGGCCTGTTTTCCTTGATCCATTGCTGCTCTTAAAGTTTCAGCGGTGTATAATAAGGCTGATTCGGTAGAATGTTCTGACCGAAATCCTGACTGATTGGGGTGGAGAACGTTATTCTACTCCAAAAAGTTAGTCAGTTGACTCTTGACAAACTTTTCAGTCAGCTTAAATAGAATGGGTAACATGGAAATCGGGCGTAGGTTGGAAAGGGTAGTAGGATCGGCCAGGGCCTTTTTTTGGAGTGGCTTAACAGCTGCCAATTTCCAATCGTTAGGGATACTTGCTGTTGCTAGAGAGGAATTGATGATATTGTTAATCATAGGATTAACCATCTCTATTAAATAATGCAACACCGGAGGGGGGCAGGGATCAAAAGGGGAACCCGATTTGCTGGCTAAAATAGCTTTAGCAGTTTCCTCCAAGGGCACTGGGGCGAACTCATCAAGACGGAGGGAGGAAGTCGTCTTCACTATCTTTTCGTCATCCATTATTGCAGTGGTTCCCGATGGAAAGGTCTTAGTAATGGTCAGGATTTTGTTATCGAAGTAGTCAGATATCGCATTACAGAGAACTTGCGATGGAGGAATCTCTTGCGATAGAGCTGAAGGGTTCATAAAATCCTTAACAATCCTAAAGATTGCTTTTTGTTCTTGACCTGCTAAAGAAATGGCCTGTAGATAGTGAGATTTTTTTGCTGATTTTATTCCTGCGTGATACTTCCGTCTCGCTGCAATATAGACGTTACGTGCAGCGGTGTCGTAATTACGACGCCACCTCAGTTCTAGTGTTTTCACTTCACCTAATTCAGACTTAAGAGCTGGTGAAAACCAGGGGGCATTTTTTTTCTTGTTCCTAGGTTTAGAGTTCTCATTATTAGATGGTTTGAGCAGCGTGCCCGCTCCAGCAATCCAATCACAAAAGATCTGATAGTCTGAAGAGGTGCAGTCAGCAAGGACTGGTATCCTATCTTTAAGTTTTTCGACAATGTCAGGTCTCCTGGCTAGTGACTTCCAGTCCGGGATGGATTTCGTGTGGGGTTTATCCTTACATTTTGAGGGGTTTATTGTGGGTTTCCAGGTCCCAGCTATGAGAAAAGGAATTAAAAAATGATCTGTCCATACCTGAGGACAGGGGGATTTAGCTGTCAAACTGGAAAGATTGGAACAGATACAGTCTAGTAGATGTCCTGCCTGGTGGGTGAGTTCCCGATTCACAAGAGTAAGGCCCAACACTTCAATTGTGTCCAGAAAACAGCTAAATCCAGGATCATTTGGGGCCTCGAGATGCAGGTTGAGATCACCTAACACCGTGAAGTTAGAAAATCTGAGAGTTAGATCACTCAGCACGTCACCTACAGAGTCCAAAAATATAGAAGAAGGGTCCGGGGGGCGATAGATAAGGGCTCCGGAAAATACAAGGGAGTCATGGATTGCTAGGGAGAAAGCCAGTGCTTCTGACCTGAAGTTCAACCCAGGCAAGACGGAACTAGTGTTGCCTGGGACAAGCAAGATCAGCTGGGGCCCACACTATTGGCCGGCGGATCTGGGGTCTACGCCCACTCCTTCACCCTCGGTGAAAAGCCTAGGGGTTATTCTTAATGCTGATCTTTCGCTCAAAGGGCAGGTGGGAGCAGTGATTTCTTCCAGTTTTTTTTCAACTACGGAAAATAAAGAAAATCGCTCACCTGCTGACACACTCAACTCTTAAACAGGTGGTGATAGCCCTGGTACTTTTGCGGCTTGACTTCTCGAACGCAATTTACCTCGGCCTGCCAGCAGGTCTATTAAAACGATTACAGATTGTCCAGAACCAGGCAGCAAGACTCATTTTTAAACAGCCTAAATGGCAGTCAGCCAGACCGGGATTGTTGAAACTGCATTGGCTACCGATGGCCCAACGGGCAGCCTTTAAGATGGGATGTTTAGCCTTTGAGGCCCTGCACTGCAATGGCCCTAGATTCATTAAAAACATGATCACTAAATACGAACCCCCACGCAATTTACGCTCAGCCCACCTTCAGCTGGTAACAATTCCTTCATTCAAACAGAAACAGCAAGGAGGATGCTGTTTCTGGTACCTAGCCCCCAGTCTCTGGAACTCTCTTCCCTTGACACTTAGGAGCTGCGATAATCTTGTCTTCAGGAAAGCCCTGAAGACTAGGCTGTTTGAGCAAGCCTATGCTTAAGTACTTTTGTCAACTCCCCTCAGACTTAGCTCCATGAAGCCTAGGGGTGTCCGCGCGCTCTATAAGTTGTTATTAACATAGCATAGTGGGTTGTGGGTTTATAGGGGAATTGGGTGGAAAGTAATTTAATTATAGTAAATTACATTTCCTTTTTTATTATTAATTATTTTAAATTACATTTTGCGTTTTAGTTCCGTAGCAGGTGGTGGGTTTATAGGTGAATAGGGTGGGAAGCAATTTAATTATAATTAAGTAATTAATATTTTTTATTTATTGGTATTGATCATTAATTTATTTTTAATTAATTATTAATTGGTAATTCATTATTATTAATTGATTAATAGATAATTATATTAATAGTGTAAAAGAATAATGGCACGGGTTGTGGGTTTATAGGGGAATAAGGTGGGGAGTAATTTACTATAATTAATTTATTATAATTTTTTAGTTATTGTTATTGATAAGTAATTTATTTAATTAATTATTAATTGGTAATTAATTATTAATTATTGATTATTTGATCATTATATTAATTGTGTAAATATTTTTACGGAGCGGGTTGTGGGTTTATAGGGTATTAGGGTGGGAAGTAATTTATTATAATTAATTCATTCATATTTTTCTATTTATTGCTATTAATAATTAATTTCTTTTTAATTAATGAATATTTGGTAATAAATTATTATTAATTTATTAATTGAGAATTATATTAATTGTGTAAAAAAGTTTACCAGGCAGGTTGTGTGTTTATTATAATACATTCATTATTATTTTTTATTTATTGGTATTTACTTTTAATTTATTGTTCATTATTTAGTAATTGGTAATTCAATTTTAATATTTAATTAATTAATTAATTATTATATTATTGTGTTATTTTGTATGTGGAGTGTGTTGTGGGTTTAGAGGGGAATAGTTTAGGAAGTAATTAAATTATAATTAAGTAATTATCATTTTTTATTGAATGGAATTTATAATCAATGTATTTAAAAATACTTATTAATTGGTAATTATTTTTTATTAATTGATTAATTTATAATTATAATTATTGTGTAAATCTTTTTATGGAGCAGGTTATGTCTTTATAGGGGTATAGGGTGGGAAGTAATTTATTATAAATAAGTAAATATTAATTTAAATGTATGGCATTTATTTTTAGAAAAATAAATTAATTATTAATTGGTAATTATTTTTTAATATTTGATTAATTGATATGTTTTATTAATTGTGTTAAATTATTTTATGAGCGTATTGTGTGTTCATAGGGGAATAGAGTGGGAAGTAATTTATTGTTAGTTAAGTAATTTTTTTTATTGGATTGTGTTTTTTATGGGTAATTAATGATTAATTTGTTACTTAATTTAAAACAAAAACATAATTAATAAGTATTTTAATTTAAACCCTTTGCTATCCAACACTTTCCCTACAGTTATACTATCTGGAGTGGGAATAGTCATTTTTACCCCTACGCTATCCAACACTTTCTCTACTGTTGCACTCTCTGCAGTGGGAATAACATTTTTAACCCTTACGCTATCCAATACTTTCCCTACTGATGCACTCACTGGAGTGAGAATAGTAATTTTAACCCATACACTATCCAACACTTTCCCTACTGTTCCACTCTCTGGAGTTGGAATAGTCATTTTTACCCCTCTTCTATCCAATACTTTCCCTACTGTTGCACTAACTGGAGTGGGAATAGTAATTTTAACCCTTACGCTATCCAATACTTTCCCTACTATTGCATTCACTGGATTGGGAATAGCAATTTTAACCCCTATGCTATCCAACACTTTCCCTACTGTAGCACTCTCTGAAGTGGGAATAGTAATATTAACTATTACGCCATCCAACACTTTCCATACTGTTGCACTCACTGGAGTGTGAATAGTAATTTTAACCCGTACGCTATCCAACACTTTCCCTACTGTTACATTCTCTGAAGTGGAAATAGTAATTTATACCCTTACACTATCCAACACCTTCCCTACTGTTGCACTCACTGGAGTGGGATTAATCATTTTTAGCCCTACGCTATCAAACACTTTCACTACTGTTCCACTGTTTGGAGTTGGAATATTAATTGTTATCCCTACGCTATCCAACACTTTCCTTACTGTTGCAATTACTGCTGTGGGAATACAAATTTTTACCCCTACTCTATCCAACACTTTCCCTACTGTTGCATTGTTTGGAGTTGGAATAGTAATTTTATTCCCTCCACAATCTAATATTTTTTGCATTATTTTAGTTAATGTAGTATATAATTAATTTTAAAAAGATTACAAATAATTCAAAAAAAATTAATGTGATATATATATTTATTTATTTGCTTATTTATATTGATTGATGGGTGTAGATGTATTTATAATTTATAAGATTTTTTTAAAACAATTTCTAAGTCATTAAAAAAATTATTAAAAAATATTATGGGGTCAATTCCCATTCGGTAAACTAATCCGTACAACGAATCGAACCTGTAGCCCTTTCCATACGAATCGCACAATTCTGTCCGAATCTCGTAGTACGATCCGTATGAAAAATATACGACCGAATTGTTGCGAACCGTACGAAAAGCAAGGGGATATCCGTACCATACGGACCCTCAAAGTGAACCGTACGAATCGTAAAAATGCTGTACGACCCGACAAGTTCGATCCGGACCGGGAAATGAGAACGCGATTCGAACGGAAAACGTTGCATATGAGCAATTCGTACGGAGAGCCACACAAGCAATCATTGGGTGTACACACCATACCCCTGCACCGTACCCCTACACACCGTACCCCTACGCACCGTACCCCTATGCATAGTACCCCTATACACCATACCCCTATGCACCGTACCACTATGCACCGTACTCCTATGCACCGCACCCCTATGCACCATACCCCTACGCACCGTACCCCTATGCACCGTACCCCTACGCACCATACCCCTGCAATCATGGGGTGTACACACCGTACCCGGGGGGTCCGTTTAGTATGCGGTTCGAGTCGAAATCTGCTTTTCCGGACGTTTTGAGCTCCCATAGAAAAAGAGTCGTACGGAGAGTTGACGAGATGAATCGTACTTGCTGGGTCAGAAAATGATGCTTCGATCCGTATGGACGTCGCGTACTGCGTGTTCCGAATACGATTTGTATGGATTTTTAAGTCGTATGGTCTTTCGTACGGAGATCTGCTTTGGGTCCGAAACGTACTTCATCGTACGTACGGGGACGTTTAAGGGTACGATTCGTACGGGAAATATGCTCCGTACGGCTATTTGTAAGAGATTTTACCGAATCGTAATCGGCCCCTATATATTATATAGATATGTTTAATTTAGTTTTAGATTATGTATATTACTTATAATTTTTAAACATTTAAAAATATATTTTTAACTAAGTTTAGTTTAATTATAGGTATTATTTACTTTATTTTACATTATTTTTTAACTTTAAAAAAACGATATTTTTAACAACAATATTTTTGACATCAATGGGGCCGATTATGATCGCGGACAGACTTGCGTCCGTCCGCGATCACTGAGGAGGAGGGAACGTCCACATGGGCTGCGGCATTCCCTCCTGTGCGATTAGGATGTGACCGCCACCCTGGCGGTCACATCCTCTATTTTTAGGTCTCGCGACCTATCAATGCGCGCATGCGCATTGAGCGGAGCGAGAATTCAAGTGGTCAAAAATGCTCGTCAAACCAAGGGCTTTTTGGTGCGGTTTTCTTTGAGTTCACGTGAATCACGTGACCAAACAAGCACGTGCATCAGCCTTCCTCCCTCCCTCCTAATTGCATTTTTTCACGGCCGCACAGCACATCAAAGGGCTTCTCCCAGCGAGTGCTGTGCGGCTTCTCCTCCCCTAATTATTCATGGCAGGCCGGTGGCCAGCCGTCCTTTCAGTTTGACGGCCGCTCTGCATTATCAGGTACGTGTTGGTGATGATTTAAATCAAACAAAATGATTCCCTTGGGTCGTGTACAGGAGAAGCTTAGATTTAGCTATAACACAATTAAATATGAACACACAAGCTAAAAGAATAATCAAAATTTGAATTACATGACAATTTATTGAAACAATAAAAGACAATTTACAATTACACTTGGAAAAAATGCTAAAAAACAGTTAAAATTTGACCAATACTGTATAATTTTGTGACCAGCACAAAATGGGGGACAGACAAAACTCAATTGTAAAACATACAAATTAGAAATTACAAAGCGTACATTCACAGTTAATATTTCAACATCCCCTGGTTTTACAACCTCACAATCGTATATACACCGGGGAGGAAAAAGCATGAATTGTACAAAGACTTGCGTCGACGCGTTTCGGTGGTTTTGCGTATTATTGTGTGCCACCTTTATCAAGACTATTATTTCGTTGTCTGTCGTGTAACTGGATCCTTATAGGTGTCCTGTATCATCAGCTGGGATTCCTAGTTATTTGGAAGAGATCAAATACTTTCAGAATGAAAGGAGTCGTTCTTATTGGGCGGTTACCATCTTTTAGGTTTCTTTTGAGTATCCTATCCCTTAAGGATTAGAAAACTTTTAAAAGTCTGTGAATCTTCAGACACTTCTATACCACTGCTAAACCGCTGTTCTTGATTTGTGGCGGAGATGGAGTTCAATGGCGGTTTGCTCAGACGGCCAGAGCGAGTCTCTCTATTGTAGCGGAAAATAATCTCGCTGTAGGAGGAGTTGTGGAGGCGCGGTGGGCTGCCTTTACTTTTCAGAGCGATGGGGTAATTTCTTAAAATGGTATTCTTGTATCCCCTGCTCTAGCGGTAACGTCTCTTCGCATCGGGTCTTCGTTTTGGAGTGACGATTTACACAGAACGCTTGTTTGTACTACTTGTCACTTGCATTAAAAATAAAATTGCAACACGAACACAGAGTCAAAAAAGCAAGGCGCAGCAGAAGAGCTAGCTCTGTATGTATGCTTCCGCTATTCCGGCTGTACTATATAGTTTTCTGTCCTGAATTTGTTTTTCACCAGTGTGGCATGCTTCGGGTACAACAATGGAGACCGCAGCTTTCTTTTCCTATGCTTGGCTCGCCCATCAGACAAGGACATGAACAACATGAAAGGCAAAATTATTTTGTTTACAAAGAGACACATCGCCCTAGAACTTTAACAATGGCGGCCACATCCTTTATTTTGTTGAGTGTGGCTGTCAAAATACAATCAGTCCTTGTACGGCAACATTCTAAATTATATTTCCCACCGTGGCACACCGCAAATAATACTACACAATGACGGCAGCGCGTCTTCTGTGCACTGAATGTTTGTTCTTTCCTTCATTGCATCCCCTCCTTCAGCGTACAGTGACAATACTTTCGACACAGTGGAACTGGAATAGAATTCTCATGGTGGCTTCGCGCATGCACATTTAGTTCTACTTGGAAAAGCAAGGCAGACAATAGGCGTTTGAAAGGTATCATGTAACTCCTTGCCCCGGTAGTGAATCAAATCAGATTCATTAATCACACGACTTGCATGGTCTAGTGCTTGTTAGAGTGACAAGTTGCTGTTTCTGTTGCACATGCGCGTGGTGGATCAGAGGCGCTGAGGGCTTGCATCATGTTTTAAGCTTCTGGATCGCAAATTGAGCCTCTCTTACTACTGACATCATGAATACTACCCTATGCCGAGCCAACTCTCTCTTCACTTTCTCCATAAGCGCCATTGCTGAGAGGTTCGTGCCTGTTGGCATCCACGTGTCACAGGTCATGCTGTGAGTACTGTGGCCCAATTGCATACTGGAGCTAGCTGTTAAGCCCCAATAGCCTCATGCACTAGCATCATCACTCTCCTCTTGCTAACATTGTAACTCAAGCTTATTGCCACAAAGTCAAAGCATTTGGAGCCAAAACAGGCAACCTCTATCCTACATAACTTCCTTTCTTTCCCCTTCGTACTGCGGTCTTCTACATCACTGTGCTCTTCTGTATCACTGTGCTTAATTTAGAAAATGTTTTTCCGTTTCTCTTATTTTGCATGGCTCGAACAGGGACATTTTGTAAAAGTTACATTGTGCGCTTGTAGTAACATTAATGGCGGGCGCAAATGCACTAAGCTAGTAAAGGGTGCAGTGCCACCACAAGCTATTACTAGTTTTTTTCACAACTCTCATGCCTGGCTGCCCTTCTCATCTCAGCTCTGATCCCAAAGCTGGTCGTCCGCAACAAGGACTCAGGCCCTGCCCGCCCTCTCTTTTATTAGACACGGTCCCCCGCAATTTTTTTTTACTACTCTCATGCCTGGCTGCCCTTCTCATCTGAGCTCTGACCCCAAAGCTGGTCGTCCGCAACAAGGACTCAGACCCTGCTCGCCCTCTCTTCCCTATCCTGTGTCATCTCTCCGGATCACCAGGGGCTGCATTAGGCTACAACCCACCCCCCACTCACTCCAACTCGACCATCCAACTCCACCATCCAACTCCACCCTCCAACTCCACCCTCCAACTCCAACTCCACCCTCCAACTCCAACTCCACCCTCCAACTCCAACTCCACCCTCCAACTCCAACTCCACCCTCCAACTCCAACTCCACCCTCCAACTCCACCCTCCAACTCCACCCTCCAACTCCACCCTCCAACTCCACCCTCCAACTCCACCCTCCACCCTCCAACTCCACCCTCCAACTCCACCCTCCAACTCCACCCTCCAACTCCACCCTCCACCCTCCAACTCCACCCTCCACCCTCCACCCTCCAACTCCACCCTCCAACTCCACCCTCCAACTCCACCCTCCATCACTCAGGGGCACCACCACACCACTCGGGGACACCACCACATTACTTTGGGACACCACCACATCACTCGCGGACACCACCACATCACTCGGGACACCACCACATCACTCGGGGACACCAGCACATCACTCGGGGACACCACCACATCACTCAGGGGCACCACCACATCACTCAGGGGCACCACCACATCACTCAGGGGCACCACCACATCACTCAGCCCAACCACATCATCACTCAGCACCACAGCAGCACTGTCCTTGCTTGCTACCAACAAGCATTGCCATAGCCAATAGGACTGGCATTAGGAAAGTGTAAGCTATTGGCTTTGTGAATAACAATGCTATTCATTTATATATTTTCAAAGCCAACACATAATGAGTCATTTACATTACCAATAGCTCACACTTTCCTAATGCGAAACCTATTGCATTGGTGTTATTACAAAACGAGGAGAGGGTAGCCTCACACAACAGGATGTGTAAAACATTTAGTGGACAGCTCAAACGAACCCAATTGGTGAGGCTCGGGGGGTGGGAGTTGATGGTTGTGCTATCATGTTAGGAATATCACTAAGGTTTCTCACCTTTTAGGTGTTATAGACTGTGACAAGGGGCGGGGTAGTGATGCTTTCCTATATTTTATACTCCACTCATCACCACAACAGCACTGTCCTTGCTGGCTAACAACAAGCATTCCCATAGCCAATAGGACTCGCATTAGGAAAGTGTAAGCTATTGGCTTCGTAAACAACAATGCTATTAATTTATATATTTTCAATGCCAACACATATTAAAAAAATAATTGTCATTTACAATACCAATAGCTCACACTTTCCTAATGCGAGACCTATTGGCAATGCCAGTGCTTGTTAACATTGCGGCGGGTGCGGCTTCAAGCTGCACCCACAGCAATGTTAAAAATGCAGCCATTGCATTTGTATGCAGAAAGAGGCAGGCACTGCGCTGTGTCTGCCGCTTTCTGCATACAAATGCAGGGGGGTACCATAGGTACCCCCCATGTGCACCCCCGACCCCCCCTTCACCTAGGGGGCCCGCAACGGGTCCCCGCAGTGAAGATCCGTATGCTTTTCCATGGCGGAAAACCTGCAGTGGAAAAGCATTTCTTTTGGGGCATCCTAATATGGCTGGCGGTGTCTGAGAGACACCGCCACCATATTAGGGCTTTTCCGCTGCGGTTGTAAGCCACCCGCGGCGGAAAAGCTGCGGACAGAAACCAGGACCCACCAGCCATCCTAATGTGGCGGTGGGTCTTTGGTGGGTCTGCTGCGATTTTTCCGCATCCTCCGGGCTGGCGGTGGCTTCCACCGGCCCGGAGGATGCGGAAAAACCGCAATCGTAATAGGCACCAATATTTTTTTCCGATATTTTTGTACTTACCATAATGTAGATAAGATGTCGATATTCTTGACTTCGATATTCTTGCATTGATATTTCTGTAGGTTGATATTCTGACTCTTGATATTCTGTCAGTGATTTATCTTTTGGCCATCTCCGCTTTTTTGTGGTTGCCGGATCAACCCTCCCTATTTAAGTCACCTGTTGTGACATGTTGTGAAAGGTATTCAGCATGTTTCTTTGCAAACATTTTGTTATGCCCAAATGGGACCTTAATTTATATTGCGCATTTCTTATATGTTCTCCCTTTTAACCCAAGCACAGATACTCTCTTAGGGGCCGATTACGAATTAGGATGCGTCCGCCACACTGGCGGGCACATCCTGTATTTTAACATTGCGACGGGTGGCAGCACCCGCCACAATGTTAAACACATGTTTTGCATATGCATGTACAACGTGGCAGGCACCACGTGGTGCCTGCCACCTTGTACATGCATATGTAGGGGGGTACCATAGGTACCCCCCATGTGCAGCATCCCACCCCTTGGGGACCCGCAACAGGCCCCCAAAGGCATTCTCCGCCTGTCTTTTGCCGCCACAAAAGACAGGCATCATAATGCCCACTGCGGTGCCTGCACGGCACCAGGTCCCGCAAGGCGGGCGGAAAAGGCCCGCCTTGTGGGACCACGGCGGACGGTCTTTCCGCCCGCTGCGGTACCTTTCACATTACCACCGCCATCCTAATTTGGCAGTGGGAATTTTCAGGGTGATGGTGGCAAATCCGTGACCAGAAAGTTCCTCAACGCCGGCCCGGTGGTCACGGAGTTCCCGCCATCGTAATGACCCCCTTGGATTTCTGATTATCAAGACAGTCTTTTTGGTGGCCGTCACATTGGGCAGGAGGGTCAGCGAGGTACATGCTCTTTCTGCTCACCCATCATACACTCACTTTTTCCCAGACAAACTGGTTCTCCAAACCTGGGCTTTTTTGTTCGTTAAAGGTGGTGTCACTTTTCCACATCGGCTAAAACATCAAGCTGCCAACTTTCTTTGCTGCACTTTGCCCCTCCGAGGAGGAAGGCATGCTACATCGCCTGGTCCATAAAGGGCACTGACATTTTACATTGATCTCACCAAAGAACAGATGGTGGACAACCAGCTATTAATAGGGTTCACTGGAGCAAATAAGGAGAAAGCAGTGTAGAAGCGAACTACCTCCAGATATATTGAACTTTGCATCATTATCTGATTCGCATTAGCCAAGAAGCAACCCACTAAGAGCTTGCACCCTCATTCCACCTGAGCCAAGGCAGCGTCTACCGCATAAGTTCATGGAGTTCCCATCCTGGACATCTGTCAGGCTGCTATGTGGGCATCCTTGCACATGTTTACAAAACACTACTACCTTGACATCGAGGTCTGGCTTAAGCAACACTTAGGGGGATTCCGATGTTGGACGGAAATGAGTCAGTCCGACATTGGTGTCGTTGGTTACAGCCCTGGTAGTACGATTCGACCGAACAGGGTTCGGTCGCACTCGTATACCTCACAATGCAAGCATGCATTCCCGGGCGGAATGCATGCCTGCATTATTTAGAGCAGGGGTGCAGTTCATCCCTGCACCTTGTGGCCGGCACCCCAAGGTGCCTGCCACCGGGTGCAGGGATCAACAGAGGGGCACCATAGGTGACCCCATGCCGCCATTTGGTGGCCTCGCACCCATGGGGGCCCTGCTGGGGGCCCCCTGAGACAGTTTCCAACTGCCTTTTCGTGCTGGACACACCGGCACGAATAGGCTGTGAAAAACTGCCATCGTACTCCCTCGATCATAAAGAGGCGACCGAGTTGGATTCCATTCCGATAGAGCCTATCGGAATGGCTTGGTCAGAAAGGTATCCAGACGGCACTAACCGATGCAGTCGGAAGGGTTCTGAACATGGTTCGGAGCTCTTCCGACCGGAATGGGAATGGGCCCCCAAGTCTGTTTGGTCCTGCAGGACGTTTTGGTTTGAAGCACTTCGCAAGCTCATCTCTGCAGAGGCACTGTTGTGGTAATTTTTCTAAGGTAAGGAATATGCTTCTCAATGTCTCTACCGGAGTAACAAGTTACAGTGGCCCGTACTGTGAAAGTGAAGGAAGAGCATGTGGACGTCATTCAGAGATGGCCAGCTTGCACCCAGAACACCTCAAAGCCCCAGGAGGGCAACTGCGGCATTGAGCACTGAATGCTGGATGTCTGCCCTGCTTGAAGGTGCTTATGCTCTTACTGTGGGTGATTGAATCACTTCGCCAAGGTGTAGCGGAGCGAAGGGAACAACCCAAAGTAGATAGTCAGAGGCAAGCTGAAAAGGGCCCTGTGACAGCTATTGATTGATGAGGAGGAACACAAGGGTCAGTCCTCAGGGGGAAAGCCAAAGTTCTATCCTGCGCACAACCACAATGACAGCGAAGTGTTCACCATTTGCTTTGGGGGCAAAGAAGGCAACCGGAAATGCCTGCTGCACATATGTACAGTGTAGGTCGGAGGCACACTTGTAAGGGCCCCAATAGACACTGGAGCCTCCGTCAATGTCTTACACACCACTCAGCTGGACAAGATATCCCTGCGCCCCGAGTTGACTCCAACAAGGGCAAGGATATACACTTACGGGGGCACGGACCCACTGGTGCTTTTAGGAGTGGCGGAAGTGGTGGTGGTGAGCGAAGGAAGATCAACTCAGGCCCACTTCCATGTCACGGAAGGTGATACCCACCTGGACTGCCACACGACGAAGGACCTGAACTTGTTTTCTTTGCAAGCCAAATCCAGGAGTTGCACACCACCGCCATCATGCTGGAGTTTCCCAAGCTCTTCAAAGGGCTCGGACAGCTGAAGAAAATCAAGATACAGTTGCCCATTTATGACATAGTAAGGCCAACTGCGCTCTGTCACCGGAGAGTGGCTTACAACTGCAGCCATTGTTGGAGAAGGAGCTGTCTGAGCTGGAACAACAAGGGGTGATAGAGGCTGTCACTGACCCTACTCCCTGGGTCTCACCCCTAGTAACTGCGCCCAAACCCAAGCAGCCTGGAGCCATTTGGCTCTGTGTGGACATGCAATTTTAAACAAGGCCATTCACCGTGAACGGCACATCACTGTGACCATGGCTTGAAATTGTGGCGGACCTGAACGGTGCACAGTGGTTCTCAAAACTTGACCTCAATGCGGGATACCACAAGCTGGAGTTGGAACTGGTTAGTTGCTACATAACGACATTCTGGACACATATAGGCCTCTGGAGGTACCAGAGGTTGAACTCTGGCATCTCCCCAGCGGTGGAGGAGTTTCAAAACACCATCTGTAAAACTCTCTCTGGCCTGGTAGGAGTGCTAAACATCAATGATGGCATCCTGGTTTTCTCAGCAACCCCTTGAGGAACAGCATGTGAGGCTGAGGGCAACGCTAATGCGTCTGGCAGACTGCGAAAATATTCAGTCCATGAAAACTTGTTCAAATTCTTTGGATACGTGTTCTCGAGAGAAGGGCTGCGAGTGCACCTGAAGAAGGTGGAGGCAATACGGAAAACAACAGTCCCTCAGACTGCCACATGCGAGGGGCTTTCTCAGGATGGTGACATACTGCTACCGCTTCATACTGAACCTAGTTACAAGGTCCGACGCAATGTGGGAGTGGAATGCACGCATGGACCTAGTTTTTCACCAAGTAAAGGACAACCGAATACGCACAATGGACCTGGAAATGGACGCTAGCCCAGTAGGGCTGGGCCCACTTCTCCTGCAGGAGAAGTACAAAGGGTCATGGGCTCTGATCGCTTAAGTCAGCAGAGCACTATCAGACTCTGAGACTCGGTACGCTTAAATAGAACTAGAAGAGCTGGCAATTAGATGGCCTTGCCACCACTTCCATCTATACCTGTGTGGACTGCAATACTGGGCCATCACGGATCACTAGCCACTAGTCCCACTCTTTGTGGGAATGTTTCCATATGCCCATGCATCGATTGGTGGGCAGTGCAACTGCATTCTTATTTGTTCAAGGTAGCGTATCGCCCTGAAGTGAACTAACCGGCTGATTATCTGTCTCGTCACCCACAAGTGGAACCCGGCAGCAGCGGAGGAGAAGAAGATGAAGGGGCCACAGAGTTTATAAACATAGTGTTGCATGAAGCTTGTCCAAGGCCAAAGAAGCACTCCTCTTATAAACAGTGGTGGAATTTGCTAGATGGTGCCATGTCACTGACTCCAATAGAACAAGTGACAATGAACCAGCTCTGGAGGGTCAGGGATGAGCTCAGCACAAGCAGTTGAAGGGCTGCTGCTAAGCACCGGAAATTGATGCCACAGTGGCCGCAAGCCAATGGGGAGGTGTAACACTTTATGCGCATGTCGAACCGCGCCCCTTGCATAGGGGTGAAGCAAAGTGAAGATGTTGAGTGCTGCCTCCACCAATTCCTCAGGGGCATATCAGCATACTCAGCATAGCACCACAGCACCACGAACTGTGCACCTATGAGTGTGTTTCTCCGAAGACCTACTAGGGACACCATCCCAGCATGGCCTATTGCAGCCCAAGACTTTAGATGTATAGGTGGCTCAGGAGAAACAATGGAACACGAACAACTGCGTAACCAAGTCAGGCGAACTGTTGCCCCCAAGCGGTCAGTGGGCAATCAGGTCATCCTGCGGGACTACCACCCTGGGTGGAAGTTCAGGACACCTTTTGAGAACAGAGCTTGGGACATTGTGGACATTCAAGGGACCATGCTCACCATGCAGCAGGACCACTCCACAGTAGTCCGGAATATTTCCTGGTTCAAACAAATAACGGCACACCCGAATAGCAGAGTGACGGTCAGGAAGAAACTGACAAGATACTGGCCAGAAAGATGGTAACATCCGGGTCCCGGGGAGGTGGTGCCTGTGGCTGCCCTTGCATTCCAGGGGGCACATAGGTGACCAGTGGGCCGACTCCAGCAGTGGATCCTCAGCACTCAGACGCCTACAGTGATCCCCTACTAACTGGAAAGAGAGATGAAGCAGGCAGGAGCCAGAGGTATGGTCTTTACACTAATCCAGCACTGAGTCAAATTCTGGAGACTATGGGCTCTATTGGAATGTCGGGCGGATCACCACTGCCCGCATGGCGGTGACAATCCACCCGATATTCTCCTCCGCCCACATCCCATTTCCCCCGCCAAATTAGTATGGCAGGGGGGACCCCGGAAGACAGGACGACTGTCTGCAGTTTTTTAACGGGGCGACGAGTTGACTCGGCCTAAAATGTGTTGTATATGGTGGTGATGTCTGCTAGACACCACCATCCATATACAATACATGCGGTGATGTGTCTTTCCATGGTGTTGTTGCCGCCATGGAAAGGCATGCAGTTTCTGCATGTGGGGGCCCCAGGATACTGGGGGCTGGAGGTGCACATGGGGGGTACCTATGGTACCCCCAGCATTTGCATGCCCAAATTGATAGGCACTGCGCGGTGCCAGCCACGTTGTGCATGCAAATGCACACAGTGCAGCCACAGAATTGTGGTGGGCGGTGCTGTGTGCATCGCATACCACAATGCCGTGGATGGGGATGCCACAGCCACCATGGCGGTGGCATCCTAATTGCCAGTGCGGGACTGCCGCACCAGTGGCAGCCGGTCCCAGGACCGCTCGTCCGCCTGCCCGCCATCCTAATAGGCCCCTAAGTGTGGATGATGTAAATAAAGTGATGACATAGTGTCTATGGGTGTCATTATGATGGCGTAAGGCCCGCCACTGCCAGCCATGCAGTGACAGGCCTTCTGCCATCGCACCGTGATTTTCCTCCTGCCACATTACGATGGCGGGGGGACCTAGACTGAGACCGTGGCGGGTGCAAAGACCGTCTGCCATGGAACCACCACCGGCAATCCATAAAATAGTGGCAGTGACTAGCAGGCACCGCCTGCCAAATTAGGATGCTGTCCTCAGCCAGCCTTTGAAACGCTGGCACGGATTGCTTTTGGGGCCCCAATGCGGTGGAGAGGTGTGGCTCACTGGTTAGAGGCGGCAGACCTGTAAGCAGAGAATGGCCCGGGACCAGGGTTCAATTCCCGACGCGGCAGGGTCGTGGACCAAGGGTCAACGGACTCGATAATTCTCGCCTCAGTGCCTACTCTAACCTGGGAACACACTCGGTAACTCTGGGCATTAAGCTTGCCTCATCTCTACAACGGCCCCCCACAGACGCCAGGGATGCCTGGTTTCACCCTGGAGATACCCAGTAAGGGACCATCTCACAGGGAAAACCAGGACGGGTTCCCCAGCGGTCTACAGCGCCAGGACACTCGGTTAGAGTAACAGTGCGCTTTTCAAATATCCCACATATACATATACATACACCCTTGTATCTGGGGGTGGTGTTTGTGCACTGTGGGGGTACCCCCCTACATTTCACTTCACCAAGTGGCAGGAACCGTGTGGTGCCTGCCATGTAGTGCAGCAAGATGCACAATATGCATTTTTAACATTGCAGCGGGTGCTGCAGTCAGCAGCACCCGCCGCAATGTTTGTCATGCCTGCCGATTCAGTAATGACGTGGTTGGCAAAGGTTTGGTTTGGCGAGTGCCGCTAGGTGCTGATGAGCGCATGCGCAATGACTAGCGCATGCGTGATTATACTATATAGTCCTTTCTTTCTTCTGGTACGACGCTTTGCGTTCCTCTCGGGTTATGCGCATTGCTTCCGGGTTACGGTGGTGGCGTCCGGACATCGTCGGGAGTTCTCTGCGGTTCCTCATCGTCCTCCCGATTGTGAACACTCGTTGTACAAAGCTAAGTACGGGTGTTCTTCTGTGTTGTCGTATTCTGGTATTAGTTTACAACCAGGGCATGCTTGGCGCTGGGGTTTTGTTTTTGAATTATTGTTGAACCTCATTACAGAGTTGTATTTGAGTTATACGTACAGACAGGGGTAATTTAAGTTGTTATCAGGAGACTCTCAGATATTGCTATTGAGCTCCAAGAATACTTATGAGCTTTTGTCAAAGACACAAAACAGGTACGACCATTTCCCTAAAGAGTCACTGGCTACACAAGACTTTCTACGGAGATATTAATTATCTCAATTATGTTTTAGGGAATCGCCATTATAGGACCAGCTGACTTCTTGTGGAGAAACAGGGAGACACTCTTCTTACGGCACGCCACATATTTTGGTATATATATATATATATATATATATATATATATATATATATATATATATATATATATATATATATATATATATATATATATCACTCATTATATACAGATACGTCCAGGGTACGCATTTAGAGCTAACCTATATCCCTTACTTATAGGAGTGCTTTTTCCTTTGCATATCACTACCTACTTTTCTGTGAAGATAACGGAAGTGAAGTCACGGCTAGGTAGAAGAATTGCACGCATTGTCCAGGTACTTAGTATTCCTGTTAATCATATACATATACACAGATATACTGAACATTTCCATTAATCCTTATTATTATTCATAGGAGAAGATCCTGAAGACCATAGTGAGTGCTGACCAGTTCTCTTCGCATCCTGGATTTCCGATTCCTGTGTCTCCCCAACCTTTCCTTGTTTTGTTTCCCTGCTTTCCCTACATTGGCATCATCTCTTTTCACCAGTATATATATATCCTTGGTGTAGAGTGAACCGGTGTGGGGGAGTTGTGGATAGAGCTTCAACTCCGTGGTGTTTCCAAGGCATCCAACTGCAGGGCTCGACAGAACGCAAAGCCTGTGACTTATTTGCCGCCCAAACACCATGGAAGTGACGCTAACGGATTTAGCTAACATGATGGGGAATCTCCAGTTAGAAACCCAGGCCTTGACAACTAGATTGGATAGAATGGACAGGGATGGAGCTGGGGCCGCCTCTGGCTCACAAACAAAACAAGTGATGGACCGAATGTGGATCAATTTCACACATTCACCCCAGTCCAAGATCTGGGCACAAATCCATCGTTTTTTTGCACTCCACACCACCCTGGGTTAGACAATGGCGATATGCAAATCAGCTCTGACCCTGTGCCCCATGGGAACAGTCCAGTCGGAACTACAAAAGCCATGTCCTTCCCAGAACGGAATCAAGCATCCGAGGACTGGACCGGTTTCGAGGTAACACCTCTCATCAGCCCGGCTAGCTTGACTCCAGTGGTGTGGAGTGCCTGGGACCCACGTCTGAGCCTCCCCAGCGCACTTATGGCGGCAATTGCAAATAAAACAGGTGATGGACCGAATGTGGATCAATGTCACACATTCACCCCAGTCCAAAGATCTGGGCCCAAATCCATCGTTTTTTTGCACTCCACACCACCCTGGGTTAGACAATGGCGATATGCAAATCAGCTCTGACCCTGTGCCCCATGGCAACAGTCCAGTCCGAACTACAAAAGCCATGTCCTTCCCAGAACGGAATCAAGCATCCGAGGACTGGACCGGTTTCGAGGCAACACCTCTCATCAGCCCGGCTAGCTTGACTCCAGTGGTGTGGAGTGCCTGGGACCCACGTCTGAGCATCCCCAGTGCACTTATGGCGGCAATTGCAAACAAAACAGGTGATGGACCGAATGTGGATCAATGTCACACATTCACCCCAGTCCGAAGATCTGGGCCCAAATCCATCGTATTTTTGCACTCCACACCACCCTGGGTTAGACAATGGCGATATGCAAATCAGCTCTGACCCTGTGCCCCATGGCAACAGTCCAGTCCGAACTACAAAAGCCATGTCCTTCCCAGAACGGAATCAAGCATCCGAGGACCGGACCGGTTTCGAGGTAACACCTCTCATCAGCCCGGCTAGCTTGACTCCAGTGGTGTGGAGTGCCTGGGACCCACGTCTGAGCATCTCCAGCGCACTTATGGCGGCAATTGCAAACAAAACAGGTGATGGACCGAATGTGGATCAATGTCACACATTCACCCCAGTCCGAAGATCTGGGCCCAAATCCATCGTTTTTTTGCACTCCACACCACCCTGGGTTAGACAATGGCGATATGCAAATCAGCTCTGACCCTGTGCCCACAGACACCAGTTATACAGGTGGTTACCCCCGCTCCCCCTTTACCTCTTGCTCCCCCAGAACGTTTTTTAGGAGATCCTGCAAGATGTGCTGCATTCATCAGCCAATGTCAATTGCACTTCATGTGCAAGCCCACTTGTTTTCCTACAGACCAAACTAAAGTGGCTTTCATGATTTCTTATTTAGGAGGCTCAGCTTCCAATTGGGCAATACCCTTAATTGAACGAGATGATCCTTTATTATTGGATTACGATAGATTCAAGGGCGAACTACGTAAATTGTTTGACAAACATACATTCACCCATGCGGCTGATACAGAGTTACTTCACTTGAAACAGGGGAATAGAGACTTGTCTACTTATATAGCAACTTTCAATCGTCTAGTGGTAGAAGCAGGTTGGCCACAGGACAAACGTAGTGCTTTATTTTATAAAGGGCTACGTGTTGAGTTAAAGGATGCTTTAGCTCATGTGGTAGATCCCCCAGATTCCTGTCCTGAGTTGATTGATTTGGTGGTCAAGCTAGATCACAGATTGGGTGAACGTAGAAAGGATAAGACAAAATATGAATATAGCAAAACTTTCTATAGAGAAAGAAAGACAGAGCCTGAGTCTAGTATGGTGCCGGCCTCAGAAGGAGTAGAACCGATGCAAATAGGGAGTGTGAAAGGTCCAATCAGTGAAGCTGAAAGACAAAGAAGACGAGATCATAAATTATGTTTATACTGTGGTAAGGCAGGCCATTTTCTACGCGAGTGCCCTATTAAACCAAAACAAAGCAAGAGGCCGGAAAACTAGAAGACCCGAAGCCAAAAGAGACTGAGGCATCGGGTCATTCCGGATCTATAGTCTCCTCAAACTCTCTCATGCAGAGTCACTTCTTTGTGCCTTCTTTATTGCAGTGGCAACATTCTCAGACACGAATACCCATTATGATTGACTCCGGAGCCTCCGGTAATTTTATGGATCAAGGATGGGCTCAGCAACATAACATTCCTATAGCACAAAAAGACAGCATCGAAGAAGTATGTACCATTGACGGTAGCACTCTCAAATCAGGGCCAATAACACAAACTTCTGATACCATCCTAGTGACATTAGTTGATGTCCATACAGAGAGCATGTTATTCGATCTGATATTGTCACCACAATTCCCTATAGTTTTAGGCTTACCATGGTTAAGAGCCCACAACCCCTCGATCGATTGGCAGAAGGGTAACATTGAATTCGATTCTGAAGTATGTAAAGACCATATCAAACATCCGGGGTTACACAATGTAACAGGGGAAGGAGAAGAAGGCCACTCTCAAGTTTACGAACCGGATGTGGTTAATAAGAATTGCAATGCTACCACGAATACAGAATTACCAATAGATGAACCAGACACTTCATTGCCGGAAGTCTATCTTCCTTTTCTGTCGATTTTTGATGCCAAAGAGGCCACTTGTTTACCCCCGCATCGGGTTTATGATTGCAGAATTGATTTGCAAGCAGGGGCGCGTATTCCCACTAGTAGGGTTTACGCATTAACCGAAAAGGAGAATGTGTACCTGAGGGAGTATCTCGATAAGATGTTGGACCTAGGTTTCATACGGGTGTCCAGATCTCCCGCATCATCAGCCCTTTTTTTTTATACCAAAGAGGGAAGGGGGTCTGCGGTGTTGTATTGACTATCGCTCCCTCAATTCAGTTACCATTAAAAATCGCTATCCTCTCCCTCTCATTTCCTCTTCATTAGATCAGGTGAAGACAGCCAAATTCTTTACGAAATTGGATCTAAGAGGGGCCTACCACCTAGTAAGAGTAAGGGACGGAGATGAGTGGAAAACGGCTTTCTGCACAAAATACGGTCTTTTTGAATATTTAGTTATGCCGTTTGGCTTATGCAACGCCCCCTCTGCTTTCCAATATTTCATAAACGACATTCTGAGATACATTTTGGATCAATACGTCATTGCCTACATTGATGATTTACTGATATATTCTGGTACATTGCAAGAACATATACACCCTGTTCAATCTGTTCTACAAAGATTACGGGACAATAATTTGTTCTGTAAATTGGATAAATGTTTTTTCCATAGATCACAAGTAGCCTTTCTAGGATATATTATTTCTTCTCAGGGATTAGAAATGGATCCTCATAAGGTACAAGCTGTGGTGCAATGGTCTGCACCTACCTCGGTTAAGGAAGTGCAGCAGTTCATTGGCTTTGCCAATTTTTATAGAAGCTTCATTAACCACTTCTCAGACATAGTGACACCCATTACCAGGCTCCTCAAGAAGGGAATCCCCTTCATTTGGATGGCCGAAGCGGAGACAGTGTTTAAGAAACTAAAGAACGCCTTCACTAGCGCTCCTGTTCTGAGACATCCTGATCAGAGTAGTCCTTTTGTGGTGGAAGTGGATGCTTCACAGGTCGCTGTGGGAGGGGTGTTGTCACAAGTCCATCCTGAAACAGGGGAATTACATCCAGTGGCGTTCTATTCTCACAAACTGACTCCACCAGAAGTGAATTATGCGGTAGGGGAAAGGGAGTTGCTCGCAATAAAGAAGGTGCTGGAAGAGTGGAGACCCTATCTTTTAGGCACTAGATACACGGTGACTATCATCACTGACCATAGAAATCTCCAATACCTTAAGACAACCAAAGCCCTTTCTATGAGACAACTAAGGTGGACTCAGTTTTTCAGTGGGTATGATTTTGAGATTCATTTCCGCTCTGGCGAAAGAATGGGAAAGCTGATGCCCTTTCACGGCTAGGGTTCGATTCCTTACCTTCAGCAGAGGTTCCTCCTTCTATCCTAGATACCAAGAGAATCATAGGTGCTGTAAGTAAGGAAGAAAGGTTTCTGAAAGAGGTGTATGAATCACAGCAAACCCCCCAAACTCTGGAGTATCTTGCGCCGCTTGTTCACTCGACAAATGTTAATACATTTGGGAAACAATTTAAAGTGGCAGTGTGTTTTTTCTCTATGTGTCATGTGATCAACATTCACTGTTACAATGGAAGAAATACTAACACAGGTTGTTCCTCCGTGTGTTTGTACCAAAAACATTACCTTAATTGTGTGCAAAGTTCTGCAATCAATAAATAAATAAATATATAAATACATTCATGTGTAATTGTAAAATACATTATATTTTAACATTCAATCCTTTAGTTAAAATATATTTAGCTCTCCATTATTGTTGAGTAAAATACTGATTGAGCTTTCCTGTATTCATGATATTTACAACCTGTACGGATGCTATTTTATTTGTATGATCACATATAGTTTTAAATCATACAAAAGTAGATCGCGTTGTTTTTGCACATATGACATTTTTTGGTTAAAAACCTTATTCATTTTCCATTTGATGAATAACTCGACCATTGTACAGCAAAAAATATCAAAAGTGTTTAGGTGAAAGGTAAAATACTTTTTTTAAAGATTTTTTTCTCTCCTTTTAAAATCAAAATTCGATCTTGTTTGTTCTTAAGTTTCCACGAACCAACTGTTTACTTTCGAATGTCTTTTCATATAATTTCATTTATGCATGCCATTATATCAGTATCCTGATTCATACTTAATATCCTTGCCTTTAATTTACTTTTATTCGTGTTTTCTGTCCTATATATATATATATATATATATATATATATATATATATATACATATATATATATATATATATATATATATACATATATATATATACATATATATATATATATATATATATATATACTTTCTTTTTTGATTGTAATCTTTGTTTCTTACAATTCAAAAAATAAATGTCAAAATGTTCATTAGATATTTGTTAAAAAATATTAAATAATGTATTTCACAATGTATTTATGTTTAAATATTATTTAATAATAATTAATAATCATTGATAAAAGGGAGGATAGTTATTACATTTTACTCATTAAGGGTCCGATTACGATGCCGCCCATAAAGGCTCCGACCGATGGTCGAAGCCCTCCTGGCTGCATCGTAATTGGCCACTCGGTTTACTTTCAGATCACCGCATTCCAATGCTGGCGGATGGAAAGTAAACCGACTGGTCGTTCTGGCTAGTTTACGATGGGATACCAGTTGCACCACCACAACTGTGGCATTTCAGCAACTACGGGACCCGATTTTTTAGGTTTCAAGGCCCTGAGCCCCTAGTGACAGGCATTAATTCATCATGTAACTCAGCACGTTTAACCGTTTAGAACATAGATCGCCTTCACAGTGGCGTAGTGATGGTATCATACAGTGATTATTTCCCATCAGTCATATTGCTTATTTTCCTTTTATTCTAGATACTCCCCTGATGAAAGCCTGAGTGCCGAAATGCATAGGGATGTAATGCATATACCCACCATATGGATTGAGTATGAAGTAATACATTAATCTACCAATGCTGATTCAGAATTTTGCGAAAAGAAGCATGTTTAAGGATTTATGTTTTGAACATTAAATAATCGAATCAAATCATTTTGACAATTATTTTCATTGAACTTTGCTGTGAACTACAGCCCTTGAACCCAGTACCCAGGGAGACACCTCCACAGTTGTGGTAGTGCAACTGGTATCCTTTCAATCACACTCCCGAGCGGGGAGTGATTCCTTGGAGCACGGCATACGTATTTGAACATTTATCAACCCACCAGCAGTGCACGATCATACCTCATTCGAATAGTTTACGATGGGCTCATGGATCCTGTCACCCAGTCGGAGTTGGCTCGTAATCCCTAAGGTCGAGCCTTTCTGCCCTTGGGATTACCATGCACGGTTTCTAAAAAGGTTTCCATGCTGGCCTGTCCGACATGGAAACCATGTTGGAAAGTCTAGTTTGGGGCCCCCTTGTGCTTGCGGCCTCCAATTGACTGCCATTGGTGCCCCCCTGTTGATCCATGAACCTTGTGGCAGGCACCTTGACGTGCCTGCCATGGGGTGCAGGGATGAACAACATCTTCCATTCTTTAATGGGAGCTTGTGTTACGGCCGGTTTACACCCGTAACATGAGCTCCCTTTGAGAAATGGGAGTATGCAACTGAACAGTGTAATTAGCCGTTCGGTACTGCCACCCTGTATTTGTGGGATCAAAGGTAGAAGAGTAAATATGACTCTTTCCCAAAATAAGTGCAATTTTCCCAATAGTAGTAGAACTGGAGTTTGAATAGTAATTCTAATCTCCTTGCCCTACTCTAAATATATGGTCTGTCCTAAATGTTTACAGGTTCGAAGTTAGATAAAAAATATGTTTTCCCCCTCTCCCAAATACATGCACTTTTTTCATAGTTTGTGGGACTGGAGTTAGAATATTAAATCTGACTGAAGTTAAAATAGTAAACATGACATCCCAAAAATTTGCACCTCACCAATCCTTGTGGGAATGAAGTTAGAACAGTATGTCTGACCCTGCTATATATATCCAAAATACCTAATGTTTATGGAACTTAAGTTTGAAGAGCAAATTTGCCCTCAGCCATAAAGTATATGCCCTTTCCCCAATGTCAAAGACTGGATACGAAGACACTCTGTTGAGAGCCCTTTTTGAAAGTCTGACAAACTAGCAATTTCTCCCAGGAGCCACTGTGCTAACCGTTATTGAAGAAAATATGAGAAAAGGTAACAGCTGTCTGAGGAAAAACCCACAGAGCCGAGAAACTCTGACAATCTTGGGATTTTTGATTGCATAGAACAGAAGTTGGTGTCAAACGCGAGGGATCAGCCATATGTAAACAAGCGTCCGATTGTTTCCCTTCTCTACGCGGACGATGCGTTACTCATGGCACACACCCAGATTAGATTACAGAGGGCCCTTACTTACTTTACTAGTTTTATGGATCACTTGGGTTTAAAAATAATGCAAAGAAAAGTTTTATAATGACCTGTGGGAGAGGGAAACAAAGGTATAGGAGTTTTCAAGCTGGGGAAGCAGGGTAGAACCTATTAACACCTTTACATATCTGGGTGTTTTATTTAACTGCACTGGGTCCTGGGCACAGGCGATCAAGACCAGGAGCCTTCTGCTTATGAGGTCTACTGCTGCCCTGACAAATGTTACTAAAAAATTGGGTAAAAGACCATCTGAAATTTAACTGAAAATTGATCAGGCTAAATGCGTGAGCATTGCAATTTTTGAAGCGGGAATATGGGAATTTTACGATTGTGCCCCAATCCAATATATCGAAAACAAGTTTTTAAGACTTATTTTGGCAGTTCCTGCTAGCACCCCTGTTTTTAACTGCCACAGCGAGCTAGGAGTACCATACATTTCAGACATAACTACGGTACAACCAGCGCTGCTCTGGCATAGAATCTGGACCTCTACCAACTCAGGTCTAAACAAGGAAATTTTAACAGATGCAATGAAACTAGACCATGCCAACAAGATTTTGTAGTTAAAATACGTAAAAAATGTCATGCATGACATAGGGCATCCAGAATATTTTTCCCAGCCTGAAATATTGAATTCTATACATCAGAAGGAATTAAAAAAAGTTTGTATGACTGTTCAGGAAGAAAATAGGCTGCTTTTGGAAATGAATAAACCCATGGTGGTCCAGCACCAATTGATCACCATAACATATAACATCCAACCGTACCTATTATGCTGTCTGGGGGGAGTATGATAGATACGTGTTAACACGCTTTAGATTTGGGACTTTCCACCATCTGATTAGTCATCCAGTTACGAATAATTGGTCAAGGGAATTATGCCCATGTCCCTGCGATAACATCTTTTTACAAACAACTATCCATGTAATTTTATTCTGTAAATACTATGCAAATGAACAACGAAGATGGATTGTACCCCTACTAAAACAGGGAGGAGGGAGACAATGCCGCCCTGCCTTTATGTATTTACAGATGTTGGAAAATTATTACTGCATTGGCACGATGGTGGGTTTCTAAAAAAGTATATTGAGAGCAAGGAACCTGCTAGGTGTTTAGTTCTCTGAGGGTATATTAGTAGTTTAGTTGCAAAATATTCTACATTTTTATGTATCAGAAATAGTTATAGGCAAACAAACACTTTTTTATGCCTTTTGTATGTATTTATGCTTATCTGGGCACATTTTGGAAGATTGACGAAATGTTTTAAACTCTCTGCTTTTATGATTTTATATGTCTAAAATCGAATAAAGCTCGTTTTGATTTGATTTGATTGCATATGTATATTGCGATGGTGCTAACAACAAGGTAAGAAACTCCTCACCAGCAAAGCAGAAGTCAAATTCGTGAAGGAAAAGTTTAAATTGCTGAGGAAAAATTACAGATATAAATTTATCATAAGTGTGACAAAAAGTCAGGCAAAAAAAGGCGTTATGACACAAAATGCCTTTCCAAATGCTGCATTGTATATGCTTGAACCAGGAACTGACCTCCTAATGGATTGACCAGCATCCTGGAAAGGAAATTTTATAAGGACCAATTCACTCTCTTTTGGGAACCCCTCTGCCCTGAAGTAAAAACCTAAGTTTAGCATTCTGTATAGTATGCAGCTTTCTGAAACTCTGCTTTTGTAGCTTGTGGTCTGCAATACTTGCAACTGCAAAAAAGCTCTACAAAGCACAGCATGCAGCAACATGCTAACAAGACCCACATAGGAAGTGTCTTCCCCTTGAGTGGTCATTATATTGTCAAGCAGATGTAAAAGATACAAATATATTTGGAGGAATAGTGGTAGGAGTTTTTAAACTTAACCCTGATCTATCATTTCCAACAGGAGCTGCTTCAGTACACACACTAGTAAGAATTGAGAAACTTAGGGGCCTATTACGATGGCGGGTGGACTTTAACGGAACACGGGATCGACCACCAGAGGTGTGGCGGTCCCACCAAGCCCATTAGGATGCGCCGCCATATTCCTGCCTTCAACATTGCGGCGGGCGGTGCTGTAACCAGCACTCGCCACAATGCTGAAAGCCCATGTTGTGCACTGCCATGCCACCTTGTGCATGGCAACGATGGGGGTACCATAGGTACCCCCCAGTGCGGCCACCCACTCCCCCACCCCCTAAGGGGCGGGCAATGGTCCCCCACAGTGATTTCCCCCATGCCTTTCCATGGCGGAGTCTCTGCCATAGAAAGGCATTCCACTGCAAGCATTATAATATGGATGGCGTTGCCTGCAAGGCACCGTCACCATATTGTGTGCCTCTTCCGCCTGGCCTGCAATCCGACCAGCGGAAAAGCGGCAGCCGGGCTTTCCATCCATCATGGTGCCCCTTGCCATACTAATATGGTGGGGGGAGAAACAGGGACATCTGGCGGGCGGATCGCCATTGCGGGACGGCAGTGGCGATCCGCTTGCAATCCTAATAGGCCCCGTAGTGTTCAAGTTAGGAAACTGCTGAGATACACCCTAATTGAAAGTTGAAGTTCCACCTAAAATGATAGTCTGGGCATTGAAAGTAAACTCCGATTCGGCCCTCATTACAAGTGTCAAGTCCAACTTTCCTCTCCTTGTCTCGAGGCATGGAATTACTATGTATGCAAAATATAGACTTCATTAAACTAGACCCAGAGACACTAGACCTGGTGCTTTGTGCAGAGATGCAAGCAGCTGCTCCACCTAACTCAAACTGCAGAATAGGAGGAGCAGCAAATGCTCCCTCAGCTCTCCGCTCACCTGTTCTGCCTCCTGCCATCCCTGCACTTTGTCCCCCACACCATGGCCTTCAGATGAGCCCCAACCCACATTTACCATCTGCTCAATGCAGGTCGTAAATATGTGTGAATTTGTGCTTGTTATTTCCCATGAAAGGGAAAAAAACATGTGGAATTGGATCCTGCATTTCCAGGTCTGGGTGTTATTCCCTATTTTCAAATCTGTGGATTTAGGTGTGAGCATACCGGTGGAAATCAGCGATTCTGGCCTCCATTCATTGAAATGTGGGAAGCTCGGAATGACAACTTGAATGTAGATAAAAGAGCCTACCATTTGTGAGAGACGCTTAAAATGGGAATAACACTTTCCTTGCTGCCTTTTGATGGGAAAATACGATTTCACCAGATTAGATTCCCACAGGCCCATTGTCATTTTAGCTTTAAAACCAAACCAGGTCTCTTAACGAGAATCCAGAGGAGGACAGGCTTTTAGAGCTTCTAGTCATACCTCAGGAGACCAGGCGACAGCAGGAACATCCACAATCTCCATTTTAATTAAATTCAGTTTTAGATGGTAATTAGGTAGCAAAGTGTGAATGCATAATGGACATGTTGAGAGACTGTGATTCTTGTTAGGGGTAAGTGTGAACAGCTACTAAGTGTCAAAGCGACCTCAAAAGAGTGGATCAACTTTAGCAGATGTACACGATACACGCTGAACAGAAGTGATTGAGTATTACCCACCAATCGCTGCTCTGCTGATGATCGTCTCATACATTATGCACTTTGCGTTAACTGCTAAGTACACTGTCTACACTGTTGTCTTAGAACAGAGATGCAGCTATGTAAGTTCCCCTGATGCCAAGTCAAGGAAAAGAAGCTGAACTGACATTTACTGGGAAGAGAGATGAGGATGGTACATTTGCTAGTGATAGGATTTCATACACAGGACCTGAAATGTAATACAATTGTTCCTGATGGAAGGGTAAGGAAATACTTGAATAAACTTAATTGTGTCTTGCTACTGTCAACATGAGACAAGATCAGGAAGCAAAATTCATTTGCCAGGTCTGGGCTGGTTAATCAAAACTTGATGCTTCACCTGTATTTGCAACAACCTTTGTGTCTGACATTACTGTTTGCAACTACTCCTAGCAGCAAAACACCTACAATTTCATCAACCTCTGCATCCCTGAGTTCACCTCATGACTATACTTATTTCCTTTGTATTTCAAGCTGTGTAATGGACTTATTAAATCCAAGACTTATGAACTAGTTACATTGGTTTCAAGAATTTTGAGACTGGAAAATAACTATGCCTGCTGACTCACACACAGCCATCTTGTGTCACAAAATAGTGTCTCTGTACACGTGATCTCCAGGTGAGGAGCCAATATCACAATGTGAGCACAAGGTTAGCTCAATATCACATAGAGAATACTAGATGAGCTAGAAACAACTGTACAGAGTTGTTTCCAGCTCACGCAAGGAGACCCTCTACAGCTGGTGCCAATCAGTGGTCTGCAGGACATCTCACCCGCAACATGTAAAAGCTTTTTTGTTTTTTTTGGGGAGTGGGAAAGAAGTGGCACTCTGCAGCACTTGTCACGAAGCACCACCCCCTCCAATGATCCTTCTTGGCTACTTAAGCTGTATTGGGATCAAAACTGCTGGAATGCTTTGGCCATGTCTCCAGCCTCAAAGTAAACTGGGGAAAATCTATCCTATTCCCAATGACCCCTCAATCACCAGAACAAATGGAAGCCCTACCACAGGCTCCCCTCACTTGGACACACAACTCCTTTAAATACCTAGAAATATAAATATACCACTCGGAAGCAGATATAATAGAGGGCAACTTGAGAAGAGCGATCTCTAGGGCTTGCTCCTCCATGACATTCTGGACCGAACCTCCTCTCCAATGGGTCGTATAGCCATATCTAGAATGCTACTACTCCCGAGGCTATTGTACTATTTTGCTGCTCTCCCATTCCCATTGCTAGACAAAATGTTTCGGGACCTGAAATCACCCCTAATATCCATAATATGGGTCAAGTCCAGAGCTCAGGTGGCCCTCACTTAAGTCTATGCTCCAATCACAGAGGAGGGACTAGGAGCTCCTATTTTTGAGAATTGTTATGCAGCCGCACAATTGCAACGGCTAATGAGATGGCTAGCAAGCCACAATATCTCTGAATTGGGGCGTTGGGCATCAAGGTTTGGAATGTCTGAATGGCTCATACGTGGTGATTCCGAAGAACCCAGAAAACATATTAATATCCACATCTCGTAGTTGCTGGATACAGTATGCACAGACTAGACATTCACTTCCACTATAGGCCCCAGACCTGCCTCTAGAGGTAATTCCTGCTTATAAAGTGGGCATGTGACGTCCGGACATAGCGGAGTGGTTCTCTGCTGGCCTATAAACCTGGGGCGACTTATTCGTCAACTCCACACACTGTGAATTTACAACACTAGTGGATGACTATGGTATCTCCCCAGATCATTCCTACTATATGCATTGTTCACAAAACAGTTATTTAAGACATGGGGCGTCAAGCAGAACGAACCTAAAACCTCCGACACACTCCAAACTCTACTGACACATTGCACAGGCAGGAGGGCAATTACTATGCTAGACAACTTTCTGAGACTTTACACCACAACCCTGATGGCACCACTTAGAGAATACTGGGACGCAACACTTGCAACGACTCTAATAGATAAACAATGGGCACAAAGCATAACCTACCCTAAAATAATATCTACAAATGCAAGAATTAAATGTACACAATTCTATTATTTACATCATGTTATGTTAGCCGGATTTGTAGAGCGCGCAGCTGCCCCAGCAAATCTAACCCCACAAAGACTAGCACGAATGTATGAGGGTTCCCTTAACATCAGCCCATGTTGCCACAGCGCTGAAGCCACGTTTCTTCATATGGTCTGGGATTGGCCACAAATAAAATAATATTTGAATGAGGTGGCAACTGCCCTTTCGGAGACCACAGAGACCTTAGTTGTAGCGCAAGGACTACACTTCCTGATTGGCATAACCAAGCGCAACACTGGACAGAAAAACATCAATCCATTCTTGAAAACTTGGCACTCAGCCTGGCCAAACGCAGCACGGCCATGCAAAGGAAATCGAATCTACTGCCACGCAAGCACATATAGCTGGCAGACCTCAATAGGGCGCTGATCGCAGAACACAAGCAACTACAAGACAACATCCAAAAAACACCACAAGTCCTCACCCTCCAGACTGGCAAAAGTATTTAACATACATAGAATCAAAATGTCACCAAGACAAACACAGTGCCAACTCCATACAGATTAATTCAACTCCCCAAACCTGCCACGATTTCCCTTCGCAAGCAGCCTCCAGCCGGGGCTGGCTCGGTTTGGTGCTCTACATCTTTCCCACACTTCACCCACACACCTCCACCCCCCAGGGCATAAAGCACAGTCTTGATATACCTGTCCACCGAAACGACTATGCCATCGACTAATCCTTATCAATGACTCGGACATAGAGCCCACTACCTGATAAATCGCAAAACGCTGAATATGCGGTCGTAACCTGCCCCATTGGACCGTTCAACAAACCCACATGGCACTTGATGACTGTAAGGAAGTTTGAACACTAGTTTGTAAAGTTTGCAATGTTTGCTAATGGTATAATAGCTTGCTACGAAACTGTAAGCAGCTGAAAACATGTAACAGATGTGGAAAATGTAATACTTTCCAAGCTGATGTGACATGTTATGTATATAACCTTCCACTACCTAACAGGCCACGAATGTTAAAGGAAAAAAATAATAAAAATTGTTTTAAAAAAGCTGTATTTGGAAAAAGGGATGAGAAAAAAATACGAAAAAACAGTGACAAAGGGATTACGCAAGGATAAAAAATAATTTCTGAGAGAAAAATCAAGGGGTAGGGAGTGCCTGCTGGTGGATAAAAACATCATGAGATGAAATCAACACAGTGCATTTTAGGCATTTGGCACCCCCTACATTCAATAGAGACAGCGATGGGATTCTGAGCCAAACTTTGTGCCACCGGCACATATTCTTCTACTAACAGGGTACTAACTACATATTTAGCTGAACATATTTAAACCTACAACAATTGTGAGTAATTTTACTCTCTGTCTCTTTTTCTCTCTTGTATCATCTAGTGTAAACATAAATGGGCTGATTCCTGAAATCATAGGCAAAATACAACATGTGTAACTTACAGCTAGGAATACATCTTATATAAAAGATTTAGTTTGACAAAAATTTTCAAACTCAGTGCGATGAAATGATGCATCTTGTACTTTACAAGCATACGTTTACAATATGCATGTGCAATGATCCTGTGTGTAGATTGGCATTAGTAAATATAGGCAACAAGGAACAAGGGCTTTCACCACTCCAACTCTGAAGGTGCCCTATGGGCCACTTTTAATGACCCAACATGTGCATGGTGAATGTAGGGCATATGGTAAGCAGGTACAAACTTAATAAAAAAAATCCTTTTTACAAGTCCACTATTCCTGAAAAAAATATTTTTGCAAGCAAAAATTGAAAGAACTTAAGCCCCTGTTTGGGGATAGGTCGAAATTATGAGTTGGGAGGTATTTGTCCCATCCGATAATTATCTGATGTGTTAAATACCTCTACCCTAGTCAGATTTCAGAAGGTCAAACCTCCTGAAATTTAACGGGAAAAATGCAGTGGCAGCTGTCTCAGAACGGGGGTGATGGGGTGGGGCATAAAAAAAAGTACCTTCTACTCTGCCATTGCACGCCTCTCCTCTGACCTCACGCTGCTGGCTGCATCGGAAGCATCCAGTCTCCGGGATTTTCCCAGCCAATCACGATGCTGTGTGATCAGCATCTTGATTGGTCTGCTTGGCCTGTTGGCCACTCAGGTAGTACCTGGGAGGCTGGGCATGTTCTCCATCGGGCTGTGCAACAAAGCCCAAGTGGAGAACATTGCTAAGGGCGCATGACTGTTTGGTCGGCCCCAGAGGGCTGGCCAAGCCGTCATAAGCACTTAGGGAGTGCAAACCACTACTTATCCCTCTGACAGCGGGGAGCCCAGCCCCGACCCACACCTAACGTGGCTTTCAGTGGCCGAGGAAAAAAATGATAACTTCTTGTTATCATTTTATTTTACTTTTGCACTGCTCAACGAGGAGGAAAATGAGTGCAAAGACTTAAGTCAACTAACTACTTGTTGAACAACAACAGCTGCAAAAAAAACTGAAAGAAGCAAAGATTTAAAAAATAAAAATAAAATACAAAACATTATTTATTGTTACAAATGAATGCACTTTATAACGAGGAGGAACAGCCACTGGAAAAATGTGTAAGGTACCATGCGGATTTTAGTGTGTTAAACACGAAATCTACAAGTTATTCCCTGAAAGCTCCTAATAGGCGCTGATTAGAGCACCCGATAAATAACGTATTCAGGGTTATTGTAATGAGGTGTGTTAAATAGTGCTTTGTTTCTCGACCTACTTGTAATCAGCCCCAATGTGTCTTTTGGAACATTTGCAACTCTACCTATACCTACACTAGGAGCGTAACGGAGGCCCCTGCAGTCCACGCACTGTGGGGGGTCGCAGGGTTCCTTGTTTTGGAGGAGGCCCCCCTCACCTCCCAAAGCCATGCCATTGAATGCCCTGCAGGATCCATCCAATGGCCAGGGCTACGACATAGGTAAAAACTCTGCATTCACGAGCAGATAACCTGCAGCATAGGAGGGTCCCAGTTCTTAATGGGACCCCACTGAGTCCAAGACCAATTAATATCTGGCGATCTGGGTGACGATGGACCTTCATCACATTTTGCAGGTGGTCCCATCACTTTGTGTTACACTGCTAGGCTACACAATTCAGGTGTAAGGTAGATGTGCAGAGATGTGTATGAAACACATTCAAAAATAGTTGTTAGAGCCCTCTCAGTTATGAATTACACTACTTTGATAACAGTGTCTGGGATAATCACTTTGAACAACCCATGTGCGTATACCAGGCATACACAGTTTCCTCTTTCTAGGAGTGTGACCTGTGCTAAGAAAAATAAATCCATGATAGATTCCACTTAAGTGATAACTCTAATCTCCTGTGCTGTGTTTGAACTATCCAGAATATGCTGAGAGCCTAGGGGTGGAGAATGGTGCTAGGGGCAAGGGAGTTTTTGAGAGCTCCATCTGCATCTTAATTAAAACTTTAACTGTCCGTTTCTGACAGTAATTTAAATGAAGTAACACCCACCTTACAGATCAATAGGCATACTTATTTATTTCTAAATAAACATTTCATAATTACAATCAGAACACATTATAAGGGCACATGTGTTTAGCAATTTCAACTGTGTTTGGATAAAGTCAATGCTTACCGGAGGCCTAGGAATTGGTTTTTGCGGCTTCTTGGACCCCAGTTTTTTCATTGCATTATAATATTTTTTTTGTTCTTCTGTCATAAAGATGTCTTGACCTCCAAAGTAAAGAAATACATTCAAAACTGATTATAACCATGCCATGCATAGCAAGCAGTTTAAACCCTCATAACTAAGCTATTGGGAAGTTACGAAGAGGAATTTTCCTAAACAACCTAAAACATACATTTAAAAACAGTTATACTAGTCAAGAAAACAGCTGTTATGGCTGGGCTACCAATATAAAACGAAATATTTAAACAACCACATATATACTACCTCAGAACTTAAGAATAAATTGATTAATGTACAAGACTATCAAACGCTTACAGTTTCATTGCTAAACTTTCATATATTTCCAAATTTACTAAGGTGGAAACCGACCAGAAACTAACTTAAAATGTGGTAATTTTATATAAGACCCCTCCGAAGCATATTGAACGCTCCAATGTCATTTAACAGTACTGTATGCAGTAGACATACTGCTGTGCAACAAGGCCATTTTCTTTTAACAAAACCTTTCCAATAGAAAAGAAACAAATGGTAATGTGGCACCACCTAACAATGCTTGTGGTTTTCGGCCAGACACCACCAGATTACTGTCTGCCAGAGAGGCATAGGGAAAAAGATCAATTCAGTAGAACAGATACAAGGTTCAGCCGACATGGAGATAGCTACAAACAGCAGGGCAATACCCTACAATCTGCTTCGGTTTCAGTGGTGGTCATGGCAGCTGGAGCCAGTCTATTCAATTGAAGAGACCCCCCGCCCTCATGTTTTTGGAGAAGAACAGTGTCTGTCAGCCTGACCAGCCTGACAGTGTCTGTCGGGATGAGCAACGGTCAAGCTGAGATTCTGAGAAACTCTATCAGAAAGAGATCTACTTGGAAATGATGGCACAAGCACAGCACTAATTAACAAAATTGTTTTATAGTTCATATCCCATATTTGCAGCTTGGATGACAAATGCAAGCTTGAATGTGAAACTTGTGATGAAGCCGAGCCACTCAGAGACAATCAAACCTTCAACTTCTAATGGAGGCTGCAATGCTCCTGGTGTAAATAATATGGAAGCAAGTAACGCTCTTCTAGCATGTAGGTTCACCTCCACAGAAGCAAATGTAATCAATGACTAAGAATAGATGGAAGAAGAAGAAACAGAACCAGATCTCTTGCCTTATGCCCTTGTTAGGAGGAAAACTGAGTGGAATCCGGTGATTTGGCGCGATATAAACCCAGATACAAATAGAAATACAAATTCCTATCTGGAATTCTGCTCTACCTGATAACGAATGGCCCAGTGATTCAGCACCCTTTTTTGACATGTGTGGGAACACTGTACCTCCTTTTTGGCTGGAAAAAGCAGCATGGATAATCACTTTAGGGACAGGTTGAAAAAGCATCTGGGCCTCGTCCGTCAGCCTGTCTGATCTCCTTTTCTGGCAAGGGCCCCTACCAAGACACCCTTTCCCCTTCTCGCTCCTGCCCTCTCTGCCCCCCCTGCACAGACATCCCTCTTCCTATTTTCCATCTGCACATACAAGGTGGCAAATGGGAGAGTTAATGCTCACCGAACTGGGATGCAAATGCAGTTATACCTCTGGTAAAACGGGGTCTGCAGGTATTATCCGTTCCATGATGGTGGTGGAATCTTTTTACATGGAACTGATAATTAAGGATGTAGACTTTGCAACCCATTTGTACATTGGTGAGGGAAACTATCCCAGAGTGATGGCACAACAAGAATTGCTCAAAAAGGAAAGGAACTTAGGGCCAGATGTATCAAGGCTTTTGCGACTCGCAAACGGCCTTTTTGCATTTTTTCATATGTAAGAAAAAAATCGCAATTTAAGGAATCGCAATAATTTGCGATTCCTTATTTTACCATAGCATTTAAGGAATCGCAAATTGTGTGTTTCCTTAAATGACATGCATGTAACATTTTGGAATTGCGATTTTGTGTTAAGAAATCGCAAATTACCACCAACTTGTAGTTGGTGGTAATTTGCGATTTCTCTTAAAAATGCCCTATTTGGCTATATAAGCATCACTGCTATCATCACAATAGGAATCATGTATTTACAAGTCCTCCATAGCACCTTTTTGCTGACCATAATAATAATATTTCTGTGAAGCATAGTAATGTCTGTGATGCTACCCTTTTCCTGGACTTCTCCACATAGACAACTATGTACATGCCACATTTCAAGGTTTTACTTTGCACAGTGTCATAAAAATCAACCTAAAGAAGTTATATGTTCAGACACCTAGCTGATGTAAAACCCATCTACACCCTCTACTCATATTTTATGAACTTAGTTCATGATTATGCATAGCTTAATGATACAGCAAGGCTTCTCTGGGCCCATGTTGCTTCATATATTCAATATATCTGAGCCCAGCAGCAGCTGGTGTCATTGCTGTAACACAAATCTACAATGTTGCCCACAGTCAAAAATCCCAGGAACCGTCACTGTGTTGAGCAGCGAGCTGGGAGTACTTATTCTCAGACCTGAAATTACATAGAAGATGCACATGTCTGCTGTACTACTACATATTACCTTTTTGGCCTGGCTGAAGAATGTAGCTCTGTGCTCTAGTGGGACCTGGGTGTAATTGTCATGAGCTGCACATGCCCTATGGAAGTTAATTACTTACAAAAGCCTATCTAGGAGTAATGGTCCCCGCAATGGTCAGTTTGTACTCAAAAACAATGTTTGTGATTTATATAAACATAACGTAAGGAAATAAAGGCCACACCTGAAGGCTCACAGCAAGTTTCTTCTTCGAAATTGTTACATCAACAGCAAGAGGCACGGGTGAAAATGAAAAGCAAGCATTGTTGAATACAGCTAGCCAGCTAGTAGTGATATTTTTTTAATCATTATAAAATGGTTGCGTACAAGTAGTAATCAAATATGATAACACTAGCACCATAAGATTAATACTTATCTTCTTTTTTTGCTGGTTGAAGTTATCAATGATGACACCAATGAAGAGATTCAGAGTGAAGAAGGACCCAAAGATGATGAAGATGACAAAATATAGATACATGTACAGGTTGTCCTCATATTTGGGTTGGTCGTGTACCTATAGAAAGATTTTATAAGTCACAGTATTAGAATCATGTTCGCTTTAAAATCACAACACTTGTTTAAATACATTAAAACAAGATGATACAATCTGGCTCCAGTAACTGTGTGTAATCACATATTGAAATACAAATGTGGTGTTCCCATAAACCATGTTTATTAATAAATCAAAGACCACCATCAAGTGGAAAACAATGTAATGCAGCAGGTGGCCTGGGTGCCATTCCACGAAGAGACGGCAGCAAGTTGCTAGGAAACAAGGATACGAAATTCATAACCAATAGAGGGAAAATATAAAAATGCCAGTGATAAGAAAGACTTTGCTACAGAGATCTGTGTGTAACCAACATGGTTGAATGCTAGTAGGGTTTCAACCTTTGCTCTTTATGAATATGAGGAAATAATTGCATGTCTATGACTTCATGTTCACAACAGTAAAACATGTAACAAAAATCTGTTGGTTTCAGTGCTATAAAAATCAAAACATACACATGTTAGAAGCGTTATTGTTATTATTTACACTTAAACAACATATGCAAGAATGTAAGTGAATTAGACAACACAGATGTAGGACAAACATTTGGAGATATGAAAAAGGTTGATGGCAGAAGTACTTTACATTGTTGTTCCTGTAGTGCCCACCAATAGCCTGTAAGAGTACTGGTTATGCATCTAGACTCTCGAAGCTCGTAGCAAGAAGCTTTTTGAAAGGAACTATCATGCCATTTTAACACTTGTTTTACATTTGCCTAACATTTTGAAATTAATTTTGAACTGATTAGATTTGCAGCAGCGAGTCAGCATCATATTCTGTTTTTGTGTTGATCATTTGCAGTCTTTTTTCTACGTTGTTGGTGTCTGATGAAAGGGTGAATCCATCTATCTGCCTAATATTGAGTAGATATCCACATTTTATGTTAATTTTTGGGCCCTATTTACAAATATAAGTTCACCCACAAGTAGATCTCCACCAACATCTAGGTGTAGACCTGTTTATGGATGGAATTCACAGTTGCTGTGTGTAGTTCTCAACGTTCATTTAGACTTTCTAGTCTCCACTCCTCAAATGAGGGAAGCAGATTCCTACATCTACATCTGAAGCAGAAATATTACTATTAGTAACTTTCCGGCATTTTGTGGAGATCCCTCCACTGGAGAAGCGATATCCCTATAGAAAGTTAGAATTGAATATTCCCAAGGCATCAGAACCAAATCCAGAAAATGTAAAGAAGATTCCCCTGCCCACCTGTAGGCGGAGGCTCCATGTCAACGTAGCTCTGTGCCGGTAGTGACGTGTGCAGGCCTATACTGGCACTATGCGATTTATTCTGTTATATTCTGTTTTATATTTTATACGCCGCATGTTTATGCTTGTAAATCTGCTCTCTGAGTGCTTCTTACATTTTAAGAAGACGCAACCTCGGGCTTGTCCTCGTTGTAGCGTCAGAGGAGTGCCATTTTTCCTTCACTCTGCCGAGGCACGATTTGGACGCCATTGTGGGTGGGTTAGCAGCCTAGACACTTGCTTACCTCCCGGTGGCTATATAATGCACAGTGCATTGCGGACACGCAGCAGACTCGTAGATTTAGTAAGCCTGTACTGCTGCTACCCCGCTTTTTGTGTACTTTGTGGTTTCTCAGAGAGAAGTGTTAGTATGTACCTCTGCAAGTTGTAGGGTGCACGGTAAGGTGTTTTAGTACCAATTTATTTTGTGTTATATTTTATCCACCGTATGTTCATGCTTGTAAATCTGCTCCTCAAAGAGCATTTTATTACCTTTTGAGAGGACGCAACTTCGGACCTTATCCCTTTGTAGCGTCGGCGGAGCGCCATTTTTCCTTCATTCTGCTGGGGCACTATTTGGATGCCATTTTGAGTGGGTTAAAAAGGGGGGTGGTGATGGACGGAGCATCTGAATCAATCAAACACTCACACCCAGTCAAAAGATCTGGGTTAAATCCATCACCGTTCTTTAGCCCACTCTGCCACCCCAGTTCAGACATGGCTATATGCAAATCAGTCTGACCCTGTGCCTCATGGGAACAGTCCAGCCCGAACTGCCAAGCCATGTCTTCCCTGGACCGAAAACAAGCTTCCGAGGACCGGTTTCTGGCATTCCAGCCGTCTTCAGCCCGGCTTGCTTGAATCCAGTGGCAAAGTGAGCAAGCGACTCACGTCTGAGCATACCCTGCCACACTTATGGCGGCCAAAAGCGGTACAAAAGGGGGTGGTGATGGACGGAGCATCTGAATCAATCAAACACTCACAACCAGTCAAAAGATCTGGGTTTAATCCATCACCTTTCTTTAGCCCACTCTGCCACCCCAGTTCAGACATGGCTATATGCAAATCAGTCTGACCCTGTGCCTCATGGGAACAGTCCAGACCGAACTGCCAAGCCATGTCTTCCCTGGACCGGAAATAAGCTTCCGAGGACCGGTTTCTGGCATTCCAGCCGTCTTCAGCCCGGCTTGCTTGAATCCAGTTGCAAAGTGAGCAAGGGACTCATGTCTGAGCGTACCCTGCCAGACTTATGGCGGCTAAAAGTGGTACAAAAGGGGGTGGTGATGGACGGAGCATCTGAATCAATCAAGCACTCACACCCAGTCCAAAGATCTGGGTTTAATCCATCACCATTCTTTAGCCCACTCTGCCACTCCAGTTCAGACAAGCTATATGCAAATCAGTCTGACCCTGTGCCTCATGGGAACAGTCCAGACCGAACTGCCAAGCCATGTCTTCCCTGGACCGGAAACAAGCTTCTGAGGAACGGTTTCTGGCATTCCAGCCGTCTTCAGCCCGGCTTGCTTGAATCCAGAGGCAAAGTGAGCAAGGGACTCACGTCTGAGCATAACCTGCCACGCTTATGGCGGCCAAAAGCGGTACAAAAGGGGGTGGTGATGGACGGAGCATCTGAATCAATCAAACACTCACACCCAGTCAAAAGATCTGGGTTTAATCCATCACCGTTCTTTAGCCCACTCTGCCACCCCAGTTCAGACATGGCTATATGCAAATCAGTCTGACCCTGTGCCTCATGGGAACAGTCCAGCCCGAACTGCCAAGCCATGTCTTCCCTGGACCGGAAACAAGCTTCCGAGGACCAGTTTCTGGCATTCCAGCCGTCTTCAGCCCGGCTTGCTTGAATCCAGCGGCAAAGTGAGCAAGGGACTGACGTCTGAGCATACCCTGCCACACTTATGGCGGCCAAAAGCGGTACAAAAGGAGGTGGTGATGGACGGAGCATCTGAATCAATCAAACACTCACACCCTGTCAAAAGATCTGTGTTTAATCCATCACCCTTGTTTAGCCCACTCTGCCACCCAGTTCAGACATGGCTATATGCAAATCAGTCTGACCCTGTGCCTCATGGGAACAGTCCAGCCCGAACTGCCAAGCCATGTCTTCCCTGGACCGGAAACAAGCTTCCCTTCCGAGGACCGGCTTCAGGCATTCCAGCCGTCTACAGCCCGGCTTGCTTGAATCCAGTGGCAAAGTGAGCAAGGGACTCACTTCTGAGCATACCCTGCCACGCTTATGGCGGCCAAAAGCGGTACAAAAAGGGGTGGTGATGGACTGAGCATCTGAATCAATCAAACACTCACACCCAGTCAAAAGAACTGGGCCTATTATTATTATTATGACAACTGCCACTTAGGTAGGAAGGTCAAAAGCACTCAGCTGCGACCCCTCAATCTCCAAGCATTGAAGTAAAGGGAGTACAGTTTGCATACAAGACATTGCCCTGCTGCTGCATAGGAGATCCTCCTGAAGCAGCAGCCTGCTTGGAGGACAGATGCTCAAGTGGATAGCTTGCAGCTCCAACAGGTTGATCTGGATCCAGGCCTCTGCCAGAGATCAGAAGCCATTGATCTACCCCAAATTGCCACCCAAAGCCAGAATTGATGCATCGGTCACCACTGTCAGGTCTGTGTGGGATGGGTGGAAGATCCAGTAGCCACCGTTACAGATCTTTTTGCAGTCTTCTTCAAAATCTGGACTAGATTGGAAAGATCAACAAAGGCTGAAACATCGTAATTATAGTCCAAATATCTTGAACTCTCCACTCTGGAGGATAGGCACAAAACTGCACCAAGCGCCGAACGACTCTGATGAAAGGGAGTATCTATGAAGGAGTCAGGTGTGACTTCAGAATGCTTATAGTGAACTCCAACAATTTAAAAACGGTTACCCTAGTCTAGAGGTGGGTGATGAATGCCTGGGGCAAGACCTCCTTCAGCAGCCCGTAATCTAGGTAGAGGAAGGCTGGAATTTCTTTCCTCCGAAGATAATCTGCGAACATTGCCATCACTTTTGTAGACATCCCAGGGGCACTGGTGAGGACAAAGGGGAGCACAGATAGTGTGGACCTGCAGGATAGAGGGGAGGTGGCCGAACGACAGAAATATCGAGTCCTGAATATTGTCAGTGAGAAATATCGACAGCAAGAATATCGTGGTCAAGAATAACGATTTGAAGGTAAGAAATATTGTCTTTAAAAATATAGAAGTCAATAATATTGTTAGCAAAAATATAGGGGGTCATTAGCATGGCGGGCCGATATCGCCACTGCCCGACCGGCGGTGGCAATTCGCCCCCCAAAACACCCCGCAGGACGGCCTGTTATCCCTCGCCACATTAGCATGGAGGGGGTACAACGGCAGATGGAAAGACCGTCCCCCGCTTTTCTGCTGGTAGGCAATCGTCACGATTGCCTATCGGGCAGAAAAGGCCCACAATATGCCATCCATATTATGATGTTGGTGGTTTCACGCCTTTCCATGGCGGAGACTCTGCCATGAAAAGGCCTGAAGGAATCGCTTTGAGGGCAAGTTGTGGGACCCCGATGGGGTGGGGGTTGTTCTTGGGGGGGTACCATGTTACATTGGCATACACAAGGTGGCAGGCACATGCCATGTTGTGTATGCCTATGCACAACATGCATTTACAACATTGTGGCGAGTGCTGCTCATACCACCGCCCACCACAATGTTGTATATGTGGGATGCAACCGCCACGGTGGGGGTCGCATCCTAATTGGCGGTGCGGGACCGCTGCACAACTCGCGGCCGGTCCCAGCACCGCTAGGGTGGCGGCCATCCTAATGGACCCCATAGTTCTTTAAAATATTGATTTTTTAATTAGTGTTATGTATTTTAGTTTAGATTTTAAATGTTTTTGATGTATTTTTTGTATAAGTATTGTTTATGTTTTTTAATATATGGATAACATTTTTATTAACTATCAATTTTATTTTAATAACATTTTGCAGTTTTTAGTTCTGTAGCGGGTAGTGAGTTTATAGGGGATTAGGGTGGGAAGTTATTTAATTATTATAAATTAAGGATTTTTTTATTTATTATTCTTTATTTCATTGAGATTTTTTTGTGCTATTTGGGGAAAGTAATTTATTTTTAAATATTTATTCATCTGTTGTTAATTAATACTATTTAACTAATTGAAAATTAAATATGGAAATTGTGTAATTAATGTTAAGTGAGGGTTGGTGGATTTATAGGGGTAAAGGGTGGGAAGTAATTTATTTTCAATTAATTAATAATTAGTTGTTAATTAATATTAATGAATTAATTAATAATTATATATGGAAATTGTGTATTACATTTTAGGTGTGTATGATATGGGGTTTATAGGGGTGAAAGGTGCAAAGTAATTTATTTTTAATTAATTAATAATTAGTTGTTAATTATTGTTAATTAATTAATTGAAAATTAAATATAGAAATTGTGGAATCAATTTTAGGTGCAGGTTGTGGGGTTTATAGGGGTTAAGGGTGGGAAGTAATATATTTTAGATGAATTAGTTGTTAATTATTGTTAAGTAATTAATGGAAAAATTAATATGGAAATTGTTTAATTCATTCTAGTTGTGGGTAGTGGCATTTATAGGGGTAAAGAGTGGGAAGTAATTCATTTTTAATTCATTAATAATTAGTTGTTAATTAATAATCATTAATAAAAGGAAAATTAAATATGGAAATTGTGAAATTAATTTTAGTTATGTGTTGTGGGGTTTATAGGGGTAAAGGGTAGGAAGTTAATTTGTTTTTATGTGTTTTAATTTGTTTTTTAATTAATATTATTTATTTAATTGATAATTAATTTTGTTAATTATGGAATAACATTTTATTTTTAATTTAGATGTGGTTTGTGAATTGTGTGGTGTTATAGGGTAGGATGTAAATAAAATAAATGTTTGTAATATTTTTGTTTATAAATAATTTCTGACTGAAAATATGTGTTTGTTTGAAAAATATTTGTATATTTTATTTAATATAATATCTGTAGGTATTTGTTATATGCAATTTACATTATAATTAAGGTTCCATGTCTTCCGTTTTTACTGATTTTTAAAGATAAATATAGACAGAAAATAATTATTTTCTTATCTGTATTTATTTTTAAATGTGGATATAAAACAGAAAATGGGTTTCTTTTTGAGTAATTATAAATACTGTCTGCCATGACTGCCAGGCGAACGGCTGTGTGGATAGATAGGTTAGAGGGCTAAAAATAAAGGAATTTTAGTAAGGAGGCTGTAACAGACGTAGATATGCACTAAAATTTGCATATTTCCTTTGAAGTGCATTGATTTATCTTTTGCAGGTGTTTACAGCATTGAAACATGGTAGGCATTCAAGCAAGAGTATATTTACTGGTTAAATAAATGTGGAAATATACAAATTTCACCTTCATTTTTCCACAAAGCTCAAAATAAATATGGATAAATACAGATAAAATTAGCTAACAATAAAAATGGATAAATACAGACGGAAAGCAGCCCTAATTATAATATGTTTTTTTTAAAATTCATAATAAATAAATACATTTGTATTTTAATGTTTCCCATATTTATATATTATTTTAATTTATTATGTTTTTCAAATATTTGTTGTTGATATTTTATTTGTTTTTAATTTTGAATTGACTTTAGTGGGAATAGTAATTTTTATCTCTCCACAATCCAAAACATTCCCTCCTGTTACACTCACTGGAGTGAGAACAGTAATTTTTACCCCTCCACTATCCAACACTTTCCCTACTGTTACTCTCACTGGAGCGGGTATAGTAATTTTTACCCCTCTGCTATCCAACACTTTCCCTACTGTTGCAGTCATTGGAGTGGGAATAGTAATTTTTACCCCTGCGCGATCCAACACTTTCCCTACTGTTACAGTCACTGGAGAGGGAATAGCAATTTTTACCCATGCGCTATCCAACACTTTCCCTACTGTTACAGTCACTGGAGTGGGAATAGTAATTTTTACCTCTCCACTATCCAACACTTTCCCTACTCTTACACTGACTGGAGTGGGAATAGTAATTTTTACCCATCTGCTATCTAACACTTTCCTTACTGTTGCACTGATTGCAGTGGGAATAATAAATTGTATCCCTCCGCTGTCCAACACTTTCTCTACTGTTGCACTCATTGGAGTGGGAATAGTAATTTTTAACCCTCCGCTATCCACCACTTTCCCTACTGTTGCCTTGACTGGAGTGGGAAATTTAAGTTTAAATATTTTAAAATAGTGTAATGTTTTAATTAATAATAGAATGTTATTTTACCATACAATTTATGTCATTGGTATATGTATATGTATATATATTTATTTGTTACATTTGTATATATTTTGTAAATAATAAAATACATTTAAATGACTAGTTTATTAATTGTTCTACAGTAAATATATATAATATTTATTATATATGTGTGTTTAACTTTTTTAAGCTGAGTTTATTTGTTATTTTTGTTCAAATGTATATTAAATAAAAAATTTAAATGAAGTTTAATATTTAATATATATATTAATTTTTATATATTTTATAAATATTTAAAGAACACATTTTATACATTTATATTTATGTCATCAATATTTTTTCCGATATTTTTCACTTGCCTTTATAAATAAAGGATGTCGATAATTTTGACTTTTATATTTATGACTCAATATTGTGGTATGGGGATATTTTAGTTGTCGATGTTTTGTCAGTGAACCCCATGCCACAGCACCAAAGCCTCAGCACCAATCCTGAGAACATAGGGACTCATTAGGATGGTGGATGGACTGGAGTCCGTCCGCTATCCTTGTGTAAACCTTGACCGCCCACCATGCATGCGGCAGTCCCGCACACCCAATCAGGATGCGACCGCCACCATGGTGGTCAGATCTCGAATTTTAACATTGCGGCTAGAGCTGCTGACAGCAGCACCTGCCTTAATGTGAAAATACCATGTTTTGCATTTCACAGCACTACGTGGCAGGCACCACACGGTGCCTGCTTCATAGTGCTGTGAAATGTAGAGTGGTACCATGGGTACCCCCCAAGTGCACCCTCATCTTCCCCAACACAAGGGGATCCACAACGGACCCATCACTAATCCCCACCAGCCTGTCCATGGCAGCATCGCCACCATGGAAATGCCAGCTTTAGCTAGCATCATGATTTGGTGGAAGATGCCTGCTAGGCACCACCACCATATCTTTCCATGAGGAACGTCCACCAGGCAATGTGGAAGATTGCTACTGGCGGGCCCATGACGGACAGTCTTTATGTCCTCCGCGGTCTGAGCACGATTCCCTCTGCCATCATAATGTGGCAATGGGGAAAATCGCGGTATGATTGCGGAAGGACTGCCACAGCATGGCTAGCGGTGATGAGCCTTCTGCAATCCTAATCGGCCCCATAGTTCCCATAGTTGCCCACACTTGTTATCATATTACATAGAGAAATAGTCTAAAAAGGCTGATGTGGAGAGAGTTGTGGGTCTGTAATCATGGACCAGTGCTCAGGTGCATCTCCCAACCTATTGGGAATGCATATATAACCAAGTGAAATTAACAGTTTGGCAGAACCAAGCCCTGCAATCACAACTGGTTGTCCTCCACAGACCATGATAGCAGCTTCTGATAAAAATTCTGTTTCACCAGCAGCATATTTGAGAGCATACGTTGTGCTCTGTAACCTTTGACTCCAAAGATAACACTCTGACAACCATATTCGTAGTTTTGCTGAGGGCAGCAGCAGAATGAAATAAGCCTTAAAGCCAAATATCTGCAGTAAACTAGAATTGCCTGAATTCCTCTTTCTGATGTAAACTGCACAACCATCTGTTATTTTTTATCCTGATTCAATTATCAATATACACATGTATTTAATTAATTGTGTTCAAGGTTGACCATGGATCCGATTTGGATATTCAGATCCCAGGTTTGGTAGGATTTGTACTCCACTCTGCCAGGCCCTGCTCCTTTTTGGGTTGTATACCTGTCACATCAATGAAGTATCAATCACAGATCAATGGATCTTTTTTGTTGGTGTTATCTTTGACATTTGGAAGTTCATGACAATTCAAATGTGAATAAGAGACTCATTGTTTACTGTAAGTAAACTCACATCCAGATGAGCAGTCGCTACCACCAGCTGGTGGCATGTTATTGGAAATCTTAAAGGAGTTCTGTAACCATTTTGCATAATTTGCAGAGCACATTGGGTTGTGGCTAGAATATCCTTCTCCAAAAAGAAGCTCAAAAACCCGTGTCACACCAGCATCAAATGAAATATGGGCGTTATCAAGTTTTCTTTCATGTTGCAAAAGAGACATCTGCACTCTTGCATGATAAGCGACTTGGTACTGGGTAGACTGTCACTTGTATCAGACTTCTTGAATTGAGATTGCCTCAGATAAGGCTGACCACTTGCAAGATTTGTCCTTGAGGTTTGACAGGCATCACAGACTATGGCTGTATCAAAGAAGGGGGGTTTTGAGTTGCCAACATCTCTAAAGACCTCGCATTCTACATACACCCTTTATACATCTTCATTCTATAGTTGACCTAATCCCATAACAAATTCTCATCATACTCAGGCAGGTCCAACATTGTTTATTGAATGGCAAGAGAAAAGCGTGATAACCTCACCCATGAGTTACACCTCATAACTAATAAATGCAATTCCTCTGGCAATGGAGTACATAAAGTCTAAATCAGACTAACTATTTCAATTAGAAAAAGCCATTTCATTTGTAACCAACTGCTTTAGATCCTTTGCTTTTACAAATGTGATACAACCTTATCCAACCAGTGTCAAATGTTGTTCTGGTATCTCATGAGATTACTGATTGCATTTACAGATATTAAGACTAGGGAACCATAAGCAAACAACTTTTATCACAATTGCAGCCTTCCATTAGAACCATTTGCAAGCACCACTAAAAATGAACGTATTTTGAAAATTGGACGATCCAACTCATAAGACCATGGATTGCAAAATATATCACAAATACGACCCTTACACTCACTCATAATATTATTGTAAGCCTGACCAGGTCTAGAGAGCTGTCACGACTGAAGTCACTTTATCTGTATTCAGGTACTTTATTAATCCTTTACCTTACACTACCTGTCTTTAAAATGAACAGGGTATACATTTACTCATACTAAGTGATATACACTCAGCACATGATCATTGAGGAAACACATCTACCATACTGCACCAGATGATTCATTAGTTTTTTTATTTTTAATTCTATTTGTCTTCCATATTTTACTATACCAGCTTTAAATAAATATCGATATGTTAAAATGTATATTTTCATACTACAAGGTGAAACAGCACAAATCACAAACTTCATAATTGTAGTAAATATATACATTTTATAACAACCCTTCTAACAAGCATACCCTCTTTTAAATAGCTACAGCACATAGTTTCATTCATTTACACCTGAGTGTTATATAAAAGACTGCATGCTTTGTTTGCTAATAGGGATCACTCTGCATTAGCTTATGTATCACCAACATAGCTCTGGAAACAGTTAGGACTGAAGTTAATTGTCCTACAGAAGAGCAATATGATTCCTAAATTGGCAAAAGGGAGTAAAATGAAACTCATGGCCAATGCCCTAATCCTATATGTTTGGGACCATGCCAAGTATGTTCAGCTCCTCAGACACAGGCAGCTTGATGTCCACATTTATAGAAGCTCTTATGAACAAACTTTAATAACAGCTATAACCAGAGCCTAGAGTAATTTGCACCATCTCATTCATGACAATGTCTAGTGAGATTTTCAAGCAACTAGTTTCCTCTAACTGGTGAAAAAGTCTGAGTTTCATGTGATATTTAATCACCATCTCATTCCTATTCGGTGCCTCAACTGAACCCCAATTGCAACAGCATGACCAACACTATGGATACCAGCAACAGTACTAAATGAAACAACAATGGTGATGGGTGACGGTCAAGTTTACCAGTAGCACCAGTTACACCCACCATTGCTGACTTGATGGTTAGTGCCAGACCCAAGTCTGAAATTGGTGGCTCAGGCAAAGCCTCAGTGAGCTCTTCAATAGTTACCATATTCAGACACTCTAAACTCTTTGATGGCTGTGTACTTTTGTCCAAGATCAATGAAGAATAATTGGTGCAGCAAGATATAAGCAGCTGCTTTGGTTGTGAGTTTATAAACCATCTCTTTCCCTTTAAAGATCATGGAGTGCCAGAAAAGGTTTCATAATCAGCACCTTCCTCTAGCTGGCCACTGAGGTCAGACTCTTGAATTTATTTTCCCCTACATTTGTTAGATTGAACTTTTATCTAACACAGACATTCCAAGATAGTATCCAGAGAGGGTCCTGCAAACTGAGTTTTACAGCAGGACCTGATGTAATGAAGACATTGGTCAGATAAGGTGGGTTCATCTCTTCTCTTTAATGCAGCACCTTGCCCACAGGCAAACTGTACAGTTACATCATTCTTCAGAATACAGAATGATCCATCAAATTCCAAATAAGAGCATCTACACATGGAGTGGAATCACGGATCCGGGTTGGTGCCAACCAACTATCTACTTTTCATGTTTTTCTTTGTGCAGGCCCGTTTTATTTACTTTCATGGTAATCCAGAAAACTGAAACGATAGGAACAAGTTTGTGAACACTCTAAAGAGCTTCCAGGTGAATTTGCCTATTATCCAAACGCTTCCTTGGAGGTTACGGTGAAGTCTGCATCACATTTCAAGATATCCTAAGTACTGCTAAAAACACGAGGTGGTTGTTGGAATCAGTCTTAGGTGCAGCACTTTTGTGCTCACCGCAGCCTTTAAATCCTGAAGGCTTTGTGCTCATCTCAGCAAAGGAAACAAAAATCAGATTACTAAAAATTTCTAAAAAAAAACTTCAGGAATGTTGGAATTCTTAACTTGATTTTTAAATAGATACTGAAACCTAGACATGGAAAATGGAACTGAAGGGAATAGAGCGTGATTAATACTGGCCAGCATTGTGAGACTTAATGAAGGCACCAGGTGACATGGGTGGTGATGTGGCAGTATGTTCAAGGTTAAAGGTATGTTAAAATGTTTTCCATGTATGGAAAGTTTTAAAAAATAAACTAGAACCAGAACTATCGCTGTGGGTCAGTAGAATGTATGCGTCATCACAAGCCGCCACATAAAAAGTACATTTTAGTCATGCATTCATTTCTTGTGACCCTACTCAAATTTGAGGTTAAACTGGTAAATGGATTTCTGAGACGTAAGGGCAAATATGTAATTATCTGGACTACAAAAGCAAATAGAAACATATTTTCTTTTCAGGATAAACTAACCTGCCGTGAATCAACTGCTGCATACATTATATCCGTCCAACCTTTAAATGTGGCCTGCAAATAAGAACCAAAATTAATAATATTCTGTAAAATAGAACACAATAATAGAAACATGAAAGAATTAAAAATATTGTACCATTGCATGGTAAGCAGTTCAAAACGACATTCAAGTAGTTTTTCATTTACATTTTATGAACAGTAGTTACTTGAGTGTCTTTAATTGTTTTTAGTTTTTTTTGTTATCATAAACAATAATGCACTTGCACTAGGCACCTAACAATACATGTGTAGGAAGAATAATTCACAGACAAAAACGTATCTACAAACAACAGAGTGTTGTACAGAGGGAAGAGCAGAAAAGACTGAAGGCCTTATTACGAGTACAGCGGTCCATAGGACCGCCTCCATTGAGGTGTCGGTTTGCCCACACCATCACTTGCGGGTCTGCCCACAGTATTCAGTTTGTGGCAGCTGGACCGCCACAGTACCGCCACCTCCGTCAGGCATCCAGGATCCGGCGGCGTTCGTACAGTGGAAGGGGGCAGCAATATGCTGGTGGTGCCGCTGTGGCACCACCATGCATATTACGAGTTGCCTGTCCACTGCCTCTTTCATGGCAGTGAACCCGCCATGAAAAGGGTTGTGGAGAGGCTACTAGGGGACATAACAGGGCTCCTGCTGCTCCTGGGCCAGGGTATGCATGCAGCGGGCACATGTTGTGCCCCCTAGTATTGCACCCCAGTTCCTTCATGGTGTGTGCATGCATGCCACACTATGCAGGAACATGGGGCAGGTGCTGTCACAGCAGCATTTACAGTTAAGGCTCACCGATGAATCTTATACTGTCGCCACCATGAGACTGCTGCAGCACCAGCTGAAAGCCATTAATTACAGCTTTAATCCGGCAGGCGGGGGCAGCATGGGTTTGACAGTCCTCCTGACGGTGCAGAGGTGGCGGCCCAACAGGAGGACTGCCAAACATGTAAAAAGGTTCTAAACTTCACAAAAGATTATTTTGGGTTACAGTTATATATTAAATAACTTAATGGAGAGTGAATCTCCAATCTGAACTGCTAATATAAAGAGATTGCCAGACACTGAAACTTTCCTAGAGTACATTGTTCATATGAGTCATTGAGACAATGGAATGAGCTAGCCATAAGAATTAGCATAACAGCTGAATGTATAACTTCAAGTATAGATCACATACTGGGGGAATTGGACACAAATAAATGACTGGAGTACAGTCATATGTTGCCACTTTATTCATTGCCTGAGGGAAGACGAAAACGGTTCTACTCAATAAGGCAGGGAGAGATGCATATCTATCACCGTTTAATGTGAATGGTTTGATATAGGCCATTATAAGGGTAACACAATGGATCAACTGTTGCTGTTTAACATCAAAATCCATTTGGTGTGTCAAAGGGAGAAGATATAATTCTGTTGGGCAGGTATAGGAATATGTTCACTGCACATCCAAAATACAGAAAACATTCTATTTCACTCAAAGAAAGTGTACAGATGAATGTTCGTATTAATTTAATAACATCTTCTAACACAATTATAATGAAAGGATTTAATGAAGAAAAAGAGAGAGCATAACCATCAACAGGTGAGACCTTCAGCTCTTCGTATGACAAAGAAAGCAAAATCCATGATTGTTGATACTGAAAGCAAGCATAGGTCAAAGTGTCTTATAGGACAATACCAAGATATCAATGTCTATATGGATACAAATAGGGCTCGATTCCGATCCGGTAAAAAAATCCACGTATTCGTAGCCCTTTCCGTACGAATCGTACCCGTCCGTCCGAGTTGCGTAGTATAACCGAATTCCCTGAATCTGTCCGAATCGTCGCGATCCGTACGTATTGCAAGGCTGAGACTGTGAACCGTACGACTCGTACACACGTCGTAAGACCCGACGAGTACGATCCGGACCGGGGAATCAGGACGCGATTCGTACGGTCCACGTCAGGTAAGGGCGATTCATACGGAAAAGCGCACGATTACATACACCCCGTACAGCGTGTACCCCCCCCATGATTGCAGGGGTACGGCACGTACCCCTGCGATCATGGGGTGTACGAGCCGTACCCCATGTACGATCGGTGTACGAGCCGTACCCCCATTGTACAATCCGTGTACGATTGGTGTACGAGCCGTACCCCATGTACGATCGGTGTACGAGCCGTACCCCCATTGTACGATCGGTGTACGAGCCATACCCCATGTACGATCGGTATATGAGCCGTACCCCCATTGTACGATCGGTGTACGAGCCGTACCCCATGTACGATCGGTGTACGAGCCGTACCCCATGTACGATCGGTGTACGAGCCGTACCCCCATCGTACATGGGGTACGGCTCGTACACCGATCGTACATGGGGTACGGCTCGTACACCGATCATACACCGATCGTACATGGGGTACGGCTCGTACACCGATCGTACACCGATCGTACAATGGGGGTACAGCTCGTACACCAATCGTACAATGGGGGTACGGCTCGTACACCCCATGATCGCAGGGGTACGGTGCATACCCCTGCGATCATGGGGGGTACGCACCGTACCCGGGGGCTGTTCCGTACCTGTTCGGCACGAACTCTGCTTTTACGGCTGTTTTCCGCTCCCGTAGAAAAAGGGTCGTACGGTGCGTACCCGACACGTATCGTACTTGCTGGGTCGTAAAAACCAGCCGCAAACCGTACAGATGTCGCGTACAGCAGGTTCCGAGGGAGAATCGTACGGAGATTAGAGTCGTACGGTGTCTTGTACGACTCGTACGGAGTACGGCTCCTGGTACGAATCGTACTTCGTTGTACGTACGGGGGACGTTGCAGGGTACGATTCGTACGGGAAAAACGCTCCGAACGGCTATTCGGAGCGGTTTTTCCCGAATCGGAATCGACCCCTTAGTATACAAGAATTAGGCAAGAGCTTGTAGCTTGTTTAAACATGGAGTAAGGAGTACAAGCCAACAGCTTTAACCACAGCCTGGGCTAAAAGTTTTCAGCAGGCACCAAGAAAAATAAAGAACCACAAACAGCTCAAGAATTTGAGTGAAGAATGTCATGGTAAGCAGAAAAAGGAGCTGCCTTCACATGGTCTCCTTCAACAAAATAATCTGCAGAGTGATGCTATTACAGAAAGGGACTCCCTTCACCTATAGATGAGAACACACAGGTGACTCTTACAGAGTACGCCTAGAATGGTAAATAGTAAACCTAATGAGAGATACTTTAGCTAGAAGAGACAGGAGTGGGCAGGCTTCCTGGGGCCGTCACTGTAGTCAAGGGATGTCAAAACATCTAATTCTCCTTAGTCTTCCTGCAGTTAGTAAATAAGACTTCATGCAGGTTGCAGAACTAACAAACAAGACCCGTGCCATGGGGTGCTGCGTGAGCTAAGTTATTTGGTCAATAAGTAATGGCTGAAGAGGAGGGTGGCAAGACTCAGAGTGGGTCATCTGTGATGTTCAGATTGGAGTGTTGAAATATGGCTCCTATGAGATGGGGTGCCAGGTGGCATGATACTGTAGGCAGCCTTCGGGTTTGTCATGAGTAGAAGTGGTCCCTTATTCCCCTAAAGGCTTGTTATGGAGGTTTAAAGCCAGCAGGTGGCACACAAGCTGGTTTGATGGTATCTATACTGGTGGATGCAGCTGGATTCTGATTTTCTGATTTGCTGTGGGCATCCAACGAGGCCAGGAAGAGCGAGGCAACACTGGAGCCTTCGACAGCCTGCTTGGAATACTGTCAGAAGGCCCCAGAAGTGACAAGCAGGATTTAGTAGAAAATCAGAGAAATGCATCAGATTCTTTCGGTGCCTGTTCAAGGCAATTGGGATATATTGGGCATATTCTACAGTTTGAAAGACAAGCTATGTGACTCCTATTTAGAGAGAGGCAAAAAAGTCACTTGAACATTTTTGTGGGTCAGGCAGATAGGTACCTGGGTAGGATAATTTGAAATGGTTATTACAGGCATGAGGTTGGAGGTTCAGTGATCCAGGAACAAAAAACTACTGGGGGAATCACACACAAATACAATACTGGAGTACAGTCACATGTTGCTACCTTATTCAATGCTTTCAGCAAGAAGATAACAGTTCTATCCTATAAGTAAGGGTGCATATGTACCAACATTTAGGGCTCGATACCGATCTCAGTCAGAAGGGCTCCTGACAGGATCCGGAACGACCAAATCCGATTCTGAGGCGCTATTTCTGTCAGAATCATGTCCCATTCCGAACGACCAAGTACGATGCGAATATCTTGTCTGCACCGACCGAATCGTTTCCAAACGCAAATCTGTCCGTCCAACTTGTCTGTAGCCGAATCGTGTCGACCAATGGACCAGGCTTCTGAACGAGCGAGTATGATGCATGATTCGGACAGCTGTATCAACTAAGTCTGCTGTTGGAATCGGACTTCGGGGGATGGAGGGGGGCAGAGCAAGCCCCACTTCATCCGAATCGGTCGCAGGGGAGTGCGCATGGGTCCCCCCGATCCAAGCATGCACAATTTGGCGGGCAACATGGGGTGTCCCCCACAGGCTGTAAGCTTTTCCCCACCCAGCCCCTTTTTGCTATGGGAGCCTGTGTACGCGTTAGTAGTTCAATGGGAGTCCGAGCGAACTGAGTCCGTCAACATACGGCTGCATCGTACTCGTTCGGTCGGGCTAGTACAGCTCAATTTGCTAGGGAAGCCCGCCGGATCGGAGTCGAATGGAGAGCTTTCCTAGCGAGATCAGAATCGGGCCCTTAATGTGAATGGCCTAATACAGGCCTTTATAAGTGGAATGTAATTGATCACTTTGTGATATTTACCATGGTAGTTAATTTTGTGTGCGTTCAAAGGGAGAAGAGAAATATCTGTTGAGAGCATATGGAAATCCAAGAAGAGTAAACCATTATATTTCACGCAGAGAAAATTTAATAATGAATGTTGTTATTCATTTACTTACACCTTCTAAAGCAATGATAATGAAAGGATTTAATAAAGAAAATGAAAGAGCATAACCATTAACAGGTGACAACTTCAGCTCTGTGCATGACAAAGACAGCAAATTCGACTATAGTTGATAATAAATGTAAGTATAGGCCAGTTCCGTTTAGAGGACAATACCAAGATATCACTATCTATATGGATGTGAATAATGAATAAAAAGTAGGCAATTGATTTAGCTTGGTCAAACATTAACTAAGGAGTAGAAGCCAACAACATCCCCAACAGCCCTGCATAAAAGGAGTTTCCAGCAGACACCCAGCAAAACAAGGAACAACAGACAGCATATGAATCTGTTGGAACAATGCTGTGGTGAATAGAAAAAGGTGCTGTCTTCAAACATTTTTCGCTGTTGTTTTCTTCAGCAACCTAATTTGCAGAGTGTTGCCATTACAGAAGCAAGCACCAACAGATGAGAATATTCAGGTGACTCTCACAGAATAAGCCGGGAAAGGTGAGCAGCAGATCAAATGAGATCCCCGTAAGCTAGATGAGACATGAGTAGGCAGGCATCCCAGGGCTGTTGTAGTCAAGGGTGTTGAAAACAGCTCATTTAGCTGTCTTTCTGCAGTTAAAACATAAAACTTCATGCAGGTTGTATGTCCAACAATGAGACCTGTGCTATGGGGTTCTATATGGGCTAAATTCATTAATCTATTGTGGATGCTTGATGAGGAGTATGGCGAGACTCAAAGTTGTTCATCACTGAAGGTCAGATCACAGTGATGAGAGATGGCTACTATGAGGGCACACCGAAGAGATGAGGTGGCACATGGGATGATACTGGATGCAGTCATCTGGATTGGCTGGAGTAGAAGTGTCCCTTCTACTCCTAAAGGCATGTGATGGTGGTTTGAAGCCAGCAGATGGTAAATAACCCTGTCGGATGGCGTCCATGCTGGTGGATGTGGCTGGATCCTGATTTCCTGATTTGTCAACGGTAACCAGTGAGGGATTCAGCAAAGCCCATTAAAATCAAAACAAAACTGGAGCTTTGATAACCGGTGCATTCATATGAATAAACTGCCCTTTTGGAGCACTATGAGAAGGCCCCAGAAGTGACAAGGAGCAGGGTTTAATAAAAAGAAGCAACAAGCATCACATTTTTTGGGTGCCTCTCTAAGGCAACTGATATGTACTGGGCACAGTCCTCAGTTTGAAACTCCTATTAGGGGAGAGGCAGAAGAGTCACCTAAACATTTCAGGATGTGAAGCAGACAGGTACCTGTGTGTGTGTATGTGTCTTGTAAAGCGCACTGCTGCCCTGAGGCGTTGTGGCGCTGTAAACCGCAGGGGAACCCGTCCTGGCTATCCCTGTGAGATGGTCCCTACTGGGTATCTCCAAGGTGAAATCAGGCATCCGTGGCGAATGTGGGGGGCCATTGCAGAGATGAGGCAAGCTAATGCCCAGAGTTGCCGAGTGTGATCCCTGGTTAGAGTAGGCACCGAGGCGAGAATTATCGAGTCCGCTGACCCTGGTCCACGACCCTGCCGCGTTGGGAATTGAATGCTGGTCCCGGGCCGTTCTCTGCTTCCGGGTCTGCCGCCTCTAACCAGTGAGCCACACCACTCCACTTACCACTCTACCTGAGAAGAATAGGCTATTACAGGCATGAGGTTGGGGGTTCAGTATTCTAGGAACGAACAAATAAGTTGACAATGGGCTCACAATGTTGGTCCCTGAGTCACAATGAAATTACATATGGTCTGTTGCCTTGCTCAGACTGTTTGGTATTGTACGCATTTTGAACTCCCTGTTTAAAAAGGAGAAGATGTAGGAGGATGGGGGAATCGTTGAAGCTGGTGGAAGACACAGATGTGTTACTAAAACAACATGATACACCTCCAAACTTTTCCAGCACCCAGTAAGCCTGAGCAGTTATGACGAGAACAGAGGCAAATGAGGTTACAGACATGGCATGAGGTTTGACCAGAGTGATCAATTGCAGTCAAAGGGAATTATTCTGTCATTATGGAACCGCAGAACGCAAAGCTGGGAAAAACCAAATGTGAAACTTCCAATCAAGGAATGCTAATACTATAAGTATCAAACATGCAGCACATAAAACTCCAATGTTATACCATCCAGGTCCCTTAAAAGAATGTCCTCAATTGAACAAGATGTTCCTAATACTAGTGACTATATGAAAGGGAGCATAGAGAAAAGGGAGATATTTTCATATGCTCTGACATGAAAGAAGAACTGCAGGATATTGATGGAGAGATCGAACAGTTTGAGGAAAGGGAGGATGGCCTGGAGAAAACAAAAAATGAAGGAGCTCCAAAACAAAACAGATCTGATACAGCAAAAGGACCCTGATCAAAGGTTGAAGCATAGTAATGTTTGAATAAGACTTGTACCCAAATGAGCAGAATGCGAAGATGAGCCTGCATATTCCAAAGGATTGCTATATGTAAACCAAGGCAGACCTTAATTGCCCCCAAGAAATGACACAGTTTGCATTCGGTGACACACATAGGTATGTACTATCAAAATCCTCCAGGCATGCTGACAAGGTTTACATTTTTAAGACAAAGAACAGATTATGTGGAAGTTGAGAGCATATGAAGAGGTGATGAAAGGTACACAAGGTGTAACTCTTCCAATATTTCTATTAATAGAAGCAGGGACCTTCAGCTTGCGACTGACTTTCTGAAGAAAGAAAAGAAAAAGAAATTCCTACAGTTGGGAGTCATTCATTCAGGTTGCTCTTCACATAGACAGAGACAAAATATGGTGAAATCACTCTGAGGTCAAAGAACTACTGAAGTTAGCAGATTGGAAGAGGATGACAACTTTGGAAAGAATAGGAAGAAACATAATTAGTGAACATTGAGTCCATTTGACAATGCAAGATGAAGAAGCCTAGTAGCAGATTGGAAGAGGACAACACATTTAGCAAGGATAAGAAGCAACAAAAGCAGTGAAAATAGATACATTTGGTAAAGCAAGATGAAGAAGCATAGTGAAAAAAAAGATTCCAGGGAAAAATATTGCAAAGGTGTAATAAGATATCCTGCAACATGTGAAAGAGATCACTGAAGTGGAAAGCTCGTTCAGGGAGAAGAAGAGGGCAACCTCATGATTTCTGCAACTCTGTAAGGTGGTTAAAGGTTGGAGGCCATAGAGTGGGTTTGAATGTGGGGTGGACATTGAAAGAAATGCATGGACCATTTCAAACATTTATGTGCTTCTGTAAGGATCTTGCCAATCTATGCAGTCTTTTAGTGGGTTTGTCCTGTGCAATACTGTAGGTTGTGTGTGTTATAATGAAGGCAACTCTGCTATGCTCTCACTTGAGACATATTAGATTTAGAGATATACGTCTTGGAGGGAGATGAAACCATTTTTATGGAAACTGGAGAAAGATAATATACTTGTGGGTGTCTGTGTCATGAAAGATCCTTAGTGAAAAGTTCTCAAATATTGTAGATATAGTGGTCTATTATCCTGCTGGGATGTAATGTTCCATCTAAGAGGCTAGATTCCAACAGCACATCCTTATCATTATTTTGCATCTGGTTAGACCAAGAAAATAGGGGGGCGTTATATTGATTGCTGAGTGTTTCGTCAGTGACCTATTGAGGGGTGAAGCAGACAAAGAGGGGAGTACCTGGGTTTGGAACAAGAACGATTTCTGTAGCTTTCATTTAAGCTATGAAGGTAGGACAGGAAGCATTCCTGAAAGCAACCATACTAGAGATATTATGCATCATTGAAGAAGAACTAACTGTGGGCGCATAGGGGGATTTCAACTTACTAATGTATGAGAAAAGAGACTGTATGCAATGTTGCTACAATGGAACTAGGACCTTGACGCATGCTAGGAAGGCTTGGCTTGAGTTAGCGGGACTCACTGAAGTATAGAGGACATTTGGTTGGCTGCACCCTTCTTGTTCAGTGACACTGTAGAGAGCACAAGCATAGAAAGCATACACCTTTCCGATCACAGCCTATTGAATCTGCCTGTAAACCTGTGGAGATTACAATGTTTCTAGTATTGAACGGAGGTCTTCTGAAAGATCAACTAGTAGTGAAATATTGAACAATTTAAAAAAGGTAATTCTGAATTACTTGAAGGAAAGTAGTACTGAGGAAACAAATAAGGGGATACACTGGAATGCTTTGAAACTCTTCTCAATAGAGAACCATCAACCCTTCTGAATAGAGAACAACCAAAAAAGAAATAAGAGACTAAAGTAAAATCTCGCTCAAGAAACATCATTAAGCCAAGCAGTAAGAAATAGTAGACCAAATGGTCCTGGTGATAAATGCATACACGCAGAAAAAGTGGACAAGTTGGAGTTCAATCTTTTTAGCATGATGCAAAGATAATAAGAGACAAAAGTAAGCAGGGCAATCCCTAAGTGCAAATATTTTCTGAAACAATGAGATGATCCTGCAGAAAAAGGAATCTGCAGTGAATGACAGGACACAGGTGTTCGACCATGCAGAAAACGTCCCTTGCACGTTCTATGCAAGCGAGTAGATTGATGAAAATTTACAGTTTGAGTATTTTGGGGTTACAACATTCATTGATTGCTGTCATAGCCAACATGTAACCTGACTATCAAATTCCTAGGTAAAGATACAGGTGAATGGTATTGTATAGGTACTATTTTCCTTTGACCATCATCTTCAATTAATTTTTACCTTTTCAGTGGGACCATCAGTACATTGCATATGGCATAACACTATTATCAATGCTATCTGGATTGTACAGGATGAATTCATGCTATTTGTGCCAGCAGACAATGCTCTCCAAGGAGATTTCAAAATTACCTCCCAGTACTTTTTAAAGAACTGGATGCTAATGTTTGGTCTCTCGATTTGAGATCAATGCATCATATTGCGGAAAGAGAGGGCGAAGAAGCAATATTCCTTCCATTATCAGAGGCTTGTTAATCACATGGGGGCCTATTCACCGAACTAATCTGAGATAAAATCCTAAACTTACTACTTTTGGAATTCACAGAAGGCATTTAGTAATAGTAAAGTTAGGACTCCTAACTTTACTACTACTAAATGCCTTTTTATGAATAACGATAGTCATAATGTTTAGGAATTTTATCTCAGATTAGTTCTGGGAATCTGCCCCATGGTTGGGGATAGAAATGGTCCATTCATTGTAAAGAATGACAGGATCATAGTATCCACCATTTATGAACAAAAGTATGCATTCCTGACATGATAAGGCCTGCTTGGAGTTTTGGAGAATTGTGGAGATATGGTATGGCGTTACTTCATAAATGCACAACTTATTACAGAAGATACTTGTAGTGTTTTCAAGTGGCTTAGTGATAACCTTTCATAAAGTAAATACCAATTTCATATGTGCTAGTTAACTACTGCCCATTAGAACAGCTATGCTTTTTAGCTCAGTAGTCAAGTAAAAAAAAATCTTAATTTCCGCCACTAGGGCCATAAAAGCACATAGAAACAATACATTTTGTACAATTTATAGCAGCATCCTTTCTGATAATTGTAAATAAATAGTGCTTTTTTGGATAGATATACAAGTCTATCAAAGATCTTGAGTAGCAAAAGGCATCTCTTCTGGGCGTCCTAAGACAAAGGAGTGTGTAGTATACTTGCTCTACATAGCCTTGCATTTGCCATATAGTGCAAGACAATGAAGTGCAAGTGATTCATCAAGGAGCCAGTACTGGACGAAAGATCAATTTTATTTAATCAAGTTATCTTAAAGGAAGACATAAATAGTGCACTATGTGGCAAAATATCCAAATGTAGTGGAATAGCAATCATTTTAAATAAGACAATGGCAATAACAGATAAAAAGTAGAGATAACATTTTTTAAACTTTTTAGGAAACTCCTACTAATTATATACAAAATGCTGGTAAACCGGAAAAACATTGGTTGAGCTTATTCAGAAAAAGTAAAAGAGGGTACATATTGTGGAAGGCATAGTAGTTAATGCTGAGCTCAAATTGGTCTATAGACTCTTTCTTTGAAATAGCTCTACGAGTGTACCATATAGAATACAAAAAATGTGAGATGGAGAACCTAGTGGGCATTTGAGTGTCATACCTGAGTAACCTAAAGGCTTCAGAGCAATGTCTGAACCCCAGGTTCCTACACAGCTGTACCAGCTAGTGGGACCTAGACCTCCTGTAGGCAAGGCAGAAGAAAAGTACATGCATTTCAGTTTCCTCTACATTCTCGCACGCAGGACAATCCAGAATGCGGTCAACCGACTACTTGATGGTAAAAGAATCATGTCTGAATTGGAGGATAGCTTCTTTGCAAGAAACGGCTGGATGTCATCTAGCGCCAATTCTAGCCTATATTGCATATTTACTTCCATGAACCCAGAGGGATAGGCATCCAGGCGAATTCCTTCATAGCTGGATCACTTTTAATTCTCTAAAGTTCTCAAGGAGTACCTTTCTGGGGGTCACAATGCATGTTTCTGCAGCAGAACTCCACAGGTTTGCCCTCCCAGGGCTTGGTAGGTGCTCTTAATATATGCCAACCATAGGAGTTTTCCCGCATCTTGTAGGCTCATAACTTCTCTCATCTCGTCCCTATAAGAGGCAAGTTCGGAATGCTCCATAGTCGTAGCCAACATAGGAGTGGTCTTAGCACTACTTCATCCATGATAGGGCTAATCCCTAGGTCCATTCTAAGGGGAACTAGAGGGGAGCTAGAGGGGAGACACAAAAGTTGCCTAGCAAAGGAGTTCTCTACAAGCGATAAGGGGATAGTTGAGCAGTGGCCCCATAATTCTGCTCCATACAAGGCAGCGCCCCTAGCCTGTGCCTTGTAGAGTTTGGCAGCAGGGCACGTTATATGTGCACTTATTATACGCCTTTAAAATACCCCAGAGGACTGGACCAGCTTTAGGCTAGCTTTCTTTATTTGTACCCCCCAATCCATTTTCTTAGTTAGTGTAATCCCCAAGTACTCAAAAATCAACACCCTCTCTAGAGCCTTTCAATCTAGACAGGGGTTTTGGCGAGTGCTATTCTTTGAATTAAAGACCATATACTTGGCTTTCTGGAGATTGATCTCCAGACCCCTGTTTTTACAAAAGACACTAAATGCATCTAGGACCCTTTGCATGCCCATGGGAGATTTCGAAAGTGAGAGGGTGTCGACTGCGAACATCAGGGCAGGTATCTTGTGGTTCGCTAACCTGGGGGCATCAATATCTTTTCCTCCCATCAATGACTCTATTAAACCATTTATGAAAAGGGATACAAAATTCAGTGCCAAGACTAAGCCTTGGTGTACACCTTTCTCTACCGGGAAGGGAACTAAAAGTTCTCCATTTTTGCCATACCTTATTTGAGCGAAATTGCCTTGGTGAAGGCGTTTCATCTCGTGACAGAGGTAATCTGGGGCTCCCAGTTCCATTAGTATTCCCCACCATTTATCCCTCTGTACTAGATCAAATGCAGATTTAAGGTCCCCCAATATAAAATAGAGGCTGCCACCCTCTAAAGTCACAGTTTTCCAATTTAGGAGCTGTAATCTAAAGATTTGATCGATAGTAGAGATCTTGGCCCTAAACCCAGCTTGGAGGGGTGTGAGTACATTGCACTCTTCTATCCAGTACTGGAGTTGCTCAAGAAGTGCACATGCATCTATTTCTGGCTAACGTTTAAAAGGCTAATGGGGCGATAGTTGGTAGGACTAAGCGGTGAACCCTTTTTAAATATTGGAATGATTTCCACCCCGGCCCAGGTAGTGGGAATCGCCATACCCTGAAGGATGGCATTAAACAGGGACCACAAGTAGGGAGCCCAAACAGAGGGCTCACAGTGGAAAAGATCACCAGGTGGGATCTCCTTTAGGGAGAACAGGGGTGTGTCTTAATGGGTTGTCTCCAGATGAGGGGGGTCGTTAACACCAACCCAGCTTCCTTCACTGTCATTGCGTATAGAGATTTAAAGTGATTTAAAGTGGGCTCTCCAAGCTTACGCCCCTATATTTACTGATATCGCCTGTTTGCCTTTAGTCGATCCCGTATTAATCAAGTTCCAGAATGCCCGCATATCATGATTATCCAGGGCGGTTCTAAGTTGGACCCATTTTTCACAGTCCCAACTGCTTTTTGCCTTAGCTACAGCTGTTTTATAGATTGTCCTGGTTTCCTAAATGTGTAGCCTATTTGTTTTGATGGTGGCTAAGCGGGCTGACTTAGCTGCCCTACAGTGTTTGTTGTACCAAGGGTGTCGTGGTGTTCTGGTTGGCCTAGTCTTTCTACAAATGAAGAAAAAGGATGCCAAGATGGAGAGCCTTGATGGTTGTTAGACAATTTAGTTTGGGAAGTTGGAGTGTTATTCGTCACAGAGTGTTGATGTGCTACAGCGAGTAAGGGAATAATTTGTTGGAATGTGTAAGCAAGCTTATCATGTGATTGAGAGAATACCCCCAGCCTACTCTCCTTCCTCCATTGGCCAGTGTTAAACTGGGAACAGGTTGTGATGGTATTCCGAAAGAACATCTGTCATATGATGGAGTTATATCTAGTGCGAGGGCATAATGATCGCTCTCGTGGCGAGGGTTAATCTTAAAATCAAAAACCCTGTTCACGATTAGGTGTCAACTAAGATGTAATCAATAATCAATGCCTGCCCAGGTCTATTTAAGGTGTACTTCCCAGGGCTGACGATGCCAAGTGACCATTACATGCCCTTAATGAGAAGCTTAGTGAATGCATCTGTAGGGCCAGCGAAGGCCAATCCTTTATGGGGAAAAGTTGGGCTCTGGAATAGCCCAGGATGAATTCTCCTCATTTGAAATACTTATGGCCAGACCATTCAGAGGTTCAAATTGACAGTTAAAATCCCCTCCTATGATTACCCCATAGTTTTCTGGTATTCTTAAAAGAAAGGTAGTCATTGGATCAAGGGTGTGGGAGGTTTGGCCATGACAAATCGGCCATGAGTAGACATTAAGCAGAGCAATTCTGACTTTGGTGGTGAAGGGTAAAAAGATCCAAACGATGTCACGTGATGGCTTCTCTATCTGTTTGACCTCACAGCCGAGGTGCAGGCCATCCCAAATATATGATCCCCCAAAAAGTCTGCCCCTACCCCTCTGGGCAGCTGGAATACTATATGACACATAGCCCACTCTGTGTGTTACTGCCCTTGCCCAGGTATCCTGGAACATGCATAACTCATGTTGGCCTATGAATTACCCTCAATCTGGAATATCCAGTTTGGAGGTGAGTTTTGCTATGTTTCAGAATAATAACCGCAGGCCAGGTGATGCTATTTCATTGGCTGTGGTGGTTAGGAGAGGGGAGCTGGCCCTTGGATGGACCTGTTGTAGGTTATTGGTCCCCACCCACCCCATCAGACATTGATCATTGCCCAGGTTGCAAATACTAGCTGAGGCAGTAGGATGCTTAGCTATAGATGGTAAAGAGGGATTCTTCACCTGTGAATTCTGTTGAAATTGATGGGGCGATAGGTGACCCAGGGGGGTCTTCTCCAGATTTTTGCTAGTTATGTCACTTGCTCTTCCCCCGTACAACTTATCTGAGTCTCCTTTCTGCTTCGTAGAGCCTCCCTGGTATACAACGATATCCTGGTGTGATGATCACACTATGATCTCTTTTTGGCAGCTGGGACTTAGATGTAGAGGCCCAGTGTGTGGTAGTCAATCAATTGAATCTAGAGGGCTGTATCTATTTGTGACAGGGACATTATAAAAGAGTGGTCTAGGGAGGTCCTGGCTCAGTCTAAGGAGTGGTCTATTATGTTTCCTCATCCCCCTGTCAGTACCTACTCTTCTCATGTTATGTGGGTTTGTCCCAGGGGTGAAAAGTATCCCAGAGGGAAGGAAACTATACCTCCATTCTCCCTCTGATAGCCACTATCTAGGAGTGTTTGCACAATCCGTGGATCTGTAAAGTTTATCACTATGCAATCCCCTGGTATATCTTTTGGTCTCCAACCCACCCAGCTTACCCTGTGTGTGAAAATGATTTCGTTTGCGTCTTTGTAGGAGAATTGCCTATGATTGGCCAGCCAGAAAATACATTTGTTTTTTAGTTCAAAATGAGACTCCTTACACCCCTTGTTCAGTTCTGGTACTCCTGATAACACAACAACTTATTGGGTTGAGGCCGGGGTGAGATTGATAAATGGGAGGGCAGTCCCTGTTTCAGGGGGGTCTTCACAAGGTACTAACCTTTCCCTGACCTCAGGGGTTGAGCCTTGCACCGGAAAATTGGTACTTGTGGTCTGACCGGGGGGGCCTAGAATACTTTCTGTTAGTTGCCCTTGGGAGGTCCTCTGAGGATTGTTTCTTGGGAGAGGTCTCTGGGGCAGTGGGGTTCTCGGGCAGTGATCTACAGCCTCCTGGTTTATTGAGTTAGGCCTATTGAGGCTAGATGGAGTAACAACAGCTGGAGAAACGTGCTTGGTAGAGTGGGGTGTTATTTGTAGGACAAGAGTTTTAGTTGTCTCGACCTCCTTAAGAACTAACTCTACAATACCCACCCAATGGTCAACCAATGATGTCAATTTGTCAACCCGGTCCGTTAAAATATTAAGTTCATCCTTTACAATGGTCCTTAATTGAGCTTGGAGGTCCATCACCAGGTTGGTCGCCCAGGGTGGTAGCTCGAGATTGACCTACGCTACATCCCCTGATCCACCTGCCCCATATCACTTCATTGCTTTTTCCACTTAGGGCCCAAGGTAGTAGCAGTTTTGTGGTTCCCTTTTTTTTGCCTGCACTCTCTGAGGGCATCTCAGTAATGTGTACTGCGCAAGCTTTTGCTGGTATCCTTGGGAGTTCTGATGATATGTCCAGCGTTGGCGGTAAAGGCAAAGAAGGACTACCAAAGTCCTGGGAGATGGTGCATGGGGCTATGACGGGCTAATAAGCGCCTTCGGCAGCAATGTGGAATTGTTGGTGGCATCCTTGCCGCAAGGCAGGCTGGGGGATGTAGTTACTGTCCCCTCCTTTGAGCGTGACAGCGATGTTGGCAAGGGAAGTGCTCACGGGTTCCCTCGCGGTTGCAGTAAAGAAGGTAGGCTTAGTGAAACCGACTCCTGAGCTGCAGGAGCCCTGTCCGGCTAATAAGCGCCTCCTGACACGATGTGGAAGCGTTGGCGTCATCCTCGCCGCAATGCAGGACGGGGGATGTAGTTCCTGCCCCCTCCTGAGAGTGTGACAGCGATTGTGGCAAAGTAAGTGCTCATGGGTTTCTCTGCGGTGGTAACAAAGAAGGTTGGCTTAGTGAAACCAGCTCCTGCGCTGTACACACATGAAAAGGATGTGGATACAATAAATTAGATATCCTAGGTAGATATCTAGGATATCCTAGAGTCACATAGTCAGCTAACAGTTGGGGGCTTAGAACTCAACAGAAAAAAGAGTTGCATCAGCACCCTGAATATCAGCCAGAAAAGAGGCTTAATGATGTCCCCCTTCACTTCTGAATACTAAACCTGAATTCCCATTGACATTGAGAAACATTTTATTTGAGATGGAGAGGTGTGCAAAAACAGGAAAAACAAGTACAGTTGGCATGGGAATTATGAAATCTTTTGGGTATGTGAATGAAGAATCTGTGCTGAAAGAGACTTAAGGCCTGGTTTAGATCTAGGCGGACGGGTAACTCCGTCACAATGGTGACGGATATTCTGTCCGCCAAAATATAAATCCCATTATGTCCTATAAGATTTATAGTTCGGCAGACGTGGTATTCATCAATGTTGTGACAAATTAACTCGTCTGCCAAGATCTAAATCAGGCCATAAGATTTTGATATAATCATATAGAGCACTGCGCTATAAATTAAACAATGAAAAGGTGGCAAACTAAATCAATGAGGTATGTTAAAAAGCTGAGCACAAAGTATGCTGTTGAATCCAGAAATTTACAGAATTCTGATATCTATGCAATAGGAATGTTTTTCTTCCCACAATGGTAAAAGAGCCTAGGAGGGACATTATCTGAACAGCAGGAGTATAAACTGGTGAGAAAAAAATAACAAGCATACTTCTGGATATGAACTATGTTTAAATTGCTTCATATAGCACCACTTCCCCGCAGAACTACATAAATGAAACCGTGGAAAATCATACATGATCATGGGGCTCTGTTCTGAGACTGCCTCATATTTTCTGGAGGCATCACATGTTGGTGGAATACGGGGACAGTGTGCTGGAAACAGTGAAAGGTATCTGTGGCTTTTCTGAACTATGGGACAAGGAGGGCTTCTTGCTTAGGGTACCCAGTGGAAGGTGAGTTTTTGCTGTATTAAAAAAATTGAGAAAATGTCATAACTACTTAATGAGGAATGGGAAATTGTGTTCACAGCTATGAACAAGACAGCTCTTTCCACTAGACGGCAGTTTAAAACTTGGTGTTCCTGCTAATGCCAGGCCCCTCATAAGGAGAAACATGGATGGGCTGAAGGGTTCCTGTTTGTTTTTTGAAATATGAAGGGGCATCCCAAAGTGAGAAGTGTAGGGCAAACATACCACTTTAAATCAAGTTCTTTTTTAAACTGAATCGCTGAAGTGATGCTTAAGCTGCAAAGAGACATGGTCTGGTTCCTTCACTCAACTGTTAAATAGAACTGTTACACTTTTTAAAAAATGTATTGCCATTTTTAGAAAGAAGAAACATCAGCAAGGGAGGGACCGGGGAAAGGGGTGGGGGAGTGGAAGTCAGGTTATAGGAATTACGCACCAAAATGTTGCTTTGTTGTGATGGAGTTAAGAGCGAGGGAACACCATATTAGAGGCAGTAGCCAAATGAATCAGGCATGCACGTATCATTGGCCACACGGCACGCTGATCCAACTGGTGAATGCAGAGATGACAATCAATGTGTACGCGGCTCATCATTGGACGGGGGTATTCTCTGTATCCGGCAAGGGTCCTACCATGGCCAAACATTAAGTTAATTCTCTTTGTCCCAAGTTGGTAACCAATGGCCCTCAAATGTCGTTTGGACAGGACTGCAGCTGCATCAGATCCCAGTAATTGGAGAGCTAATCCTGGCAGTAGACAGCATCATACAACCAGTCTGCCACTTTAGATGTGGGTTGTCTTCCTCGTGGATGGCCACACGTATTTTTGCCAGAAGTAATAGAATAGCAGGTCGGTGTCTGACTTGAGAGGGAACATCTTTGACGTATCCCAGGAGGCCAATCAATGGGGTCTGTGGTAACGAGTGACCAGTAATGTGGGTCAGGTCTCTGTAACCGGACATCCAGTAGCTAGATACATGTTGGCACTCCCATGCTAGATTGAGGAATGTGGCCTGTGGGGCGGCGCACCTCAGGTAGTGCGCCTTCTTGACTAGGTCCATATGATGCAGTTGAAACGGTGTGCGTTATTGTCGATGTAGGAACTTGAAGTAGATAAGCCGAAGTCTGTAATTGGGCAACAGGGCCATGGTCTCACTGCAGCAGTCAGTCCATTATGCTTCAGAGATTGGAGGGCTTGTGTCAAGTTCCCTTGCCGCACAAACTGTAGGGGCACACCTGCACTTTTTCTTGCATCCTGACATACAGATGAGTGACTAACTTGCGGGAGGAGGAATTTGTTAACAGGTATTCAAGCGCTTGCAATGTGGGAGGTGGCACAGGAACATGTCTTTTAGTGTGCAGCATGCAAAGAGAAACTGGTGATATAGGAGGGGATCGACCACGGTGGGGTGGTGGTGCTCGTCAGCCTCAAGAAAGGGCAAAAACTGACCGTCTGATTAGTGGTCCCAAAACATAAGGAGATCCCACCGTGGGGCCGCATCCCAGCACCCTCGTCCTGCAGCAGGGGAGCATGGGGTTGCGGGCAAGGGGGATTGTGGGTGCCTAGAAACCTAACAACTGTGTGCATCATTGCAGTCTGTCCCACGCCCAATACAAGTTACTGTGTCAATCTGCATGTGTGGGGGCTTGTAAGGCTGGCAAAGCGCTGTAGCGAGAGGGCATGGAGACACCTGGCCCGCCTCCACCACACTGTGAGGCTGAAACTGTATGGGTTATAGCCAAAAGTGTAAGTATTGGGTTTGTGCACAGAATGCATACAGGTGCATGTAGGGCGTGTTCAGACCTACCTGTTAAAAAGATATTGTGAGCCTCTCCCATGCGATCCTTGGCTGTTTGACTGCCCAGACTAGAGAAAACAGGTTTGAGTAAACGTCCCACCCTGGAATGGGACTGCCAGGTCCAGGCCGAAATTCAATCCTCCAGCCAGGTCCTGACCCTGCCATAATTCACCCTCCACAGTTTGTCTGTACCTTGGCTGAGCCATATTCCAGGTAGCGGAGCAGATCGGTAGCCCGCTGTAGGGGGTATTTGGATTCAAATGGCTGTGAATAATATTACTGATACTTATAGATTAAATAAATATGGCTACTCCAGGGAATCGAATGCCTTAGTGGCATCCTACAGTGTAGTGTCGGCTGCCAGTTGGGAATCTATATTTACAACAAGGGGTGGTGAGGGACAGAGTCTCTGAATTAAGCAGAATACTCTCACCCAGTCAAGAGATCAGGGCTAGATCCAACACCGTTTTTTAGCTCACTGCACCATCCCAGTTTCAGAACCTGGCTGTATGCAAATTAGTCTGTTCCTGTCCCAGTGCATGATGGGAACAGGGCAAACCAAACTACAAAAGCCAATTCTTACACTGGGAAGGAAACAAGCTACCGGGGACCGGTTTCTGGCATTTCAGCCGTCTTCGGCCCGGCTTGCTTGAATCCTGATGGTGCAATGAGCAAGGGACTCACATCTGAGTATACCCTTCCACGCTTAGGGTGGACAAAAATATTTACAACAAGGGGTGGTGAGGGATAGAGTCTCTGAATTAAGCAGAATACTCTCACCCAGTCAAGAGATCAGGGCTAGATCCAACACCGTTTTTAGCTCACTGCACCATCCCAGTTTCAGAACCTGGCTGTATGCAAATTAGTCTGTTCCTATCCCAGTGCATGATGGGAACAGGGCAAACCAAACTACAAAAGCCAATTCTTACACTGGGAAGGAAACAAGCTACCGGGGACCGGTTTCTGGCATTTCAGCCGTCTTCGGCCCGGCTTGCTTGAATCCTGATGGTGCAATGAGCAAGGGACTCACATCTGAGTATACCCTTCCACGCTTAGGGTGGACAAAAATATTTACAACAAGGGGTGGTGAGGGACAGAGTCTCTGAATTAAGCAGAATACTCTCACCCAGTCAAGAGATCAGGGCTAGATCCAACACCGTTTTTTAGCTCACTGCACCATCCCAGTTTCAGAACCTGGCTGTATGCAAATTAGTCTGTTCCTGTCCCAGTGCATGATGGGAACAGGGCAAACCAAACTACAAAAGCCAATTCTTACACTGGGAAGGAAACAAGCTACCGGGGACCGGTTTCTGGCATTTCAGCCGTCTTCGGCCCGGCTTGCTTGAATCCTGATGGTGCAATGAGCAAGGGACTCACATCTGAGTATACCCTTCCACGCTTAGGGTGGACAAAAATATTTACAACAAGGGGTGGTGAGGGACAGAGTCTCTGAATTAAGCAGAATACTCTCACCCAGTCAAGAGATCAGGGCTAGATCCAACACCGTTTTTTAGCTCACTGCACCATCCCAGTTTCAGAACCTGGCTGTATGCAAATTAGTCTGTTCCTGTCCCAGTGCATGATGGGAACAGGGCAAACCAAACTACAAAAGCCAATTCTTACACTGGGAAGGAAACAAGCTACCGGGGACCGGTTTCTGGCATTTCAGCCGTCTTCGGCCCGGCTTGCTTGAATCCTGATGGTGCAATGAGCAAGGGACTCACATCTGAGTATACCCTTCCATGCTTAGGGTGGACAAAAATATTTACAACAAGGGGTGGTGAGGGACAGAGTCTCTGAATTAAGCAGAATACTCTCACCCAGTCAAGAGATCAGGGCTAGATCCAACACCGTTTTTTAGCTCACTGCACCATCCCAGTTTCAGAACCTAGCTGTATGCAAATTAGTCTGTTCCTGTCCCAGTGCATGATGGGAACAGGGCAAACCAAACTACAAAAGCCAATTCTTACACTGGGAAGGAAACAAGCTACCGGGGACCATATTCCAGGTAGCGGAGCAGATCGGTAGCCCGCTGTAGGGGGTATTTGGATTCAAATGGCTGTGAATAATAATACTGATACTTATAGAGTGCGAACAGCTACCTCACTTGGAGGTGTCCCGGCGCTGTGTATCTGAGGTGAGAGGTAATAGAGTGGATTTAGCTCAGTTGATGTTGATATCAGAATACCCAACAAATCTAACTATCTCTGGTATGATATGGGGACATGTTTGTGGTTCCTGTACATAAAGCGTGATGTCATCCAATAACATGGACACCAATATCCCTTTGACGGTGATGTTCAGTCCCCTGTGGGCTTGATGCTGTCACTGATGAGCAGCTAGTGGCTTCAATGCTATGGCAAATGAGACCGGGGATAGAGGGCACCCCTGCCTGTTCCCCCGAGTAACTGAAGATGGGGCAGAAATCATGCAGTTGAGGCGAAGGTGCGCTGTTAGGGAAGCGTACAGGAGGCCAATCTGGCACAGAAACCGAGGACTGAGCCCAAGCCACATGTGGAGATTAAATAAATATGGCTACTCCAGGGAATCGAATGCCTTAGTGGCATCCTACAGTGTAGTGTCGGCTGCCAGTTGGGAATCTATGGCATGCAAGAGGGCAAACATTGTTTTGAGGATAAGGGCAGTTGAACAGTCTGGTACAAATCCCAATTGATCTGGCTGGACAATGTCTGGAAATAAAGGGAGGAGCCGATTGGCAAGGAGTTTAGCAAATAGCTTTTTGTCATTCATCATTGAAAGTGGTTGGTTTGAGCCATTCTGGTTGAGGGGTTTATCAGCTTTCAATATCGCAACAATGACCGCTTCTTGTAGGGATGGCGGCAACAACATGGATGTTAGGGAGTCTTTGTACAAAGCTAGGAGGTGCGGGGCTAGATTTCCTTATAGAAGGATGTAGTGAGTCCTTCCAACCCCAGCGCTTTGTCTCCAGGGAGGCTCTGGATTACCTGAGTTACCTTTTCCACCATGAAGGAGGCATGAAGGTAGAGGTAGTGGGCCAAAGTTGCTGAATTGTGTCAAGGTGGGTGGTGCGTCAGATATGACAGCGGCCTGGTACAGCTAAGAGTGGAACAATTCATGGCCTGAAGAAGGTCGTCAGGTTGGGCATGTCTTATCTGCTGGTCATTGACAAGCTCTGTGACATATGCAATGTCCCTTTGCTTACAAAGCATCCTGACCAGTGTCTTTCCGGAACTTTCGCCCTCGCCATAGTACCTATAGCCGCCTCCATGTTTAGGTAGCAGGTTTCTCACTGAGCTTCTTTGTCATATGCCGATAGTTTCTCTCTGATAGCAGCAAGAGTGTGTACATTGTGCTCCATGAAGAACTCAAGTTCAATGGCGTGGATCTCCCCCTCCAGTGTGGTTATTTGGAGGCGAATTGCCTTGAGTATTCCCTATTATTTTGCTATACATGCACCATAAATTACTACTTTAAAGATTTCCCACAGCGTAGGGGGGAAGGCCACTGCACTCTTGTTGTGGGCGTAGTAGTCAATGATAGCCGTTCTGATTTTGGCCCTGAAGACAGGATCATAAAAAGGCATTGGTGCCTAGTTGCCAAGCGAAAGCTTGTGGGGTGACCAGCGGGGGGCATATCTCCAGAAGGATGGGGGCATGCTCAGATAGCCTGCGAGGCAAGTGAACCAAGTCCGTGGCCAAGGTAATTACATTGCATGTGAGTAGGAAGTATTAGATTCTGAGCCATGTACCATGGGTAGTTGTAACGCAAGTGCCTTCTGAGCTGTCAGCATCTTTCAGTCGCCAGACATCAGTTAGGCAATTATCTTGCATAAGCATCTGGAGCTGCGCTGCGGCATTGGATCAAGGATAACCTTAAAGTCACCTTCACAAATAACGGTCCCAGGGCAGCGATTAAGCACCAGACTCCTACAAAGAATTTCGGGCTCTCGATGTTGGGACCGTATACAGAGACCAAAACGACAGGATGTGTATACAGGGTAGCAGAGACAATTACATATCACCCATCTCTATTGCATAGTGCCTGTCATGTGTGCCAAGGCAGCCCTTTATGGATGAGTATGGCGGTAACCTAAGCATGGCTGGATTACAGGGATGCGACGGTCTCTGCGATCCATCCAGCCCGAAGGTGGGGAGCAGTTGCCGTGGTTAAGTGGAGCTCCTCCAGGAAGTATACGTCCACATGGTGTCTATTGTATTTTCCATCAGTCTATGAGCATGCGGAAATTCCAGGTTAAGTGTGTATGGTGGTGATTCTGTATCTAAGGGCGGGGTATGTGACATAGCTGGGTGATCAGGGCTCTGTGCACATGCCCAAGGGGGCCTTAAGGTAACATAGTGTTTCGCCAGGTGCGTGGCATGTAAAGAACAAACAAGGAAAAACAAACAGTCCAACATATCCACCCATTTCCACTACAACCTCCCCAATCAGCTGAGATTCCCTAGCCCACCTTATTCCCCAAAACGTACCCAAACAATAGCAGAATGCAGTGGAAATCATCCTGTGAGGTGCCAGATAGCCGGACCAACTGCTCAGTCATGGACCAACCGGATGGTCAACAAGCAGTGGAAGGACCCCCATTAGAGGTTGGTGAGGGTGCATCAAAGAGGAGTTCAGGGGCTCAGTCAATGCAGATCGTGTTGTAACAACTAAGTTAAATAATTTAACCTTGTATTACCAAAACTGATGGCATAATGGTCAAGGTTGTAATCCCCACTAGGCAGTTGTGTCTCTTTAGGTGGCCCCGGTAGGGCCTCTATTCATTAGTTCTAAGGCAGCAAACGTCATTTGGTGAAGATCCCGCTTGGGGCGGGGTGTCCTTGGAATTCGGCAGCTGACAGGTGAATTTCATCCCTGTTTTAGAGTCGGGGAAGTTGTGTGGTCTTCCATTGTATTGAATCCATAACTAGAGAGGGTACAATAAGGAGTAGGTGAGCCTTTTGGAACAGCTGCTTAACAGGGAGAAATTCATGACGGGTAGCCTGCACCACAAGTTTAAAGTCTGGGAAGAAGGAGATACCATTGCCTTCATACTGATGATGCGGCGTTCTTGTACAAGTCATAGTACCATGTTGGTGGCGGGCGCCATAATTGAGTATTCTAGTGACTATAGGTCATGCTGGTGCACCTGTGGAATGGCACTAGCCAAGTGTGCCACGAGCACGCAACACAATGAAGACTGCAAAGAGGGCGTCTTCAAATAGTGACCGCAACATGCGCTCAACATAGTATTCAATTTATTCGATAACGGTGGATTATGGTACCTAAAGGATTTGGAGGCTATTGCATCTGGATAGCGCTTCTACGTTTTTGTTTTTCAGCTTGATGACTTCCAGGACTTTGTCCATGTGAAGAAGATGTTGTCCTGCAGCAGTTTGCGTGTCCTCCACACCGGAAATGTGACTCTCCAGGTGACGTAAGCGGTCATCATGTTTTTCTACTCTTTCCTTTATACGCTCTAGTTAGGAGACCAATTTTGGCATCAATAGTGCGGAGGCTGTTCTTGATGTCCAAGTCCTGGATGTTGGCACTTTGGGTTGACTCAGGGAGGTGTTCCGTGGGTTGTGATACAGGTGGTGTGTTTGCAGTTACCCCTCAAATGCCATGTTGGGCTGTTGAGCATTAAACTTCCCTATGTTGTATGCGTGGAGGAGGGAAGAACATCCTGGGTCCTGCCACAATCCTCATACCACACTCCTGGGACCTGGGGACATGAGCAGCCGCCCGCAGGGGTCTGCACAAATGGTAATTCATAATTGGTGATGGGGAACCCCTTAGGGTGTGGTGTAGAGATCCTGCAGAAGGTTGTGATGCCCTAGTTGGACATGTTAGAGGGGGCAGGGAAGCCTTGCAGGAGTCGAATTCTCTCTGAGTCCTGCCTCACACCAAGCCCTGCAGAGATGGGCTCGGGGGCAAGAGCAGGAGTAGCACCAATGGGAGGAGGTCTAGTCTGTCCTCAAGTGCACATGGTGAGCATGGGGCCCAGTACTCAAAAGGGCCCAGAATGGTCTCCAATACACCACGAGCAGCCTCCCTCCACTGCTGCTCACCTCAGTGCCGCTGGTATCAACAGCTCGTGCCCCTGGCTAGGGTCGATGTGCCGCTCTGGCCCCTCTGCACGTGCCCCCAGTGTCCAGCAAGTCTGGGGGCACAGAATTCCTGCGCATGCCAAGGGCCATGGCAGTGAAGGACCGCAGCCCTCCAGGTGAATCTCACATGTAGCACAGGGTTTCCGCAATACAGGCGCAGACAGGCGCCTTGAGTCAGGTCAGTCGGGTGCGAGCAGGCCCCATCTTGCACAGCTTGCAGTATACATCACTGCAGAGGACAGCAAGAGTTCCTTTTCCCCAAGGCAGAGACTCTCCAAGACCTCAGGGCAGTCCTCACAGGTATCCAGGGGCACAGGAGCATGGGGACACTGCACCTGTAAATCTTGCCACGGAGGGAGGCAGAAAGGGATAACATCGGGGTCCATGGTACAGGCCCCAGCAGGCTGAGCTACAATCTGGCACCTCAAGCTCAGCAGTCAGAAAAATAATGGCACCAGTCATGACACTGTTTAGGGTGTAAATGCAATCCCATTCAGTGCCACTTTGACCCTAGAACCACTGATGTATGGCGGAGGAGTTAATTGAACGGCAGAGCCTTGTTTTGTTGCAGACATCTTGCTGCCAGGCTCTCTAGCACCCCCATAACTACTACACTTTGGGCAACTTGTTAATATGTGAACTTACATAACTCTCTCCACCACACTCATATTTGTTTTAGGGTGAAAGACAAGATCCTGTGCCACTGGTGACAGTAAAAGGAAAAGGTTACTTGCCCTGTAAGCATCTGTTTGTGGCATGTAGTGCCGTAGATTCACACACTGTTTATACTTCCACCACCTCCTGTTGCCCCCTGCAATTCCTGTCTTGGAAGTTGGCCTTCCTTGTAGCCATCACTTCCTTCTGACGAGTCAGTGAGATACACACTTTTACTTTAGAAGAGCCCTTTGTCCAGGTACATCAATATAGAGTGATTCACAGAACAATCCAAAATGCCTTCCTAAGGTCGGTTCCAGTTTCAGCCTTAATCAGACAATTGACTTGCCAGTCTTCTTTCTATAACCAGAGTCTCTAGTAGAACTAGCTCAGCATACTGCTGACATTAAAAGAGCACTCATGTACTATATTAATAGAACATAACCATTTTGTAAGCCCCAACATCTATTTGTGTCCTACTCCTAGACTCATAAGGGACAAGCTCTTTTCAAAGCAGGCGTAGCACGTTGGTTAGTCAAAGGCATATAAATGTGTTATGCCAAAGCCAAGGGAACCCTTCCTTCCCCTACTAGACCTCATTCTACTCGCAAAAAAGGGGTATCTATGGCTTCCATGGGTAATATACCATTAGCTGACATTTGCATTGCAGTTAGCTGGTCTACCCCACATACCCTAACTAAATATTACTCTGTGGACATTCTAGCCAGACAGCAAGCTATAGTTGACCAGGCTCCCCTACAAACACTTTTTCAGTCTTCTGCAACAGTGTCTGGCAAAGCCACTGCTTTTAGGAGGACTGTTTTACAGTTTATGCATGTGTATCTACAGCTGCACATGCCAAGAATGGAAAATGTTAATTACCCTGTAAGTATCTATTCATGGCATGTAGTGCTGTATATTCACATGTGCCTACCCTCCTCCCCAGTCACCGTAGGTTTTACAGACTCTATTCCTTTCCTGTTGCTCTTATTTAATTTCATTTGCATGAACATATTTATTGTATTTTCTGTGCTCCATCTTCGACTTTGCCCTAAATGCGGGAAAAACAATCTAACAATGTAGTCAATGCCCATACGCACTACAACTAACAGGTGGAGACACTAGACCCCGTGACTCGAAAAGACTTCCTTCAAAGAAAAACAAGTTGTAGATGTCTGAGGTAGTAGTATCCACAACATTTTTATCTACAGCTACACATGCCAAGAATATATATTTATTTGATTACCAAAGACACCTGTCATTTAAGGTTATCTCTGTGTCTAAGAAGAGCCATAAGTTTTAACTTTCTCTACAGAATCCTATTATCCACCAACTGTGGGAGAGTTTAGAGTTTACTTAAAGCTGAACAGTATAACTTGTCTTAACGACAGTGATTTGGAGGCTGCTCTCCGAAAGGAGAGACAATCATGTTATTTGCACAGGATTGCACAGTGAAGTCAGAACTCCTGCAGCGTTCAAGAATTGTTTAATGTAAAAATTAAATATGATCAGTGAATGAGAGGATATTTGTGGGACTCCATAAGTTCATGATGGTATAATACTCTCACTGCAAGGGAGAAGAGAGAAACTTCTTTCCCATTGGGTTGCATTTTGACTTTGTTTTTCTAGATGTAGAAGAAAAGGCTAGGGGCCCGATGTAGGATTTCGTCCGTTATTAGGGTTTTCTAATGTAGGAGCATGCTTTACAGAATCGGTATTTTACCGAATCTGTATTTACAGATTCGGTAAAATTACCGAATCGGTAAATACATTCTCGGTAAAAATACCGATTCTGTAAAAGCACATGTAGGTAGCACATCTTTGAGTGCCGCAGGCCTTTCAGATTCAGTATTTTACCACCCAATCCAATTGGGTGGTAAAATACAGAATCCAGGCATGTCTGTGTGCCACATGGCACACAAGTCCGGAATTGGGGTGCCAGAGGGTGTCAAAGTGACACCCCCTGCATCCTTGCAAAAATCGGAATTTACCGAATTGGTAAATACCCATTCGGTATTCACCATTGATTCCTATGTGCTTCAAGGCCCATAGGAATCAATGGGGGATACCGATTCTGTATTTACCGAATCGGTAAATACTGAATCTTACACATTCGGTATTTACCGATTCTGAAATACCTACATGTGCCCCCTTCTATTTTACCACTTCTTAAATACCGAATTGGTAAAATTCGGTATTTTAGAAGTGTTAAAATAGAATTACCTACATCTAGCCCTAGGTTATGTATGTTTTCCTTTCTTTAATTGTCACACTAAAGCTCTGTCTCTGTTGGATACCGAAGGATCATTTTGTAGTGTGTGAGACCTTTTTGTCCATATCTGTATTGTTCTCAGCTAATAGTGTGGATTGTTCTTAGCTGTTAGTGTGGAGAGTGGAACTTTCTATATGTGTTTTCATGATTTCACAACTACATTGACAGTAAATGCGGTTAGGGCAGCCTTACAGATCATGTTACTTTGTGAATAACTAAATAATTGTATGAAGCTTGGGGTGAAGCTGGGAGAGGAAGTTGAAGGAAGTACGAGGTTCTTTAAGTGCTATAAACTCTCTCTTGTGCACATTCTTCACATTCATCGCCAAATGTGTCTTCCTACTGGTTGAGCACATGTGCAGGTTACTAGAGTGCTTACTTCACATGTGTGCACTCCATCCACAATTTAATCAATAAGAATGGAGAGAACAATAACTACCTTCTCTTTCCTAGCCTTTTCTTTTCATAAGTGTTTGGAGTTTGCTGCTGCTGGTGACCTTCTGAATGGCGATGATGAGATTTCCACAGACAACAGGTTTAAACATGAGACTTGCATAACAACAGTTCGACAAGTGACATGAGGTTTTTGGAAAACCTGATGATGAACAGTGATCTGGCAATATAGTCGCACCTTGTTGTGTCGAAGATTGGAGCATCAAAAATGTTGGCCCCTGGGATGACCACAACAGAGTGTTATTGGTCAAAATTGCTGTAAATTAAAGCTTTTGAATTCTATGTCAGAAGCAGAGGCTTCAGATTATGCTACTCTTTCCTTTACAGCAAAACACAGCAGCCAAAAGTATTCAAAGAAAAAACAATTCTACATTTCCCATAATTCTGCAGTTCAACCTCAAATAAATGGTAAACCGATCCAAGAACATCCTGTGATTTGCAAATTACTTAGTGGAGTCTGGATGGTGATCCCCCACTCCCAAATATTCTGCTCTGTTGGATATTGATGTGGTTTTAAAATGTATATTGATGGAGCGAGCTTCAGAAATGATTTTATTCTGGCTCGTGATATAAAACTCTCATAACTTGAATTAACATATTAATGAGTTATTGCATGGTTTGTTGTAGTAAACCAATTTAGAGTAGAATTCCTCATCATTACATGGGACTAATGTGCTTTATGTTGCATTTGCAAGTTTGTTTAATAATTCATAACTAATGTTGTTTTGTCTGTCCTATTGTCTTCGTCAATATTAATGCGGCTGATTAATTAATGGCATGTGCTTTTATTATGTGTGCTTATGTGTTTGTCTATGTTGTGTCTGTTTATCCATGTTGTGTTTGTCTATCTTTTTACTCTTTCAGATATATGAAGAATCCTGCTGGACATTATGAAGAATGGTAGATTTTAAATGTGCTGCTTTTCTTTGTGCTTTCTGCTAGGTGACTTATACTAATGGGTTAACATTAGCTATGAAGGTTGGAAACAGAATGACTTTCATTTCCTGAATTAATTATTGTTTTGTGTTTGTTTAAATAATAGTTTTCTGAAAAAGTGACGCAAGCTAAAAGTGGCGCAGTGACGCAAGCAAAAGTGGCGCAGAAAATTGACGTTTTCTGAAAAGAGGCCTACTGATGAAAAGCCACACGAGAAAAACTTATTTTGAAAAGGATGAGAAGCCTATGAACTTTTATTGTGAAAAGGTTTGAAAAGAACTGCAAAAGGCACTCTGTGGAGAGGTTTGCTAATGTGCCACGAGAAGCTCAGAATGGACAGGCTCAAGGCCAGGATGTGAGTCGCGTTTTTTTTGTGCACTACATGAACAATCTTTGCTACAAAATGTAGCAGCCTAAGGAAGTGCTGCCAGGACTCTGTGCATGAACAATGGCTTTGTGTAAAAGCCTGGACTTGAGGTGGAAGATGCCACATTTTACTGTGGCGTGAGGTGGTTCAGCCAATGGGGAGCCAGAATTCAGCTGATGGTATGTGAAATTAGTTAGTTTAGCCATAGTTTTAGGGTATAAGAATAGGCTCTAGGAGCAGATTTTTGGCTTACGCTTCTTGATTCCAGAGGGACGTGTTCTGCTGTCCGATGAAAACACATAAGGAAAGGTGACCTTAAAAGACTTTGTTTTCAGGCGATGAGGGTAGAGACAGAGAATTAGTTAGGGTTTGGAAATGCACTTTTTCACTTATTTCTGCTAATGAATAATATTTTCCTGAATTAAGCTCTGTTTATAAATGCTGAATAAAACTTTCTTATGACTTTTTAAAATGCTTGCTTAATAAAGTTCCAAAACTTGAATATGTTTGAATAAACTTTTACAATTTCAAGCTGGTCTTGTTTATTGTAGATAGTTTAAACAACATATCAGATCCATTCGTCTCATGATTCAGCTGCTCTGTTATTTAATGGGCCTGGTATTGACTGGTAAGTTTGGTGGTAGATAGTGACATCATTTATGCAGAATTTTAGTAGGAGCGCTGGATCAATATGAAATTGGCCCGCCAATGAGGATCTTTCTCGGAAGCAGCTCTCTGCCCAATTCTCTTTTACTATGTTGAATTTCTTATCGAAAAGCTTCTGATATCAAGGTACTTGACATAGCAGGTAGAATATTTACTCCTGCAGGAGTATATTTTCTTATTTCTAAAAACCAACTCTAAATGTATTAGTTATCCAGTTATTCCAAATGACCAACAGTTGTGTGCTGTTAAATGTATTATAGTTTATGAAGATGTGACATGCGAATCATGCAGAGACCATGCTGGTCAATTATTGGTATCTCTAAATAAACCATTTGGTCCAGTTTATTCAGTGACGCTAGCCCACTGGGTCAAGTGACTTTTGGTAGATGCAGGTATTGATCCTTCTATATTCGGAGCACATTCAGTAAGGGTAGCAATGGCTTGCAAAGCTTTTCCTTTAGATTCTAGATTAGAGGACATCATGGCGGCCGCCGATTGGTCCTCAGATTCCACATTTAAATAGTTCTTTCATAAACCTATTGTGGATGTGGCTTCTGGTGTGGTGGCACAGCTTTGAACAAGCATAATCCGAAGCCTCCTTTCCTGACATAGAATAAAAAATCTTATAGCATTCACATCTAGAATTTTCAATTATATTAAGGACATTGAGTAAAGGATTATCACACCCAGGATCATTTTGCTATATATCTATATATAAGTTTACATTGGTATATATCAATTTTCTGTTGCCCATCCGATATTATTATATGTACAACCCAATATGTGGGATATTAACATGAATTTTCTTTTTCAGGTTCTTATAACAAAACAACATAGAAGTTGGAGGTCGTTGGCTTGGCGTTAAGGAATATGCAAGATACCCTCCAGGTGTGACAGTCTGAGGTCCTGATTTCAGGAGTAAGCAGTTAACCATGTTGGGTTGGATGAGGCTGCAGTTTAATTCAGTAAGAAGTTGAAGGTTCTTCTTGTTTGGACTTGATCTATAGTCTTGGTTTTCTGTTCAATAATCTGGTTTTAAAATTACTCTTCGGTCTACTTTGCAAAGAAAGAGGAAGGTCTATGGACCATAAGGCTTTTATAGTTACAGATAGCACCTGCTTGGTGGATCATAGAGATGGTGGTCTTGGATCATGGGAAATGTAGTGTTGGTATGTTCTTTGAATAATATTGGTTGCTGATTTTTGCAGCAAAGGAAAGAGAAGCAATACTCGCTTCTCTGTCCTTAATAAAATAAAAAATTCTTGATGCAAATTATAGAATTATTTTACAGTATTATAGCTATGAGGTGAATGTCCCTATGCCTCTTTGAGTTTGTAAATTCACACTCGCAGCTAAGCTTGGAGGCTGAAACACAATCTATAAATTTCTGCTTTTTGAAAGAGAGACTCTCTGTTGAAATATACAGAATGTGCAAACAACAGACACATTGCCAAAGGATCATCCTTGAATATATTTTTCTGTTTGGATGACATGCATTTTCCAAACTTTGATTTGAAGATTTTTCTGAAAAACAAACTAGGGATTTTTTAGAAAAACAAATGTGGGAGGCTCAAAGGAGAAAGTCCAATTCACTATGATCTTCAGAGTGAGAAAGTACCATTGACAGTCTTGTAATACCTATCCCTGCACACGCTATGGGTGTTGATAAAGGTCTGTCTATCTAGGTTTTACAGAAGTTTGACGGAAAAAAGGTATAACATTTTGAAAGTAGAGAAACCTCTGCTGGGCCCAACTGCAAATAGTGAAACAATAATCTAAAACAGTCTCGGGGTTGGAATGCAGGCTTATTGCCTGGGAACTAATTAGCGTAAAGGTGGATTCACTGCATTATAAGCAAATGCAAATATAACTATTGGTGATAAAGCATTTTAACATTATAATAACAGTTCAGGGTTCCAGTCTAGATTGTGACTTTAAAATTAAAACTTTTCTCAAACATAGAAAGCTGACACATAAAATTGATTAGTATTCCTCGGTGATAAAGAAGAAAGACTTAAAAATATCACAGAAAGATAAAATCACTTCTTAGAAGATCCCATGAAACATTGTGAAATATAAAGAACTTACTACTTGGAGTAGGGCAAGATATCCAGCTCCCACATTGTCAAAGTTCACTTTCACATTCTTCCATCGGGCTGTCTCATTCTGGTTTATTAATGCCTCACATTCTGTTTCATTGTCGACTTCGGTAATTAGAAACATCTCGCCTGTTGTGGTGTTCACACAGTGATAGAATTTACCAGCAAACAGATTTACGCCCATGATGCTGAAGATTAGCCAGAATATGAGGCATACCAGAAGCACATTCATGATGGATGGGATTGCTCCTATGAGCGCATTAACGACCACCTAGCATAAAATCGCACAAATATATAAAATAAGAATCCATGAGGCAACCTTCTGAAAATATAACTTGAAATGCTTTCCAAATGTGTGTGGAGTAAAGGATTATGCCATTTTAAAATCATATCAGGAAATTTTAAGGAAAGGTAACCACAGAAATGGAGAAGGAACTAAAATTTCTAGATGAGCATAAATAAAAAGAGGTGGAAAGTAAAAATAAAATTAAGACCTGATTGTGGAAATGTGGAGTCAAAGAATTTGTGTGCACTGAAAAAAAAAGATACATGTACAGGTTAAAAATACATACACCAAATAAAAGCAATAAATAAAAATGTACACAAAGATGAACAAAGAAAGAGTGGGTTGATTACATGAACTTCGCAAACAGAAAAGGAAGCAGATAGTAGCTGCAGGACACATCAACACATACTCTGAACTAAACTTTCTTAAAACGAATTCTATAGAGATGCATATGTCCCATTATTACAAGCAATCTTATTCGAAATTGACAATAAAGGCAGCGCCAATTAGGTATCTTGATATAATGTAAAATATTCTAAAACTCATCCAATTGAAAAAGTATAAAATCCTCAAACAACATGCAAAGCTAAAATACAATTTTAATAAAATCACAACAACATGCAAAGCTAAAATACAATTTTAATAAAATCACACACGTACAGAATCGCTGGCTTTGAAGCATCAATGCATGCAGGCTTGAAAAATGTGCTGTGAGTAATGCTGAGCAGCCGGGACAAGGAAATTGTTTTTATAATGTCAATTGATACGGCTTTTCACAGTGGCACATGCAATCCTGACATTTTGTTGCCTTAACATAGCATAGTGTTCACCTTCAGTCTTGTTTTTGTTCTAAATGAGTATTAGCAGTGAACAGAAGGTGTAAAGCAACATTTATTGATGAATACTGCCTGTTCACCACAGCTATTTTGTAACTGCAAGAATCATGGTGTCCGTTTAGCGATACCAAAAAATGACATGAGTAGTAACCCAAGATGTCACTGTTCTGCAAATATTGCACAATGAAGTCACAATATTCCAGATTTCACTTCAATATGAAGTACTTGCAATTCTTTTGTGTTTATTAAGAGGAACGCTGTTAGGCTGAGATTGATAAACTGCATCCCTAGTTTATATATTGAATTCATATATTGCAATTGACATTATTAAGAGAGGCTACAATGACCACTAATAAAGTTACTTATGATAGATTATAGGTTTGCTCTTAGTGATTATTATGTAGGCAGGTCTGACTCTGAATGCTTTAAAATCACGTTTGCTTGTCTTCTTGTAAATGTAAGTGACTGCTTACATGTAATGTTAATAGTGGTGTACAACAGAAACAGAGGCAGAGGATGTCCACTGCCATATGTCTTCAAAGCTTCATATCAAACACACATAACATGATACGAGGGGGTCACAGGCCTTCATCAGGACAAATCGGATCCCTACTGTCTGTGCTACGTCTTGGTACATTTGAGTAACTCAGTTGAAGAGGTCTCATTGACCATTAGGTTGTTACTCTCTAAAGTTAGGGTTGTTTAATAGCAAACTAATTGGTATCAGGTAAGACTTGCTCTTGCATTTCTGCACATACCAAGATGTAGCATAGACAGTTGGGATCCAACCTGCCTTGGTGTGAATGCATACTGAAGGGCCAGAAACATGTTGGCACAAAAACAATTTAAGGATGATTGAGACCAAATATCTCAGTCTTCATCTACCACTATTTTTAATCTTACCTTGTGTACCTTTCAAATAAAGGTATTTCCTTAGATTTACACTGAAATAGTTCTAGCTATATACTAGATCCTACACTTTTCCAGCATCAATTATCTTGTACTCCCTCATTCTGAGGTTGAGATTGCATTTGTGGTATTATCTTACAAGGGCCGGACGGATGAGCCTATGAATAAGCCTACGACGTATCGTGCTACAATGACTTTCTTCATCAAATATTATCAATCTCATAATACCCCAACCATGTGTGTGTGGATCTCAATTGTATCATGTGTATGTGAAAGTTAATAATGGCTGAACCTAGAGATTCCCTAACAAAAAAGCTACTAGATAAATACATTGTTTAATGTGTGATGCGTATGACAATACACATCCACAATGGGTAGCACACAACCACTAGTTTACTTTAAGCAATGCCTGAATGTTGTATCACAGATAAATATACTATTTATAAGGTTTCTCTTACATTTTGCAAGTTTAAAAATACCCTTGCACAAATAATTACTCAAACATTGTCAAGGGAAGTAAAAGGCCCAATCAATAAGTGGAAATGGTTATGTATATGAAAACATGTGGGATGACAGAAGTTGTTCAAAAAAATTATTTAATCTCTTTTTTGTAAGACAATGATCAGATGAGTATATTAAGGACATAATTTCTCCCACCAGAACCTACTGTGATATGGACTGGACTCTTAATTCACAATGCAATTTTCTTTACACATTTCTGAATGACTTTCAGTAAATTTATTTTTGACAAATACAGAGTATGACTTTCATTCCAGGTAGCTACAACTACAAATGAATTTCAGTTGCAGCAAATAGGCGAGTAATTTTCAGGCCGTGAGGGTACAGGCACTATTTATAAAACCATTTTTTCTAGAGGGAATGCTCTGTTTGCTATCGTTACTTAAAACACGGAGATAATAATGATGACACCATGCCAACTGATACATAAAAACTTCGTACAATATTGAAAGTGTGTGTTCCTGAGGGAGCATTAAAAAAAACTCTGGGAAGATAGGAAAACAAATTATGATGAACTTTGGACAAAACAACTTTTCAACACCAAACAAACCAACACCAGAGCTATTTGGAAAACCAGAATGGCATCAGCCGAGATGCAAGAGTATTAAATTGCTCAAGCATGCTGATGAAAGCCTGGGTAGTCCATCTAACCAAGACATTCACCAAGAGCCCAAAACTGCAAACCCTGAGCATGGACAAAGTAGTGAACAGTTGGATACATCCAAGTCAAACAACATCCCAGACAGTTCACCTCTTCCGGTTAATCAATATGACACAGCAGGGAAGGTGGAAAAAGTGATATCGGCAGAACAAACAGACAGAGCACCAGGCCCAAATGGTATCCCGCAGGCAATCTACAAGCTCAACCCCCAATAATAGGCAAAAATACGCTATCAGCATTATATAATGAGGTAAATGGAAAAGGCAGAATCCCCTAGCTGGAGCGGGTCAATATTAAACCCGGAGTTCAAGGGTGGAAACTGGTTCAACCCAGCCAACTACAGGTTAATTGCACTTATTGATTCAGAAGCCAAATACTATGCAATGTTATTCTTGGAGGATCTAGTAAGACGGTAAAACATCAACAATCTTGTCCCCATCAACCGGACGGGATTCCGGAAAGGATTTTGAACCACTAAGAATATTAGTAACATATCAGACAAATTCAAGTGCTTGAAGAAAAGCTCCAACTATGCTTTATAGATTTAAAAGCAGTGTTTGATTGTGTGGACCAAGGCCTTCTGTTGGAAAACTCAGGATGTGTGGGCTCCCCGGTTGCATACTGCTCGCAATCGAGCAGTTATACACACGCACTTGGACTCAAGGTAAACTAGCGGATGGTACAAGAATATCAAGGAGAGTTCCAACAGAAGTAGGCCTTAAACAAGGGTGTGTTTATGGCCGGCCTCTCCCCAAGGCTGGATCAGATAAACTCCCACCCGCCCTGACTGGGACCTTTATTCCTGACTCACCATTCATATGCGGATGATATTGTCTTACTTAGTCACACAAAAATGGGTCTTCAGAGATCACTCACAGAATTGGCAGTACAAGAAAACGCCAACAAATTAGAAATAAACCCGACTAAAACAGAAATAATGTCTATCTGGAACTGACCTGGTCCTCCACTTAAGATCAAGCTGGGAGACTAGAAGTTACAGTTATAAATATCTGGGCCTGTACATAGAGAAGAAACTAAACTTCCTTGCACAGAAGCAATACCTTGTGAAGAAAGGCAATGCACTGATTTATGCTTTTTGTGCTCTAACCAAGAAGATGGAATGCCCCTCTTGTAAGCATCTACTGGCTGTTATTGTGGCTAAACTACTACCAATGGTGGAATACGCAAGTGCCGTTAAGCATAGTAAAGACCATTTGACTCTGGATAAATTACGAACAAACATCTATAAACGTTTTTTTGGTCTGCCATAGAATGATTCACTAGCACAAGTCCACTTGGAATTTGGAACCACTGCCTCAACATCTACCAACCCACAAGATACCTTCGATCTGTGTCCCATGCAAGAACACATCTCCCTTGTATCAAGAAGACCAGAAGCGGAGGACGCTCCTTCTCATACCTCACAGCCAAGATCTGGAACGACCTGCTGAAACACTTCAGAACTTCCTGCTCTCTCACAGACTTCTGAAGGAACCTAATGACAAGGTTCTTCCACACAAAACAGGCATTATCTACTCCTTCCCCCTCAGGCCTGTACTGCTCAGCACCTTGGAGACCTTCACGGGTGATAGCTGTGCTCTAGAAATTCACATAACGTAACATGACATAACAGACTTATGGGACAATGTTAAAAAAAATAATGTCCTGCATCTTTTATTTTATATTTTTGACATTTATTAACTATGTTTATGTTTTGGGGATTTATAAAGCGCATGGCCGCCCAACTAGGAGTGTAAGTCAAATTATTTTATGTGGCTTTTATTCTGAAAGACATACGGCAGGTAAACAAATAGTTAAATGCATTCACCATCATGAGCACTCAGAATTAGTTTTACTGGATCTAATGACTTAAGTGATTTACATAGATGTACTCTTGAAAAAAATGAAACTAAATGCGTTTGCTAGAGATGGGTTTACATATTAAAAAAACAAATAAAACAATTTCTTACATTTGAAATGTTGGCAAGTGTGAACTTTTCTTTGTATGGACAAAGCATTCCTTATACCTAGTCCGCATGCACATTTTTTTATGCATGCATTATTATTATTTTAGGTGCTTTAATTTTGTCTTACCCTCATCCCTTCAAATCGAGAAAGGGCTCTTAGGGGTCTCAGTGCTCTTAGTGTCCTAAGAGATTTAATAGCACCTAGTTCTGAATAGCCCAAGGCATTAGCTATTAAGCTAATCAAGGAGACCTACACAAAAACAGAAAAGCAAAAAGCATTGTTCTTCCAAATATTTCAACATCATACACATCGTAGAAATTAAGCACCATCAACCTGTCCTGGAATCCAGTCAAAACCTAGAAAAGAACCTTAGTTATAAAAAGAAACAGTTAGAAGTTACAGTTGCTGTAGTAGAAAACCTATTGGTACAATGGCAAACATACAGCATTTTTGTGGAAAGACATTTCGCATTGTAAAAGGTACACTTGTGCAAGAAAATAGTCTCGCATTTCAGAGCACCCTGGTACTAGTCTTACCCTTATGCCTTCAAATCCTGATAATGCTCGCAGAGGCCTCAGTGCTCTCAAGGTCCTTAGAGACTTAATAGCAGCTAGTTGGTCGTACCCGAGGGCCACAGCCAAAAGGGAAATTATAGAAATCTGTTCAGAATTAATATGATTGTTAAATCAAAGTGGAGATAATGTTAATTGGTAGAAAGGATCAATCTTTAAAATAATAAAGTAAAGGGACCCACAAATGGAGAGGTCTGTGATGAACTACACCTCCTTTATAAGTAATATCTATCTATGCTATCTGGGTCATCAACCACACTCAGGTATACAGCTTGATATTTCTAGTTAAAAAGGGATTTCCTTGTGTATTTCAAGGTACACAAACACTGCAAATTAATACCAGACTTGAAGCTACAGCTTAGTTTCATCTACATATGAATTCAATAAGTAAAAGCAAAACATATGAGTTAGGACCGTATTATGAGTTTTGCTCCCACACAGCCATAACCATGTAGGAACCACCCTCCAGATCTCCTGTCTGGCTGGCAGGTCTTTGGTGTTCCCAGAGTGGTGCCTATGAAATAGCCACCGCAATGGGATCATCAAAGGCAGTACCTGCACGGCATGGACTACTGCAGTCCACTCCATGCAAGTACCGGTGTGCACATGTTGTTCCCCCGTGTGCATCCAAATGACGCCAGGCACCATGGGGCCCTGTAGGGTCTCTTTTGTTTCCTCACAACATTTCAAGGATGTGAGAAAACTGGTAAGATGCTTGGCGGGGCCCACAGGGGCCTATCAATGCATTTTGCAGCCTCAAGACCACTGTGGCACCACCAGGGATCTCTGATCCCTGGTGGTTGCGGTGGTCCCAGGGAACTCACAAGACCGCATCTGCTGTACCCCTTGAGTCTGGCGGTCCTTAGACCGACAAACATGTAATAAGCCTCTTCATCTATACTCAGACTCTTGTAACCATAACTTCTTGCGCAATTACGCAACATATTTAAAACTCACCCACACTAAAGTAGTTAAATATTGCATTGTCTAGCAGTATAAAGAAATGTTGCAACAAATGCATGCAACTTTTGATTATCAACCAAAACACTTCAAAGATGTTTTGAACATAATATTGTGAATTTATTGATCACCCTATTTTATTTCTGATGAAATACAGGATGATAGTGACGTTTTCAGCACATGACTTCAGTTCAAGTCAATTCAGCAGAGATAAGCATGCGCCATAACTGAACATAGCGTCGGAAACAAGGTGTTGAGGGAAATTCTGATGTTTGTTGCGGTTAACTGACATAATATTGATACCACAAATATTGACCTACAAAATTATCAACTCATTAATATAATTTACAAAAATATCGAGATACAGCATTTAATTAAAAAAAGTCACTAATATCGAAAAAAATATCTAATTTAACAGACATCGCAAACAAAGAAATTTGGAAACAAAAATATTGTCACTTATAACAATAGACTAAAGTCTTTATTACGAGTCTAGCAGTCCACGGTCCGCATGACATGCGGGGAGTAGTGGCGGTGGTCTTCCGACTGCCCCATTTTGACCAATGCGGTAAGTCGTCCTAGGACCACAGCAACGTGGCACGGCAGTATTGAGACTGCAATATGCATGGCAGGCCTGGTGTGGCCCCACCAAGCATATTTCCTCACTGCCACATTTTTCATGGCGGATCGACTTCCATGAAAATGTGGTAGTGAGAAAACAAAGGGGGCCCCCCATCAGGGCCCTCTGGTGCCTCATGTCATGTGTCATGTGGCTGCATTCCCCCCTGTGTGCATGCACTTTCACGGTATGGACTGCAGCAGTCCATGCTGTGCAGGTACTGCCTTTGATGTTCCCATTGAAGTACCACCCTGGGAACTCCAAAGAACCGGCCGCTAGATAGGAGAAAAATCCTTATCTGGCAGGCAGTTTGTACATAGGTTTAGCGGGTCGGTCCCCCTTCCCGCACTGCCAAACTCATAATAAGGCCTTGAGACTAACAATATCAATGACAAAAATATCATTTAATCAAATAACACCTAGCAATAAAAAATACCAAACAGAAAAAGTCTAAATAAATAAACAAACAGAAAAAATATACTATAATAATAATAACTAAATTGTGAAAACACAATATACCATTTTCCTCAAAATAAATACATTTTACCAATCTCAACATAAAACTGCATAAAATTATAAAGGACACATATGTACATCCCACTAAAATATTAACATAAAATAAATTCATATAACATTAAATAAATTAAGTGATCTCCAAATGCAGCATAAAAAACATTAATTGGTGTTTCCCAAATAAGAACACCTGCAAAATAATTCAAAGGATGCTAAAACATTCAATACTGTGAAAGTATGCAACAGAGTAACCAATAAAATAGCTTTACCAATTAAATAAACAATATACAAGCCACAGTAATTTCACTTTAAAATTACCTCAAAAGCACCACACACTTAAAAAGCAGGAAACTCGGCTGGATTGTCCATGCAACAGAGAAGCCTTCAACATATAAGCCCATACAATAAGTTGTCCAAGTAAGTACCATTTATACTTAAAATAAATCATACAAAAACCTTAACTTTTAAACAACAATTCTTGATAAACAATTACGAACCCATTTTTTACCACTGATCCTATTCTCCATATTGACCATCTTCGAACAAACTTCATCAAGAAGCACACAGCAAAAATAACAAAAAAATTAAGTATATCTACAAAAGTAGTCAAATGCAGTAAAACATCAACAGTTACAACTCAGATTGACCTAAACCTCCTTAAACATCAAGAATACAAAATGCATTATAAATAACAATACCTTTTCCATTCCAACAGAAAAAGCACCTAGTTCAAGAACAAAATTGTGAAAGAAACTTTTTCCAACAGAAGAAACTTTGAAAAACAAATGAGTTTTCAAAGAAACAAAAATGGATATTAAACTGTAAGTTATTTAAAAATGTATTGATAACTATTTTTCTGTATTCATTTAGTTACAGCACATGGTGGAGAAGTGTGACTCAATGGTTAGAGCGGCAGACCCTGAAGCAGAGGTCGGGCCCGGGACCAGGGTTCAATTCCAGCCCCGGCGGCTCTTGGGCTTAGTTTCCCCAGACTTGATCATTCTCGCCTTGGTGCCTATTCTAATCATGGGTTCCACTCTGCAACTCTGGGCAATAGCTTGCTTAATCTCCACAACGGCCCCAACAACGCTAGGATGCCTGGCTTCACCTTGGGGGTGCCCAGGAGTGGGCACTTCACAGGGAAAGGCCAGGAAGGATTCCTCAGCGGTATTCGTACAAGCGCTGAGATGCCTCATGGTGATTCATGCGCTATACAAGTACCATTACATTACACATGAAGACATAATGAGAAGGTGCAAAATGTGTAACCTCACAAAAAGGTAATTTTTTACTATTTTACATGGGATAGATGTAAAGTCAAGAAAATGCTTCTTCTCAGCATATCAATTGTACATTTACCAAATATTACTCAACTACCAGATAAACTCTTGTAATTAATGTATAGGAATAGAACCATCCGCCCAAAGTAACAGAAGAAAAAGTAGGAGAAGTATTAAAAAATATAAGACAAGCAAGCACTAGCTCCCAAGAACCTACAGCACAAATCCTTAAGATACACTACCCCATGTACTGGGACATATAACAGGAAAGTTTCCTTCTATACCAACCTTAAAAAGCATTATAACCTGAACCAAAAAGGCCACCAGCAAAACCCCACCTGCTCCTAAAACATTTAGAGGCATAGACATACCACCAGAGCGTACATTAACCCACAAAGAGGAGCAATTCCTACTATATGACAATAAAGGTCATGACAAGGGTATACTTATATTTGCCATATCTACAATCTCATTAAAACTAGCCCAATTTCATACATGGATGAGGGATGGCACATTCAAAATGTGTCCCAAACCTTTCTATCAACTTTACACCATACATGGTGAATTTCATAAAACTTACATACCTTTTGTGCATGCATTACGGCCAAACAAATAAACCAGTACCTACATGGAACTGCTAAATCAGATTAAGCAGTAAGCAAAAAACGATTACCCCCCAAAAATTGTTATTGACTTTGGGCAGGCTATGATCCAAACTATACTAAAAATGTACCCCCACACATCCATACAGAGATGTTATTATCATCATAACCAAAGCATATAGATGCACCTACAGAAATCTGCAATTAGGGCCTTATTACAAGGCCCTCCTTGACAAAATAGAAAAGGAAATCGCTTCATTCAAAGACTACACTTTGAATATCAAATCAGCCCAATTCGACAAAGACTCTAAAACATTCCGACTAGAACAGGTCTATCCTGTTCTTAAAGAAGATTTTTACACTTCGGGGGAGTCGAGAGGGGCCTTAAACACATTTCAAGGTAGATCTAGAAACAGATTCATTACATTCTCTGACACCACTTCATCCGACTCTTCCTCTGAATCCAGACAGTCCAACTCTAAAACACGAGGAGCAAGAGGAGGATCGACTCCTTTTTTATCCAGGGGCGGACAAACACGGACACGTTTCAAACAACCGTGGCAAATGCGCACTCGCAACAAGAATTACAACAATTGAATTTGTCTACTATAGTAAATCTTTCTGACAAAGAATTATCCAAAGATGAGGAAATGCTTCTAAACCTGGGCCTTAAATTTGTCCCTACCAAGAGAACCGATTTCACGAAACTGAAATTGGAGGCACTTGACTTCTGTCGCAAAGTCAGGCTGAAAACTTACTTCGCTGGTGCCGAAATGACGTCAACACAAGAAATTACTGGACTCAGAGTTAAATCTAGATTCACCCCGACAATAAACATCCCGGAACAAATTATTGCCTTTGAACAGGCGGTTTTGTCTTCACTCACTAAACTTGAGAAGAAAAACAGCTTTGTCAAAAACAATATCAGTAAAGGCATTCAAAAAGCAATTGGTGATCTCAAATCTGACACGTCAATTGTTATAAAGCAGGCAGATAAAGGCGGGGCGGTGGTCCTATGGCCCCGTCCCATGTACCTCACTGAAGGCCAACTACATGTGAATAATCGGGAGTGGTACAGACCGTCAAAAGAAGATCCCTTCCTCGCCATTCAGGATAAAATAACTAAAATCACGCAGACAGGCTTGGACGAAGGGTTTTTAGGGCCCAAAGAGTTTGAATTCTTGAACAAAAAGTCACCAAGAACGCCAATCCTTTACTTCTTACCCAAGATTCATAAAAATGAGAAGGCACCACCTGGAAGACCCATAGTGTCCGGGTGCGATTCTGTGTTAGAACCCATATCAAAATACATTGACTTCTTTTTGAAACCATGTATAACACAAGTGAAATCGCACCTTAGGGATACCACAGATTTTATCACTCGAATTGAGGGGCGCACATTCAATGAATTGGCCGATTTGATGGTGACATTGGATGTCGCATCGCTATACACCCAAATACCGCAGGACGAGGCACTTGAGGTAATTGAGCTGTATCTAGAACAACGAGAAAGACCCCACCGAGTGCCTTCTTCATTTATTCTTGCATTGGCTGAAATTACTCTGCGGAGTAATTACTTCAAGTTCGAGAACAATTTTTTCATACAAATCAAAGGGACAGCCATGGGCTGTCCTTATGCGCCGGAGCTGGCGGTGCTGTATATGGCACAATACGAGGAGAGATTCATCTACAGCAATAACCCCTTCTCAGACCACATCATTCAATGGCTCAGATACATTGATGACGTCTGGCTCCTGTGGCAGGGGAGCCAGACGGAACTTGATCAATTTCATGTATGGCTCAACTCCAGGCACCCTGATATCCAATTCACGTTGAACTCGAGTTCCAAAGAAATGATTTTTCTTGACGTCACAGTAGGCACCAGCAAGTCTAAGTTGACAACCTCTTTGCATAAGAAAAAAACAGACAGGAATACGATCCTTCATTACACTAGCTCACATCCGCAAAGCCTAAAGGATAATCTGCCCTACGGCCAACTATTAAGGATCAGACGCAATTGCAGTGATCTCAAAGATTTTGACTCACACGCAACAAGATTTTGCAGTGAGATGGTTGAAAGAGGGTACCCCAAAAAACTGCTCAAACATTCCAAAAACAGGGCCAAGTACACCCCCAGAGATACACTTCTACAGGTAAAACAAAAGAAGGAAATGGACAAACTGGTGTGTGTGACTACATTTGGTCAACACACAAACCAATTCAAAAATATCATCCGTAAGAATTGGCATCTATTGGAATCCCTTGAGTACCCCCTTTCAAAACCCATCTTTGCAATGCGGAAAAATATGAGCATTGGACAACAACTTATCAAAGCGGACAGCTATATCCCTCCACCCAAAAGTGACCTTCTAGCTCAGTGGAATTTGAAACCTCTTCGTGGGCACCACAAATGTGGAAACTGTGTATCATGCTCCACAACATTAGAGGGTGACACTTTCATCAATCATGGCACCAAGTGGAAACACGAGGTGTTCACAAACTGTAAAACCCGAAACATCGTCTATGCAGTGGTTTGTCCATGCAACAGAGTTTACATTGGGAAAACAAATCAACCCATCAATGCGAGAATCACTCAACATCGCTCTCGCATCAAGAGAAAAGTTATGTCCGCGCCAATGGTGGAACACTTTTTGAACAATAATCAAACTGAAAATAATTTCAAATGGACAGCATTGGTCTGGATAGACCCCAAACGCTATCCAGATGTGGAAACTATGCTACTTCGCAAAGAGGCATATTTGATTTTAAAATTTGACAGCGTCAACAAGGGCCTTAACTCTCTTAGTGAAATTAATCGGGCATAAACCCGAATTCTGACTTCAATTCCCATAAGGCACCAAAAATTGCCTTGTCCCTGATTGGACGAGTGCATATCACATGGTTTTTGGTCCAGGAAACCGGCCAGGCACAGGACAGGACAAACACAAACAGAGTGTGCCAGTTCGAAGCAAGTTTCACCAGCAGAGTTCCCCGCGTCAGTAGACGGTAAGACCTAGACCCCCGCAACTCGTCTCTGGAATGTAACGCTTTTCCAAACGAACGAGACAAGTTACAACCGTTTCCCTCTTTGCTCCGTAGATCCAACACCAAACAGCTTGCATTACCGGCGAGCCCGCCAGTGCTTCACCGCATACAAGTAAGTTCCCCGGAGAGACGCCAATTCCCTTGCATTCGGCCCTGCTACTGTGATTTATTCCAACCCACCTTTCAAAATTCTCCAATTCCAGATAAACCACTCAAGCATGGAGAATTAAAACTCCATTACCAGCACACCTGCCGAAGGTCGGCTTGAACTAAAGGTAACTTTTAATTTTTCGTAGTTCACTGCCAGCTAGCACCCCCGTCCAAGATGCAATGCTTACAAATTGTGCTCTGTTGCAGCCCAAAATCCACGTGGCATAGACGATCCTTCATCCAAATAGGAGCCATCTGTGGCACCAAAACAAAAGGTAACCCGCATCTTTATGCGTGTTTTGTTTACCGTTACAAGTGGCTAGAGGACCAAAACTTAAATAAAATCCCCTTTTCCTCTTTTCATAAACAGTTCCCATGGACTACAATCACAGCGCCCTGATGAGAATCCTGTAAACAAGTTCCAGGTTTCGAAACGCGTCAGCATTTTCTCTGTCACTAATAGTCAATATGACTGATGCATAAAATGGGCTTTCTTTCCTTAAGAATACATTTTGATTGTGTTTGACGAGTCGAGGGTTGAATTTTGACAAAAACTGTTTTCTCTCGCTCGCCCTACAATTGTGATTCGTTTCTGTGAACTGCTCTTTTTTCTGATTTCTGTTCATGACAATTCTTGTCCATGTATAGAGTGTGAATGTTTTTCCTTAAATGTTTAGTATTGTTTTTTTGCACTGTATATACGCACAAATCACCTTTTGAATCGTATATGGCTAGATATGAGGTTGATGGCGATCCCATGTCTGTTGTTGTAAAACAATGAAGATAATTGTCGCTAACTAAGGTATGACTCAAAGACATAAATCATTGTCGGGGTAAACTAATAAACTATTGTTTATCCACAATCAAGTGTTGTTTAACTTACAGTTTGGAGGCATAGGTAAAAAAAAAATTCACTTCAGTGTGGCCCTACCTACCCTCCCTCCCATTGGGCCCAGCCACCCCTGTTTTTCTTTATTACAAGTACGGCAGTCCCAAGATTGCTGCCCTCGGGGCGGCGGTCCGACTGCCGCAACCTTGGCAACCTTGGCAGTCCAACTGCCCAATTAAAAGTTTGGCGGTCTGACTGCAACCAGCCCAACACAAGAGCGCTGCCACCGCTAGGCTCCTGGATCCCGACGGGCGGCTGTTGTGGGAAGTGGCTGTGCTGCAGCGGCAGTGCCAATTCTGGCTCCGCCGTTCAGATTAGGACTTACATTTCTGACAAGCTTTTCACTGCAGTGAGCCTGCTATGAAAAGGTCTGTGAAAAGGCAGGGAAAGAGGCCTCCAATAGGGCACCAGGGCATTTTAGTCCATGGGAGAGGTGCATGGGGCGCATGTTATGCCCCCCTCTGCTTGCATTTGCAACATCATGCCTGGTACATAGTGCACCAACGTGCAGGTGGTGCTGTCATAGCGGCAGCATATGCTACAGGCTCTCTATGGGCCAAAGCTTGTCACCACTATGGCACCGCCAATACAACACCGCCAGCCCAACAGTTAACTCGTAGTACATAGATCGGGATTATTTCAAGGACACATGGGTAGGGTCAGGACACAAACAGCCGCCAAAATTGCACATACCATGGTGACATGTGCATGACAGCATCTTAGCACAAGAGACAAAAACAATGCAGTAGAAGGATGGCATAATGCCTTAGAATCCACACTATGAAAAACTCAACCTATACTACACAAACTAATAGCAGCCTTACGAAAAGAGCAAACCTACCAAGAACTTAGACTAGAACACTCTGTTACACAAATCTACTCTAAACTAACCAAACAAACCAGAACAAACCAGAACATTGTATGAGCATTTAGAATTCAAAGTTAGGCTATTCATAAACAACAAAACCTAGACTACCTAGAAGTAATAGCCAAATATATCCTCTAAACCACATATAAAATCTACCAACCATCTAACAAACCACAACATAATACATGAAAATAATTTGAAGACATATTTTGAAAACTAGTAAAGTAAACTAGTCAAGTATTATTATTATATCAGTGAAAACATATTATTACACTGACAAAATAAACATAAAACATACTTCCAAACTACCTACACAATTTAAAAAATACATCACATATTTTAAACAAAACATCTTGGCAAACAAATTAGCATCACATAATTAGAAACATATAACATTTCCAACCCACAGTGAAATAATTCATTTAACTTACGATTTTGTTGCTGCAAACCTTCGTCCAAGTAAGCATAATCCCAAAAAGTAATTCACCAAACAGTTGTTCTAATGGTAGCAAAATGCCCCCCCCCCCAAACTAAATCCCTTGAGGCAATCCACAGTCTGTAGGTTCCATAAAAAATACAGATTTTTTTTTTTTTTTTAAAAGAACCACTCTAGTAAACTCGAAAAACAGGGACATTTATATTAGACTAATTAGTTTATAATAAAGTAATTCAGCTTGCTTTTTTTTTTAAACGGGACATCCGACATCTAAAAAATTAAGAAAACACCCTCCCGCACAAAACACCACATTTTCAAAAATGTATGTACATAATATAATTGTACCCAAAACTAGTCATTAATACACAGAATACACATATCTTACAATAAAAAACACTTTTTTTTATTTATAAAAATGTTACTGAGCACAAAGAACAAAATTACAGCGGGTATTGATACATACATAATTTCGAACACATATTCCATATAGAATCGCGCAATATACAACGCAACACTGCTGTAATAATTAAGTTGAAGGGAAACACAAGAGGGGAAAAAGAAAAGATAACAGGGAGAAAAATCAAACAGCAATACAATTGCTAACTCCAACATAAGGGGAAACCAGTACAGCACTAAAACCCCAGTAATCACCAGCCAGATATTATGACAAACGCTACAATGACAACATAGTGGGTAACAAAATAGGAGTACAATGATTGCCAGCTCGATTTGCCTACATCTCGAATGCCCAAACCTCATTACTACAGTTTTTGGCTTACTAACCCATTACACAAAATGACCCATGCAGAATGGTTTAATATACCTCCAGTGCTCAGGAGCATTGTCATTTAGCTGAACCTCCGTCCGAACCCAATCCTGGAAGGGGCCCCAGATATCCCGAGGTCTAAAGGCCACTGGCATCAGCTCTCAAAACGTTTCTAGCTGCTCCTGACAGTGTGTAACATCAGCAATCCAGGATTTAAGGTTTGGTGCTCCCGCTCTCCCCCAGGAAATGGGTACCCGCCTCTTCGCCAGCAGAAGTAGCATCGCTAGTAAGCATCTTGTGTCTGTGGGAATATCTTTTGTATAGCCTAGGATGCCCATAAGAGGTGTAGGTTCCAGTCTAGTTCCTAATATCTCATTCACCGAAGTAAAAATCTCAACCCAGTATTGTGCTATTCTAGGGTAATACCATGCCAAGTGTAAGAATGGTGCTTGGGGTGCATTACATCTCCAGCATCTCAGATCATCGAGCAGGCCATACGGAAGAGCTGCATTGGCGTTCTGTAGGTATCTACGCAAGAATTTAAAGGTAAGTAATCGGAGCTTATAATTTGGGGAGAGCATCTCTAGCTGACCACAACAGAATTTCCATTGTTCCTCCGTCAAAGGCTCATTCTAACCCTCAATCAACTTATGTTTGGCAATTGGGAAAGAGACTTGCATAGAATTGTATAAGCGAGTGATGAATTTATGTTGTGAAGAGTTAGTGAATACCTGCTCTAGTGCAGTCAGTGTAGGCGGCGGAGCTGGAAAGGACCTATGCAGTTTCCAGCATGTGGCCCTGATTTGATAATATAGGAGCAGGTCTGAGAAATATGAATTATCAGCTCTCTTCCTTACAGGGGGAACAAAATTATCCGCTGGGTAAAAATCGGCAAAGGTCTTCCACCCCAGCATTCCAGCCCTAAGAACCTCGCCTCGATCTGCCAAAGCTGGTATCTGGGGCGCAAATAGAAGCTTGTGCCTAGCCCTAGCGCGCAACCCATCCTAGGCCCATCTGAGCGTTTATGTAGTGTTGATTTAATTTCTGGGTCTTTTAAATTTGGAGAAGACCGCTCCATTTAGTGGAATAGGCGTGGACCTGTCAAATTCAACAGCAGGTAGGAAAAACTCAAGGATGTCAGAACTGAGCCTGAGCACAATAGGCATACAGAGGGATATTTGGAGCTTCCAGCCCTCCCTGACTCAGGGGCAGACTGAGAAGTTCCCAAGATACATGTGCCTGCTTCCCAGCCCACACTAGTTGCGTCATCAAGGATCTGATTTTTGTAAAAAGGATTAAGTGAGGATTATAGGGAGGTTGAAAAAGAGATAGAAGAACTTTGGACCCATTTATTTGAATTTCAGAAAGCCCGCCAAACCTAGTCATTTCGCAAAGTATGGGGGTATATTTTCTTTTGGCTCCATTGTGTAGAGCGTAAAGTGAAATTGTAAGGCCTCTAGTTAAGAAACCCACCACTCTGTTGGCATGATGTTGTCAAATTTGAGCAGCTGAGGATTCTATGGCCACGGCAAAGAGGAGTGGGGATAGGGGACCCCACTGTCTAGTGCCTCTAGTTATAGGGCAGCTTTCAGATAAAAGACCGTTCACGCTCAGTCTCGCGGTTGGGCTAGAGTAGAGGAGCCTAATTTGAGCTATGAATGTCAGGCTAAGACCTATCCTAGCCAATATAGTGAAGAGATAGGGCCACTCCAGGGAGTAAAAAGCTTTGGTTGATTCTAGCAGCACTCCTGCTGCAGGGGTAGGGGGGTTTAAGTAGTGGAGTAGGGCATACAAAGTTCTTAATTTATGTGCTGTCGACATTCACGGCATGAACCCGGACTGATCTTGCCTGGCTATCAATGGGAGCAGGGACTGAAGTCTCGGAGCTCTTAATTTAGCCAAAATGTTGTTATCTACATTAATAGGAGATACGGGTGATAAGAGTCCTGGCTTGTGGGATCTTTATCAGGCTTTAGTGGCATCAGTAGTACAGCTTCCCTCATCGAGGGCGAGAGGTAACAATTCCTAATAGACTTCTAATACTGTGTATGGTTCATCAAGATAATTTCTGTGCACTCTGCCTAAACATAGAAACTCCAATGAATCCAGATATGTGTGTAGTTCTCCCTGCACATTAGGAATGGTGGAGGTATATAGGTTAGCATAGAACTCAGACAAATGATTAATTATTTCTGTAGTGATCCTCTTATTGGGTCCCCATTGTCATCCCTGAGCTCAGTAACTATGTTGGAGTTTCTCGGGGTGGAGCATGTTTGCCAGTGTTCTTTCAGGTCTGTCTCCCTCACCGTATCACCTGGCAGTGCTCTATTTCCCCATTAACTTTGCCTTCTGATTTGTCTCTTACGCATAGTCAGAGAACAATTTGTCTAAGTGATGCAAGGTGTGCCCCCTCGTCCGAACTGAAGTAACTCTTGTCTATATCTCTGATTTGTGAGTCTAAAGAATGGAGTCTTTGTCTAATCGAGTTCAGTACGCCCGCCTGCTTAGCGATGCAACAACCTCTAATTACCACCTTAAAGGCCTTCCAAAGTGTACCTGCAGATTTAACCGAGCCCTTATTTTTAGTGAAGTAGTCATTGATATCTTTTGTAATTTCTTTACGGAAGGCGTGATCTAGTAGGGCCATGGTAGGGAGCCTCCACACAAAGGGATGTTGCGCTGGTGTAAAGAAACTCAGCTGCAATAAGCATGGGGCATGATCAGATAGTGTCCTAGGCATGAGAGATACATCTGAGGTTAATGTGGCAATGTCATGCGAGACCACCCAAAAATCCAGTCTAGATCAGGCACTATGTTGTGAGGTAAATCAGGATTACGGTGTCACCACATTCCACCAAATTGTTAGGCTGGATAAGTGAATTGAGGACTTCGCTAGCTCGTGGATGAAGACTACGTGACGCCCCCTTCCTATCCAGGTATTCATTCAAAATTGTATTGAAGTCCCATCCAGATAACTGCATCACAGCCCAAACCAGCATTATTGGTTCAGAGCCTGCAAAAGAACTCAGGGTCATCTGTGTTGGTGCCATATATAGCAGCCAGTACAACTACCGCTTCCACAGATAGACCCATTAACAACAATGAATCTTCCTTCAGCATCAATGTGTGTGTGTGTAGATTTCCATTCTAACCCATTGCGTATCAGTATGGCCACTCCGCGTGCCTAGTTAGAGAAACCAGTGGAGCACCCCTCCCCTAGTGATTAAGGCACAGCTTGGTGTTAGATACATTTGGCAGCTGGGTCTCCTGCAGGAAACAGCAGTCTATTATGTGCCTGATCAAGTATGCGTGAATGAGTCTGGCTTTTCTGTGGTCATTTAGACCACTAATATTCCATGTTAAAAATTTCAGAGTTGTAATTTTGTGTTAGTGTGGCTTTACCAAAGTGCAGCATAGGACCTTATTGCGAGATACGTAAGTGCAGTTATAATTAAGGCTCCCGGTTTTCCGTTTTTACAGATTTTTACAGATAAATACAGACAGAAAACAATGTGTTTTCTGTCTGCATTTTTAACCCTTTCGATGCTCATGACGAGCTCAGCTCGTCATGATGCACAGTTGAGCTGTGCTGATGACGAGCTGAGCTCGTCATGAATAATGTAATATATCAATGTCCAGCACAGGAGGGGGAAAACGCCTAGCAGCCAAGGTGTTAAAAGTGGATAAATACAGAAAATTGTGCTTCTTTTAAGTGACTCCGTGTGCTTTCTTTCATGAATTATAGGCCAGCAACTGAGCAGATGGACAGAATGGGAAATTAAAAAACAGGATGAAATGTCTTTAAATAATGGAATATGTTGACATATTTATGGTATAATGCTAATATCTTCCAGTGTATGTATTGTGTAAGATTTGGCAGCTTAAATAGCTAAAACACGACAGACATCAAAGTGTGACTGCATGTCTGTCAGTTAAATAGATATGGAAACGTACAGTTTTACAACTTTATTTATACGCAAACACAAAATAAATATGGATAAATACAGATCAAATAGCCCAACAATAAATATGGATAAATACAGACGGAAATGGCCAAAAAATAAATACCATAAAACCGGGAGCCCAAGTTATAATGTAGAGTAGCCTGGACCAGGACCAATTTTGCTTGTGCCCAACTCGTAACAGAGAGGCAGACAAGACTTGTTAATACAATTACATGCAGCGTTTGTCAATGTAACTAAACATTGCTATACTATAAACCTAGCCTTATCCCCCCCACCCACACCAACCCCCCATTTAGGTTGAGCTAAATTATCCCCCCTCCCCCAACTTCAAAACAACCCTCCAAAGTAGACACGAGGGAACAATAATACGAGATCTCCCTAGGGGTGAGGAATCTGCGGCTTACACCCTGGCCTAAGACCAGGTGGATGAGCATGTTATTTAAAAGTACATTTAAGCATATCAATTACATCTATGTACGAGCTAGGTGTTGAAACAGTGGAGGTCTCAATACTACAACAGAACTTTACCACAAAATGATGAGGCAATCCCTCTGATTTCTTACCACCAGGCTTCAAAACCCAAACAGTATCAGTAGGCTGCCAGATCAGTCGCTAGCTCTGAGTGCCCGCTCAGTTTGACCAGAATTTTTTTGCTGGGTGTTTGTTTCCAGCAGCATGCTTGACATACTTTAAGGTAGATTTGGTGCCCATACAGAGGTGGTGGCTGCCGTCATGAGTGATTTGAAGCTTTGCCGGATATAGAAGTGCATAAGAGATACACGCCTGTTGAAGGTTATGATTGACTGGACAAATTCTCTTCTTGCAGATTGAACCGCTGGGGTGAAGTCAGGGAAGAAAGAAAGTTTGGTTGCCCTGATGTGTTATCTGGCCCATTTCTCCTGCCACTTTAAGAACACTGTCCCTATCCTCCACTAAATGGGTCAGGAGGGGTCTCAGAGTGCCACCTACGGGAGGCCTTTGGGCTAGGGACATGTGAGCCCTCTCAACAATAAACATAGTAGAAAGTGATGACCCAGAAACGTCAATAGAGTGTAAACAAAGTCTTCCACTCTACCCACGGCCGTGGTTTCCGGCACTCCAGTGTTCTGAATGTTATTACTGCAGGACCTGTCTTCCAGGTACTCGTTTTTGGCCTCGATAACTTCCAATACCTTTCCATGTTTAATAATTGCTCTCTTGTCTCTGTTTAGAACTCGTGCGCATCGCAAACTCTGTTTTCCAATTTGTCAATGCATACTTTGTGTGTGTCAACTTATTTCCTGACCTGGTCTAGTCTGTCTGTAAGTTTATCTATCTTGGTGTCAATTGTTTTGAAGGCCTGATTGAACATCAATAAGGATGGCACGCAGATCATCTCCTCTGTCCGTGGCTCCATCTCTCTGCTCAGTTTCGGGATCAGTCTCCGACTCCACAAGCCTAGTTGTCCTTTTATTCTCAAACAGCAGCTTGGTCTGCTTAGATTCTGTCTTCCCCATTTTCTTCTGTGTGATTTCACCTGCTGGGAAAGGTGTCTTGAGTGAAAAAGCAAGCAAGCTCTAATGTCCCTCATTCTGGAGAAGGGCAGCCATGCATTCAAGAATCCCTCCTCAGATTGCCACACAAACAGCTGCAACCAGGACCAGCTCTAGCAACGCCCAGTGCGACAATGTTAATTGGCGCCCCCAAGGACCACCTCCACCACAGATTCTCTCATTAGCACCCTGTAACAGTGACCAAGGCTCCATAACCACTTTCTCTCAGATGCATTGCATATAGGGCTACTCATACCAGTAAAGTATGTCAGAGCACTTTGCATACACACACATCACACAGACAATCAATCATACTTGTATAAATCAGTGTATAGGAGATGTTACATAAGCCAAAGGACTAAAAGTTGCGGAGTCACATGTCATCCATACTGGTAGGCAGTATAGTTTAAGAGTTCTTGGTGTGGAAAAGCACACACTCAAGAGTCGCAAAAGGAACAGCATAGTTGGGAGTTTCTTTAATAATAAGAATCAATTTCTACCGAAATTACCCCTTTGTGCAACATTAATCAATGTTCTGTACTTTGCAGAGTGTATGCAGTTCTATGAGGAAAGTTAATACCTCACTATTCTGTATTAGGATTTTAAGTTATAAATTGCAAGTAACAAAAGGATGGCTCTTTTAAAAGCAGTAACTTGCTGATCTATTTACATTATATTCACTCTGTAATCTACTTGATACACGTTCTTTGCAGTAGGCATATTAATCCTCTGTGCTACCTTCACTTAAGTCAAAAAACTGAACTACACAAAACTCTGATCTCTGGCAAGGAAGAACATTAATAACATGAGTTATCTTGATATTTTTGTGAGGGACCGTAATTGCAGGAGGAAAGGAACTTGGCAGCAGGTGCTTTAAAAGCATAATAAAGTTGCAAACACGGTGCCCCCAGGCAGCCGGCATCCCGTGCGATTGCACTGGTCGCACCGCTCTAGAGCCAGCCCTGGCTGCAACAATAGTTCAACGCAAGCGGAGGCTCAGACAGATATCACCTTTCTGCCACAAATGCAGGTCACAACACCACAGTTCAATTACCTCCACAGGGCCGTGCCGGAGGAAGAGACCAGGGCAAGACAACCAGCTGCACCAGACTAGTCCCAGAGGACTATATGTGGCTCACTCTCATCGACCCATTTGCAACGGACCCGATCCGATCGGGTACACACGGGTGAGGGGGCACTGGTATAGTCACAGCGGCTGCTTAACAGGATTAGTCGAAGCTTCTCCAGTTCTCCCCCCCACTTCCGGACAGCTTTAAAGCAATATATGACTCTCTATATGATGCAGAGCCTCTGGTCTCTACGTGTTGCTGGCTGATCACATTTGTTTAAATGGCACCATCTTATAAGTCTCGCCTCTGCACCCAGGGCTCACTTAAGTTAGACAGCGGAGGACCTCCCCGGTGTACCCGCAATGCTGATTCCTTGTGCTTGCACCCCGCCAGCATTGGCTGTGGGTGGATTCCCCCAACTGGGTTCGTTTACGCGCCACCGCCGCCAATGCGCCTGAGGCCTCCGATCTTCGCCAACATCCAGCCGCGGGCGCCGACCACCCAGCAGCGCTCTCCAGATAAGTGGCCCGACTCGGCTGTCGATTTCAGCCCAGGGCGACCCTCAGGTAGGGAGGGGACACACCAGTGGACCCAAGCTAGGAGCGGGCAACGAACCCCCAACAGTGTAACTGCAGCTACTGTGTGAACAACACCGCCCCCTACTTCTCACCTAAGCCCGGCGCTCCTCCAGCCGCCGGGGATCTGGTCATGACAGTGTGCCCAAATCTCGGGACCAATCAACCTCGCTAGCCGGGGCGCGGAATGGCTGCCGCTGGAACGCCGCCAGGCTATCGCTGACGCCGGGTGACGATTCACAGGCAGATTATCATTTGCCCAGCTTTGACAGGGGGCACAATCTGCACCCGGTGCAATGGGCTAACTATTTAGTGCCATTTGACGTATTTGTACTCCCGACTTACGGATTATGTACAGATGCTGACTCAGCCGGCGGAGTCCTCTCAGAGAGCTGCCATTTCACAGCACGGCTAGACCACGCCCCCACATTAAAAAACACTTTAATTACTACAACATGCCATATACCTACCCAACACCAAATAGCATCTAAAAACAATGAAAACTCTCCAATAACACCAACAACTTATATACACAACTCTTCAAGCTACCCCTTCAATAGAAATAACTTTAAAATGGGTAGAAATAAAATTACCTTAACAAACAAAGAGAAGCACCCAACCGCAACTTCTCTCCTCCACGAATGACCCAAAAACAACAGCAATAGACTTCTAATGTAGTTAGCAGTAAAAACAAATGACCGTTTAATAAAACTAAAAAATAGACTATTCCACATAGGAATGAATGAAAGAAATATAAAAAATATATTACAAATGTTCATTAGAATGTTTAAAAATGTTAAAAAAAGATGATACATGTAAACTAATGTTTCACAAATAATTGTACATTTTAAAATTATATAATAAAATATATTATAACAGATCAAATTATGTATTATATATACAATATTTCTGTTAAATAACAGTAACAAAATGTATGTCAATATGTTTCAATTTTTTTAAAACTATAAAATATTTAAATAACAGTACATTTATATTTACAGAAAAATTACACAAAACGATTTTTCTGTATGTCTTTAGCAAGTATTAAACAAAGTGTTAAACATTAAATAATATTGTAATGAATATTATTTAACATATATGTTTGTGGCGGTCCTACCGTCAACAGTCCATCGGTTCGACCAACTTTTCAAGAGTACGGTGGCCGGACCGACATCATCCCGATGACACACCACTGCCACCGCCAGGATCATGGATCCCGACGGTGCAGTGGTTGGGATGGTTGAGGTGAATAGCAGCGGTGCTGAGGAAGGCACCGCCGTTCAGATTACAATCTGCATTTCTGACATCCTTTACATAGCAGTGACTGTGTACCATGCATGACTTGGTAACAGTGCGCGCATGACAGTGCAGGTGCTGTCATGTCACAATACGGCAGATAGGATGACGCCGGCTTGACGGTGGTCTCCCGACAGTCAACACTATGGCCTGGCAGTCTGACCACCAGATTCGTAACTAGGATCTTTGTCTGTATTTGTTTAAAAGCTATGAAATAATGTTATATATTATTTTTTAAAAAGGGACAAATTGTTTTTCAAATAAATATATATATAAAATATAAAAACTTAAATACTGAAAAATTAAATGTGGATTATTTTCTTCTAATAATCCTTATTGTAAGAATATTATAACACTGCAAACACTATGCTTTCCTACCATACCAATACAAAAACTACTGTTACAAATTACTAAACACTACAAACAAAGTAAGCACATATGTATACCACAAAATACTTACATTTTCCTTCTCACACTACAACACAACTTACCTCAAACAAGGATTAAGATACTAAAGGCCAGATTACGTCACTAAAGGCCAGCCCGCAGCCATGTGTGTCGGAATAACGCTGCCAAGTCTGTGGCATCTCGACTGCCGTATCACAACTTAACCATGGGGCTGGGGGTGTTGCTGTGGCACAGTCATGGCAGTGGCGTGCTGCGGCTCCATCTAAGAGCCTAAGCCAATGCCGGCCATGCTGAAGTGCATCTGGGCAGTCGGGTGCACTGTTTCCCTGCAGCAGGGTCTGCAGGAGCAACTGTGCGCACAACCATAAAGATGGAATGGGGCACACATAGGTGTCACCATGAACATATCTATATGGTATGCTTGCCCTGGAGACATCCTTTCACCCCCAAAACATGCCTTTCCAACAGCCTTTTCACCGGTGGTGGTCTTGCGTTGGGCTTGTGACGGTCCGACTGTCTGATTCGCAATCAGGCCCTAAAAGTGCATAAAATATTGTTCCCACTCCACAATAAAATAATTCAGGGAAGACATTGGACAGTAAAGGGGCAATAATTATTATTGCAACTTTAATATCACTTAACTTGGGGGAGGTGCAGAGCACTAAAGAGCCAACATTTACTATTCCCACTCCAATATCTCTTAACTCAGGGAAGGTTTTGGACAGTAAAAAAAGCAATATTTACTATTCCCACTCAAATAGATTGCAACTCAGGTAAAGGGTCTGGACACTAAAGAGGTAGCATTTACTATTCCTACTCCAATATCATTTAACTCAGGGAAGTTGCTTAACACTAAAGAAGCAACATTAGCCATTCCCACTACAACAAAACGTATGTAAGGGAAGGGTTTAGACAATAAAAGGTGCAATACTTACTTTACCAACTACAAGTTAACTCTACTCCTCAGGGAAGGGACTGGACACAAAAGAGCCATCATTTACTATTCCCATTCCAATTAGAGTTACATCAGAGAAGGTGCTGGACACTAAAGAAGCAACATGAATCATTCCACCGCAATAAAATGTATCTCAGGGAAGGTTTTGGATAGTAAAGGGGAATAATTTTCTATTTCCACTCCAATCTAACATATCTCAGGGAAGAGGCCGGATACTAAAGGGGCAGCATTTACTATTCCCACTCCAATTTTACTTACCTCAGGGAAGGTGCTGGAAATTAAAAAGGCAATTTTAGCCAATCCCACTACAATAAAACTTATGTCAGGGAAGGTTTTGGACACAAAGGGGCTAGATTTATTATTCCCACTCCAATCTGTCTCAACTCAGGGCAGAGACTGGACACTAAAGGGGCAACATTACTGTTCCCACTCCAATATCACTTAACTCAGGGAAGGAGCTGATCAGTAGAGAGGCAATATTAACAATGTCCACTGTAACAGAAGTCTGGGAATCTTTTATACAGTAAAATGGGAAATGTAACTTAATTCAGGGAAAGGGCTGGACACTAAAGGGGCAACATTACTATTGCACTCCAATATCAGTTAACTGAGGGAAGGTGCTGGACACTTAAGCGGCAACATGAACCATTCCCACTGCAATGAAACCTATCTCTCTCAGGGAAGGTTTTGGACAGTAAAAGTGGCAACATTTACAATTGCCACCCCAATTTAACTCAACTCAGGGAAGATGCAGGATACTAAAGGGGCAACATTTACTATTTCCCCTCCAATATTATTTAACTCAGGGAAAGAGCTGGACACTAAAGAAGCAATATTGACTATTCCCACTGCAAAAAATGTATCTCAGAGAAGATGATAGACAGTCAAATAGGCAACAATTGCTATTCCCACTCCACTGTAACTTAACTCAGGGAGGGGTCTGGACGCTAAAGGGGTAACATTTATGCCCTCACTATGATGTTGGGTGGACCGCCACCGACAGGCTGTCGGTGGTGGTCTGCCCAACATCCAGGGCAAATGTTGACTTCCACCAAGATTAATACCTCTGAGAAAAGATGTTATATCTTTATTGTCTTGGTTTATAATGCTGTAGTGTTTGTCTCCACTGAGCCCCAAACTCTCTAGCACTATTTGTATCCACCCAATCTGAGGATAAGTGCACATATTTCTTATGTTAGAAACAAGGAGTCACAATGAGCAATTGAAAAATGTTACTTCTCTGAGTTTATGAAGGACTGATAAGGCTCAGCAATCAAACTATGTATAAACCAGAGGAAAGAAACTACAACATTACAACTAAACATCCACTTAGCCACGTAATAGTCTGACTGGTAATATTTTATTAGCCATTCCAGTAGACATTGCCATCTGTACTTTTGGAATGAGAAAACAATCCAAGGGCAAAATAATGTAGGCCTTCGTATGAGGTGGCAACCCTTTTTGAAAAATTTTCCAGCACCCGAGTCTCAATTGTGGCTTCTCTACAAGGACTAGTGAATTACAATCAATTTGTCTTTTTCCTTTTGTCCAATGATTAGTGCCATTTGGGGAACAACTTTGAAGCAAGATCTCTTTTTATGGTGTTTTTATAGCAAAGCTCACCTCGATGGGATAGTCGGCAGTCCATGGCTCCAGAATATCTAGAGCAGAGAAGTGGCATGGATGGGGAAGAGGTCACTGCCAGATAAAAGCATTTATATTATGAACCAGGAAGCCCTTTCTCTTGTCGGTCATCAAGTCTCTGCTGAAGTAGGTGCAAGTTGTCTTATTATGAAAGCCTATCAAAAACCAGAGCAATGGCTATAGAAGCATGTCCGAGATGTGATATAACAGCATTTTCGTCATCTTTAGATTGTGCCAGAAAGGAAAAACATCTTAATTAGCAAATAGTTGTGAAAGTGGTCAAACTAACCAGATTTAATAAAGCACACTGGCTGTGACATAGGAGGCACCACCTGTACTCAGCGGGCTTGTCACTCATGGGACTCTTCGCACAAACCACAGTGTGTTGTGTGTATCCTTGACATGCTCATGTGCTGCCATAGAATGTTTTCAAGTCTCAGCCTGCGTCAAGTTCCAAAATGTTTGCTTCATTTCAACCAAATTTCCAAGCCATGAAAATATGAATGGTTTACAGTTCAAGTTCGAAGCTGATGTTTATTATTTTATATGCCTTAAATCTGCTTGCATTTTAGTTTTGTATTAATAAGTATTTGCCAAATTTAAAGATGATTGATAAGCAAATATGTTTAATGAAAAATGGCTTGCACCTTAGCTTCAAATGATTCTGACAGAGCCTTAATCACACAAATTGTACATTTGATAGTTCCAACTTGTGTTAATTTAGCTATGTCAGAGAAATGACTTGGATGTCAAGAAACTAAAATATAATACAGCCAATCGCCAGGGATGTGTAATAAAGTATTATAATGTTGAAACACTGGTGATAGGAACTCAAGAAGTAGTCCAAGTTTAGTAATGTAAGATATAACAAAAAAAGGAATAAACAAAACCACCAAACCTAGAAGGAAAAACATACACAATTAAACAATCATGAAATATAAAACATATGCTGTTAATGCATAGGCAGGTACCCATCGAACTCTATTAAGTAAACATCAGAAAAAAAGCAAGAAACAAGTTTAGACTGTCTCTCCAAAAGCTGTAGCTCCTACTTGCGTATAAAATGAAGTTGCATTAAGCAGACGTATAATTCACCCCAGCAGGAACAATACCATATGTTTCCTACTAATCTCTATGTTATATATTTTTCACACTGCTCACTTTAAAATCAAACTTATATGATTCATTAAGTGTATGTCCGTACATTGCCCTTTTATATGTAGGCAAGGGGTGTTTTGAGTATTATATGCACAATTTTGTATTTTGTTATCAGTTTAAAAACAAAAAAGATCAATACAAATATGAAGACCTGCTTTATTATTATTAGCATTTTGCACTATATTTGTTTTATATCACTGTCTAATTTCATGACTTAAATGTACATTTTCAAAGGTTTGACAGAAGATTCTTCTGACATGGCTTTCATTTGCAAATAATCCACATGCTAACTATGTGCAATGGAAATAATATATATTTCGAAAATAAAACTTTAAAAAACGAAAAGAAGCAAAAGGCTATATGGGACATGATCACCAGTTAGAACACACAACTCGGCTTTGTCTAGAATGCGAAATAGAGTTGGGCAGCACAGGAATACTTACATCGACTATCAGGAAATCCAGCCAGCACCAGGCATTGGTGAAATACTTTGCAAATCCATAAGCCACCCATTTCAGAAGCATTTCCAGTATGAAGATGTACGTGAACACCTTATCAGCATATTCCAACATAGTCTTAATCGTCTTTCGCTGTTCAATGTATATGTCTTCAAATGCCTGTTTAGGAAAGAAGTTATATTTCACACACATTTCTGATTTAGCATTTTCTCACAAGACAGCATTTTGTAGTACAAGATAAACATTGATATGTACATATATTCTGTCTTTGGTAGAGACACTGTATTTCAATTATACAAATAGCCCAACCCACATGAGAAGTTCATTCAAAAACAAATACCAGGGATGAATGAGGCCATTTTAGGTTGCGCACATCTGTCTTAAGTAAAAGTGTAAAAAAAGCAATTGGTTTTGGTTTTCTAACCCAACCTAATGCGATTAAGAGCTTAGAGTATTTATCAAAGAGTGATAACTGAAAAATGATTGCCACTTCCTCCTGCAGGCTTGCAACCTGAATCACAGTCACCAGAAATACAATTAAAGTCTCACATGAGGAAAAAAATAAACCACCGCCATTTGCCCAGTCATTAATCTCTATGCTAAATGGTCGGAGGCAAACACAGATTCTCTGAGTAGTATCTGTAAAAAAGCTCAAAAGCATAAAATGTAAATTAATGCGGTGAAATGCAAAACCTTTATTCTCATATTTTTGTTAGCTGTAAGAAACGCATTTAGAATGTAATAGCATTCAATGGCCGGCCGTCGGCAACAATCTCAGAGACAGCACATCTACTGTTGTGCGGAGGTGAGTTTCAGGCTCCATCTAAACAGGTAGGACTGGTTACTAGTTGATACTAGGGAAAATGTTGTCAGACCTTGCAATAGCTCACATGCATCCTCACCATCCTTTGTGCAATGAGGCTCCGTTGTTCCTGCAGTGTAATCTAGTGAATGGCAGAGGAGAACTGATGTCCTGAAACAAATTGCAGTGATACTTGTTTTATGGTAGTGACTTGTGGACTGAGAAATATCTTCTAGTAGAATAGAGCACAGTGTCACCAATGTCGAAGAATGTGCAGCTGACCAAGGAACCAGGATCACCGTTGACAAGAGAGCCGGAGGGATCAGAGTGGCGGCAAACCTATGGTAAACTATTAATACCCCAAGATCCAACAGCTGCAACATCAAGGATATTTGTGGTTAAAGGCAGAGAAGATGACTGCAGTGGGATGTGGCATCCCTCTTTCCTGAAATGGTACTTTTAACCTACACCCTCTATGAAAAGACCTAATGATTCATTAGATCGACTCATCCAATCCTCAGACGCCTGGACTGTCCTTGTAGTCATCTATGCACAGGATGATAGATCAGTCTGCAGAACTTGACTCTGACTTGAGTGGATTACCTGGAGAGTGCACTGATAGACAGACTCTGATACTACTATCCCAGCTTTGCCACTGAGCACACTGGTTGCCATCAATTATGACTGTGCATTGTCAGTTGGAAATTTATGTGAAAAGGTCAATTTACTGCCTACTGATGGTGTGGAAGAGTGCAATGAGATGGAGGCTGAGGATCCCGACTTTCGCTTTGACTGTAGCATGACAGCTTCATTGTTTCTGCTCATTAATCCAACATGGAGGTTGAAGGTGCAACTGAAGAAGAAGTTACATTTATTGCCAATAGTCTCAGAGACAGACATGCATTTTGAGAAGGAAAAGATTGGGTCTGCTTAATTGAAAATATAAGAGCGGACTGCTCTGGACAGACAACTAATAACTTTGCCAGAGGGTTCAGCAGATGGTGCATGTGAACAATTGCTGAAGGTGGTCTTGATTGCACCATAAAGGGATTGACCAATCCCCTAAAGCATCATTGAACAGCTGCACTTACACACATCAGTATGAGGAGCAAGGACAAGCAAAGCAAGCCAGCTAAAACAAACATAAGGCAACTGGATGCGGACACATATTTGTTTTAGCCGGATTGGAACTGGCTTGGGGTGGGTCCACTAGTGTCACTCAGAACTTGAGTACTGGACCAGCAATTATGAATATAAAGACTTCTGCTGGTAGTAGCAAATCTGATGGCAGCCAGTCCAGAGAAGATGTAGTAGCACAAAGTGTTAAGATGAGGGAGTTTATATGCCCCTTAATGGTAAATTCAAGCATGCACATTGTACCCTAGCATTGAAGAATATGAAATGGCAAGATGAAAGAAAGCAATAATCAGGATCTATAAAAATTCATACTAAACTGTTTTATAAGATACTACTTTCATTTGGGATTGAAGGATTCAAATTTGGAACCAAAATACAAAGAATACACACTGTTCCAATTATAAGTAATACCTGCTGAGTGAACCCATTAGGCATTTATGAAGCTTTTCAGATGCTTTTGGCATGAAAATAAACCCTGAACTGTTGTATTAAATTAATGGATGATTCTTTCTTCATTTTTTAATTCTTAGCTAGATGCTCAGCTTCAACCGTGTGTCAACAACTTCTGAAATCACTATCAACATGTTCTGTAAAGTTAATGCCACACACATTTTCTTCCTGAAGTTGGTGAGACTCCGGATAACCTGACATATTGGACCAACATTTTGAAGACAAAATTGAAGCTGAGTGACTAATGGACCAGATGATCTTATTGCTTTTGTTATAGTCATGCTGTTGCTGCCTTTTTGATTTTTGATTTGAGCTCCCCAATCCTGGCCCCTTAGCCAAGTGGGACTGATCCACACTGTTCACCAGCATGGTAATGGAAGAAACTACGGCTACTCCAGCGGCGTGTTAATTTAGGCGTTCTGTGATGCATGTGATGAAAGGTTAGTTTGGAGGGCATACCATTGTGTGAGAAAGTGAAAGGACTACAGAGAGAAGGAGAACAAACAGAGGGGAAAAAGTAAGCTAAAGCTCCAGTAATTAATATAAATAATTAATTAGGGTGATGATTGAGGCAACTACAGTGGCCTTGTAAACTAAGGCAAAAAATAAAGGTGTGGACTGTGTTTGAGCAAGCTCAAGGCTATGTGACTAGCACACTAAAAAGTATCTAGCATAAAAGCGGAAAAAATACTTTCTCTACAATGCACACCTTTATGGGTAGTTCAGGCTGTGGGGTAGTGAGTTTGTAATTTGCAATCTGTGCCCATATCTTAAAGATGAAGACAAATAAAATATGGTCATTGGTAGTAATTAAGCTGAAACTGGGAAAGTGGGATGTTTGACTATCACATCTCCTTTGATATCTTACGGAGAGGATTAATGGTCTTCCTGAGTTTTTAGTTAGATATATAGATGGGCAAAACCATATGTTGAAGGGGGTATCATACTATGGTTATCACTCCTCAGCCAGAGGAGGGCAAACTTCAAATGTTTGAAAAAGGTGATGTAGAATTTTGAAGTTTTGCTTAATACTTGATACTTGGTTTTGGCATGGGATTGTCCCCATCATGGTACATAGGAGTGAACCAACTGCAAGTGAATCTGATATTCTGCTTTTTACCAACCCAGTGTTCACACTAATTTAATGGGTGTTCTGAGGCCTAGCATGGCCTAGTAATGTCAAGGTCCGAAACTAGTTGTATGATCTAAAGTGGCGCACCAAGCATAAGCTTTTTTAACAACAAGAGCTACTATCCATGGCAGAGGCTCCCGTCATGCTCTGCGAGTGAAGGCAAGGTGGGCTGGGCGGCTGACAGCACTTTGCTCTTGGTAACGCGGAGAGGAAGAGCTAGTTCGACTTTCTCCCCGCGGTGTCCGAACTGTAGTGGAAGATATTTCTGACCTTATCTCTAAATATATTTGCCCTGAAATTGCATCTCAGGGAACTGAGCTCACTATCACTAGAGCCCATCGTGTCCCAGCTGTCCAGTATCCCAACGGCAAATATCCAAGAACTATTACAGCTAACTTTGGCGACTTCAGAATTAAGATTAGAAGTAAGATTCTGGCGCGTGCCATCCAAGCCAAAGGATTTAAGACCTCTGATAACTTTTAAAGTCTTCTCAGATATGTCTGCCTTCTCAGCACAGAGGAGAAAAGAGTTCAGATGCATGATTAATTCCTTTCAGCAGCTAGGGGCCCGGCGAGTATTATTCAGCAATCTAAACTGAAAGTTCTACATAGAGGGTGTGTCAGGATTTTCCACTCTGTTGAAACAGTTCAGGAGTTTTTACATTCCCTATAGCATGCAGCGGATGGTAGTAAGGGCTAGTGATTCCTGTTTCTTGGGTTTTTGTTTTTGTTTTTGTTTTCTAAGCTATGGATGGCTAGAGACAGTAGTGGATTCAGTTATGTATTTTTTTTTCTTTCTATTTTTTTCCTTTTCTTTTTCTTTCTCTTCATTCTTTCAGTGAATAGCGTTAGCTGCCAGCTCATCGCTTTGTGCGCCATGTCATTGCACCCCAAAACCGGGAGACGGAGGGGGTAGGGTAGGGCCACGAAGTCTGGGTATCTTCTGCTAGAGGGCGATTTTAATCTATTGGTAAGTCCAGCTATTGATGGCTCCCGGGCCAGCAAAACACAAACTAAACCTAAGTCCAGAAAGCTGTATCAAGATTTTATAAGGGACTTTGCAGTAGTAGATTGTTGGAGGGACCAATACCCAGATAAAAGACAATATACTTGCCATTCAGGAAGATTTCATTCCTCCTCTCAGATTGACTTTTATTTTATTTCACATGCTCTTTTAAAGACTGAGTCTGAGATTTGTGAAAATCCTTTCTCAGATCATGCACTGATTACTGTGAAGTTTGAAATTAAAACTCAATCAAAAATTAGGCCCAGATGGGTATTTGATAAACCTCTCTTTGTTGATGAACAATGGGTCTGGCATATGCGTTTGGCATTAGTGGAATTTTTAAATCTAAATATTAACACCGCTTCTACGTTAATTGTCTGGAATGCCTTAAAAGCTATTTTTGCATACTTGGCCGTTAAGAGGAAGAAAGAGACTACTCATAGACTCCAGCTTGAGAAAGAGCTAAGTAGTACAACAGCAGAATATCTTGCTACGCCATCTCCAGAAGGGAAAGCTAAACTCTCTGGTGCCAAGTTCAACTTACAAGAATACTTTGTAGCTAAAGACATTTTACATCATGACTCAGTATTACAGGAGATACGAGGTGAGCAATCACATAGGCAGATTTCTAGCCTGCCTGTTCTTCTAAAAAGAAATCAAATACCAACCACATTAAAAATAATAGTAGACCCAACTACTCTGTGTTTTTTGTTTCTTCCCTCAGAAATCTCGGAGGTGTTTCTTAATCACTACAAAGACCACAATACTGAAATGCACAACACTAGCTCAGAGGTTGCTTTAGCTTGACTTGACAGGATAAATATCCCTATATTACAACCTGAGCCACAAGAGCTCTTGAGCTCAGTTATTTCTTTTGAGGAAGTTGCACAGGCGATAAATTCATCTCCGGCAGCCAAGGCCTGTGGACCAGATGGAATCCCCTCCGAGATCTATAAGATTTTTTCTCCCCAACTCTCTGTTTTCATGAAAATGTTATTTAATGGGATCCTTGAAGGGGACCCCGTTTAGGAAAACTTCACTCAAGCTGAAGTTGCAAGCTTTGTTAAAAAAGGGAAACCAGAAAATGAGGTTAATTCGTATAGGCCTATTAGTCTATTAAACTCTGACTACAAAATCTTTACTAAACTTCTTGCTAATAGACTTGTGCAGGTTGCCCCTTTACTTATCCATCATGATTGGAATGGCTTTCTTAGAAACAGACTTTTGGCTTCCAACACTCATTTGGTGCAGGCAATCGATTACTTCCATACTAATAAAACCAAGGTGGCTGTAACAATGCTTGAATCTGAAAAAGCATTTGACAGAGTACAATGGCATATTTAATTCACAATCTTAAACAAATTTGCGATCCCAAGTGTATCTGCCAGGCAGTGAAAAATCTGTACCTCAATGCAAAAGCGTCCATAATTATTAATGGGGATTTCGCAGGCACAATTTCTATCAGTGGGGGGACACACCAAGGCTGCCCCCTTTCTCCTGTGCTATTCTCCCTGTTTATTGAGCCTCTGGCATGTGCCATTCGGCAGGATTATGCTATAGCCGCTCCCCTACCCGGGTTCAGCGAAACGTAACATTTTTGCCAATGATATGGCACTTTATTTAGCAGCTGATATGGATACTCTAATAGCACCGTCAATATCTTGCCCCTCACTATGCGGGAACATTATATAGCAAATAAGCCAATAAGATCCTTAGGGATCTTTGTGACCACCAGATTGGAGGACTTATATCTATTAAATGTTATCTCCACTTTAAATAAAACACGCAACCTGCTTAAACAATGGGAAAATCTCCCCATCTCGAATATAGGGTGGGTTGCCCTCATTAAAATGAACATTCTTTTGTTATTTTTATTTCTTTTTTTCCAATATATCAAAATTCCAAAACCCTTTTTTGATTCTGCTCAGTCAGAATTTAGACGTTTTATCTGGTCCGCACAAAAACCGAGATTAAAACTACAAAATCCTCAATTAGAAGCAGATGATGGAGGTCTAGCCTTGCCGGATGTACGGCTATATTATTATGCCTCAATTCTCAACTGGCTAAACTATAATTATCTGGAGGATTTGATGGATGCCAATTTGTTCCTTACAACTATGCTTAAGGAATCAGAGATCGATCTTGCGCCCTTTTTACGTGTACCCAAACTCCCCAAAAAAACACGCTATGAGACCCCAAGGGCGATTACTTCGGTCTTCCAAAAAATATGGGAAATATATGATATTTAATGGCTGCGGGCCGATTCACAGAACTAACTTAAGACAAAATCCTAAACGTACTACTTTTGGTATTCACAGAAGGGATTTAGTAGTCGTAAAGTTAGGATTTTGTCTTAAGTTTGACTTAAGACAATCTTAAGACAGACTTAAGACAGCCTTAAGACAAACTTAAGACAAAATCCTAACTTAAGTATGTCTTAAGTCTGTCTTAAGTCTGTCTTAAGTTTGTCTTAAGACAAACTTAAGACAAAATCCTAACTTCTGTGAATACCAAAAGTAGTACGTTTAGGGTTTTGTCTTAAGTTAGTTCTGTGAATTGGGCCCTCTATCCCCAGATGAAATTAAATGAATGCATCGGTCAGTGGGAACAATTGGAATTTGATACTCTTCAAGATTTTTATAGAAACAAAAGGTTTCTTTCCTGGCAGCAAGTACTTGACTGTAAGAGTAATATAAGTAATCTCATGATGTTCAGCCATGCACAGGTTAAACAGTTCTGTGCAGGCCTAACCTTCAATAAAGATTGTCCAGGCACTCTCCTTGGGAAGGCACATTTTATTTCCAAAACTAAGGGGATAGGCAACTGGTACAAACTACTTAAATCAGTGGAGAGTAAACAGGTGATCCTCGACCACCTGGAGAAGATTAGCTTGACTACTGGTTGCACTTTCAACTTGCAACAATGGCAGAATTGTAACTAAATGAGCTACAAAACAGTCAGGGCTGGAAACCTAAGGAGGATGGCATGGTTTAGCAAATAGATGATCTATTATACTCTTGATTGGCTGCACAAAATGTTCCCCACTGTAGATCCTAGGTGCTTTAGATGTGCTCTTACAACTGGGGACTGGCTTCACGTTGGGTTTACATGCTGCCACCTAAAATCATTTTGGCAAGATGTCTTTTCTGAAATTGGTAAAAAATAGGAAATCAATCTTCCTCCTTGCCCTTTGACTGCCCTCTTTGGCGGAATGGAAATGATCAAAGGCTTGTCCTTAGGTCAACATCAATTTAGTTTTATTGCAGCATTAATTGCGAGATCTCTTGTCCTAGCAAACTTAAAATCCAAGGTGGTCCATCAGTGGCTTATAAAAATGCAGAGAGTTCTCAAATGAGAAACATTATATGCTAGAAAGGTAGGCTCTTCTGCCAAACTTGATAGAATCTGGCGATTTCTGCATTGAATTGTTTTGTAACCCACTTTTAATTATGCGTTATTTCATTTTAAATTTCACCACAATCTATGAGGAGTTTTATAAGTACAATTACTTATATTGAAGTGGACTTTAGATTTTTAGTATATCACGAGCAAAGGTTTCTGTATATTGTAGCTGCAGCTTTAAATAATAATTGATCTTGGGGGAGTGGCTTTCCGAGCTGCGAAATTGCTGCTAGCTAGGCGAGCTCCGCCAGCCGAGACATCATCCTTGCAATATCTGGACACTTGATGAGCACATTCTGTGCAAAATATCCCTCGTCTGCATCCCGAGGTGTGCGGACCCCGTCAAGCCGACAATAGCTGCTGGATGTGCCCATGTAGCAGATGAGTAAATCCTGGCCTGTGGGAGATGCTTGCCGATCTCCGGTAAAACGCGAGGGTGGTGGACTGAGTGGAAATCTAAGCCGCTGCGTCACAAGTGCGATAGGCTGCGACCCCCAACCACAGCGGCGGATGATTGACTGACTCCGGGAGAGGAAGAAAACCCGATCGGGACTGCTGGACATTCAGCAACACATACGCGGGCATTAATTATTCAGTGGCCACTCCCGGACGGTAAGAAGATAGCTTAGGGGGGATTGGCCTTCGTGGCTGGATTGGCCGGTATGGCGATATGTAGTTAAGTGGACCAATGCCCAAACAACAGCGAAACACTCTGCAGAGCCACATACTGGGAGACTGGCCGGCATAACGCGTACCTAGAGGGATCAAGGTGATAGAGGTCGGTGATACGTGACGAGCCCGCAATGCTCTGTGGGCCTACAACCTACAGTATATAGAGGTCGGTGGACGAGGACGTCGCTGCAGCGGCGCCTCCACCTAGAGGCCTTGGGGAAGGAAGGGTGACAACTCCTGTGAATATATATGACCGGGGTTCCTGGTCGACAGACAACTGAAGATCCGGGAGTGGGGCCCCCTCGCGCTGCCAGGACTTTCTGCTACACACACCCACTGACACTAAAACCCCGTTGACAGCAAGGAGAAGGTGGTGACACACTCTGGTGCTGGGGGATCTGGTGGTGGATTGTGCGGTGACTCGGATTGACTCCACTACCTGTTTGAACAGAGATAGAATAGTATAGCGTACATATTGAATCCGTGACTGAAGACAATTGAACAATGGAGAAGCAAGATGCAAAAAAAATTAAATGAAACTTTGAGCAGCAGAGGAACACGAGGCCCACAGAACATGAGTTGGAGGCAGGAATGAAGAAGCAGCTGGACCAGCAGATGGAAGACTAGGGGGAAGATCTATGTACCTTAATGCTTGAAATGAGGGCCAGTCTTGGTAATATAGACTCCAAACTGGATATGTTGACCTCCCAATTGGACGCTGTTAAAACGCAGGTGGGAGCACACAAGACTATACTGGACGTGCTGGAGAATAGGGTCTCAGACTATCATGATTCTCAAGTAGTGACGAAATAGCAGCTCCTCCAGATGGACAAAGTGCTTGGCATAATCCGTGCTAAATATGAGGATTTAGAGGCCAGGTCTCGCCGGAACAACCTCTGTATTGCTGGCATACCAGAGAAAACGGCCATTGAGAAGATGGAGACTTACGTGGCAGACCTCCTCCACGAGCTATTTGACCCACATCTTTCCTCAGTCTTCGCCGTGGAAAGGGCACATCGTGCTCTGGGTCCTCGACGGCCAGTTGGCGCAACCCCCAGACCCATCTTGGCCAAGATTCTGAATTACCAAGATCGAGACACTGTCTTACGCCTCACCAGGGATAAAGGGACGATCACCTATGGGGGCAACACAATTTCCTTCTACCCAGACTTCACCCCGGCTGTGCAGGCGGCGAGGCGGGAATTTCTTCAAGCTAAGCGTCTTTGACTACAGGCCCAAATCCCGTCTGCACTTCTTTACCCTGCAAACCTTAAAGTAACCTATGTTGGGTCTGCCCTTTTTTTGAGAAGCATATTGAAGGGAAGGCACCAAAACAACACTCCAAGGGGTTGGCCACTGAAGAGAACAGTTTAAGCGACAATGACTGATGCAGATCCTGCTCCTGAAAGCCCCTTAGCCTACGTCGCGACAGCCTATGTGAACATGGTTTGGTCTCTGTTTGTTGTAGATTGAAAGTTGGATATAACTGTATATTTCTTGTCACTAGTTGTAACTCATTGTTGGTTCTGTGGGTTTTACATCTGCCAGTACCGATTGCTGGGGCTATCTGAGGATTATTATTTTGATATAGGTTAGGACCTGATGGGGTAAATACACACCTATTACATTTGCCGTAGGGGATTTGGGTAATTAGGTTTTTAAATACTGCAGAGAGATAGGTTTGGCTCACTGACATATTCTTGGCCACCCTGAGTAATCAGGGGAGTATGCCGGCGATACTACGCCCCTACGGGAGAGCACCCACTAGTAGTTGTAGCTTTAGTGATGTTTGGGGTGGGTACTCTGCAACCTGATTGGGGGGTTGGAGTGGGTGGTGGGTTGGGGTAGGGGATGTTTTATGATTTGCCAGATCTATGCTTTTCAATTTTAATACTACTTGTCATGTGGAAATATACACACCATTATGCTACCGCTCCTGATGATTCATTGTGTTATACTGAAATAGATGCCAGATATCCTATTTACATTTTCTTACCTGGAACATTTGAGCGCTAAATGATGGTAGGAAGGCTAGGTTAGTGGACTCCTATTTACTTAGACATAAGATTGATATTTGCCTGCTGCAGCAGACACATCTAAGTAGTCCCACCTCACCTAGATTGCGCCACAGCTGACGGGGGTCGGTATACTCCTCTACCTTTTCCAACTATGCTATAGGGTTCACTGTATTGATCAGACGTGACTTAGACTGGAAGGCTGGTGAACATCAACTAGACCCAGAAGGCAGATATGTACTAATACAAGGTACTCTAGCTGGTAGTCGAATGGTGATAGTCGTGATCTATGGCCCCAATGCTGACACACCAGACTTTTTTCAAAATGTATGGGCTAAAGTAAAAGCGAAAAATTGCGATACTATTATATGGGGAGGGGATTTTAATGCAAATCTTGATGATGTACTGGATAGGAAAGGGATATCTCGAACTCTGCATCCCTTAGCTAGCACCACACTGAAAGCCATACTATCAGATGGAGACTTGGTAGATATATGGAAAAGTGTACATCCGGAGGTTAAGGAGGGAACATGCATTTCAGAATATCATAAGGCGTGGTCAAGGCTGGATTATTGGTTGGTTTCCCGAGATGTGGCTACTTGGACTAGGGAGGCCCAACATCTTCCCCGCTCCTTATCAGATCATGCACCTAGTTTATTGCGCCTGGAATTACCACATTCCATACCAAGGATATATACTTGGAGATTGCCCCAAGATGCCCTATTAGACAAAGCTTTTAAAGAAGAAATTAGAGGAGATATAAATGATTATTTTCCCCTCAACACAGGCTCTGTAGCCACAGTTGCTGTGCTATGGGAAGCCTTTAAAACTGTAATAAGAAGGAACTGCATAGCTAGACAAGCCGGGGTGTTGAAGGCCATTCGGGGAACACTGGACTCACTTAAAAAAAAGATTAGAGAACTGGGGAAACAATTTTATGCATCTGGCAAGCCCACTAAACTGACTCTGCTGAAAGAAAAACTACTTGAATTCGAAGAAGAGGCACACAGAGAAGTTACATTTCTAGGTAAACACACCCAGGCTAGGCGCTGTGGTGAGGGAGATAGGCCCTTTACATTTGTCACTGAGTTGAAAACTGCAGCCACTAAATCATTAGAGGTCAGAAGGCTATACTTGATTAGTTCTCCAGTTTTTACTCCGAGCTCTGCTCCACTACATGGAGCTCCAGTCCGGAAGGCCTACTGCTGTTCCTGGACTCGCTCAAATTGCTTTGGCTGAGTGATGGATATAGGGAGTATTTGGATTTCCCCTTTACAGTGGATGATGTGGCACTGGTTATAAAAAGCCTACAGTTAAACAAAGCCCATGTATCAGATGGCTTAACCACTGCTTTTTTATAAAACTTATGTTGAGGAACTAGCGCCCCACCTTTTCAAGCTGTTTGAGGAGGCCCGCGAAATGGTCCTGCCTCCATCAATGCGGGAGGCAATTATAATTACCCTCTTAAAGCCAGGGAAGCCGGCTGACAAATTGGACTTCTATAGGCCACTCTCGCTAATAAATGTAGATGTTAAAATATTGACGAAACTAATCGCTAACAGGCTGCAACCTTTGCTCCCACTGGTGGCCCGCCCGGACTAATCGGGGATCATCCCCAAGAGATTGACATCCCAAAGTCTCAGGCCCTATTCTCGGTATTACATTATTTACATCAGGAGCTACAGGCAGCCACTGTATTTTTAGATACCACAAAGGCATTGGAATGGCAATACCTATTTGCAATACTTGGTTATATGGGTTTTAGTCCATTATTTATAAATCTAATACGTCTGCTATACATGCGACTGCTGTCACGTGTGAGAGTGAATGGGCTCACCTCGGCACCCTTTAACATTTCACAAGGTGAGGAATTAGAAATTTTACGTGGCCAGTGTGCCCCCTACATGCACCCTATGTCTGTACGTATACCCCATGTATGTTCATGTCATCATGCAATTCCCTTCTCATGCCTGTAATAATAATGCCTCTGCATTTCCGTTCAATGTTAGCATGTCAGTTACCAGGCCCTCCATGAATGAAACGTTAATTCTGCACTAAGGCCTATGTTGCCAATGCATTTACATGGTACACTTTTTAAATGTCGAGATGAAATCGTTTTCGTGGCTCAGTCGAGCCAGGACCCGAATTTAGGCTCCAAGCCTCTTGACACTCTGAAAGCTGCAGTTTAGTTATGTATCCCTGACCTCTCACATACTTCCTGCTCAGCCGAGAGGTGCCCAGCCTGGCCTGCCAAAGACAGTATTTTGCCTACAGTTATCTGCCCTGCTCCACAGAAACACATTCCTGTTTAATGAAAAAGGTAAACATATTCCGCCAGCAGAAGATAGGGCCTAGTCTTTCTGTCTCCATTCAAGTGATTTACAGAACCCGAATCCATAGAAAGCCCATGGCCCCACGCAATGCACAAAGAAATATAGGCACACACTAGCATTTAGTAATGAGCAGCCTCTGCAGCCTTTGCTCTAGCGACCTCTAAGTCAGATAACACATCCTCCAAGCTCAAGATATCAGATAATGCCAGAGGTACAGGTCGTTCTGACATCCCAGACTCTTCTACTAGCACTCAAAGTCAGCTCCCCCCCAGCTCTCCCCAGTTACACGTCAATTCCACATCATTACCAATTTTGCGCGCACAAGTAGGGTAAAGGTTCCTGCTGACCATGCAGACCCCCTCTATGTATCCACCCACCTATGACACACCTATGACTCATCAAAGTGAACACCCACGTGTACGCATCCTTACATGCCTCTTTCACGCCCATGTGCTCTTATCTCTCTCTTTCACTTGCTCCGCCTTCTCTATCCAATTCAATGTATGTTTTAACTATATATATTGTATTCTGTGAATAAAGATCCAGATGACGATCCTTCCTGATCCCTAGTGGAGATGGAACCCGATTCTCCTTTAGCTCGAGCTATTGAATAAAGCCCTTCTGAATCGGACACCACGGACTCTGCCTCTCATTATATGCATGATCCTTATTAATGTATAGAAATTATGACAGGGTAATTAATTATTTACCACATTATTCTGGCACCCGAACAGGAACCAGTCCCCTTCCCCACGCGCCGGCGATGTAGGTCCAGCCCCCTGACCCCTTCTACAGCCGTGACGGACTTCAAGTGTACACGACAGCGGGACTTCCTGCCTACTCCCTCAGGCCCACGGAGGAGACAGAGACTGCGACCAGGCATCCACACGAGGCGGTGAGGATTGCGGACCATCCCGACCAGAGCCCAAGTCGAGAGAGCAAGGTCCGAGGTATCCCGAGGCCCACCTGTTCCGAGGCGCATGCGCAGCAGAAGAAGCCGCAGCAGTAGCAGTCCAGTATCGAGTTTCCGAGGCCTTCAAGTTTTGCTTCCCGGTGAGTACCGTTATTGGTAATGCATAGAGACGGGTTCATTTATTTGAGCCCGGTAAAGACGTATCTGGGTACACAGGTACGGTAGAGACGTGTCCATTTCGGTGGACGCGGTAAAGACGTGTCTCTTTATGAGACCGGTATGGTTGGACTGTTTTGCAGTGCATAAAGTAAACAGTTTTTCAGGATCGTGTCTTTTTCTATGTACTAGTGAGGATGTATCTGTTTTTAATGTTTTAATGTTGTAGTGTGAATTGTTGTTTCCAGTCTATTTCTTGTGTATATTGTATGTTCGTTCGAGTTAGCTCCAACATGCCACTGTTTTCGAAATTACGTTAGATAGGGACCAGGAAAGGGATACTCGAAGAGGCAGTCCCCGTCCCGCCTAGAGACACTCCCGGCCATTTTATGTACCAAAAGCACGGGTTAGATGCCATACTGTTTTTAGACTTATGGGTAGATTACACGAAGGATCTAGAAGAAAAATATAGATGGCCTGTCTCAGGGACATGGGATGCTGATTGCATTATGAGAGTAGAGGAAGCACTATGGAAAAAGAAAGCTAGACAGTCCCAGAAAGATGCCATTGAGTTATGGCGTAAAGAAGCTCACAGGAGAACAGAGAAAGAATTCCACAAAGCAGAGAGAAGTAAAGAAGCAGCAGAAAAAGCCAGAGAAAAAGAGCAAAAGGAAGAAGGTGATTGGGTTAAGGCAGAACAAGCAGATAGACAAAGAAATGCCTTTATTAAAGGCATGTATCCCGTCCTCGCTGAAGGACTAGCTAAAGTGACCCCGGAAGTACCTAGTAATTTGCCGCCACCACTGATCCCGACTAAAGTACGCAGTCATAAACAGACAGCCGCGGAGGTCTTCCTTTCCTCCTATTTAGAGGAGCCCGCTCCAGATTATGCTAATGCAGGTTTTCCTCCTCCTCCTGGCAACAATCCTTTTCTCCCTCTGACCGCACCACAGGACCGGCATGCACAACTGTTTCCGCCACCGACAGTGATAGACGATTTAGGACAAGGGGCAGTAGGAGGGGGGCCCACCACAAACATACCGCAAACACCGCCTCCATCACGAGCATTGCAAGAACTAGCATTACAACGAACGCCGCAAAGGACAGCATCACCCCATAAGCATAATGTAACAATTGCACACTGTATATACGATTCAGTACCAGGTGTGGGCCCATTACTCATATTCTCGCTACGGTTAAGACGCGTTACAGACTATCTGATCACATTACCAGGCATGAAAGACAATTTAGACAGAATATACCATTTCATTAGAACGGGGGAGGGACCCGAGAGTATACATGAGGCTATGGCACAACAAAATGTGGAGGTTCAACGTGCACTTTTAAGTTTTTTAATTAATTGTCTGATCAGGGAATGAGACCAACCAGATAAAGGAGTAACTACGGGTATGATGGAGTGGAGCGATAATATAGCTGCTTGTAAACATGATACAATGTCAAAGATAGAATGCATGTACAGGAAAATTCGTAAAGAAATTCTGAACTTACACAGGAATGAGTCAGATGTACACAGGAATGAGTTAGACGCACCCGGGAAAGAATCAGACGAGATAGAGAATTCAGCATCAGATGATGACGAGCACACAACAGAGGAAGTGAGTAAAATAAATTATGTAGGTAGAGCACGACCGTTTGATAGGCCCATATGCCTCGACTACCGCAAAAAGGGACCTCTTATAAAGGAAAGATATTCTCTCGAGAATCTATTCCAAGCTACTGAGAATGCACTACAAAGACGAGTAGAGTGCGATAGACCCCACACCGTACACGAACAGGAACTAGCCCGGTCAGCAGTTCAATGGGTGTCTAATTCTAACATATATAATGGTGACGCAGTGGCTCAGACCTTTTTGAGCCTTCCCCCGGAAGAACAGCGTTTGGCTGGTATTTACATGGTCCAACATCTGATCACGTTGTACGAGAGTCAACGTTCTGATCCCGGTCCCTTGTATAAATTACTGGACGATATACTTCTAGAGCGATGGATAGGCCTAGGTACTGAATTAATTAATGTCATTCTAGACCAACGACATAAGTACGTGACTTTTCTGACCACGCACATGATTCCTGCCCCACACCACGACAGAAAGAGTTTACACATAGACAGACAGAACCCCCTACGAGAGGTACATCCCGTCAAAAATGCAAATAATGAGCTTCAACGAGTATATGTTTACACACCCTTGACGAAATTAGAAATACTGGAAATGAAAAAATTGCTGCCCTGCCATGATAAAGACCAGGGGGGGTTCCACCGTGAATTAAAAGACATTCTCCGCATAGGGGATTACACGTACGCTGACATCATTAAATTATTAAAAGTACTGTTACCAGCAGGCATTTATGAAAAGCTTAAAGAAAAAGAATAGGAGGTGGGAGAGAAAAAGATAAATTGGACAGAATTGGAAGATGAGGATAGAACACGGCTCCCTGGTGTTGGTCTTGGGGACAAAGCTAAGGAACTACCTGAACTCTTGATACAGGTCCTGCCAAGACTATTGGTTACTAAAAAGGAAGATTGGGATGCTATTTCAGCATGTAAACAGAAACCAGATGAAGACACCAGTGATTTTTACTCCAGATTCGAAAAATGTTTTTCTATTAATAGTGGCCTTAAGCCAAGTAGTGAATCGTACCCACATCTTTTTGTGAGTGTATTAGTAGAGAATTCCTTACCCCTGATCAAGAATAGAGTACTGAAGGTTGAGAGTACCTGGCAAATGTTACAAATGTTACAATACCACCAGAACAGAACTAGAGAGGAACAGGAACATGAAAGGAGACGCATGAAAGATACGAAAATGAAAGTACTAGTTGCACAATCAGTACCGGCTGATGGCCATAAAAAGGGCACGGCACCGGTTAAAGGGAACTGTAATTATTGCAAGCAACCAGGTCACTATGTAAATGAATGTGCTGTCCTGAAACACAATATAGCTACAGGCAAGACAAAAGAAAGGCCGCGTCCTCCTAGACAGAACACGCTAACGCCACAGAACACGCAACAGACAGTAGCTGTACCGCAACCAATAGCTGCCACACAACATGTCACGCAACAAATGTACCAGTACGCACAGTCAGACTATCCAGAATATCAACAGTACTCATGAAATAGCCTAGAGAGGGAGGTTGGCTTGCCCCTTATTGAGGTTCCTGTAGATCAAGAGGGTCCCTATGTACATAGTCGTGTATTGGGAAAAGACAGAAAATTTCTGATTGACACAGGGGCGAGCAGAACTACCATCAGTCATGACGAGGTTCCAGGGGCACCCCTCTCAGGCTCACAGAATATTTCCCTGGGATTTTCAGGAAAGCCTATTGTTAACGAGGTGTCAAAGCCAGTTTCCTTAGGAGTTGGTCCATTGTCCATTGTCCCGTACCACAGACTTGTTACTTACTAAGTCATGTCCAGAAAATTTGCTTGGTATAAAGACCTTGAAAGAACTAGGAGCAGTTATTTGTTGTTCTCCGGAAGGAGTGCGATTGTTTTTACGTGATTTTAAAGGACATTATGTGATGAGAGATTTTGATCCCAGACTCCAGAATGTACCACAGCATTTATGGGCGCAAGGTCCGACTGATGTAGGTTACCTGCACATTACGCCATACCGTGTCACTCTCAGACAAGGAGTTGTACTGCCACGAATCCGACAATACAAGTTACCACCTGATGCAGTAGTAGCATTATTGAAAATTGCTGACGAACTCATTGCACAAGGAGTGGTAGTAGAAACAGACTCAAATGTATGTAATTCACCTATCATCCCTATTCTTAAACGAACTGACCCTAATGCACCACCAGTCTACAGACTGGTGATTGACCTCCGAGAACTGAACAAGTGCATAATACCCCAGTACCCAGTGGTTCCAGACATCTCTTCATTATTGACTGCAATTGATTCCGAGGCGACATTCTTTACTGTAATCGATCTCAAGAACGCTTTCTTCAGTGTCCCAATACATCCTGAGAGCCAGTACCTTTTCGGATTCTGTTTAAATGGACGCAGTTTTAAATTTACGAGGGCTCCTCAAGGATTCACAGAAAGTCCTAGTATTTACAGCCAAGAATTAAAGAGACAACTAGACAGTATTTACATGCCTGCCAACACCGCCCTGCTCCAATACGTGGACGATATCCTGATCACAGCACGAACAGAACGAGACTGTGAACGTGCATCCCTGACAGTCTTATACTTTCTGGCAGACAAGGGGCACAAGGTGTCTCCTTCAAAGTTGCAATTCTGTGCACAGCAAGTGGTGTACCTTGGACACTTGCTGTCCAAGAGGGGTAGACAGCTGACACCAGACCGCATTCAGTTAATTGCAAATCTTCCGCAGCCCAAGACACAAAAGGAAGTACGGGCCTTCATTGGCCTCACTTCTTACTGCAGACAATGGATTCCCCAGTATGCATTTCTAGCCAAACCACTCATACAGTTAACGACACAGGAGGCAGCGTCTTCGACTGTCCTCCCTTGGACACAAGAACATACACTTGCATTTGAAGAATTGAAAAAAGCTCTATGTCAAGCACCAGTTTTAGCGACTCCTTGTTATAGCAAGCCTTTTACACTCTTTGTCACTGAACGAGATGGAACAGCATTATCTGTCCTTACACAAGATCAAGCAGGAAAGCACAAGCCTTGTGCTTATTTTTCTAGTACATTGGATCCAGTGGCCCAGGCTCTGCCTGCGTGCCTGAAATCAGTTGCAGCAACAACCCTAGCAATCAGACAGAGTGATTCTATAGTGTTAGGACATCCCCTGACCGTACAGGTTCCACATTCAGTGGAAGTTCTTTTGAACAGGACTCAGACTCAACACCTGACTATAGCAAGACTGACAGGATATGAACTGACATTATTTCAGCCACACATAGAGATCAGACGATGCAATATACTGAACCCTGCTACACTCTTGCCCTCAAGCACAACAGACACTGCACCACATGACTGCGTGGAAGTAATTGATACAGTAACGAAGCCAAGACAAGACTTGACAGACATTGCACTGACAGACCCAGACCTAACACTTTATGTAGATGGTTCATGCATGAGAACAAGCACAGGAGAGTTAGTGGCCGCATATGCAGTGACCACTGATACTGAAGTCATAGAGACACATCGAATTGACACACTGTCAGCCCAAGCAGCAGAGCTCATCGCTCTGACACAAGCCTGCATACGAGCCAAGAACTTGAAAGTAAACATATACACAGATTCACAGTATGCCTTCGGAGTCGTTCACGACTTCGGAGTTCTATGGCAGGAGAGAGGTTTTCTGAACTCTCATGGGGCCAAAATTCAGCATGGTCCCCTCATTCAGGCTCTGTTAGATGCAATACACTTGCCTACAGCCATAGCTATCATGAAGTGTAAAGCACATACTAAAGTCACAGACACCATTTCCCAGGGTAACGACCTGGCAGATCGAACAGCTAAACTTACAGCCCAGACTCCAACAGACATTCCCACAGACACGACAAAGACAGAAGTACCATCATTGACAAACTGCATGACAGTCAGGGATCCCTCACAAGATGTACTCGACATACAGACACATGCCACTCCAGACGAAATAAAGAAATGGACTGAACAAGGAGGGGTCCAGACTGACCAGGGTTGGATGACAAAAGGCAAAGCCACATGGTTTCTTCCTGACTCTATGGTTCAAGTCATTGTAAATACAGCACATAGTCCAGCACACTTAGGAGAAAAGGCCATGTTAGACAGTTTACAGAATATTTGGTTCAACAAGCACCTGCGTGCAGCAGCAAAACAGAAAGTGCGTACCTGCATGATCTGTTGCCAGTTCAATCCAGGCAAAGGCATTCCCTTGGAACAAGGTGGATTCCATCCCCCTGACCACCCTTTTGAAGTCCTCCAGATGGATTATATTCAGATGGACAGATGTCGAGGATACAAGTATGTCCTAGTAGTTGTATGTGCACTATCCAGATGGACAGAAGCGTACCCAGTCCCAGATTACACTGCTGTGACCACTGCCAGGCAGTTGGTCCGAGAATTCTTTCCGCGGTACGGATTGCCCCGTGTCGTGTACTCAGATAACGGTCAGCCATTCTCCTCTGAATTAATGAAACAAGTATCTCTTCTGTTAGGGTACCAGTGGAAGTTCCATTGTGTACGACACCCAGAGGCAGCAGGCCTCGTCGAGAGACACAATCAGACACTTAAGACAAAATTAGCGAAAGTCTGTGCAGAAAAAGGCGTGGATTGTATGGTAGCCTTGCCGGTTGCCCTCTTTTACATGCGTATGGTAGCTCATTCCAGAACAGGGTTGTCCCCTTACGAGGTGGTTTTTGGTAGACCACCGAATATGTGGGGTACGCCTATGCCAAAAAGAATTACCGATGTTGACAGTAATATGCTGACAGATTACCTGGCTTCCTTGATGTCTGCACTCCTTTCTTGTCGTTCACAGGTTGCAGCTGCCTTCCCCGACAACACCCAAGTGAAAGAACATTCTATTGTCCCTGGGGACACAGTGTTCGTCCGGAACTTCGATCGTTCAAGTCCTCTCGAGCCCCGCTGGCGAGCTCCGAAGCTGGTACTTCTAACAACGAGGACCGCCGTCAAGGTCGAGGGAAGGAAAGGCTGGATTCATGCCCAACACGTGAAACGATTCCATGGACACGGAACGGTAAACGAAACTAAGGACTGCCCAGATACCAGTGACTCAAAGCCCCCTTTGCTAGAAAAGACTCCGCAACAGGAGTACAAATTAAAGTTACGGTCTAGTAAGTCAGACAGTTTAATTGTTTAAGTCCACCCTGTGGTGAATCGGTTAGACAGGTTCCTGACATGTATAAGATCGTAGACCCGAATAGTAGACAGAGAGATAAGAAAGAAAAATATTGTAAGACCCTACGCAGCAGATGTATAGTAACTCTGATCATTATGTTTCTTCTAAGTATATTGATTATATGTATAAGCTTGACGCTACATATTTTCTTTCCTCCCCTTGGTTCACATATACATTCTTCCTTCAATGACACCGTAGAGCACACATTCAGTGATCTGCCACCTCATGAACTGTCATATCGACTAGCACTGCGCAACAATACTTTTATTCGCATGTTGCACCATGCTCATCAGACCAGCAATGTAACAAATTGTTGGGTATGTGGCCGACTCCCACCTTATCAGAAAACAAAGGGAGTTTTGCCCCTCTTTCCTTTCCCGTTCTCGCACAATGGTTCGTGCGGAGCATGGTTTGCTTTAATGTCATCACAAGACAGAAAGTTCACAGATTCCCAGACTGAAGGGATTTGGGGAGACTTAAATAAACTAATGAATGAGGCATGTTTTCCAGACAAAGATGGTCTTCCCCAGAGAAAAGGAACAGATCTAGAAAATGAAGTGTACGACCTAGGAAATGTTTCCCTTAACTTTATGATTCTGAATGTCCAGTCCGAGAAAAATACAGATTCACCGTTCATAACAGTCTTACCAGTAAAAGGTGAATTATGTGTTAGAAAGAAAGGCTCAAAGCATTTAGGACACAGTGATTGTAATACTGTGGTCGAGTTCAATGATAAAGGAAAGTCTACTTTCAAAGCTTCCCGCCATTCTTATTTTATTTGCGGTCAGACAGCCTATGTGCGTCTGCCCTTAGACTGGGGTGGGACGTGTTATATTGCGTTCCTACTGCCACCTGTTTTTCTAGCCCCATCCCATTATCATCGAGATTCCCGACTAGTACATGTTAGAAATAAAAGGGAGACCGATTCCCCAGTTGTCGATCAGACTGAGACAACTTTAGAGCAATATACAGATTTCAATAAAGGATTCTTTTTCTTCATAGGTCCCGTCCAAAACAGTAAATTAATACGTAGGTTAACAAGAACTCTTGAAGCTGTAGTGAATGAGACTACTTCTGCCCTAGCGAACTTGACAGAGGAGCAGTCTGCGATGAGACTTGTTGTTCTTCAGAATCGCCTTGTTCTTGACGTCATCCTGGCAGATAGGGGCGGGGCTTGTAGAGTGATCGGCTCCAGTTGTTGTGTGTTTATTCCAAATAACGCGCCATCCGTATACGCAGCAATAACGAGACTCCATAAGATAGCTCACAAGATACATCAAAATCCAGGCACATGGACTTGGTCCGGTTGGCTATGGAGTGTAATATCAGCATGGGGATGGAAAGTATTGTCGTTCCTAGGACTGATACTACTAGTTTTATTTAGTTGCTGTCTCTGTCTGCAATGTGGCCCAGCGATTTGCGGCTTGTGTGCCACTGCCTGTATTCCCCGTCCACGTTCACGTGTACAAAAGAATAAAGATGAGCAAATGATGCTGTATGATCAGATATATGGTATCATGAATATAGATGTGTCCTGAAGGGCACAGTAGGGAACAAGGCGGGAATGAGGAAATAGAAATTTTACGTGGCCAGTGTGCCCCCTACATGCACCCTATGTCTGTACGTATACCCCATGTATGTTCATGTCATCATGCAATTCCCTTCTCATGTCTGTAATAATAATGCCTCTGCATTTCCGTTCAATGTTAGCATGTCAGTTACCAGGCCCTCCATGAATGAAACGTTAATTCTGCACTAAGGCCTATGTTGCCAATGCATTTACATGGTACACTTTTTAAATGTCGAGATGAAATCGTTTTCATGGCTCAGTCGAGCCAGGACCCGAATTCAGGCTCCAAGCCTCTTGACACTCTGAAAGCTGCAGTTTAGTTATGTATCCCTGACCTCTCACATACTTCCTGCTCAGCCGAGAGGTGCCCAGCCTGGCCTGCCAAAGACAGTATTTTGCCTACAGTTATCTGCCCTGCTCCACAGAAACACATTCCTGTTTAATGAAAAAGGTAAACATATTCCGCCAGCAGAAGATAGGGCCTAGTCTTTCTGTCTCCATTCAAGTGATTTACAGAACCCGAATCCATAGAAAGCCCATGGCCCCACGCAATGCACAAAGAAATATAGGCACACACTAGCATTTAGTAATGAGCAGCCTCTGCAGCCTTTGCTCTAGCGACCTCTAAGTCAGATAACACATCCTCCAAGCTCAAGATATCAGATAATGCCAGAGGTACAGGTCGTTCTGACATCCCAGACTCTTCTACTAGCACTCAAAGTCAGCTCCCCCCCAGCTCTCCCCAGTTACACGTCAATTCCACGTCATGACCAATTTTGCGCGCACAAGTAGGGTAAAGGTTCCTGCTGACCATGCAGACCCCATCTATGTATCCACCCACCTATGACACACCTATGACTCATCAAAGTGAACACCCACGTGTACGCATCCTTAAACGCCTCTTTCACGCCCATGTGCTCTTATCTCTCTCTTTCACTTGCTCCGCCTGGAGCGCTCCGCCTTCTCTATCCAATTCAATGTATGTTTTAACTATATATATTGTATTCTGTGAATAAAGATCCAGATGACGATCCTTCCTGATCCCTAGTGGAGATGGAACCTGATTCTCCTTTAGCTCGAGCTATTGAATAAAGCCCTTCTGAATCGGACACCACGGACTCTGCCTCTCATTATATGCATGATCCTTATTAATGTATAGAAATCATGACAGGGTAATTAATTATTTACCACAGAGGCACCAGGCAGGGATGCCCACTCTCCCCTTTGCTCTTCGTGATTGTGATGGAACCATTAGCGGCGCCATACTGCCAAGGGGATTGGATTTAGTGCCCTTAGTCTGTTAATCTCACTCTATGCAGATGACGTCACCCTGTATGTGTCCAATCCAGAAGCAAATTTAGATCCCTTATTTAGGGAATTCATTAAACTTGGTGGCCTCTCAGGGATTTCAATCAATTGGGCTAAATCAGGGATTTTCCCTTTGACTGACACCACTGTTCAAACACCATCTGAATTCCCCCTCACATGGTCGATGGAGCCAGTGAAGTATTTAGGTATATGGGTTAGCAGAGAAATTCAGGTCTTATGGCACCTGAATTATGGACGTGCCATAAACTGGTTGGAGGAGAAAGTCAATGCTTGGGCTGGGCTCCCACTCCCGCTGGCCGGGAGGATAGCACTGGTCAAGATGGTGGTACTTCCCAAGTTCCTTTATCTATTTGTTAATATCCCACTTCCGCACATGCAAGCCTTTTTAAAAACCCTATGGTCCCTGTTAATTTCCCTGATATGGGCGCATAAACAAGCTAGAGTTTCCTGGGAACTTCTAACACTTCCTTTACGACAAGGAGGCCTTGGAGCTCCAGATATGCATTATATCCATGGAGCGCACAGGCGCAGTTCTTGCATTACTGGGCACCTCCCACTCCTTTTCAGCTTCCACTGCCATGTGGTAGTGGAAGCTGCTGTCGCGACGCCCCTCCCACTACAGGCTGCCCTATATAAGGACTACAAGGGCCCTAGGGAAGACATTAATACGGTAGAGACTATGCGATGGGCCTGGAACAAGTTGTGGAAGAGAGCGGGCGTTTTCATCCGATATGCCCCTGCAATGTCTATTGCCAATAACCCAATGCTGTTCCCCATGGGAGATGGTCTTGGAAAAGACTTAGCACATAATATGAAGTTAAACACTTTCGCTGACCTCTACCCAGAAGGGTCTTTCCGTCCGCCTCCTTCAGCCACGGAAGAGAGGCAACTGCCGTTCTCCGAAATGCTTGCATATAATAAACTCAAGGCTACGTGTCGTCGATCTCTACATGCCACTTTTCCAGACGCCCCACCTACCCATAGCGCCTTAGAAAATGTTCTTAAGTCAGCCTCCCCACGCTGACTAATCACCAGAATATACAATCACATGCAGAATTCGGCCCCCCTGACAACACCACGAGCAATAGGGGCTTGGAATGAGGATCTACAACCCTCACTCACTGAAGACCAGTGGCTTTATTGTTGCAGCCAACTCACAGCACTTTCCCCAAACTACAAGCTTCGTTTAGTTCATTTTAAATTCCTACATAGATTTTATAGAACACCTATTAATTTACATCATATAGGTCTCAAAGAGGATGACAGTTGATGGAAATGTGGGAGAGCCCCTGCAGGTTTTTTCCATGTTGCATGGGATTGCCAGAGGTTAGAGAAATATTGGTCTGATGTGTTCCATATCATTCAACAAAAAAAGGGGTTGGCTGGGGACCCCATTCCTTTGCAGGGATTGCTGGGATACGTTAAGGACATTCCTGCAAAGCTCAGAAAATTACATGCATTACTGCTCCTTTTTGCCAAGCGACGAGTCGCCATGCATTGGGGAAGTAAAAGGGTTCCATCCAAAACAGATTGGATAACATTTGTCACTCACAACTGATCACTTTTTGGGAAGTAATGCCCTCCACATCAAGACCCAAAGACATATGGGAACCATTCGTGGTGTGGGCCCGTGAACATCAAGAGACAAAGGTCACCGTGGGACCCCAACAGTAGCCTACAAGGACGTCTGAGGGAGTTGTGAAATGCAACTGGAGATATGGCCAATATCTAAATGTGCCTGGTTATATTGTACGCATTCTATATTTTATAATTCTAGATGTGTCATACCCTGTTATGATTTACTGTGTTGAAAGGACTGCTGCATTCTTTATAATGGTAATACTTATCATATTATTTGGACTATATATCGTAGCGATTATGTATATCAGTATGAAAAGAATACACATGACTTTGTTACGGACCGATAACCCTGTATTGTATAAGCAACTGTCTGGCTGTGTTTGCAATTGTATGTAATGTTGGTTTTTGAAAATGCTAATAAAAAAAAATAAGGAGTGATGCCTACATTCAATAAAAAAGTTCTACTTAAGTGTTGTGTCTAGACCCTTGCACTAACATCCTAGTGTGTGTGTGTGTTGAGTGCATATGAGCAAATACAGGGCAGTTAGACTGTGTGCAAAGTAGATATGTTTGCTGCAACCAGTGGGACAAATGTACATTTTGGATGGCCTTTGATTTAAATTGACACAAGATACATGAAATAGAGGATAGTTATAGCTTCACCCAGACAGTGGAAGTGCATAGCTTGCACTCTTGAAGTCAGAGGGTAAATAGATCCAGAAACTGGACTAAGGGAGGATGGAGATAGGGCTACCTCTAGAAATTCTATGAGGATTAAAAGCAAGGGTTTGCTGATTAAATTTGCTTCAACACTGCTGTTGGGTAGACAGTCGGTAGAGTGGCTGCGTCAGCAGATTCTGATGTTAAAGTTGGGAAAATCCCTAGGTAGGGCCTGTCCTTCTTTCTATTCCTGATTGCAACTTCAGGAAGGCTGCTGATAAGCCAGGTGCATTGTGCTCACACATTATAGCGTCCACTTTTTGGATACTCCCGCTTGGAGCCATCATCATCACTACTTACAGTGAGAGCCATCACCTTGCACAAAGGTTGCTTTTGTACTGCTGCCTAAAAATAACATTTGAAAGGGAACCTTCCCTCTTAAACTAGTTCCAGGCCCTTAGACACTAGATCCACAACTCTTGTCTGGAAAGTAAATGTAAAAGTGAGAACCAAACCACCCTGCTTTGTTCGAGTACCAGGTTCTTCTTGACCAAGGAAGAGCGAGCTCTAAAGAGTACTTAAAGAACTGCTGTAAGGCAAGGACTGTCATCCCTGTGACAGCCTGCCTCCCAGAGATGAGGGGCTATCACCTGAAGTGTGTAACTTACTGAGAAGCTGTTGGTCTGCCAATCACTTAGCAGTGAAAAAGCTCAGCTGCAAAACCCTGTGACAACCAGCATTTCTACAGTCTGAAAAATGGTCCAGCCATTACCAGTGTGTAGGCCAACCATTATGAAAAATTTGCCAGACATCTGACTGGACTGGAGCCACACTCGTCCAGAATGCCAGGCCTATGAAGCTACATCGACTGAAGGCCAGCCCTCACCATTTCTGACTGCCGAGCAGATCTCTGAAGCAGGCTATGAGATATAAAGAAAGGGGAACTACACTGCAAACAAATAGGCATCATTGAAGGCACAAATCAATATATGCAGTCATGCACACCAATCAGCTCCTGCCAGGATAGGTCATTCACCAACCAGGTAACATCAAGGCATGGCCTCCAGAGACTTAGACACACTGTAAATGCAAGAAACGTTAAACCATGATAAGGATTTAGCCTTATCAGTAATACTCTTTTGAGATAAAGAACTGTTCAAGCTGATCCATTAGTTGACCATGGGCTACCAGTTAGCGAAACTTGCACCTGTCCCTAATTTTGGCTAAGCTCAATTTAGCGGAGAAGACCACCCTAGACACACACAGAAAGGGCACAGAACAACGGACATAAGGGCATGTAGTCTAGATGCATTTTAGTGTAAGCCTGCTGTTGAAATCATTTAACCTTAAATCTCACACCTATCGAATTGAGTAGAATTTTATGCTTCAGTGATATTAAAAGTACTTGCTTTTCTATAAAATTAAGCATTAAGCTGGAAAGTGATATATCGATGTCTAGTTAAATATGGATTCAAAATCTTTGGCGCTCATATACTACCTCTCTGAAAAGTCTTTGACTGTCTGCTTTTACTACTGTGGGAGTCAAATATGGAAAGTGCATACTAGGCCAGTTTGGTAAACCAGAGTAGAAGAGACCCTAGGACATAATTGGCAAATTACCTAAACCACCATGGCTGCGCCCAGTATCCCAGTCTGCCCTGTAGCCCACTCAACAGGGTCTGAAACTTCGTGTAAGTCTTGTCGGTAACTAGAAGGTACAGGCTCTACGCTTACCAAGACACACCCTATTTCCAGTTAGACCAAATGCATAATTCACCTTTGATCATCCTGGGTGGTGAAATGCTTGTATACAGTTGACTGCCATGTCCAATAATGGCCCAGTTGAAAACTTGATCTCATCCATTGCTGAATCTCCATTGGCATGCTAGAAATTTAACAAGGCACTGTTGAGGGATCCTTGTTTGTAGTCTAGTAACTATCAGGAATTATTGTAAAGAAAATGTGGGCAGGGATGCCGTTGATGAGTTGATGACTGACATTAATCATAACTCTGGGAGGAAAGGAAATGTCTATGTTATTAATTAGGAAGCTATGGCTGTAGATATCATGGTGGAAGTGACGTCCATAATGGCACATCTCTAACCAATTTATATTACAGAAGCTAAATAGATGACACCAGGAGACCAGCAAGTAGCCTTACTATAATCCAGCAAGTAACCTTACTATAATCATTACATCAAACGTGGACAGGATTCTTGAATGGCAGGGTAAATCAAGACTGCGTGAACTAATATTGGTAATACAAGTAGAAACACTGGATATTTAGAGTTTTGTACGGTTTTTACAAGCTATTATGCACAAGGCTCTCTTAAAGTACATAGGGTTGGGGTGGAATGCATAAATGTATTGCTGCTAAAACCAAATTGATATATGTTACTTCTACATATAACAATCCACTTTGACATGAAGCAACTTTATTATATTTGGATATTTTGATTAAGTTATGTGGAAAAGATAGGAGTCAAAAGAGATTCTCCTGACGGGATAGATGACTGTGCATCTGTTGCTGACTGGGCATGTTAAGATGATCCATATGGTGGTGATCCCTGAATGCTGATATTATTTAATGGACCTTTGCAATATACCTATAGGTGATTTTTTTTTACAAACTACAGAAAGTGGGAAAGTGGGCAGTAGGTATTTTTAAAGGGCAAACAACCACCTCAGGCAATGAAGTGGTGTAAGATAAAGAGTGAAGTCAAATAGACAGGATCTTTAAATGAATTAACTATAGAAAACATCTTCATGACATTTTGTAAATAGGAAAAAACAAAATGGAGAGTTTTACATATGTAGTGTACTTATTAAACAGAAACACTATTGGCATCTACAGTTCCAGCTAAAAGTCAAATATTTCATATTAAAACATACAGACTTGAGAAAATATTCCTGGAAAAACACACAGGCCTGACAAAGCATTAACTAAGAATTACTTATTTTTCTTAATTAACAGAACAAACTACTCAAACTGAACTACATTGCCGAGTTGGCAATGCAGCAAGCAACAATAATTTTGTTTATTTATTTACTTACCTTAGTCCATGCCGTCGTATTTCCGACTCTACTGCCACCCTGCCACTCCCCCGCGCCACCTCACCAACCTTCAGCACTCCCTCTGTTAGCCGCCACTGAGCAGGTCCTTCTTTATTATGGCTTTGTGATCAGTAAGGTCACTTCAGGTTTCTATAACCAAGCAGCCTAATTCCTGTGTAGCCCTCCTCTTTAATAAGGGCTTGGTGCAGTATGGGTAACAACAGTAGCATGAGCTTTTAGTCTTTTAGCTAGTCTAAGAATTACGAGACCATAACTCTTTCTGCTCTAGAAAAACTAAACTGGGGTAAATATTTATGAATATACCTAAGTGCAGGTAGGCAACAGTATGATTTAAATCTGGAAATCGCACATTTGTCTCCATTTACAGCTTGTCTAAAAAACTATAGGCAATAAAACAAGCAGTGTGGCAATGCTTACTAATACATTCAAAAGAAAATTTCTGATAATCTCAGTAGCCTAAAGGAAAGCTGAGAGTTAGGAGTGTGCGCTCATTCTTTTTGAGATAGGTTTAATTTGTGAGGAAAAATGTATTGCCCAGGAATTTTGTATGCCAATTTACCAATTAGAAATTCAACATATTCAAGTTGATATCGAAGGAACTCTGATTTTTCTTATGCATGTATTTTTATTGAAAACAGAACAGTAAAAATATACACATATACTGCCTTAAGAAGATACTATTTTAATGTTTGCTTAGGCAACTTTCGGAGGAATATATGATGTAATGTTTTTTTCAGGAATATTCACAGAAACAGTAATACAAATATACTTTATTACATGTCTGCCGGACTACTTTTTTGTATCTTACCAGTGCACCACTGCTGAGAAGAATCATAAAGATAATGAAGGTCTCAAACCAATTGTGTTCCACTATAATGAAGCAAGTTTTCCTAAAGTTCCACCACAATTTTCCATTTCCATCTTCAATGCTGACTTGACACCAGGCAAATTTCTTAACACATCCTATCAAACATAAATTTAGGTGGTGAAGACATATTTTAAAAAGACTATGCATATTTACATTGTAGTTCACAACCTATATTCTTGCTTACAATTAACAAATTTGAAGATTCATCAAGATTTTCAGATAAAAGCAAGGAAGAAGAACTTCGTATAGAGCATACATCAAATTAAGTGAGGTTCCACATTATCTAAAGATTGCACTAGTGCAACTGTAAAGCAAACCAACTTGGATTATAGAACAATGAAGTTTACCAACCATCTCACATAATGATTTTGTGCCAAGAAAAAACAAAGGAAAATTGTTTTTTCAATATTTGCATGGGGGATCAGGAGCATAATGATTTTGCCTGAAAATTGATCATATTTTATATAGAGTTCTTGTTTAGTTCTCCTACCAACCTCCTTCTGTGAGGGCTTATTTGGACGTGATGCAACACAAAATGGTTACTTACCAGTAGGAGTAGTTTTGCAGCTTGATGAGTTTTCTGGATTCACCTGGTATACATTATTCTGCCATCTAGTATTTGGGTCAGGAATTGTCTTTGCTTTTTTTTCTTTTCTTGTTTTGGTCGTTGTCGACTATCATTTGGTGCCAGGTATGTCCCTTGTGTTACGTTAGACGGACATGATGCAAAAGTGGTTTTCCTCATTTGCAATAAATAAAGCCAAGTTGCAACAATTGTAGTCAAACTGTTTGCGTAATGGCTACTGCTAGACCCAGCGGTTTTGTGCTGGCTGGGATGCATTGAAGCCAGTCAGAATCCACTGTTCCAAATAGGATGAGTACGATAGACCTGCCTGATAACCTGCGGTCCCCTCTGGTAATTTGGCACAGAGCAGTCAGGCTGATCCTCAGGAAACAAGTTTAAAGTATTGGCACAACACCAACCTTACAACACACTGTGCACGCCACAAAAAGACTACACACCTTATGTATATAACACTTGTCTTTGTATTACACACACACACACACACACTCTGAAAGCAAAATGAGATACATATTGTATATCCACTCTACAGTTATACGCAATTGTCAAACTTCTCCATTGAAATCCAAACAAAACACACATTGTATATACACTGTACAGTTATATGCACTTGTCGGACTTTCCCAGTACTGAAAGGTCAAACAGTCACAGTTTTTGGACTATGCCTACTCCCTCAACTACACCAGCCAACCATACACATTGCCCCCACTGGCGCCCTGCTGACTAGACAGTCTGAACCACCTAGCTTGGAAAATAGCATTTACTTAGTTTTGGCCCTCCGGATTAAACCTCCAGACATCCAACAACATTGTGATCCTCCCATGGACAAATGGTTGTGAATCAGGAAGGTGATGCGCTTTTAAGTGTGGAAAAATACTCCCCCTCAGGCGAAGGTGTGACCAGCCATAGCCCCAGACCGTAAGCTGTAGGTGCCAACAAGGCACATGAAAGCCCTCGGGACCTTGTGGCATGGGTCCAGGGAGAGGGAGCCAATGACCTCGTACAGAAGCTGCGATGTCAGGCAATGTCGTCCTTCCAGTCTGAAAACCGAAGACAATCTCAGCTCCCAGCTCAGGTTCCCCCAACACCCCTCGGACACCACGCACTATGGAAGGCAAGTGAGCACAGGTCTCCTGGTTCCAAGCATGGCTACTGCGGACTCGTCAAGCTTCCCCCATACTCCTCGAACTCCTCAGGTCCCGGCACCACATGTGGCTTCTGATCTTTATGTGCACACTCCTCTGCACAGTGTGATGATGGTGTATTTCAGGATGATCCTTGTCCGAACCATGATCACTTCTACATGTCTCCGCAGCACCCTACGCGGTCCTCACAATGTCATGGAGACAGGGAGATCCTTTATGGCCTGGAATCTCATGGACAGGAGGCCAGCTCACTGGCACTTGGAGAGACCTTCGGGACCCAGGCGACGACAGTTAGCACTTAGCTGCAGGCCAGTAACATCCAGGCAAAATCCACCAAGTGATAGTCCCCTTCTTGGAGCATGACCAGTTCCAGGCCACCACAAGTCTGCAGATAGTCCAGGTGCAGCCCCTCCCACCCTAATAATTCCTTGTGTCGATGTCCCAGCATCAAACAAGCGTAGTATGGTTCCAAATCCAAAAGTGTTTCTACTTTCATAGATCAGAGCACCAGTAGTTATACCCTCAATGGCCTATGAAGATATGATCAGTTCAAAAGGCACCTTTGAAATATTAAAAACCCTCTCTAAATTTGTATCTTGTCTGCAATCCAACCATGGGAGGTTTGATCACAATCTTTAGTGGGGCCAAGAACGTGCCCCTTGGAATGCCGGTGCCAATTCCACCCCCACGTAACTATCCCAGAAAGGCCCCTCCGAGTCAGAGGTCCGAAATTTCCCTTGATCCCTTAGTTTATGGCCTTCTGTCAGGAATGCAGAGATGTGGATTGTCCCCCTAATACCCAGCTGTGAATTAGGAGACTGGCGCACTTTCCCAAATTGACATTTCTTTCACCGTAATGTCAAACCTGAGAGAATTGGCCATTACGCACTCATCAATACCAAACACAATGCTGCTACTATTCAGAAGCTGACTTTCTGGAGCCGTGAAGCTGTGACGCGCATTTGGGAAGCACTGCTCTTTTGCCTGCACAGATTAAGATTAAAGAAATGTGAGTCTATCCGGTCCAGGTGAACTACAGGCACTTGGATCCAAGGACTGTCGTGCCCTACACACTTGTCTTGAGAAAGCCCGCCGCGACCTCAAACATTGGCGCTTCAAAGGGTCGAAACATCGACATATAGGCCTTAGAATTCCAGAATTCTAGAGAAATGAAAGAAATATAAAGGATTCTGCAAAATTATATTTGTGGATGGCCTTTATGAAATAAAAACTTGTATAGATTGTTCATATTGAAATCCACTGTATATATTGCTTTCTTCACGTGATCACTATTCACTATTTGTCAATTTCTTTGTTGCACTTTTTATGAATATATTGACAGTCGTTCTTGATTGTATAAACTGTTTTGAATTAATTCAATTTGGATAATCATAAAAGACATAACAAGTCATATACAGGCTTTCTTTCCATTTATTGTAAGAACCTGCATGTTTTGTGTTTTTGGTTTTCCTTGTCAGAGGGAGGTTTCTTCTTGTTGGTAAAATTGCATAGATTAGCATTTGCAAGTTATTTGTGTTGTTACCCGACAGAACCATTTTTACTTTAACCATTAATTACCCAGGTTCTGAGGAACACAGGGTTCACCCCTTTTTTTATATAAAATGCTACTATTCTGCCTGCACAAAATGCTGCTTGATAGCCTTTCCCTTCACCCTCTCATGCTAACAGATTGCTAGAAGCGAGCCCCGGCGTACCAAACACACCACCTGGTGGCATTCACAACCGTTTCACATAACATGATGAGCACAGGCACATGCCCTACCTATTCCCAACACCGCACCCTGTCACCAGGGAGAGCTCTGATATAGCAAGAGACATGCAGAACCTTGACACACAATGTTTTAGATGTCAAGTTCAATAGCAGTACACAGGCCCCACCAGGGCAAACATGTGGCACAATCAATGAGTTACCTCCAGGCTGCATAACCAGTGCTGCAGGCCCACAGTGAAGCATTCAAGATACATGCCTTGGGTATATGCCTTAATTCTTGAAAAGGGACTTATAGCTAACTCGTATCAGCCAATCATGTATATGATGAACACAGAGCTTTGGCACTGAATGGCAGTGTCAACTGCGCTCAAAGTCCTAAGCCTAGAATCCAGAGTAGTTAAAACTGGAAAGGAGAAAAGCAACATGTGGATGGAAAGCACCCTAGAAAGGGTCTAATAGGTACCAACTGTTGTATGCACTGTCTAGGTTTGAGCAAAATCTGTTGCCGCCTATCTCATTACAGAAGTTACTATTGTTGCATAAAAGATTTTCTTAAATTTTTCACCAGCACACAACCTTATGTGGAAAGATCTCATTAACAATTGATTTGTAAAAGTAGGAGCACATTAACATTGCTGCTTACCCAGTGTGGCTGTTTGTACAATCCCTTTATGGTTTAAAGTTTGCACACCCACACAATGTTTCTGAGCCATTTTTAGAAAAGGACTATTAAGGAGGATCACATAAAAAAATAGACCAGGGCAAAAAAAGGGATTGGAAGTCAATGAAAGAGCAAGCTGCATTAGAGACTGCCTTGTTAAACTTCAATATTCTGCACAACATTGACAGATGCAACAATATAGTAACAAAACTCCTTTGCAAACTGGAACATTGAGCTGTGTCAAGAACTATCTAGGAGAAGAGGTTTAAAATTCACTAGTCGCAAGCTAGCAACATTAAAATTACATTAGGCCTAATGTTGAATTCTTTTGGCCTTTAATTTATGATCAACGACCAACCTGAAAACATGATTACAAGTAAAAGTTATGGACTGACACTGCAATAGACATATAACAGTCAGCAAGCCACCACACAACAGATGCAGGAAGATTGCAGACACTTATCAGAGTGAAATATCAGTGCTCCCATGAATAGTCCACAGTGTATGACGCATATCACTGCATATAGGACAATTTAGCAGGACCACCCCTTACCAGGACAGTGTTTGTTTCCAACTTTGCATGCTCTTGCAGAAAAGGGTGCAGTGGTAAAGGATACTAAAGGGAGTGGGCAAACCCACCAACTTGTGTGTTCAACTTACTTGAAGGTTGTGAACTACAAGGGATGCATGGACACTTGCTAGACCAGAAAAATAAAGGGCAAGCAGAAGGAGGATGACAAGTCTCAGGGAAAACACCATAGGAGTGCTGGGCTTTGAAGCATGTGTGGTCTTGCAGGATACCCAGTCCCATCTAACCAATAAGGTCAAATGAATAACCCAAATTGGTAGGTTCCCCAGTTCCTCAGAAAACAGGACATTGAGTGGACGTAGACAGCAGAGTCTGGCAGGCTCCTCTCTATATAATAACACTTCCCTTCCCTGTGTAGAAGAAAGAGCTAATGGAGTAAGAGAAGACTGACATATCCTCGTTTCTCTATTTCAGGCAAGTAGGTAAGAGATGATAGAAGAAGAAGAATGGACCGCTATTCCAGAAGGTGATGAGGGATGGAGAGACAAAGCTGATGGTGCAAGAGAGGTGCTGAAGGCACTAAAAAATATTTTTGTCAACACTTTAACTTTTTGTTGAAGCTGGTAGTTCTGGATTGATTCATGTATATTTTTGAGCATCACCCTGAGATTAGATTGATTATAATTTTGCATTGTAATTACAGCAACATTAAAGGATGGAGGCAGTTAGAAGGAGATCACATATCCTACTTTAGAAATTGTAGAAATGAAGCCCCTTTTGCGAGGAGAACACCAGACTCCTTACACTGCTACTTTTAGGATTCCAGATTCACATTAACAGGCACATAATGTGGACAGATAATATTAATCCATTAAAACATAAACTTCTTTCTGTCACTTAATAAATGAATCCAAAAGACTTCCATTTACTCTTGTACTTTGTGGAAGGAGTCCAGTGTACCTTCTTCCACTCACGGTAATGTCAATGTGTGGTTGATAGGAATTGACTTTGAAATTTCAAAATCTTCTTTATGTTTCTTTTCACAGACCACAGGTAGGCACTTCAATGACAATCATTGTGCAGTGAGTAGGAAGGAACCGGTGTTCCTTACTTATGAAAGCCCTGGGAGTCTCAAGAGGCACATTTTCCAAAGCCATCATTTTCTCTACATCTTTGACATCAGAGTTTAAGCTGCCATAATGAATTCCCAAATACAGATTACAGTAGTCACGGAGGTCAGTCTTGGACTTTACCTTTTCAAATTTGTTGCAATGTTAATTTAGAAAGCCTTTTTGCTCACCAATGGAAGGAATACAATAACATAAAGGTAACTATATTCAAATGGGCCTGACACATGGGAGAGGAAAGAACTTAAGGAGCACTAGGGTGTTATGACATCCAGTCACAGTTTAGTGATGCTAGTGCAAAACGTTGGGACATAAGAAGCAACTCACAGCACAATGACAGTCTGAAATATTGAACGGGAATTTAGGTCATGCCTGGGAAATTTAGGAGGAAGAATCAATGAAAAGCAATAAAGAATTTGCAGAGAAAAAAAAATCCTTCACAACAGACATCATCCTATTTAGTAGCAAAAGCACATTCTATTTCTGTTCAAAATGCTTCTCTCAATACCTTAATGGATCACATATTTGCTAAAAAAAATATGACAAAATACATACAATTAGCCATTTGAACTCACCGGCAACAAAGCTGGGGAGATCGAATTGATCAAGTTTGACCTCCGCCTTTAGAAGGAAAAGGCTCCTGAAGATATTTGCCCTAACCAGTGGGTTGTTGCACTTTGAATCTACGCTTGATACAGTTTTAAAATGATGTTATGGCAGTCCTTAGTGTTAGGGAGGAGCTCAGGGAGTTGTTTTGATATGAGGGGCGGTAATGAAACCCAATGTGAGCACATGCTCTCATTGGGTTTTATGACAGCCACTTATATAAAAAAAAATCCCCGAGTTCCTCTCACACAGCGAGGGGGTTGTAGCCCGAGTCACAACTAGGCTTGTGACGCGAGGAGGTATCCCAATGATGATGAAGCATGACACCTCAAGTGTGTGAGGGAAACCGTCCTGAAAAGGGACTCCCCACTCTTTCCAAGCATAGTCAGCTCCACACACACACTTGCAGTGTGCGACTCTGGACTAGAATAGCTCTGTCACTTCCTATATAATCCTTCAATGCAGTGGACGCGCAATGGTAAACTCTGCTAAATTCTGTTTTTTATTCATCTTTATCTTGGTATTCTGTTTTGTTTTGCACTGATTTTTATGTAGGGTGGCTGAATTTGAATTTGTATTTGCACTAACCTGGGGGTTGTTGCGCTTTGAATCTACACCTAATACAGTTTTGGAATTACTTTTTAGCAGTCCTTAGTGTTCTGTTAGACTGCTTTAATCCTGTCCTGTGCCACGTTGCTCCGGCTCTCATTTCCGCATACCAATTAGCGATCCCACTGCGAACTACCATTTTGTTTGTGGTGCACTCCAGTCTTTCAAAATCACTCTGTCCCTTCTTATGAAAGTCCTCCATGCCATGGACGCGCAGCGGGCACACTGGTGGGGTGCTGAAGGCAAGCCTGTCTTCACCCATCCGCGTCCAGACCGTGGCCAGTGCCAGCCACGCTGCCAGTAAGCTATGCCCCAATGCCCCCTTGCTATCTTATACTAGGGATAAGTTGCTTAACGTCCACGCTACCGCCTGTAATCATGTCTGTGATCTGGCGCAGGCAGATGAACGGGGTGGATTCTGATTGTCCTGTCTGTGATTTCACCCTTCACGCTTATGGGAAGTCCTATCTGGAGCTCTTATCTATTTCCCCCCTTCCACTTCAGGTAACTCCTTAAAATTACTTTTCGACTCACTGATTCAACTGTCTTCTGTGCATGCTAATTTTATGGTACTTGGGGAATTTAATCTGCATGACAGAATAACAGACCTGCGCAGTAATTCCTGGCCTCTCTTGAAGGTTTTAATTTGGAACAACTTTTAATGGAGCACACTCACAAAGCAGTTCACACTCTTCATCTTAATCTCTCTTAACCCGTCTACAGTTAGGGTTGATCCTGCACAGAAACTCACTTGGTCAGACCATTTTCTGATTCCTTTCAGTGTTTATTATCCTGCTCTTTGCCTGGCGAGGGATCTGGTTAAGAAAACTTCAACAATATGGCATAAAATCTCTGAAGCACTACTTGTGCAGACACTACAGTCATCCTTTTTAAATGTAGTCGACATTTTTTATTTATTTTTTTATTTTATTTTACAAGTTTTATACAGCGCTGACTAGACCCAAGGGTATCAGAGCGCTTTACAGGGACAATGTAGCCGAACTGACATAAAACATTTGTAGAGTGCAATAACAAACAGCACAATATGAACAACAACAAAAAAAGGACAATCCAGGGGCTATTAACAGAGGGACAATGCATGAGCTTCATTCGATCAGTGAATATTTAGGTTAAAGGTGGGAGAGTAGGGAAAAGAAAAAGGGAAGGGGCAGGAGTTTAGGAGGCGGGAGAGTGTGGATAGGGATGGAAGGGATAAGCTCCAGTAGGGAAGGTAGGTAGAACAGGTCAGTGTAGTGGAGAAGGATGAAGGGACCCAATATTTGTTTAGATGTAGCTTTAGGTCCTTTTTGAAGCTGGGGTAGGAGGGGTTGCAAAGCAGTTGTTTCGGGAGGCTGTTCCAGATGTTGGGGGCATTACCGGAGAAGAAGCGAGATTGAGTGCGTTTCTTATGGAACCGGGGCGGGACTAGAACAAGAGCGTGGGTACTTCTCATTGGACGGGAGCAGCCAGCTTTGTGGAGTTTATCAGCGAGGTACGGCGGGGTGTTTTGATTCAGTGCTTTATGTGTAATGCATGCAACCTTCTAAGAAGATCTGCCTTCAATGGGTAGCCAGTTGAGGGCTTTGAGGGTAGGGGAGATGTGGTCGAAGCATTTGCAGTCTTAGATGAGTCTGGCAGCTAGGTTAAGGACTGCTTTGAGTGGAGCTATGTGGGTTTTCAGAGTTCTAGCGAGGGTAGCATTGCCGTAGTCGATTTTCGACAAGACCAGTGCTTGGACCACTGATTTGAAGTCATCAGCAGGAATGAAGGGTATGATTAGTTTGAGATGGGAGGGAGTGACATGAGCTCCTTTAACTGAATTTTTTATGTGGGAAGAGAGGGTAAGGCTATTGTCAGTAGTGATGCCTAAGGATTTAACAGAGTTGGATAAGGTGAGCGTGCAGTTGAGTGCATTAAGGTCATGAATCAAGTCCTGTATGAGGAGTGGGTTGTTTTTAGGAGAGAAGAGGATGATTTCGTTTTTTTTAGGATTGAGTTTGAGATCATTATGGTTAAACCATGTTTGGAACTTAGACAGTGTGTTGTTGAGGTGCAGAACATCAGAACGGGATTGAATCTTGTAGTATAGTTGCGTGTCATCAGCATAGAAGTGGTATTTGATTCCTGCTTTATTAAGAATGCGCGAGAGGGGTTCCATGAAGAGGTTGAAGAGAGAGGAGGAGAGAATAGAACCTTGGGGAACACCAAGGGAGACATGTGTGGGGTTGGAGAGGCAGTCCAAATTTTTAATTTGTGGACTTCTGCGTTTGAAAAAGGAGGTGAACCATTTGAGGACAAGACCATTAAGGCCAAAGCGATCTTTAAGAGTGTTAATTCAGGTCGAGTGGTTAACAGTATCGAATGCCGCAGAGAGGTCAAGGAGGACGAGAAGGCAAGATTCTCCCTTGTCGAGGGAGTGATGGATATCGTCAATTATGGAGAGCATGGCAGTTTCTGTACTGCAGCCTTTTCTAAAGCCAGATTGCATTGAGTCAAGGAGATTGAAAGCGTTGATGTGATTGTCCAATTGGAGAAGGTTATATTTTTCAAGGGCTTTGGAGAGGAGAGGGAGGTTAGAGATAGGGTGGAGATTGTTGAGGTCGTTAGGGTCGTCCTTGGGATTTTTGAGAATGGGGTGATTTGTCCGAGTTGGAGGGAAACTGGGACACGCCACGAGGCCAAAGAGGAGTTGATGATAGTGGTCCAGTATGGGGCAATGATATGTTTAAGATCTTTGATTAGGTGGGAAGGGAGGGGGTATTTGGTGTGTGATGATGGTTTAAGTTTGGTGATGATGTTATAGACTTCGAGTTCGGAAACGGGGTGCAAATTTTGCCAGGAGGCATTATTTTTTTAGCTGGGGATTATTGGGGTTATGTTCAAAATGGAGGGTGTCAGGAGGGGTCCGTGGATATAGTTGGGTCAGCGGGAGCTTCAGGAGAAATGTTAATGGTGGATAGAGGATTGGGTCGGAGGGGAGTTAAGAGGAAGGATTGATCAATTTAGGCGATTTTATCAGAGAAAAGGTTCGCAATTTCTTCACATTTCTCAGTATCTTCAACTTTGGGGGGGAGGGACCGTTTGGTTCTTGACGATGCTGAAAAGTTCTCTTGGTCTGTTTTTTGTCTGCTCCAGTTGGGTACGGAAGAAGAAAGACTTTTCGTTAAGGATGTGTTGGACCTGGCAGCTCTGAGGAGGGCTAGATTGGAGGGGGAAGGGTGTTGTCTCTACGTTCTTTCAGATGATCTAAGGGCGCGTCTTTTGTTGTTGAAATCAGGGTTGAACCAGGATTTGGAAGGGATGTTTCTTTGAGTTTTTAGCTTGGAGGGGCAATTTGGTCGAGAACCTCTTTGACCGATTTATTAAAATGTTCGGTGAGGTCGTTAGCAATTTGGGCGGGAGGATTGAGCAGAAGTTGAGCTTCGAGTTTAGTCTCCAGTTCGACAGGGGGGATAAGATGAAAGTTTCTGGTCAGTTTCTTTTTTTTTATGGTATTAGAGGGAGAGTGAGTGGACATGGTAGAGATGTGAAGAGAATGAGGTGGTGGTCAGACCAGTCAATGGGGATGATGTTGGATAAGGTCGCCAGATCGTTGTTAGCGATGATAGCGTCCAGAGTGGCCCCTTTGGTGTGGGTTGGGGAATGGCAAAGTTGTTTGAGATCACTAATCTCAAGAAGATTAGTGAGGAGGTTAACTGTGGGGTCCTTAGTATCATTCCAGTGGACGTTGAAGTCCCCAAGGAAGAGGTTTTTTGAGTTGGAATGGGAGAATTGGGTGATAAGGTCAGATAGTTCATCAGCGAAGGGGAGAGGGTCACCGGGGATGGTAAATAATATGAAGACGAATGAGGGGGAATCATGGGATTTAAGTTCTGCTCCCAGGTATTTTTAGGTGGTATGGTCAGAGTTCTTAACAAGAGAGAGTTGAAGTTAATTTTTGAAAGATTATGGGTAGACCACCTCCTGTTTTGTCAGGTCTATCTTTCCTGAGGATGGAATAACCGGGGGGGGGGGAGCAAGTAAAGAACAGAAGTTGAGTGGTCTTTGAGCCAAGTTTCAGTAAGGAAGGCGATGTCAATGGCTTTGCTGAGGATAGTTTCTGCAATTTCTGTCGTATGTTGTGCGGCCGAAAGGCAGTTAACCAGCATGCAGTTTAGGGGTTAGGGTAGTTTTTTTTGGGGGGGGGGGCCTGAGTAGATAGTAGTACGCTGCGGTGGAGGTCTAGCTGATACGGGGGAGGATGGAATTCTGCTAGTCCCCAGAATCAATGGAATGGATGAGTGGGGTGTGTCTAGGGGATAAGGGTGGATATTGGGGGGAGAGCCAGATTGGATAGTGGTACATTGCGGAGGCAGAATAGGTGGTACTGCCGACGGTGGACTTCTACTAGTCCCCAGGATCACTGGTATGGTTAAGTGGGTGACAGGAGGGTCGATACTAGTAGAGTTGGGGAGGTGAGGGCTACATAGGTCAAGGAGGTCAGTGGTGCGGGGATGGTTAGGGGTCAGACGTTGCCAGCCTCAATAACTGGCTAATCTGTGCACTAGATAATATCTCTCCCCAATAAACCCTCAAGTCTAACAGATCTAAATCTTCTGTCCCATGGTTTTCTGATACACTTAAGGCAGAAAAACCCTGTTGAAAAAGGCTAGCACGGAGATAGAGGTTGGTTAATGTTATAGAGGCTAAAGCAGTATACTAGGCAGCGCTGAAAACTTACTGTACCACCACATAGAATGTTTAAAAATCAATTATTGTCTTCTCCATTTCTGAGGCAGCTAACAAACTTGGTGTGCTTTTCAAAATTGTTAATTTCTTCCTCTCTCCCATCGCTGAAGAAAATGTTCCTTCCCCTTCATTGGAGCTATGTCAAGAGCTGTTCGAGTTTTTTTTAAGAACATCCAGAACATTTACAAGCAATTCACTACTCAGGTCCCTTAGGGGCAGTGGATTCAAATCCTACTCAACCAGACCCTATTTTCACAAGGTTTGATCTACTTTCACTGGAAGACTCAGTGGCAGACCTCGCATTATGCAAATCTGATTCCCCTCTGTACCCATGTCGTCCTGCGATTCTAAATCTTGCCACCACTGTGGTCAACCCCGTCTTTCACAAACTGATGAATACTTCTCTTGAATCAGCAATGGTTCATAAAAATTAGAAACAAGCTCTATTGCTCCCTTTGTTAAAAAATCTGTCTGCCTGCTCAAAAGTCAGGCAGTTGTCTTTCTTTCTCGAGTCTAATCACCTTCTGCATGACTAACAATCTGGTTTTCATGAAGATTATAGTACTGAGTCGGCCCTACTCGAGGTTTCAGAATTAATTACGTAAAATCTTGACTGGAGCACCCCAGTTATGGTCATGCTTTTGGATTTGTCCTTGCCATTCTATACTGTTTCCTATGCTATTGAGTTAGACAGACTCAAGAAGATTAGGATTAGAGACCAGGTGCTGCTCTGGCTCAATTCCTGTTTAAAGATGGCTCTCAAGCAATCTTCCTGACTCCTTTCACCTCTTCATCAAAGCCTCGAGAGTGCAAGGTGACCCAGGTTTCGGCACTCAGCCCCACCCATTTTAATATCTACCTGGAGCCTCCCCCTAAACTTGCTGAGTCCTGGGGGGTGCTGTCGGCCTCCTACTCGGATGACACCCAGCTCCTCCTGACTTTTCATGAAAATGCACCAGCAACCTTGAGTTCTTGAGCTAACATTTTCCCGTGAGATGGTAGGTCTCTTTGAAGTTAAGTTCCTGGACACAGCTCAGATGATCATCCTGCCAAATGAACAGAACATCTCCCAACACTCAAGGCCTTTGTGTCATGTCTGGGTTAATGCGCACACCTCATCTAGGGGTTTTCAGTCCCTGTGTGACAGTTAGAGCTTATGCAAATGTGCCTCCAGAGGGTAAGGGTAATATTCTACAAGTACCTTTTGTAAAATATTTTTTACGAATCCGATTTCACCAGTAAATTGGCTTGCAATAAATGTTTCAAAAAGACCAAAAATTAAATTTGGAGCTGCTTCTTTATTGGAGATAACATTAATAAATGTAATTTAGTATCCCAATGCTTTCCTATAAAGCAGTCAACCCTGTGAAGAGAAAATTACTTTTTGCATGTCCTTTTTTAAATATAATGCACCCTGACTTTTTTGAGTAAGAGCTACTTAGAAGTGACTTATTAATAAATGTATATTTAAAAGGAAAGTTTAGGTCTTTTCAAAAGGGTTTTTTGACTAGTTGAATTACAGTTTAAAAAAGCTCATCCATCATGGTAGGCCTGCGGTGATGCTCACACTGTCTCTGTAGTGGGTGGCACAATGGATACTGCAAAGTAGGGGTCCTGAGTACACTTGTGTACCATGTACTAGAGACTTATAGGTAAGTTAACTACACCATTCAGAGGTTTGCCAATGTCATCATGTTAAACGGAGGAGCACAGGCACTTCAACACTGGTTAGTACTATTTTACTCACCTGTTATTACACATATTTTTTTTACAAAGAAACACATGGAAGTGTTACCAGTTTTGGTTTACAGATCCAGAGTCTGGCATTCCCTCCACCTCAGGGAGTAAATGTTGACTGCTTGGCCTCACTACTTTGAGAAAGTCAAGTGCCTAACAACAGTCTGATGGACACCCAATCTGGAGTACAGTTATAAACAAACGTACCCCAAAATGATATGGCCCAATCATGTTCCACTGCCTAAGAAAAGGCCTCACATGCCTACTTCAGAGGAAGACACAGGAAACATTCAGAAATGAACCAATATTGAGGCTGATTATGATGTGGCCGTAAAAGGCTCCGACACTCGGTTGGAGCCTGTTCGGCTGCTCGGATTTGTTTACAACCGCCTCATTATGATGGAGGCGGACTTGAACTAATCCGACTGGTCATTCCGGCTGGCATCCAAGTTACCTTTTGTTCATTTGTTCAATGGGCATTAACTTGGATAAAAGGTCAATAGGAATCCATCACCAGTACCATCAGTTGTAAACAACAACAACAACAAAAGGGCTAAGAAGGGTTGGAACACAAAAGGGCAAGTTGACCTTACAATGACAGCAGTTAGCATGGATTTGATTATTCTTACCTTCTGTAAAGCATGCCTCTGGTTCAAGAGCATCCTCCGCTTCTATATCTGGCTCTTTCTCCACTTCTAGTGTTATAACGGCGAGTAGTCCAGGGGGTCTCATGTCCGCCGTACTACCTTCGGATGCACTTGAGGAGTTCAACTTCTGTAAACAAATCCGCGACAGCACAAGCCATTAGTACCACAGCTCTGGCCATTACCACCATGCTTCTTTTGGAGGCTTGTTCGTGTGTTAGTAAATGCAGCTAGCTGGAAAGGTTCCCCACTCACTGGTTTACTGCTGTGCACTTTTACCATGTCTTAAGCTATTCAAAGAATTGTATGCCCAGGATGTTTACTATTTATAAGGTCACAACATTAGAAATACTGCACCAATAAGAGCTAATGTGTCCCGGTAAAACTGAAGAGCAGAGGAATTTATGTTCTATGTGTATAATTTGAAATGATAAAAATACTCTGTGTGAAAATCCCCTTATATCATGTTTGAAAGATTGTATGAGAATTTAAAATGTAACGTAATGCAAGTGCGCTACTATTGCTCTGGAGCTTTTTTTAAAAACTAAAATCGACAAATCTTTCCAATATTATGACCAAACCAATAGCAAGCACCGTAAATACATGCCTTGTAATTTTAATTTTATTTTTCTGTACAGTGGTGGAATGTGTAAACATATTGTTCTTCAAATTCCATTGCTGTTGAAATTAGAATACACAGCATCGTTTTTTTTTAAAAACACCCGCTTATTTTAAAATATCAGAAAATAAATTAAACATACCTCTCAAAGCAGCAGACCAGTTGCATTCTTTCTTTTATCAATGCACTTTTTTGTAATTGTGCATTTGTAAACTACTTGCTACTGTAATACACATACCTGTCCAGATTTTGCAGAGTGATCAATTATTTGTTATACGCGGTCTACAAATATTTGGCTTAGTCATCTACAATAAAGTGCAAGCCACATTCGCTTTTCCAGATTACCATAAATTTGGAAAAACGAAATCGGCATCTAGATTTCGATAGCACTCCTGTGTTGAACAATGGACAAGTAGGGGTACCACTTGATATCAAGGTAGTTTTGATCATCCATTCTTAATCAGCATTCTCCGATTTCATAGCAATGTTATCACCAGGTAATGCATAATAACATCAGCAATGGCTGCATTCATAAAGAGCGAACGCACAAATAAAAATGACGTCAGCAAATTCCAAATGCACTAGGTTATGAAGAGTTAAGAATGGATTGATGCTCTATAATTGAATTCTGCTGCACTGCTTTCTGTACGTTGTTTAATTTAATCGAATAGGTTGCATGCATTTCTCCTAAAAAGGTTACCAACATTATATGTTTGTTTAGACAGAAGTACAGTATTCTTAAAGCAATGACTAGTAGCTTGCAATTTTATAGAGATTATCAAATTGTTGGTAAACGAAGATGAAAGCATAAAAATAGTTTTCACTTATGTAAACTCTGGCCAAGAGAAGCCAAATCTTGAGTGTTCTTGAGCCACAAGAAAGGAACATACATCCATTTCCAGTAGTCATCGTGGGTAGACAGCATGAGACGGATTTGTCACATCTTGGTGTAAAATAACGTAATGTGTCTCTCTGCATTTACACTTCCACATCTTTCAAACGTCTGTGGGTTGTTCTTGGTCTTCATTATGACGCTGTGTTAACAACAGATGTAGCTAAATGGCTATGCTCTATACTTTTCAATGACTCTTAAATACTATTTTTCTTTGTCAGACATGGGGTGGAGGGTGGGAGACTCCCCCTACAGTTATATGATAATTCTACCATGCTGTCGTACAGCTATTAGTCTTAATTGTCCAACAAAAGTGAAAGAAACAAGCAAACATAGGGTTTCAATGGAGAGAAATGCTCTGCGTTCTACCAAGCAAAAGACACACAATTGATGGACGGAATGCAGAACAAATCAAAACATTCACCCCCAGTCAAGAGATCTGGGTTAAATCCATCATTCTTTTGCTCACCATGCCACCCCAGTTTAGACCTGGCTAAATGCAAATGAGTCTTGACCATGTGCCTCATGGGAACAATCCAGCCCAAACTGCTAAACCAGGTCTTCCCTGGACCGGAAACAAGCATCCTAGGACCGGTTTCAGGGGTTCACCCCTCTTCAGCCAGGATTGCTTGAAGCCAGTGGCACAGTTAGCCTGGAACTCACGTCTGGGCATACCCAGCGCACTTAGAGCGAGGATGCAAAAGACACTCAATTGATGGACGGAATGCAGAACAAATCAAAACATTCACCCCAGTCAAGAGATCTGGGTTAAATCCATCATTCTTTTGCTCACCATGCCACCCCAGTTTAGACCTGGCCATATGCAAATCAGTCTTGACCCTGTGCCTCATGGGAACAGTCCAGCCCGAACTGCTAAGTCAGGTCCTACCTACACCGGAAACAAGCATCCTAGGACCGGTTTCGGGGGTTCACCCCTCTTCAGCCAGGATTGCTTGAATCCAGTGGCACAGTTAGCCCAGGGACTCACATCTGGGCATACCCGGCGCACTTAGAACGAGGAAACAAAAGACGCACAATTGTCTCTGAGGACATGCCAACATGGAGGCTGGCATGAGGAAAGTATGCAAATTTAGCTTGAAAAATCCTGGAACCAAACACAGAGTGCGTTTAGGTACTGGGACCAAAAATAAGAAGGGTAGAGGCAGGGTTTGAAGACACTTAGATGTTCAAGCACTTTACCACAATCTTAAGAAATGCATGTAAAGGGTAACACACAATTGGGAGGAGATTGTTTACCGATCTATCATCTTTATCAGAATTAAAATGTGGGCCAGTATGAAGTGCCCAATATTTTAATGAGCACTTAGTTATGGTGGAGGTGCCAAAACTGGTCATTAACAGCAATCTCAATCTTTATGGAGTGTCGGAGTTGAAAGACTTCTCTGTGAACAAGTAACTCAATGCTGAATGGGGATGACAGAAGAAGTCAAACTCATAGCACACCTGTAGTGACCCCAAGAGATATCAGAAGACTTCTAAAAAAAAAAATCCACGAGTGGTGATGATTGAAAAGATGACTATTGACTGGAATGTGGCCTTTTCTTATTCTTCATTTTAACACATAGGGACTAATTAGGATGGCGGGCAGATCCCATTGGTGCTGGGGTCATCCGCCATATGTGCAGAAGTCCCGCTCCGCTAATTAGGTTATGACTGCCACCCTGGCGGTCGCATTCCGCATTTATAACATTGCAGCGGATGCTGCTGTAAGTAGCAACCGCCGCAATGGTGAAATGGCATGTTGCGCATTGCCATGCACAACGTGGCAGGCACTGCGCGGTGCCTGCCACCTTGTGCATGGGAATGCAGGGGGATACCGTAGGTACCCCCAAATGCACCACCCCACACCCCCTAGAGGCCGCAACAGGGCCCCAAAGCGCATCGCCGCCATTAAAAGGCCTTATCAACCCAGCATCATAATATGGATGGGGGTGCCTGGAAGGCACAGGGCCCAATTCACAGAAGTAATCTGAGACAAAATCCTAAACGTACTGGTATTCACAGAAGGCATTTAGTAGTAGTAAAGTTAGGATTTTGTCTTAAGTCTGTATTAAGTCTGTCTTTAATCTGTTTTAAGTAAGTTTTAAGACCTAGGTCCTAAGTCGGTCCTATGTCTGTCCTAAGTCTGTCAGAAGTTTGACTTAAGTTTGTCTTAAGTCTGTCTTAAGTCTGTTTAAGTCAAACCTGAGACAAAATCCTAACTTTACTACTACTAAATGCCTTCTGTGAATACCAAATGTAGTAAGTTTAGGATTTTGTCTCAGATTAGTTCTGTGAATCTGCACCATATTATGCCCCAGCTACGCCCGGCCGGCATTCGTAAACATTGGCGACCGGCGTAAAAGCGGCGGACGGACTTACCGACCGCCGCGGTACCCCCCCGCCTTGATAATATGGCGGGAGTAAATCATGTTGGGATGGCGGGTGGAGCGCCACCGCCGGCCCTGCAGTGGCGATCCGCCCACCATTATAATTACCCCAATAATTGGGTTTCCACAAAGTAATTTTTTCCACCATTATAATTACCCCAATAATTGTGTTTCTACAAAGTAATTTTTTAAGTATACTAGTATTCTAGCAGAACCAAGTTTCAAGGCTGATTGTGGTCACATACCAAATAACCCATAGTTTAGAATTAATGCAACCAAAGGAAATGTCAGACAAACTTGAAAATAACCACTTTTCTCAGCGGCTCATTCATGTGATATAAGAAGTTAACACTGAATGGTTGTATTTCACAGTCGGTGATAATAAAGGATGAACAATTTGAAATATATTGCCATAATCATGCACTAAAGGTGATATGCCATATTGGAATATTTACTGACAAAATTGTCCTCCTACGATCACATGCTGGGAAAAACAGTAGGAGTAGCAAGAAGTAACATAACTGTTTGATCTTTGAACGTTTATATTCTCCCAAAATTAAAGGTAACCTTAAATGCAGAGTTCACTCAGTAGTCTGTGGAGTAACATACTTAATTCATGAACAAAGGGAGTATAATGAGACATCAGGTTATATAGTGAGCGAAACCTAATATCTGCAAGGCTAAATCTTACAAAAATCTGCAATAAAATGCCTCCCAAGTACAATTACAATTTAGTAATGAGTGCAGAAAGAAATGATGAAAGCAAGACCAGTCTACCCATTTATTTAGTGGAAATTTTGAGTGTCTTCATCAATTATAAAAATGATATATTGTGAATCTAAAACTTTTGTCAAACTATCTGCACTGCTGTGAAACATTTTAGGTTTCTCCTTGTGACATTGAATATCAGCAAATACATGACAAGGCTATTTTTACACCAATGGATTTGGCAGGAAACATACATTTCTACATAATATCTTCTAACAAAACAGTTGTAAAAATGAACTATCATACTCAAAGGTTGAAACACAATTTTTTGTTAATAATATGTTGTTGTGCAACAGACTAGTTAATGATCAAAACCATAATTACTTCTCAAAAATGCTCTTTCCCAACATAATTCTATTTGTGGTACTAGGTCACAGGGGACATTAAAAAGGTTGAATGGTTTGCGATAAAAAGTAATTTTCTGGTATGCTTCATTATTCCAAATTGTTTTTTCTGAACCATTTATTCTCATTCAACAAGAATTCACTCTTTACAATTTTTAATAAAATGTGCATGTCTCTGCATTAAGATTATAAACAGTGGCAAGCAAGGATAACTGTATAGGAGTAAAAATTGATCACAATTCTCAACAAGACACAGGACCAGATTAATAGAACTAATTAATAATTAATTAATAATCTGTTTCTTTGAAACATTCTCAGCATAACAAAAGCAAACACAATCTAATTTAGGTGTAGAAGTAGGAAAATCTTCTTTTGCAAATTTGAGTCTAATTTTGGTGTTTGCAAGGAGCACCGGGAACCAAATGAACACACAGAGCAATTATTTTTACCCATACCTGTTATTTACAGTGCTGTTAAAGAACGACATTGTGGTAGCAACCACTATCTATAAAATAAGTCAAGGGCTGGCTGTTACAAATTTGTTAATGTCAAGTCTGAGGACAATTCTGTTGGAAAATGAAAATAGGAAGTGTTTATAAGAAGACACACTATTTGCTTGCACACAGCTCTGGAAATTTGAGGCGGCCACCTCTGAAAGAATTTCAACCAATCAACAGTCAACCATCAACAATCTGATCAATATAGGGCAGATTACCAATTGAGTATTAAGTTGATTTAATTAATAGCTAACACAAATCATGACACTGTCCTCGCATAGCTCATGTTCACCAAATGGTTTGGCAGTGACACATTTATTTTCAGTATTTTAATGTGCATTGATGAATCCAGCCCTATCCCTCTAAGCAGTATTGGATTCCAGACACCTATAATAATCAGTAAACTTTTATAAATGCTGCCATTAGTATTTTAAAAGCTTACAAGCAACTAAGGGAGCATTCACAATCCTCCAAAAAGATGTTTGTGTTTTAATTAGTGAAACAGTAAGCTCGAATAACTGAAGATAAGTTTGACTCAAAACTGCATATGTATTCGTCCTGATGAAACACAGACATAGTTTTCATTGTAGAAATTAATTGTGTAGTATTGTCAATTATAAGATCTTCAACATTTATTACAATTTGTTGTACTCAAGAGCAATAACAAATTAAAAAGTTGAGCTCAGGTGTAAATCTTTGAAAGAGTATGCTTGCTCCCTTAGATTAAATCAAATATTGATATTTCTGCAAATGCAGAATTTAAATTGAACCCTCTGAATGGCATGCACATTATGTTGTTAAAAGAACACTTAAATGAAAATTAGGGATGACACAGGCTGGATCCCAGTAAATGCCAGGGTTTCCAACTATTCTTGACCATGCTGTGATGTGATTCCAGCCACTCAACTGTAGGTAACAGCTGTTCATGTCTTATTATATTGCAATGGACAGGCAAGGAACATAGCCAAATTTCATGCAGGCCAGTCAAAATGTTTTGTAGTCATACAGGATTTGTTTGGTTAACCTTTGTAAAAGTGCTGGCGCGCTGCTCTGTCTTGTTAAAAAACAAGCATTTCATTCTTGATTACTCCAGTGTGGGTTTACTCCTGTGAGAAGTAAGAAGGGTAGGCAATGAAAGTGTAAATACCATACTTCCAGCAAGAGTCCTGGGAATCATTTGAAGAAAAAAGTCCATTTAAGTCATCTTAGCATTAGATTGTGATTGGGGGTATTGGAGACAAAAAAACAAAGACACAAACAAGAAATTTAGACTGTTCGAGTACACCTTAAGTAACATGGCAGCTTAGACAACAAAGAAAGAGGTTAGGTGTAAGGGATACATAAAAACATGACTGTAAGCCTTGGAAGTACAATGAACTACACAAATGTTGACAAAGCTAAAGTAGATGTATGAAACATTATAGTGTGATTAGCTAACAATTTAATTGGATTGAGGAGAATTGTTTTTTGCATAAATACTACACAAGTATCACAAGCATTTCCAATCACAGGAAAGTGTGACCATAAATCATAAACAAATATTGTAAAGGTAGCAGCAAAAACTTCACGTTTGCTGTCCCAAGACTATATGTTTGTATCATGATCTCTGATACTATGCAATGTGCTTTTTTCACCCAATCTCTCAACACTATTCTCTTTTTTGTTGCACTTGTGTAACGCTCAACATGAACCCCTTTATGGATCAGTCATGATCAGGATGAATGCTTTTCTTTGCAAACTAGGATGCCATGTTGATCTATATATATTTTGGTACTGCCATTTTAGCAAGGTGTAGGTTCAAATCATATCAGAAAAGTGATGCTTTTTTCTCCTGTTTCGCAATTTACATCCATGTAGTGGCACATTTATTAAATTGTTGTTTTCTCTGTGTCTGCAGCATTGCCTCTTTAGTCAGAAGTATATTTCAAAAAGCGTTTGCCTATTCTCCAAAGTATCCAAGTATGTTTTAGTTAAATGAATAGGAAACACGCCAATGGAAATCTGCCTACATCTAGATCACTCATACAGTGTTAACATTCTGGGGTCTGATTCAATGGTATGTGTCTCTTGTTCAAATAAATGCTTAAAGCATATTCCCTTTGGAAGAACCGCATACTTGGATTGTATGTTACAATAACGTTTTCTGAAATATTGACTGGGATAAGCTGAACGAAGGTAGTATGCTTCAGAATACTGTACAATACAAATCCAATATGTGCTTCTCCTGCAAATCACCTATTGTCCTATCAGGTTAGCACTGCCACCCTTTCGAGAGCAGCATAGCTCATTGCTTTACTTCTGTGGGGCAGGTTGCCGTCGTCCTGATGGTGGCAGAGGTGCAAAGTATGAATGATGGTGGCAATATGTGGACTCACTATGATGTCTTTGCAAACAAGAATAGAACACCTTCTGCTGGGGCTTCAGACCTGTAGCACAGGGGAGGAGAGCAAAGGGAATAACTCCTGCCTGCTGCAGCATGCTAGCTCACTATGTTGCAGCACACAGAGAGAGAGAGAGAGAGAGAGAGAGAGAGAGAGAGAGAGAGAGAGAGAGAGAGAGAGAAAGACCCTACTGAGGCAAATCTTCTAATAAAGAAACTGAACTTAAAGATATCAGATTTGTTAATTTGGGAAACACACAAAAGACGCTCATCTCAAAGGTCCTGTAGCATGAATGGACAGAAGCAGCAGGTTTGAGCTTTGTTCCTTTACCAAGGGCCGTATACCGTGTTCAATTAAGTACTGTAAACACCCTAAAAATGCTGCAAGGTAGAAAGGTAACGAAAAGCTGCTCTGAGATCTGTTTTCGCTGTCTGGCAGTTGAAGTTGCTTCTGCTGCAATGGGATGGTGAGCATTATGCATAGATCTTATTTCACCAACTTCTGAAGGATGTTACCTTCCTTGGACTCACTAGCCTCTAAACAAAGGATATAACTGTTGTTGATGTCAGTTGGCCCATTTGCGCCAAAAACCGTCCTCACCCACCCCCAATAATGTGCAATTCTATTAATTGCAATGACATCACTGTACAGAATATCGGAATCTTTCTCTCCATGGAGACTCAAAAGATTGAGAAGTAGGCATCCTGCTTCAACTTTTAAAAGCTATAATTCTTAGATGTCAGTATTGCATTTGTTAGCTTTATTAGGTATTTAGAGATAGGCTTGACAGTACTCAAAATACAAGAAGAAATCACCTTAAAGGTTTTTGATTTTAGTTTATTTTTCAAAGAAGACAAATATTGTTTTTGCAGAACGTCTCCCATTTTTCACAAGCCTTCATTTAATATATTCAGCTTCACTTCCTTCCCACTACCTTTTTACCATAAGGTTTTGAAGGTGGGCCCCACGTAAAAACATTTAGTTCAACTGGGGCATTGAAAGAAGAAAGTTTGATGACCTCTACTCTATATTGTGTCTTGATATCCCAAATTGCAGGACATATCAGAGTATGACTTTCAATGATAGCTGTTCCAGGGAAAGAGAATTAATAGCTACTGTGAGTTTGGCCTTGAAAGCGGAGGACCCCTCCGGCCGGTATAGGAATGTGTGTCTTCCGCTTGTGACACTGATAATGTTCATCAGCTGGGCTGGTGCCGGAAAAGATTAAAGAAAATGCCTCAGATCATGAAATGAGTCCTGTCTTCATTGCCTTTTGTAAAGACAATGATTATTCAATCCTATTTTATTAAACTGCTACTTTACTTTTAATTAGAGCTCAGCCTCAAAACTGAAAAGTGATAAGATTTGAACTTTCTATTTTAGTCTTTTGACTTTTGGCACATGGAACATTGTGTGCTTAATGGACATATCACAATGCAGTTGCCTTCTACAGAGTAGGAAGAATTAATGAGTCAACAGTCTTTGTAAAGGTCACAAACTTCAAAGAAAACAAACATAAAGGCAGGAAAGGGGAAAGTGGTTGACCAGAGTGTACTGCAAGAATATTTGTTAGTGAATAGATACAATTCCATGCAATGTTTTTCAGGAGACATTCTCAGGTGACATAAAGTATCTATTGCCGAGCAGGACTTTCTGGTATAGTATAAAAAGGGTGCTGGAAACCCAGTTGAAGTAAACAGGGTATATTTAGTCGATCATGGTGAGGTGTGTGAATGTGCTGCTTAAATACAAAGGTGCCCTTAGCCATCTAGAACTTTAGCACACAATGCAATGTATGACGATCTTTCTGTTTTTAGGTACTTGTTGCAGCCTGTAGTGCAGTTTTAAAATTGCCAATTCAACCTGGAAAATTCACCTTTTGGCAGAACTAAACCTTCATTTTTATTACCTATAGGTCACCTGTAAAGTAAGCCCTGAAAAGCCCATTGGGCAGTGTACATTGTATTTAAAAATTAGGACACACGTTTTTAAGTTTTACATGTCCTGGTAGGGAAAAACTCCCTATGGATAACACTGGGTTATCTTATTACATTTAATAAATGCTAATGTTTGATTGGGAACAGACAAGGATGCCACAGGTGGACCCAAAATAATTGTAATTTTAGATCTTCTTTAATGGTCCTTTAACATATGTATTAATGTTTCAATGTATTTCTTCTTTGTCAGCATGTTAACAATAAAAAAAAAGATTTAAAAAAAAAAGATTTTCTTTAATGGTGAAGTCAAATTTTAATTCAAAGTTCTGAAACTGTCACTTTTAGAGAGTTGGCACTTTCTTGTCTGAACTATTTGGTACCTGCTTCCCTTGTCCTAGGTCACACGACTGTTAATAGCTTAGCAGTTACCCTTTGTGTGCTCCTCCCAGACAGTGAGTCAAAGGCAGACTAGGTGTTGGCAGAATGGGCCATCCTGCCCAGATGATTGGGGCGGATCTGATCGCTGCCCCACTAACACATCAAAAGGCTGCCTCCAGCAGACTCATACAGGAACTTGACACTAGTCTTGTCACCCCAGACTTCTTGGAGGCTTGGCAGGGGAAGGTGAGAACATTCTGGAACCAGATGTGGGGTAGCCTAGAAGATTGCACTGGGAATTGATATAGACCCCTCAGAACAACTCTTCAGTACACTCCTGTACCTATGGTAGACTTCGGAAGGACTGCCACAACACCAAGAGGACTATCCTGCTGCTTGATGCCTGTCTTGCTCCTCAGAGGACTACCCTGCCGCTACAGATGAATGCCCTGCTGCTTAAGGCCTACCATGCTTCCCATTGAACTGTCCTACTGCTAGAGGTCTGCTTTGCTGCTTGATCCCAGGATTACCAAAATGACTCCAAGGACTAGTTGGCTGGCTATCTGTGTGAGCCACTGAACATAAAGCCCAAGGACCTTGATCCCTGTGCTGGAATATGTCCCAACCACCCCCCACCCCCCAGAGTTGCACCTCCCCTCAAGTCCTGGACCCTTAGTTGTAGTGTTAAAGGTGCTGCTCTTGCCTAACCCTAAATGTTGTGAGTTAAAGAATAATTCACTAAAAGGTGGCAAAAGAACTGACAGAAAACCAGGACCTATCTGCAAGCTGATACGTCCAAGCTGCATCGCTAGTTGGCCTGAATTTGCGGTAGCTCTCGCAACATTAACCGCTGCAGCAGCAAATGATGTTCAGTGGGATCTCTGAGTTACAGTATCCACTCTTTTGGACTCTTATTTGGCTAAGGCTTCCAGCTTTGTCTCGTTGAATGTTTGCGACTTTCATGTCCGAAGGTAGAAAATCTTCACCGGGCTCGTCAACAATGACCTCTTTGGCCTGGAAATCCAGCTTCAAAAGCAAGGAGCTTTTTCCTACCAACATTGATGGCTATAGCGAGACCTTGTGTGATACTCCCCAGCCACGACGACTCTTCCTCGGACACAGCCTGCTGCTTTGTCCTCCTGGACTGTACCTTCTCTTGGACTTTTCTTTGAAATTTCTTTTAAGTCTAAATGTAAGTTGTATCCAACTGGTGCTCCATTGCTGTTGGCCTTAACTTTTAACTTTGCCCTGGTCATGCTGGACAAGATACCACTGGTTGGTGTTTGATCTTTTAGACGCTAGATTTCTCAAAAAAATTCATACCTCTGATTCTACTGATTGGTTTTAATTTTGGTGTCATTTTATTTAACACATTTTTCTTTTTTTACTAAATAGGTATGGGATTTTTATTGTGTTGTGTTCACTTTTATATGGTTTGAATGCTGCATAAATTCTTACACAGTACCTCTAAGGTACGTCTGACTGCTTTTGTTCCAAGCTACCAGTGGGTTAGCACTGATTAATTTAGCCTCATCTGTTGTTCGCCCGACAAGGATTGTGGTTGTTGCTTGAGTAGGGTTTTCACCCCCCTCAATCAATAACCCAATTTCTGACAGTCATCCAATAATGCTATGGTAGTTCCCTCTTTTAAAATGTTTGCTCTGCAAGCTGGAACCATTGAGTTTACTTGAGACCACAGAGAATGCTACCTCCCTGTCTGCTTTATTAAGATGGTATACTACCTGCCACAGGACTATTGGAAAAGCCAGTTGTTCCCTGTGACTTGTGGAAAGGCATTTCTTCAAAACTGTATGAGACAGTTTTCTGATCTGATAAACAGGATTTTTGGAACAGTTTCTGCTTGGAAATCTGTCTGTTGAATAATCTGCTTTAAGGAGTTTGTGCTGGAAAGCTGAAAATATCCAAGACCTAGAATGAGGTTCAGAGCACACATAATACTACACTAAGTCAGCAGGATGCTGAAGAATCAACCACAAGCAGCAACCCGATGGCTATTTTAAGTGCCGTTGTTTACATTTCCCATTACAGCAGCAGTCTCTCTACAAATGTTGGATGGGCCCAGGAGGCAAAACTAACTGCTCAGAGTGGGCCTGTATAAGTATACTAGCATTGTGCAGGAATGCTCAACAAAGAAATCATAGGCTGCTGGCCCAGAGTAGATTCCCAGGCTGATCTATAAAAACACAGTGCAGCTACACCCCCAGTGGTTGGTGTAGCCTCACCTTTATTGTTGGTTCTGCAGTTTCCTGTAACTCCAGCTCGAGGGAAACCCCTGCCACTTTGTGTAGTGCCACCACAGTAGCAGCCCCAGACGTGGCACAGAGAAAGTAGAAAACTGACAGACACAGATAGGGATGGAAGAGTGGGGGGATCATATTGGCAAACTAAACTTTATAATTATGGTGCAATATAAGTCTAAAATTACAATAGACCTTAATGTTTCATATAATGCAGAAAAATATGAAACAGGCATGGTAAAGTTGCTGTGCAAACTCTGGGGAGTAAGGATAAAAGAATGACCAAAGAATGACCACAATGCCTAAACCATTTGTTTCAATATGTTTCTCTATATACCGACATTGTCATGGCAGTTTCCTATTTCCCTTTACTTAGTAATAGTGTTATGTTTCATAAACTGCATTTTGGAAAATGTGGAAGAATTGTTACTTTCTTGTAATCCTAATTCTGCATTGCAGATATTCGTATAGAAGCCATAAATATAGTATATTCCTGCCAGCATTCAGAGCCCAGAAGACTTCTCTTTATGAAGCAAAAAACAGTGCCTTTATCTTGCAATGGAGATAGACATTTCAATAGCAATATGGTTTCGGAGTTGGTGCAAAACAGCTAACTGAACGTAGCCCAGGACTGTATGAACATTCTCAAGGAAGCTAAACATTATTTTACCAGACATTCATACATTTTTAAATAAAAAAGATTTATTTGGCAACTTTAAAATAATGATAACCTGACTTCCTGTCAAATGGTGCTGTCATTCCTTACATCCTTCATCAGGCAAGGTCAAACCTTCAGTTTTCATCTATGAAAGGTCAACTGGCTGGCATCAAGGTGTACAGTAAAGGAGCTACTCAAAGATCCTTCCTTATAATTCCTATAATAAAGGACATTTTGGAGGAGTGAAAAAAGCAATTTCCCCTAAGGCGACAGCCCTCTTCTTCAGGGAAACTTACTTTGGTTCTTTCTAAAAAGAAAACTCCTCTTTTGATCCCATACATAAAGCCTTATTGCAGCACCTTATTTGCAAGGTAGCTTGCATTCTTAGTAGAAGTGACAACTTCCAGGATAGTGGGTAAACTTCAAGCTCTTTCAGAAGTAGAAACAAACACAGTTTTCTAAAATAACAGAGTAGTTATAATGACAAATCCTTTCTCCCCAAAAGTTCAGTTTTCCACACCTGTTGATGTTCTTCAGCAATCCATCTTCGCCGACATAACAAAGTATTCGCTTACTTGATGTCAGACGAGCGTTTAGATTTTATTGAGAAAGGAGAAGAGACTTACATAAAGCCTATTGACTCTTTGCCAGTTATGGTCCTCTCCATGCTGGCATTGTGATCTACAAGCTGTCTATTCAAGTTCGGATAGTCTCATGTATTGTGTTGGGATCAGCTAGCCATCAAGCTCCTGCCTGACAATCCTGGCAAACCTAAATAAAGCTCATTCTACATGATGGGAGGTGCCTACTGCTGCCTGCTAATGAAAAGCCACTTTAAAACAAATATGCTTCCTGGTTGTCAATTATTGAAGAAGGTAATTACACGTCTAGCACTTTATACACTGCCTCCAAAGAGAACTGAAGCTGCCAGTCAAACTGCCTGGACAGTGGAACCTCCATGCTTCTTAAAAGAGCAGTGCATATTTTTTTCAACCATGTGCACTTTTACCTTTCGGGTCCCGTTTCCATCATTGTTCTTGCTGTCATGTGGGGGGCTAGAGGTTATTCCTAAAACTTAAAAAGTTTCAGTCAACGTCTGCAGTGTTTGCTTTGTACCAGATAAAAATGCTATTTTCCAGACAGAAAAAAATCAGAAATAAATTACCAGTTTATACTATGGAGGTGGGACCTGCTCTTTGGAAACTGAATTGTCTAAATCCAGTTTAAGACAAGCAATGTTTCTTTTTGCTAGGCAATAAGACGTGGTTCGGGCTCTTTGCATTCTTGCATAATGTGCATTTAAACTTATCAGTGAGGAGCTTTCAACGCAGGACTGGTATTGCATTGGTGCTTGCTTTCCAAAAACAGAGAAACAGATACTGGCATGGCAATTTGAAACTGTTTGAAACAGCACTTGTGTTTTGATAATTTCATTTTGCACTACATTGTGTTTCTCATGACAGAAATGTAACATCCAAGGCACCTCTGCATCATGTATAGAAATGTAACAGACATATACTGATAGAGAAAATAATAGCTGTCTGGACCCTACATGAGAACCAAGTTCAAATCTCCTGCATATAGGAATGGACAAACTTTTAGGGTCCTCAGGTTGCATGAAAGAGAAGGCAGGAAATCTAGCTTGAAATGCTCTGGATTTCCTACCTACATTCCCCAATGTATTCTACAATCTCCTGACTTCATTATTGTAAGTGTCAGGTCTGTCACTGCAATCTGGTGGGCCGCTGTGATGAGTGGTAGCTGAGAGGAGCAAAACATGAAGGAACAAAGTGGGGCAGAAAATTAGACCTAGTAACGAAATAGTAATAAGACAATCTGACTGATTCAATATATACACACAATTGTTACACGCCATTATTATGCACCGCAATCTGCAGCCAAAAGTAGAGGTGTAAAAAACATTTGTGACAGAACTGTTTAGATACATATCTAGGAAGCTGAATGTGCTAACGAATATGCAATGCTTAGTGAGCTATTTTCCTGTGGTAATCATCATGTCTTCTGAACAGGGCAACGATGTGCCCTCACTGGCTTGTTCATAAACCTAAGTTCATAGGGCAGCCTGTTCCATGACCTATAAACATTCAGTGGCTTTGACAATTAATTAGATTTAGGTTTTTCAAGTGATATAGTGCAATATAGCCTGACTTCCAAATATGATAAGAAATGATACATTCCTTTTTCTGTTGCACATTGAGTCCATAAAGTCTACTGTCTATGTATTGTTCCACACTCTAGGCCTATTATGCTATAGCAAGTTTTAAGTACAGTGGCATAAAAGTGTTAACAGAATTTAGTACTGTTTCTCTAACATATTCAGTCGATTGCATACAGTATCGTTCCTTGCAGTCATGTATTCTGTTTTTAACGTCTGACAAACCATAGAGCAATAACCATTGAAAAATTAATGGGCAGGTTCACATAAAGGTTATTTGGTCTTTTTTTTGCATACTACACAATTGACTGAAGAACAGATTTGAAAAAACACAGCAAACCAATAGTGTGCCAATTTAATCAGTTATGGATAACCATGGCACGTATAAATGCATAAAAATGCGCAAGATTAGAAAAAATGCTTACCTCTTTGCTTTCCTCAATGTCAGACTCGCTACTAAAGTCTTCTGTATTTAGATTTTCAAAATCGGATTCTCCAACAGCGATTGGCACCGTTACCGTGAGAGTTGGGTTATGTATGAATGATGAAAAGTCATTCTCGTCAATATTATACTTCTCTACACTGCTACCTATGCCGCTGGTTGTTCCATTCCCATCTCTAAGGTACTCAAGGTCTTTGCCTATTTCAACTGCGGTGTGATTGAACAGGCAGCTGTCTTTCTTGCAGTGCATGTCCTCAAGAGCTTTGATTTCATCCAGTGCTTTTTGTCTTCTTACAAAAACTTTACGCAGACAATCACGTATGGATTTTTTAACAAAATCTATTCCTCGATGTATCCTTCCGATGGCGATTTGAAGGTTATTCATTTCATTATCTTCATCTGTAGCAGTAAGATTGTCCGAACTAAAAGAGCTAAGGAGCAAGGCCAGGAAGAGATTCAAAACCTATAAAGGTAAAACATATAGGAGTTTAACTCTTTATACAAATACTCTAATTTTGGACAACAGATCTTACTGTACCTTGCAGCTTCTAGGTTCACAAAAATGTAACAATGGATAGACATCATACAATTCATCTTAAAAAGAACACTGATCTAAAACTAAGAACCCGGAGAAGGCTGAAAATAATAAATAAATTACGTTTTCCTATCTTGGTGATTAAACTAAAGAACCTTCATCATTAGCCCAGTGTCACACTTCAGTAATATTGCTTGTACTATCGAGATAACATTGGGGACGGTCGGGAAAGTAACAAATGGGAGGCAATGAGGACACGCACATGGGCAAGTGAAGCAGGGAGGTGGGTGGGTGACTGAGAGCAACACAAGGGGACATAAGTACTGGAGGGAGTCTGTTCGAAGAAATATGGATTCCTATGGAGTTCTCAACACAAAACAGGGTAGGTGCCAGGTCTAAGTAACCAAGTGGGTGGAGGAGGAGACACGGCCTGGAAACACACGCATGCACACTTATGGAGTGTTGGGAGCAAGTACTGGCGTGTGGCGGGGGAGGAGAGGAGAAAGGAAAGAACTAGTACCTAAAATCACATCCAAAGCAGAGGACGAGCACTGATTAAGTTGAATCAATCTGTGCTTGGTCCCTGCTCCAAATCAAGCATCGGAAGTAACGTTTGAGGTGCACTGCCCAATTAGGATGGCTTTAGAGAAGAGTAATGTGAAGCCAACAAATGGTAAAGAAATTGGCGAGCTCCAAGTCTATTTTGTATACAACAGTGTCTTGCCACTGAGACGCATGCGCTAGCGCATGCACCCGCAGGCTTGACTCTAAAGAGGGCATACTACATGCTGCAGCATGTCTGATTCAGGGCCAAATGAAATATGATCACCTCACCGCCTATTCTTAACCCCTTGCGCGCTAGCGGTTTTCCCGCTGTGCGCTGGATTTTTCAAAAACCCGCGTTACATGACGAGCTCAGCTCGTCATCAGCATACGAGCACCATAGCTGATGACGAGCTGAGCTGGCCCAAATCATCTTTAAAATAGACAGCATCGTTTATAGAATCAATATTAACAGCATCTCTACTTATTTTGAGGACAAGCTAACTATTTTTGGTGGCTCTCAGCACTCCTGCAATTAAGCCATCATCACAAAGGAAAAATCAAGGTAAGAGGCCTTTTCCATCTAAGCACCCAGGATCTGGAACAACATCCCATATCTATAAGGACCATTACAACACTTGTTTAATTTCTAAAGAAGTTGAAGACACACCATTTTAATAAACTCTACCTCACAATGCAGTACCAATCCAATAACCAGCAACCTCTACTATCACTTCTTGACCCTATGCTTGCCTATGACCCTGTAAAGCACTGCACTGCCATTTTGGCTTGGTTCGTGCTATATAAATACAACATACATACATGCGTACATAACGCACATCCAGTTCTCGCACTGAGAAATGACTGGAGAAGGCAACATATCTAAACTTCATCTCAGGTGGATTCAGCAAAAAGTCCATTTTGTTGCAAGCATGAACTATCTTGCAATTCAGGTTTTGAAGGCTGATATTCCAGTTTTTACTATTTTTTAGCGACTGTAGACCAACCTCTTTTAATTGAACTGGTTAGTCTGTATGGTCTTCTCGTTGTCAATCTTTGGTTACTTTTGCCACCTGCTGATGTTTCCAGAAACTGCATATAAGGATGATAAACGAAGACCTTTGCATGCGTGTACTGTACCTGCATGCAAGAATCATAAGTATATTTTGACAAGGGTTGAATAAGAGTAATAAAGACACTGTATAGGGAACTGAATCTTACCCTAATCTCTTGGCTCTTTTACATTTTCAGCCTACATTCCATAGCAATTGACTTTTGAAAACGAAGACGAAAAAAGGCTGTATTAAGCAGATTACGCCTAGTCATAAAGGGTATGGTGAACTTCCTGGACAAACATTGAATTACTTCGGGAAGAAAACTCAAGGGTGTAGTGATGCCAGGATATGTGTGGAGTAGCCCACAAAGCTGTCAGGCATCTGTCTCTTGCATGTATATGCATGGTATGGTGCTTGATATGCCAGACATAAAAAAAAGTTACATACTTGTAACTACAGTTGTCTAGCATTGGTATCTTTGACACGTTCACTCCTACTCATTCAGAGCCTTTCTACATTTCCTCCTTTCACAGTTGTGTTTAGCACATCTGGGGTATGGTGACATCTGGAGGAATGCAGTTTTGTGTGCCTTCAACTTACTGGATGGACTTATGCTCTTTTCAAAATAAGTGCATGGGATGCTTAAGCTCGAATTTTTCTACATATTTTGAAAGAAACCTTACCTTATTGCTATTGTGAAAGATTATCAGATATCATGGGTCTCCCCATGAAAATTACATATGGCCTCATGGGATGTGGTCCACAGGGCCAAAATCAGCCCGGGGAAGGGGCCAATGTACACCCATCCCCCTAAAAAGGAAGCAAGGTCCCAAGAGGAGGAGTCCCTGGGGCCAAAATGTGTCCGGTGAGTGAGACCATGTGTGCCTCCCTCCCCCTCAAAAGAACACTGTGCCACAGGGCTGAAATCAGACCGGGAAAGGGGGGCCATGTACGCCTCCTTCCCCCTCAAAAGGATAACCGGGAGACAAATCCCCAGGGCTGAAATCTGCCCTGGGGTGGAGGGGGCACATGCACCCTTTTCCCCCTCAAAATAGCTCTGGGCCCTGGGGGGAAGAATAGCCCGGGGAGGTAGGCCATGTACACCCCCTTCCCTTTATTTAAATGAGTTGCCCCAGGGAAGGTGTCCCTGTGGCCAAAAGCAACCTCCTTCTCTTTAACAAATACATGGCCCTAAGAAGTTGGGTCCCCAGGGTCTAAAGAGGCTTGGGAAGGGGTGCGGTTTTAATTTTTAAAAACAACCCAGAGGGATGGAGTCCCCAAAGACTAACACGACTCAAGGAGGGGAGACAAGTGGCCCCACTCTCCTTTAAATAAATAATGGGGTAGCCAGGGCCTATGGCCAACACTCCCCTAAGCATGGCCTTCATGTTTGCTGTATGTGCATGGCAGGGGTTCTCATTTACCCATGATAATTATTATTACAAAAAAAGTAGATATTAACCGAAAAAACAAAGGTTAAAGTAACATTATAGAAAGGTGAATTTGTGAATGACTTTAACGTTTTGAACAAAAACAAACCCACAGAAATTCACCCATTATAGTTAGCAACACTAAATATAACTTCTGCCCATGTCATGCACCGCTTATGACCCCCACATATGACATCACCCATGGCATGTTCTATGACATACTTTATACCATCACTGATGAGATCTCAAACTGTATCATTGATGACATCACTGATGACTTCATCCAAGCTGTGTTTTCCCACATATTGATTAGATTATAAATTACTATGGCATTAGAACTAAGCCTAACAGTAAGTACAAAGTACCTCAGGAGAATATCAGCCATCATTACAGCCATCACAGATACAACTCCCTTGGGTTTAGAAAACATGCATTATGTGCAGCATTGACCCGATACCATACTTTACAACTATCAAAGGTTCACAATAACAATCAACCACAGATATATAGGAAACCCTTATGAGAACAGGGTTCACTCAGTAGACAACTGTTCACAGAAAGTCAAGTTCCTAAAATTAGTGGATGGCAGTTCCAAAACAAATGATCTGCTATGGACAGCGTTTATCTGCAGCAAACACTTGAAACTCACTGAACTTACATTGAGAAATGAAGTTGATAACAGTAGAGAATTGGGTACTGTAAACAGTGTTTACTCCATGGAGAGAGTTTACTCTATATCACATGGTTTGCAAACAGTTAAACTTTCATGAGAAACTCACCACAGAGTATTAAAGAACAAGTTACTTACCTTCGTTAACCTCTTTTCTGGTAGAGACTACATCTAGCCGCAGAATCCTTACCTTTGAATTTCCAGGGGTCAGACGGGAACTCCACGTGCATCGTCGGCACCGGAATTGATCTCCGCAGCAACTATAAAGGCACCACCTAAGTGCGCTGACGTCAGTTTCTTTTCACAACTTTCCACATCAGAAGCATGGAGCCATAAAGAACACTGACTACTGGATTAAAAAACTAGAGCCCTGAAAGGGATCAGCCCAGTCCTAGAAATCAGTTTGCAGAGTGAGGAGTGTGGGTGAACTGATAAGGAATCTGCAGCTATATATAGCCTCTACCAGATAGGGCATTGCTGAAGATAAGTAACTTGTTCATCTGATAGAGACTTCTAGCTGCAGATTCCTTACATTTGAACCTTTGAAGATAACCAAGCAATAATATCCCCAGAGGTGGGTCTGTGGACCAATTTCAAACAAGAAGTCCTGCAGGACTGAAAGGAAGAAGTGCTCATCCCTACAGGCCTGAATGTCCAGACAGTAATGTTTAACACCTTGGCTGCTAATGGTTTTCCCCTCCTGTGCTGATCCTTAGTAAACTCCATTGTTCATGACGAGCTCAGCTCGTCATAAGCACAGCTCCACTGTGCCTCATGACGTGCTGAGCTCGTCATGAGCAGCGAAGGGGTTAATAAACTGGTGCAGGGAAGCCCACATTTGTGCATGGCAGATGTTCGAGACCAGAATCCATTAGCTTACCCAGTAGACACAGCTTTAGCTCTAAGGAGTGAGCTTGCAAGCCATCAGGAGGTTGCTGTCAGCGCGTAGCAGATTTTGATGCAGAGCATGAACCATCTGGAGATTGTCCACTTCTGCATAGCTCAACCTTTCTCTGCATCAACATACCCCATGAAGTATTGGTCATCCACCCGGAACTCCTATGTGCGGTCAAGGGAGAATGATAGTGCTCTTTTTGGGTCCAGGCGATGAAGTTGGAAAGTGCAGGAGCATAAAAGGAGGCAAGGTGATAGATTGGCCTACATGAAATGGGGTGGCCAGTTTCGGTAGAAAGGAGGCCCTTGTGTGAAGCACCAATTTGTCAGGATAGACTGAGAGGTAAAGTGCCTTAGATGAAAATTATGGAGAGACTCAAAGGGAGCACACATAAAAAAGTTACAACTAATTTAAGGTCTCACTGAGGCATAATAAATTGTGAAGGAGGGAAGAAATGCACAAGACCTTTTAAGAACCTATGTACAACAGGGGGCTTAAACAAAGAGGGTTGGTCAGGCAGCTGCAAAAAGGCAGAAAGAGCACAGAGATAGCCCTTATGAGTTCCCAAAGCAGAGCCCTACTGGGCAAGGGAAAGAAGGAAGAGTAAGACTTCAAAAGGTGGACAGAAAGGGGATCAATGGGTTTTCTGCACACCATGCCACATTTTTTTTCCAACTGCATACATATACCATCTTGGTGGAGGGACACCTAGCTGCCAAGATGGCATTATCAACTTCAGGAGGAAGTTTGAAAGCTGTCAACTGTTGCCGCTCAATCTCTACACAAGAAGGTGGAGAGTAGACAGGTTCAGGTGAAGAACCCTCTGCTGCTGCGACAGAAGATACTTTGAAGGGACACCCGGCAGAGAGGATAGCTGGCCATGCGCAGTAGCTCGGAATCCCAGACTCACCGTGCCCAGTCTGGTGCCACTAGGAAGATTTGGGGCCAGTCATTCCTGATCTTCTTGCAAACTCTCGTCAGGACTGGTATGGGCGGAAAGGTATACAGGAGGCCTGAGCTCCACTAGAGCCTAAAAGGGTATTCTGTGTGGGACCGACCTTGAAAACTTCTGTGCAAAACTGCTGACATTAGGTGTTCTCAGCAGAGGCAAACTGATCTAACCAAGGCTCTCCCCACTGTCGAAGAGACCTTGTTCCACATCTGAGTGGAGACACCATTTGTGATCCGCTAGGCATTGATGGCTGAGTTTGTCTGCTCTGGCATTGAGGGAACCCGCCAGATGTTGAACTACCAGGGATATGCCCTCTATTCCAGCCATGTCCAGAGGTGCAGGGCCACTTGACAAAGGGTCCATGACCCCACACTGCCCTGTTTGCTGCAGTACCACATGGCGGTCGTTTTTCTGTGGACAGTTGCACCAGGCTTCCTTTTATGGAGGATAGGAAATCTTCCAATGCCAGTGGGATTGGAGAAGTGTGGCTCACTGGTTAGAGGAGGCATACCCTGAAGCTGAGGTCAGACCCGGGACCAGGGTTCGATTCCCGACGCGGCAGGGTCCTGAACCCAATTGTCCACGGACTCGATAATTCTCGCTTCGGTGCCCACTCTAAGCACGAGTTCACACTATGCAGCTCTGGGCAACAAGCTTGCTTAATCTCCACAACGCCCCCCCCCCCCCGCGGCGGGATGCCTGGCTTTCACCTTGGGGATGCCCAGCAAGGGTGATCTCACAGGGAAAAACCAGGACGGGTTCCCAAGGCAAGCGCCAAGATGCCCAAGGGTAAAATCGAGCGCTATATAAGAACACACATACATACATACATACATTGCATGGAGTGCCAACAAGTTGATGTGGAGTCAGGATTCTCGCCGGAGACCAAAGTCCTCTGATCTCCACCTCTCTCAGATGGAGGCTCAATCCCAGGAGTGACACGTCGTCAATGACTATGAGATCTGGTTAGAGAAGGGAGAGGGCTCTGCCTCTGACAGAATCGTGGTTCGTTATCCTCAACTGAAGATCTTTCGCTGTTCTCTCCGAGAGCTGGACTATATGCGAGAAGTTCCCCTAATACTGTGCCCTTTGAAACTTCAAGTCACAACAGAGCCCGAATATGCCATCAGGCATAAGTTACCAACAAGATGCAGGAGGCCATCAGTCCCAACAGATTCAGGGTCTGCCTCACTGAAATCCAGGATTGAGGCTGAAACATTGGAATGATAGCCTGAATATCCTGCACGCACCACTTGGGATAATTATCCTGAACCTGCACTGTGTCCACAGCTGCTCCAATGAAATAGAGCATCTGAGAGGGAGTCAGATGTGACTTTGGCATGTTGATAGGGAACCCCAGCTAGTGAAAGAGGTTCACAGTAGTCTGGAGATGTGAGACAACAGCCTAGGGCGAGCCCGCCTTCAACTTCCAGTCGCCGAGATAGGGGACCACTGGCACCCCGATCTCCGCTGATGAGCTGCAATCAAACCATCCCCTTGGTGAACACCCAAGGGATGCTGGTAAGGCCAAACGGAAGCACAATAAACTGAAAATGTTCGAGGCCAATTGTACACTGGAGATAGCCCTCGTGGGCAGGCAGGAATTAAATTTGGAAGCAGGTATCTTGCAAGTCTAACACTACCATCCAGTCTCCTGGGTCTATGGCAGACAAGACATGAGCCAATGTGAGCATTTTGAAATTCTCTTTCTTGAGAAAGAAGTTGCGAGCCTGCAGATCTAGAAGAGGATGAAGGCCTTTGTCCTTTTTGGGAACCAGAAAGCAGAAGGAATAGCAACCACAGCCTACTTCTGGCACCAGAAACCTCTCTACCGCTTCCTGGTTCAGGTGAGAGCCATGACTTTCTCATGAAGAAAGGGCAGTTCCTCCTTCACCTGGTTGTGAGATGGTGGCCTAGAGGGAGGGATTGTTGTGAAAGGGAGGAAGTAGCTGCTGTAGATGATTTGCAAAACTCACCTGTCCTATGTAATGGACTGCCAGTGGGGCAGGTGATAATGAATCCTGCTGCCAAGTGGATGCCCATGGTGGTAAAGGGGCACATTAGGCGGGTTTGAAGGCTGCTGGCAACCTGATGCTCAAGATCTGTGGTTACCCCTCCCCTAACCATACAGAGACTGAGAAGATCATTCAGCTCGGTGGTGGGGAGGGAATTGGCGTGGTTGTAAAACCCTTCCGTAGCCACAAAAGAAGTGCAAGGTGGATTGGGGGTGATGTGGAGCCATAGAAAGGCCCAAGAACTTGGCTGTAGCCCGACTGTCCTTGAATCACTTCAAGCGTCAAATCCGCCTTGTCTCCTATGAGACAAGTGTAATCGAAGGGCATGCCCATCAGGGATGCCTGGACAAGTCAATCGTCCTAAGCAAAGTGTGGCGCCTCAGTGCCATCGTCGATGAAACAGCTATGTGCAGTGATGTCGTTCATGTCAAATCCACAGCGGATAGTGAACTTTGCTGCATCCCTCCCATCGGCAACAGCCCGAGACAGTACAGCCCAGGCCTCCTCCGGGACCTGTGGCAGCACTTGCGCAATGGTGTCTCAAAGAGTGTGGGAGTACTGGCCTAATAGGCATGCGGTGTTCACAGACCACAATGCCAGGGTTGAGGAAGAAAATCTCTCCTTCCACTAGGAGTCCAGCCTCTTAGATTCCATATCTAGGGAAGAGGAGGTGGTAGGAAAGGTGTTGAGGCTTGGACCACAAATCTCTTCACGGTAGGGTGTAGGGTGAGGAAATTCAGGTCCCCTACAGCGGGCGGTGTCTGCGGGCAATCACTCTATTCACAGGAACCCCAAGTTCCCAGAAGGATATCAATGAGGGTGTCATGGAACAGGAGTAGCGGATAGCGTGTGGAGACTCTAGGTTGCAGCCCCTCTGTCAAGATGTTAGTCTTGACTACAACTGATGGTCAAGCACCACTATTGCATAAGATGCTCCCTCCCCTGTATGAATGTGTGAGTGGGTGCTTGAGTGTGTGGGTGGGTCTGTGAGTGGATGAGTTAGTGTATTGATGCATGAGTATTTGAGTGGGTGTATATGTTTCTGGGTGGGTGCATGCCGTCATATCATATTGTCAGTTCGCACGGAGTCTTCGCGAGCGCCACGAGACCTTTTTGGTGATTTGTGCACTTAATAAGTTCCTTTGACTTTGAGTGAGTGTTTAAGTGGGTCTGTATGTAGGTGACAGAGTATCTGAATGGGTGTGTGAGTGCCTCCATGAGTGTGTCAGTCAGTGTGTGAGTGAGTGCATGAGTGTCTGAATGAGTCTATGAGTGGGTGTGTCAGTCTGTGATTGGGTCTGAGAGTGGGTGCATGAGTTTCTGAGTGGGTCTGTGAGTCAGTGAGTGTGTCTCTGCATAGGTCTGTGACTGAGTGTGAGTGGTTCTATAAGTGGGTGCATGAGTGTCTGAGTGGGTCTGTGTGTAGGTGTATGTATCTGAGTGGGTGCATGAGTATCTTAATAGATCTGTGAGTGACTGTGATAGTGTCAGAGTTGGTCAGTGAGTGGGTGTATGAGTGCCTGAGTGGGTGTGAGAGTGGCTGAGTGGGTCTAAGGGAGTGGGTGGGAAGTGTCTGTGTCGATCTGTGAATGAGTGTGTAAGTGGGTCTGTGAGTTGATGAGTTAGTGTGTTGATGCATGAGTATCTGAGTGGGTGTGTAGGTGCCTGAGTAGGTGCATGAGTGAGTGTCTTAGTGGGTCTGTGTGTAGATGACAGAGTATCTGAGTGGGTTTGTGAGTGCCTCCATGAGTGTGTGAGTCAGTGTGTGAGTGAGTGCATGAGTGTCTGAATGAGTCTATGAGTGGGTGCGTGAGTCTGTGATTGGGTCTGACAGTGGGTGCATGAGTATCTGAATGGCTCTGTGAGTCAGTGAATGAGCCTCTGAAAAGGTCTGCTTGTAGGTGTGAGAGGGTTTCAGTGGTTTTATAAGTAGGTGCATGAGTGTTTGAGTGGGTCTGTGAGTGGGTGTACATATCTGAGTGGGTGCATGAGTGTCTGAATGGATCTGTGAGTGGCTGTGATAGTATCTGAGTGGGTCTGTGAGTGGATGCATGAGTGCCTGATTGGGTTTGAGTGTGTCAGAGTGGGTCTGCGACTGGGTTCATAAGTGTCTGAGTATGTCTATGAGAGTGGGTGAGTGGGTGTATCAGTGTCTGAATGGGTCTGTCAGTGAGTGTGTGAGTGCCTGAGTGTAGTAGTGGGTGTCTATGTGTTTGTGTGTGTATGCCAGTAGCGGGGTGAGTGACTGGGCCACAACGGAACCGCACCTGCCCCTTAATCCAACAAGAGTCTACAGTTTTGCACAAACGATCTACTCAAGTGCAGTACTCTGGTCAATTAGTAACTGCTTCCTCATTGGGTAAATGTCCAGTGTGTATTCTACACTACAGCTGTGTAATGGACCACAAGGAAATATCTCAAGTGACCTTGTGTGCATTTTGGCAATGTGATTGTCACTTCTGCGTCTTTATTATGAAATCGGTGCTAACATAAATCTTTCTATAGAAAAGATAACAAGACTAAAAAGAGGTAAAACTCCACCAAACAAGGGTACATCCTCTTAGCTATATGAAGTATGTGCTTTCTTGTTAGGAGGAGATATCCTCATATTCCTCATCATGAAGAACGCATCCCTAACATTGTCTGGAACTGTGCATGGAGGCCTTTTGGTAAGCTTCCCATCATCCTGGCAAAAGGCAGGAAAACCTTTGTATATTATTAAGGTGGAAGGGGAGGCCCCCAATTTTTAGAAGGGGAGGAGGGCCGATTTTAGCACAGGGACTCTATTTTCCAGGTCCCTGGCCACAATACAGTGGGGGATGGGCAGGTATGTGGCACCCCTCGATTTCTGCCTAAGCCCTCATCACCCGGGCCCAGCCACAAGTCAATGTGGGAGGATGGTGAAGCTGGGCGCAATACTGTGGGAGAGAGCGGGACGTGGCCTCCATCTCTGGGCTGATTTTGTCCCCAGGGTCCCCATCCCTGAGGCCTAACCAATTTCAGCCCCGGGGACCCCATACACTGGCCCAGCCACAATACAGTGGGGAGGGCGGGACATGGCACGCCTCTCTGGATCGGTTTTAGCCCCAGGGACCTCAACTGAGAGGACTTAGTTCAAGTCCCTATGCATTGTTCACAATATTCTTTCTTCCAAGGGCCCACCAATTTTGCACTCCATCATTTCTCCCTATTGTCCCAGTAGAGCCCTGCGCTCAGGAAATACGCGCATGGCAGAAGTTCCTAGGATATATAGGTCTAGGAGTGGGGTAAGACGATTCTCCTACATCGCCTCCAAGAGCTGGAATACGCTTCCAAACCACATTCGTCTAGAGGACGACAATATGTGCTTCCGCAGACAGCTTAAAACTTTCCTGTTCCTGGACGCTTAATGTTCGTCATTTGTGTACGTTCTGTTCCTAAGCGCTGCGAGGCCTTCTGGTAGCCATGCGCTCTACAAATGCCAATTCATTCATTCATTCATAACCCAGGCCCAGCCACAAGTCAATGGGAGAGGAGGACCACACTGCCCCCTCCTCAGGCTGATTTTGCCCCACGGACACAATCTCCCAGGCCACGGCTTTATTCCTAAGGGGAAGGGGTATGCAGCTCCCTCGCGGGGCCAATATTGGCACCCAGGACCCAATCTCCGGGGTCCGCTCAGTAAATGTTGGGTGCCCCAGAGCCCACCCAGGGCACCCACTTCATATTTAAAAGAGGGATAGGGGTACGCTGCCCAGTTTCCTAGACCTGCCCTTATTTTTAAGGTGGGGGTATGCTTCACAGCAGAAAGGGAAACAGATAAAAAGTCCTCACCCAGTGGGCAGGAGCTTTTTTCATGCTCCCGCCCACTGAAAGCTCTCGCTTGGTGAGAGCTTTAAATTGCTCGCTCCAAGCAAGAGCAAACAGAGGTTTCCCTGCCTGCAGTACAACCATGTTCCAGGGATTGGCACCAGGGAACAAAGCAGGAACCTTACACGGGGAATGGGTCCCTAGGGACAACATGGGTTCCAGCAGGGGGCCAGTGCGGCCCCCCACTTGATGGCAAGACCAGGCCAGGCCCTGGGGGTTGAGGTCCTCAGAGCTAAAAACGGCCTCAGGAGTGAGGCTGCACGCCCCCTCCCCCTTTCGGTTAATGGCTGGACCCCAGGGGATTGGGTCCCTGGGGCTGAAATAGGCCTTGGGAGTGGGGAGTCACACACACTCTGACCCATTATCATTATCAATCCACCCCTCTGGACGGGCCCACAAGGGGCATATACAAAACAAGTGCATCTTTTAGTGTGGATTTTACGTATCCTTCTAAACTAATTGAACAAAAAAAGAATTTTGGGGCCTCTGGCAGGGTTTCTACCCTGTCCCCTTTTTTATGCCTTTTTTCTTGGGACTCAGATGACTCAGATTCCCAAGATGGATTCACCAAAGAACAAAAATATATCTCCACAGCAACGTTTCAGTCTCTGCCTTCCTCCGATAGTACAAGATGGTTTGCTCAGTGGCTGAACAGTTGGCACTGTTAGATGTTCAAAAATTTCAAAAAGTTTTCAGTACAGGGTGAAGACTGTGCATAGTAGGGGCTGCACCACCTAAGAGGCCTTGGGTGCTTAGAGGGAGTTGGCTCCTCTTTTTTGTCTCCAAGGAGGTGTCCTGAACAGGGCAAAAACTAGTCACAGTAGGTACTTTCCTACCCATATCAGGTTCATTGTCCTCAAGAGGTAGGCTATCTGCGAAGGGTTTGGTATGGGGAAAAGGCTGTGCATAGTAGGGGCTTGGTGGAGACACCAGTTATAGTTAACTCAGTCAATTACATGTTGTGAATTTCAGCTGTTTTTTATTTTAAAATACTAGTGTACATATTACTAGAATGCCTAATTAGAACCTAACTTAAGTCTTTAGATTTTTCTGTGAATTTCTAGTTTTTTTAAATGTAACCTCATTTGTGACTACCAGACCTAACTATTATGTCACTTTCTATTTTTTCCAGTAAAGTTAATATTTTTTTGTAAACGTAAAGTAAGATTGTATTGCCTTATCTAACTATAATCTCATGTTGATCTTTGTGTTTTTGGGATTTTCTGGGGTTTTTCATGATATCTTCCCAACCCCTCACTGAGCATACCTTATGGCTGTGAGCAGTAGGGAGTTGGAGAAAGCCCTGGACCAGGACTTGGCCTAACCCCCACAAGCCGCCGAACCTCACCTAACAGCAGGTACAGCGCTGAGGAGGTCGCAGGGCCACTAACCCATGGGTAGCCATACTCTAACCACACATTGCATGGTGTTTGGGCACAGGGCATGCTTTTTTCCCAGTCTTGCGGTACTCTCAAAAGCGGGGGCCATGTGAGCCCTATGAGAATACAGCAGGAGGCCTAGCTCCTTTTTATTATAATTTGACCAAGTGTGGGGGTTCTCACAAGGATGTGGGCAAGGTACCCTTACCATGCCCTCTATATCTTATTTTATATTTGTTTTCAGGACAGGGGTAAGAGTACTCAATTCCTGTACTGGTAGGAGCAACATTTCTCTGAATGTTGCAGCCAATCTATCAGATCTCTAGATACTGCAGGTCTGAAAACGCCCTCTCAGCCAATCAGAACGTTCTATTTTTTTATTTGCCAGCCTACAGCACTCCAGCGGGACCAACCATTCAGACATCTCTAGGTTTGGAAGCTTAATTAATTGAAAATGGTTGAACAGATGAATACTAAATCACAAAAAGCACACTTTCTGAGGAAAGATCTGGCTTTCTCACAAATTTGGTGTAATTCTGTAATTCTGTTTAGCCATTTTTTGTAGAACTGTCAAAAATTTTCCATGGAAAAGTGCAAAGGGAAAACAGGTTTTAGCCCCCCCCCCTTGTTTATCAGACCCCATTTGACAGATCACCCCAAAACTGTCCAAGAAGGAGCGCAGGTGTATGAACTGTTTTTATGGAATCTTTCATGAATATTCATCAAATGACACCAATATCATTACTAAAAAAAATGTGCTTTCTATGGAAACTCTGCAATTCAATTTAGTAACCATCAAATTACAAAATTCTGCTTCTAGGTGAAATCTAACTATAGGATAATTGTGCATACATACCACAAGATTTCCAATCACCATGACCAGCATGAAAACAATGAGGCACAAAGATTGCCCGGCAACCTCCATGCAGTCCCACATGGTCTCTATCCATTCTCCGCAGAGTACCCGAAACACAATCAAGAAGGAGTGGAAGAAGTCATTCATGTGCCAGCGTGGAAGTTCACAATCTTCAGCAATCTTGCAGACACATTCCTTGTAGCTTTTACCAAACAGCTGCATGCCAACCACGGCAAAAATGAAGACAATGATGGCCAGCACCAATGTAAGATTTCCCAAAGCTCCTACGGAGTTACCAATAATTTTGATCAACATATTGAGGGTTGGCCAAGATTTTGCCAGCTTAAAAACTCGGAGCTGAAATACAAGAACAAAGTGACATTACAAAAAATTGAAAGAATGATGCGTTTTTATCCTTGAAATATAATAAAATCCTTGAATTACAGTAGACTCACAAGCATGCTTCACAACCACACCATACGTTAACTGAACTATGAATTACAGTCATTTATGGTCAAAAGAATATTATCTATGAATAACCATTTTCTGAATGCTGACTTGGACGTATTCCCTTATTGGCCCACATCTACAGTCATGAAGGGCAGGTGTGCAGTATCGCAATTAGTCTCTTACGATGCTGGACCTACTGTTATTCTTACATTTTTGACAGGGATTCTTTGCAGTGTACACTAAAGACAGATATTTAAGACTGGGAAGGTTTGCACCTGTACTAATTCCTTAAGCACATTTTCCACATTAAGGTATGCAATGGCAAGTGTCCTTGCATGTATTTCCCCTCACCACTACAAAAACTCAAGACCTGAATTTAGCACTGCTTTGCTAGGCAAGGAAAATATTTTTGAAAAAAGATGCACTAGTCTCAATATTACTTATGCTCTAAAATGAAGCAGAAGTGGATTTACCTAGCTCTATCAGCAAACATGGTATATTATCAGTCCTGAGAACTGTAACGCATAACACAAAATACCACATCCACCAGGACAGGATGTAGTCTGCAATCACCAAACTAATTTCAGATACAGCAGTGTAGGGCTGAATCACTTTCAAACACTAAGGGGGCCATTAGGATGTTGGGCAGATCACCACCGCCCAACATCCGTTGGCGCCTGCCACCCATTTCTCCCCCGCCATATTACCATGGCGGGGGGGGGGACCACATCGGATGGAAAGACCATCCGCCGCTTTTTCGCTCAGTTGACAAGTCTACCGGGCGGAAAAGAGTTTAATATGGTGGCGGTACCTACTAGACACCGCCATCCACATTATGATCGTGGCGGATACATGCCTTTCCGTGGCATGGTTTCCGCCATGGAAAGGCATGCGGGAAACTCTTGCGGGGGCTTGTTATGGGCCCCCCTGGATTCTGGGGTGTGGGGGGTGCACATGGGGAGGTACCTATGGTACCCCCCTGCATTTCAATTTGCAACGTGGCAGTCACTGTGCGGTGCCTGTCACGGTGTGCATTGAAATGCATGACGTGCATTTTCAGCATTGTGGCGGGCGGTGCTTTCTGCACCGCCTGCCGCAATGTTCAATATGCGGGATGCAGGACCCCCACCCTTATGGCAGGCGGTCCCTTTTTGCGCCGGGCCGCCCGCCATCCTAATGTGCCCCTAACTCTCCAAACTGCTGGATTTTAGGAGTGGTTGAAATTATGGAATTCCTTCAGAATAGCTAACCAAGAGCCTCTGAAAAAAGATGTTATAGATGTAAGAGAATGGGGATATCAGTAAAAATTGGTAAAAAAACATGAGATTACAGGGGTCAAATGTGGGCATGGAGTAATTTCGACAGAGTAGTACAGTTGGATACCCTGCATGAGCACTGCAGGCTTTAACTTACAAAAGGTACCAGACAAATGCAAATGGGAGATTTTCTTATTTTCATCTGTACAAATTCATTCCATGGGGTAAAGCATGGACTGGAGATATAGAGCTCTTCATTGCTTCTTTCAAAACAACAAGAGTAATGCTGGGAAAGAGGAGGAGCAAAAATGGATCCCCCCCCTCCAGCAGGCAATAACTGCGTTCTTTCTCGCAGTGGTTGCCCCTGATGGACATAAGAGCATCATTACTGAGATAGGAGGGGATGGGAAAGCAGAAGACAATGTAATGAAATTATCCCTAACAGTGATGTAAATAATAAGAGGGACGGGCCAGAATTAAAACAATTGGACAATAATTTAGAAAATGAATTCTCTTTGATGGGAGCAGTCGAAGGCACAGGGGTCGGACAAGAACAGGGCATTATTCCATGGGAGGAAGTACCCCAGACGGTGAAGGGGAATCCTGCCCACCCAGGGCTGTCGATCATCTACCCTGAAGTAGGGCCCGGCTGGAGACAAAGTCTTTGATAAAACAGGTCGCAAGCCACCGGTCCTTTGAAAAAGCCCTTGATCCAGGGGATACGTTTTTTCCTTGACCAATGGATCCGACACAAGTGCGGCAAGCATGGTTGTTTCTGATGTCAAGAGTATTTCTATATCCTCTAGCTCTGATCCTGGCAGTCAGACGGACCGGCCCGATATGGTAGTTTGTAGGAAAAGAAACTCCAGGCGAAGTAAGGAGCGGGTGTCCCAGGGACAAGGCTGGGAAGGCCTGAAGAAATAAGGAAACTTTGCCCTAAAGTGGGATTATTCTGCCACACAAAAAGGAATATGAGGAACCCTATTTGGCTGGCAGAAAAGGACATAGCAGTCAGGATTCTGAGGAGCTGACCCTGAGATTGATCTATGAATCGATCAAACAGCACCAGGAAGAGACAAGGAGAGACAGTAAAAAAAATCATCAGGCAACAATAAAGCTACAAGGGGCGGTTAGAAATGTTGCGAAAGCCTGCTCCAAAATGGGTGAAAGGATCACAGATGTGGAAGAAAGTACCACTGATTAGAGAAGGAGGCAGCAAAAAGACAAGATCAAACTGAAGCCCAGGCTGCACAGATAACGGATATCCAATAGAAACTGGAAGATTATGAAAACAGTCAGAGACGCAACAATATAAGAATCCTGGGCATAGAAGAAGGCATAGAGGGAAGCGACATAGGTAGGGGAGGTAATGGGGCACAACAAACACAAGGGAGATCCCAGATAAAAGCTGAAACCAGATTCTGGGTAAAGAAGACTGTAATTAATTGAGGAGGTGGTTTTTTCAAGACATAGAAAGAATTAAAAAATTATCATGGCAAATTTAAGGATAACCACGGTTAATATCTGTGGGTTAAATGACCCTAGAATACGATGCAGGGTGGCGGAAGATTTGAAAATGCTGCGGTCTGATATTGTTTGTCTCCAGGAGACACATATTATGGGAACGGAAAAAAAAGTTTTAGATCAACTAGGGTATAATATTTTAGCACACACTTAACAGGACACTAGAAGTAGGGGGGTCACCATCTTAACCCAGGGAAAAGAGATCGTTTGCAAGAAGCAATTGGATGATAAATACGGGCGGTGGGTCATGGCAGAGTTACATACGTCTACTTTTTAATTTACTCTATGTTCAATATACGGGCCAACGGGGGATGACTCCGAGGTTTTTGACTTTTTGAATTTAGAATTAGCAGGATCGTTGACACCCAATATAATGTGTGGAGATTTGAACATCAATGGGATTGGGGTGTGCTGGGGTGGCAGTCCGGGATTATACAAAGGCAGAAAGCCTAGCGGTCACAGGTCTCTGTCCCACTTAGTTGAAGGGAATGGAATATTAGATACATGGAGAGAGCTAAAAACGGCAGAATCTAACTCTGGAAGTACTTATTTATCGGCTCCTTTTGGCACACTGGGGCCACTGGATTATTTCTTTGTTTGTCATGGGTTAAACTCGAAATGCTGCATCGAAAAATGTCCCCGAATAATGTCAGATCATAGTCCTCTAGTCTTGGAGATATTACAGATCAGGGGCGAGAGGGCACAACAGAACTGGATTTTTGAAAGGGGACTGTTGGTGGATGAAGGGTATATCACCCATATCATCATCACAAGCTTTATTTTGAGACAAAATTCATAAAAGCAACATAAAAACAAAGGTAACACTACCATGAGACTACATATAATTTTTTTTTTTAAAGATACAGTGGCATGAATACAATTAGTCATCATAAAATCAGGTTAAAACTGGATAATAATTCATAACTTTAAAATACATAGAGAAGCTTTTCAAAATATTTAGGCCAATTGCCAATATTTAAGAAGAAATAAAGTGCTTGTGCATGATAATATTTACGGCAGTGATATTGAAGGTTTACAGATTTAGCTACTGAGTGAACAATTAAAACTACTATGTCTTCTTTGCAAGTGCTTTTCTTCGTATCAGCCACGCTTGGCCCAAATACTTTGCCATACAACAGGATAAGAGAGGTCTGGTGTCAGTTTTAGGAATACAAAGTGCAACATGGTGAACCTGTGTTCCAATCTGCCGACAAAGCGGGCTCAACCATTTTTTCCGCAGTAGTTTGTACGCCGGGCAGGCAAACAGCATGTGGGCAATGCTTTCCACAGGGGCCTTACTGCTGGGACAATCTTTTCCATTGTTGGTGGACCATTTTACAGTCACTTCCCCTACTGGAAGAGAGCTGTACCTGAAATGCATTTAGAGTATTCATTCTCTCTGTACTTTTATTAAGTCCAGGTTGGGCTCATAGTATCTACTTTGCTTATGAGAGTAGAACTCAGTTGTCAATTTGCCCATGTTAGTTCTACTAATGTCACGCTGATCCACCCATTCACAGTACAGACGTGTGCAGTCCTACCTCCTTGGGGGTTCCTGAATGACCCAGCATCTACTGAGCCCAATTGCCGAAAGCATCTTTTTGGTATCACATATCCAACCTATTTTCCCCCCAGTGTCAAGCCTAATAACATCAGTGAGTGCCTCTGCATATGGTGAAAGCTCAGGGGTCCTTCTGATGCAGGTCCGAAATAGTAAAGGGCGCAACCTGGCTATGTCACTTATCGACCGCCTACCCATGTCCAGGAATAGCGGGTGAGGGGGGTGTATTTTGGTGCTGATACTAGATCTCTTAGGAATTTATGTTCTGCTATGCAAAGCTCATCCAGTTTATCGTATCCCCAAACTTCGGTACCATATAGGGCAGGCCTGACCACCTTTGCATTGGATATCTAGAGGGCTGGGGTTCCAGGCCTTGTGTGGGAAAGGTGATGTTCTTTAACAACTGCACCTGCAGTGTGCTTATGAGCCATCAACAACTTACCCAAGTGCAGCCTCCATGACATTTATAGGAGAAACCTTACACCTAAGTAGTCAAAGGTATCGACTTTTTCGAGGGGAGCTCCTCCCAAAAGTGGACTCTTCCTACATGCCATATGAGGTTCAAAGGCCATGGATTCAGTTTTACTGGCATCTATAATAAGGCCCCGGGTTTCACAGAAGAGATGGAATCTATCAACTAAGCGCTGTAGCCCTGCTGGGGTCTTAGATATCAACAACATGTCATCAGCAAACAGCAAGGTTGGTATCTCCACCCCCTCCCCAAGGTCGGTAAATCCGCCGGCTCCTCTAGGAGGAAGTCCACTACCCCGTTCACATATAGAGAGAACAAGGTACGTGCCAAGACGCAACCCTGCCTTACCCCTCGCTTGACAGGGATGCACTTGGTGAGTTTGCCCTGGTCTCCCCACCTAAACTGGGCTAAGGTCCCCTTGTGTAACCAGATTAAAAAGTTCAGGACAAAGGGGAGAATACCCATTTCTCCAAGCTTGTCCAATAACCTGGATCTAGGGACTTGGTCAAAGGCAGTCTTTAAATCAATAAATGCCAAATAAAGACTGCCTTTGCCTAGTACCACGGTCTAACAATAACTGAGAAGGAATTTAAATACTTGGTCCATTGTCCCAGTCTTTGCTCTAAAACCCGCCTGGAACTGGGAAAGAACGTCCCATTCCTCGGACCATGTCCGGATCCTTGGCAGTAGGATCCGACCAAATACCTTCTGGATGGCATTGATCAAGCTTATTGGTCGATAATTAGTGGGATCATCCCTGTCTCCCTTTTTGTATATTGGGACTATTTCAGGGGCATTCCATGATGCTGGGACAGGTACACCCTTGACTATGGCATTAGATAGTATCAAAATATAGCATGTCCATTGAACACAATCAGCCAGAAAGATATCGCCTGGTAGGCCATCCAGGCCTGCAGCCTTTGCTGGGACTATTTTACTTATGGCAGTTTCAACCTCTTTGAGCGTAAAATATTCCTCCTCTGACGGGTGCCCAATTTGCGCTGTTGGTTCCCCCTCATGGGGGGGGAACAGCGTTTACAACGCAACTTTTACCACGCAGTACCTTTACCACGCAACTTTTACCACGCAAGTCGGACCTACTTGCTATCCGACACGATATAGGAGGAATTGAGCATTGTGCCGTGACTATTAGAATAACCGTTTCTTTTGATGAACATACTAAAAGCTGGAAACATTAAAACAAAACAATATCGCCCTGAAGAAGCCCCAGGCCTGCTGGCCGCTTAGGGGTGAAACACGTGTTGGATGCTCACTCTGATGCCAATAAATACGTTCTGCACTAATTTATGGGATTTTATTGGAATTATTCCAAAGAAGAAACATTCAAACCTTCAAGCCCCAGCACAACCTTTTTTATCTACGTTAACAAGGGGCTAAGGGGTGTCCCCCTTGCTGAGGGCTGAAACGCAAACAGATTGGAAGCTCATTTAATTGGTCAGTAAGGGTTTGTGACCTTGTTACCCCTTCAACTTGTGCTGCAAGTCGTTACAATGACTTGCACTGGGGGGAGCTGTAGGATAGGGAATAGTTTAATTTACTATCCAAAACCTTCCCTACTATCCACGGGGACTGGAGTTGGAATAGTATATTAAACTATTCACTATCCAGCGCCCCCCAACGCAAGTCGTTGCTACGACTTGCGTTGTAAAACCTGCGTGGTAAAGGCATGCGTTGTAAAAGCATGCGTAGTAACGATATACATCCCTTATGGGTATCTCCGACGGTGCAATAAAGCCCTTCAAAATGATTGAACCAAGCTTGACTGGTGATGTGGTTTGGTGGAGAACGGGGGTCTGATCTGCAGCCCCAGGTAACCAGTTTCCAGAAGAGATTGTTATCCTTAGATAGGCATGCAGCATTGAATTGATCCCAGCGAGAGGCATCCCAAGATATCTTAGCCTTACGTTGGGCAACTTTATAGGAAGTTCTAGCAGCTTTTATTTGTGTTTTATTCTTCCCCTAGATTGCCTTGATTAGGGCCGACCTATTTTCCCTGCAGTCCCTGTTAAACCAGGAGTAGGTGTCCTTGGCAAAATCACTTGCTTTCACCTTTTTTGGTGTGATCAAAATGTATGCGTTAGTTTTGGTGATTATATGCTCATGGATCCTAGGTACTTCTAAAAGTCCTGTAGTGCTATGGACTGCAGTTTGAAGCTTGGCCGTGCCGGTTGCTAGTTCTTGTTTAATACCGGCAATCTTGCTCTCACTAAATACTACCTTTTACCACTTCAGGGTCTTTTTACAATTTGATGGGACTACATTTCTGGTGACTGCCAGGGATTGAATGTTCACTCGCTCAGAGGAATTTACATCCCAGAGGGGTTTCAGGCTTAGGCACAAGGGATTGTGGTCACTTTCTGTTGTTGAGCCCACTCGCATGTCGATCAGATGACCCCATAATCTAATATCTAGAAGGATATAGTCAATCTGTGATGGGCCGCTAGTTCTATTAAAGGTGTTGGCCCCTCCTTTGTCAGTTTTTGACCTGCCATTGGTAGCTCTTAGGCCGTACTCCATATCACCCATATGAAAAAATGGATAGAAGACATCCTTAGATATAATAGATGGAGTGCTCGAACTGGTAGCGAGTGGGACTCTCTTAAGGTAGGTATCCGTGGAGAGACACTAAGGTTTAGCTTATGTTGCTCTAGAAATCATCGTCAACACTTAAATAAATTATACCAAGGATTTAGAGCAGTGGAAGAGGATTTAGTTAGGGCAATGGGGTCTGGAGACAGTATTGAGGGTATACTGAATAATCTTGCCATAGCTAAAGCAGAAATAGGGGATGTGGTGGTGGCTAAGGTACTGAGAAATATCTGACATGAAAGGAAGAATGTTATGAATGCAGCGAGCGTTCAGGGCGCATATTAGCAATACGAATTAGACAGAAGAACGTACAGAACGAGAGAATATCAATAAAGAATGAGCATGGGAATTTGGTGATTACAGTTCAGGGAATCAGAGAGGAATTCCATAGATTCTATATTTATTTATTTATTTATTTATTTATTTATTTAAGAAGCTTATAAAGCGCACGGCTACCCCCGACGGGGGTGTCCCGGCGCTGAGAGTACAAGTTAATCACAGGAGGGGGCTACCAGGTTCAAAACCATCCTAACCTGAAGCTACAGAGGGTCACAGGCTCGCCTAATCAGAGTTTGGTGAACAGCCAGGTTTTTAGTTTGCGTCGGAAGACTTGCTCTGACTCAATGAACCTGAGGTCCAGAGGAAGGCTATTCCAGTACTTGGCCGCCGTCACACCGAACGTTCTGCCGCCACTCCTGGTGAGCCTAAATCTGGGAACCACCAATAGACGGAGGCTGTTAGATCTCAGATGTCTTTCTGATATAGATAATTTGAGTCTTTTACTCAGGTAAGCCGGGCCAATTCCATGAATAGCCCGGCGATGGGAAGCCAGTGTAGGTCGTTCCGGTATGCTGTGACCGAGTTGCGGGTAGGGATGTTTCCAATAAGTCTAGCTGCCGCATTCTGAACAATTTGCAATCGGTCAATGAGATAGAGGGGGGCACCGGCGTATAAGCTGTTGGCATAGTCCAGATGTGCCATAATGAGAGCATGGACAATAGTTTTGCGGGACGTCTGGGGGAGATAGGGAAAGATCTTCCTAATCATGCGCAGCTTACCAAAGCAGGCCGCGGTAACTCTGTTGACCTGAGCTTTGCAGGACATGGCGTTGTCGAAAAGGAAGCCAAGATTGCGGGCTGACTGTACTGGATTGGGAGGGGGGGTTCAAGACAGTAGGCCACCACAAGGTGGCGGGGGGGCTGATTTCTGGCTAAAAAAGAACACCTCCGTTTTATCCGTATTTAGGGCCAAGTGATTAGAAGCCATCCATGCGCAGATGTTGCCAAGGCAGTTGCGAAAGTTGGAAAAATGGGAGTATGAGTGGTCTCTAAAGGAAAAGACAAGCTGAGTTTCATCAGCGTATGAGACCACCCTGACCCCCCCATGACTCAACTACCCTGGCAAGTGGGCCTAAATACACGTTAAACAAAAGAGGGCTTAAGGTCGAGCCCTGAGGCACACCGCACATAAGGGGTTTATCCTCTGATTCAAAGGGACGAAGAAGTACCCTTTGAGATCTCCCTGAGAGGAAAGATTTAATCCATGCCAGGGCCATGCCACCAATCCCCAACTGCTGTAGGCGAGTCGCAAGTATGTCATGTGACACAGTATCGAATGCAGCGGACAGGTCGAGGAGGACCAGCATGGCCTCCTCGCCCCTGTCCACTGATTCCCGAATTGTCTCAGATACCTCCAGCAGCGCAGTCTCGGTGCTGTATCCGGTTCTAAATCCGGACTGGGAATCGTGCAGCAGCTGGTTGGTTTCTAGGTACAGGGCCAATTGTTTCTGGACCACTTTCTCTAGGATTTTGGCAGGTTTAGGCAGAAGAGATATAGGGCGATAATTACTGAATTGGGAGGGATCCGCATCTGGTTTCTTTAAAATGGGGAGCAACCTAGCTTGTTTCCAGACTGAAGGGAACTGACCACGGGCCAAGGAAGAGTTCCAAATGGAGAGGAGAGGGTTGATTAAAACCGGGGCGAGATTACCCATCACTTTGGCAGGGACTGGGTCTAATGGTGATCCTGACTTAACCTGATTTAGATGTTTCATGGCTGTATCTGGCGTCAGCTCATCAAAAAAATTAAATGAGCATTGCTGGGGGTATGACTCTTCTGGCTGAGGACTAGAGGGTGCGGAATAAAAGGAGGAAGATAGTTTAATAATTTTTTCCTGAAAAAAATCAGAAAGTCCATTACAAAGAGCTTGAGTGGGGGCACTCTGGGATTTCAAGGCAGGTGGGTTCACAAAATCCTTCACAATTGTGAAGAGAGTTTTTGAAGAATTCTCAGCCAGTTGAATAAGTTTTGAGAAGTAGGCTCTCATCGTGGAACGTTTAAGTTTTTGAAATTTGTTCAAGGCCGTCTTATAGGCTAATTTGGGTTTTGAGAAAATACCAGGGTATTCTCTTAATCAACACAAAATCCAAATCGTAATTAATGAATATCTTAGGCTGAATGACCCCCGGGTCGTGCAGTCTGCAATGTATTTAGGAGTGAATATCTCATACAATATTGGGGAAATTGTTGAGCAGAGTCTCGCCCCGGTCATTCAGAAAGGATCACAGGATTTTTCCCGGTTGAATAATCTTCACCTATCATTGATAGGTCGTTGTAATGTGGTGAAAATGATTTTTTTACCTTAACATTTTATTTCTTTTTTAGATCAATATCGATGATGTTTGAGACAGTATGGTTTAAAAAGTTGGATGGATTGGTAAATAGATTTATATGGGCATATGGTAAGACTAAACGGGCCATGAAGTTCATGTCCCTTCCTCAGCAGAAAGCAGGATTATCAATCCCAGACTTTAGATTATATTAGTTAGCATCAGCATTACAATACATGTGTTTGCTAGTGGGGGGGAAACTCCTTCGGTCCCTGGAACCAGGGGAGGGTGCCAGACATATATGAACTATTGTTGGGGAAGGATGCTAAAAATTTGTTTTTAAGATTCACTGAACCTAGTTAATACAAGAAGGTAAGATTCAAGACTATACTGGCAGCAGGTCAGCGGTGGAAGACGTTAAAAAGAAAGACAGGGATAGGCAGAATAAATTACTATACCCCTTATATAAGAACTCAGCATTATCAACAGTGTTTCATGATTATATAATGAAACAATGGAAAGATATAGGGGTCGGTATAGTGGGGGACTTAGTTAATGTAGCTGGACTCAGGCCATTTTCAGAGTTACTGGAAAGATATGGGCTAGTTATCTGGGGCAGAAAACAGGGGGTCCAAATGGGCTAGCCAAGAACACCACAATGGATAATCTGAGGAATGAAGCTGGATGTACTATTAGTAGAATCTATAGGAGTTGATCGCCGCACAACCAGACGATTTAGAGAGACAGGCGGAAAAATGGGATCAAAGGCTCGGGATAAAAGAATCCGGCTTTCTTGATTCCTTAGACAAACGACATAGTATACTTTTCTCATCAAAGTTACAGGCGCAGCATTTTAAAAGGATCTTAGACTTGTATTGTACACCTGATAAAATAGCAAAATTGGACGGGTTTGTAGGTGTCTGCTGTCCACGCTGTAAAACTGCTCATGCAGATGTGGTACACATGTTTTCAACTTGACCGCAGCTGGACGCCCTCAGAAAAAGCATAGAACAGTTTTTAGAGCTAACCCTGAAGGTTAATGTGGCCTTAACTCCGGAAGTGATGTTATTGGGGGTCAGTAGCACAGGATCTGATGGTGCACAACCATACTTTATTTTTTGGCAATGGCAGTGGTTAAGGTTTGTATTGTTACAGCCTGGTTAGATCCGGTGGCTCCATCTTTTTCACAATGGCTGGCTCGGCTTCTCTCCACTTTCAATCTGGAGAAAGGAATTTATGAACGAAAAAGTCTAAAGGCCAAGAAACTGGGCAAATTTATCGTTGGAAGGAGGAGGCTGGGGACCCCTGAAAGAATAGTGAACTGAAATGTTGTATATAAACATAATGCTTATATAGCGTGCAGGGGTGTTTTCCTCATTGTTTTTCTGTTTCCTAATGTAATAATTACCTCTCAAAAAGAGTAATAATGAATTGAAAAAAATGTCTTGTATACATGAGAGCAATGATAGTACAGAATGTATACATTTTAACATTTTTATTCTTTTGTTTAATTTTCCACTGAATTTCCCGGAACGATTATTTGAATATGAATGTATGTGCCTCAACTAAAAATAAAATATATTTATAAAACAATATATATATATATATGCTTGTCTATCAGGGGAAAGTAGCCCTAACAACACCAAGCACCACCAGCCATTTAGCAACAGCTGATAAAAGCAGAATTATATGAAATTTCGGCCACACACGAGCCCACTCCTCTCCCCACAGCTATCCCCATCTGCCAATTCATCCTACTGTCTTAAACTAGACACTGTCACCTGACTCCTGCCCAACATAGCAGACACACACAGATGCAGTGTGGTTTATTTAGGGACATCAACATGTGCAAAATGCGGTGTACATTGATAAAATCAAGAATTGCTTTTGCTCTGGCAGATCACATCCCACAATTGACATCTAATTATAACAAACAAGTCTCAATAGGGAAAATTGTCCATGAAGGCGTTGCAACATACAGGTCACAAGAGTACATATTCATTAAGAGCAACCTCTCTGCTTCAAACCATTCAGCAACACCTGTAAGCCACTAACTCATAATCAGGCCCTATGTAGTTAGCTTCATACTAATCAAACGTGCGGTTATATCTTATTCAGTCATCACCATAGCCATTAACAAAGATTTTCTATGCACCTCAGTCTTGATCCTAAACAGGAATATCACTAACAAATCAATTTTGTTTTTTTAATTGATCATTTTGATTGTTTGATTTCTGAAGTTTTTAAAGTGCACAACAGTAACTTCGCATGGGGAACAAAGCTTTCATGTTACTGAGAATTTCCAAATGCCATTTTTCAAAAATCAGGTCTCCACTTGCTTTATTGAAGTTAATTAGCCCCGAAAGTATCACAAATATGGCAATTTAGTTTCTGCTATGAAGCAAATTTCCTAGGGCATTATCACAATAAATGCCCCTCAAACGTTTTCACAAAATGTAGTTTAACCGGTCTGTAGTATCTTTCCAAGATAAGAATTTGTATGTGTCTACCCTATCCTGTCCACACACCACACACATAAACCTTCTCAACAGTGCACTTAGAGCGTCAATACATGCAGCACTGAAAAATATACAAACAGCTAGGCAGTACAAAAAGTTAGCTAATGCAGGTTTGCCCATCTGTGACACAGGCAGCCAGAATTCAACAATTTTTTTGCCAGATGTCCCACTGCTAGCCTTCTCTAAATGGAGGCTATAATCTAGCAATGCAGTACTCTGAGAGAAACTAACCTGGCCCTCAAGATATCTTCAACTGCAGTGGACTTGTGGCTTTCCAGCAGTTATTCAGCATGCCAATATGTTGCAGTCTTATGCCTAGACTCTATGCAGAGGTTCAAGGATTCCTGCTTTTACCGACAGTCACCTTGACTTTTAATACTGAGAGGAAATATATAGAGCGATACGAGTCATTAGTAAATCTTACCAGGCGGAAAGATCGGAGAACCGATAACCCTTCCACATCTGCAAGTCCCAGTTCCATCAAACTAAGGCTGACGATGATGCCATCAAAAATATTCCATCCCACTTGGAAATAGTAATAAGGATCAAGGGCAATGAGTTTGAAAAGCATTTCTGCTGTAAAGATTCCTGTAAAAACCTGAAAAAGAAGATATTGCATCAGTTTAGTGAGAATGATAAAATTTTAGAATTCACACATTCACTTTTTACCACACAAATCAGAACAACGAAAATCAGAAAATTGTGTTATTGTATATTATTAGAACATTGAAATGTTGGGAGCTCCATTGAAAACAATGGAGTGCTCTGGGCTTATAATGGCTGGTATAACCCTGGAGCTCCAACATTACAATGTTTCTTTGTTCACAGCTCTGGCTGTGAACTAAGGCTTCAGGGAACCTGAGGGGATTCCAATCCCCTCACGCTCCCAAAAGGCTTTGATCTTTTTATTAGAACATTCTATCCTCTAGTGGCAGAATGTTCTAATAGCCTTATAGCCCTTCGTAGATGGGCTATACCGCTATTAAAGTCCCTCTCCCTTGTTAAAGGCCCCCGCCTTCGGCTCGGGGCCTTTAACGCTGGAGAGGGCCTTTAATAGCCGGTATAGCCCTCTACGGTGGGCTATAAGGCTATAGTAATTTTCTTTCAACTCAGCAAGCCATGTCTGTGCTTGCTGCTTATCTCTATGGTTAACGTTTGAAGTCACAAGCTCTAATTCAGGTAGGGCTAAATCAACCATTCCACAGTCAAAGGCTGATAAAATGATTAAGACTGGCTTGTAAAAAATTGACAGCTATTATTCATAGCACTATGAATTACAAAGCTGGGTTTGTGTCCAGTCCAGATACACAAGCTATTCTTACCTGAAGCAACAGTAGAAGATCAAACCAGCGCATCATTGCAGCATGTAAATGCTAACACAAACGCCAACCACATAAATGCATACATGTTTTAGTTCAACTGTTGTGTGCAATATAGGCATAGAGAAAGGCATTTAATTATGGCATTGTTAGTCACAAATTATCCTTCACATCCTAGTGCTTTTTCATAATATTAATGTTAGCACTAGCCCAGATAACACCCAGAAGAAAATCGAACCAGCTAGATAGCCACGAACAAACACCCACCAGGAAATTGTCCATCCGCGTTTTTTTCTGGCATCTGTAGGCAGAGCGTGCCACTTATTTATAAATTCACAGTGTCTTACTAAATCAATAAGTGCTGCTGCTGAGCCCAGCCCCCGCTCTCCTCACCGCTTGGCTGATCTACTTCCATATGCACCTAGAAGCTTGATGCTCCGGAGATTTCTGGAACTGTACAACTACTACGCAAAGCAGGACACGCGAAACCCATTTGTAAATGCCCTGGACACTCCATTACTGAACGTTTCTGAGAAAGGCAACCGGTTCCTTGTATCAACACGGAACAGTTGCATTTATTGAAAATAAGTAGTCTTGTCATACTGTGGATTATTCAGGATACAGATTCCGCTTCGTTCAATTGACACATGTGTTTTTGAATAGGAACGTAGGACAATTAACCCTTGTATGGTAGGTTGTCAGGAATGCGGGTTGGAGGGTCCAAGCCAGACAGGGACAGTGGGTCCAAAATGTAACAAAAGAGGTATTTTGCCACTGGTGCCCTCCTGAGTCCGAACTTGAATTCAGGAAACTGCTTAAAACCCATCTCTCCAACTAATACTTTCTACTCAGCCCTCATCTGCTGCTAATGCAGCGCTGTGAGGTCATACATGGGCAGCTATGTGCTTTATAAAGCCCTATGAATAGAATAGAATACTGTAGGGCTCCTAGCTGGGAAGTAAGTACCCATTTTCAGCACATGACTCAAGATAATGAGGAAGAACGGTCCAGGACGTATTCAGGGGAAGTGCCCCGTATTGGAGACTGAGCACTCAGCAACATAGCAAACAACAGCGCTTAATAAATGACTGTCCAATCAGTGCTTTTTCTTATAAAAAGGAATAGTGCTTTATTAAACTCACTAATAAACACTAAACACAAATATATATATACATCCCCCAAGGGAAATACCTTGGGTGACATCCTCTAAAGGCTTTACAACCAAGTGACTCAGACCCACCCGGTGGAACGCACACAAAAGACTGGTACCACAAATCAAGTAACCCCTAAATGCACATGTTACCCTGTGCGCAGGAGATACGTCCAATGGTCTGTGCACTAGCAAGCCTTGAGCCCTAAAATCACAAAAGCCCCACCTCACAGGTGCCTATCACAACATAGTGGGTACAGTAAATAAAAGTTAGGCCTTCTGCTTTTGTCAAGGTATGCTTATAATAACCGAAGCAGAAGCAGAATTCAAATAGATGATCATTCTTTTTAGAAGGGTACCATATTTCATTAACAATCAACACCACATGTAATGATTTACCATTACTATCAACAAAGACTTCAATTTTCCCTACTGTGCACTGTATAAATCTGTCTTCTATATTTACACTTACTGCAAAGCAGCCACATGACCTTGCAACAAAGAACTATTGAAACCATGGCCATAAAATTAAAAGTCCCAGTTCCAGGGATGCTTGAAAAAACAGCATGCGTACCCAGATCACTCTTACAATGACCTTGGAGACATAGCGTGACAACCAAAGCTGTACAGTAAGGAAAGAGGAAGCATCACAACAGCGTGACAAGTAACTGACTGTGGTGTGATCCGCCATCACCCCAGACATGGCTCTGGGAACAGGATAGCACACTGCGCTGCTCCTGCCAGAGATGCTGAATATGGTGGAACAGGGTGGCGCTCCGTTTCTGGCATTTTTCCCCCAAGACCACTGGCTCTACTTGGGGGTGTATTAGCTGAAAAAGGGGAAAACCACATGCATCCCTCAGGAAATTATCTTTCCTAGGCCCCTAAGCCTTTCTGGGGAGTATAGTCTAACCGAGGCTGGAAACACTATGAGGTCTTTCTATATAGTCCCTCCAGTGAGACCAATATTTTCAAGGGCTCCTTGTGGGAACAGCAAAGACTGCTCTATGCAGTATGCCATCTCAGCCCAATGGCTTTGAGGACCCATTGTGCAGGCCTTAAATAAGGGGCCCGAACACCTTCTGCTTCCTAAGGCTCAAGGTGACCATTTTGATGGGGTTGTCTTGTTTTGCTCCTGATGGCATTTAGCCACTAGGGCCCCGATGTAGGTAAAATTGATTTACCGATTTTAAATTACCGAATTTTACCGATTCGGTAATTTAAAATCGGTAAATCAATGGGTCCGATATGTAGGTATTCCAGATGTGCTGGAATACCGAATCGGATGAATTCGGTATTTACCGATTCGGTAAATACCGAATCGGTAATGTCCATTCATTCCTATGGGCTTTGAAGCCCATAGGAATGAATGGACATTACCGAATCGGTATTTACCGAATCGGTAAATACCGAATTTCTCAAGGGTGCAGGGGGTGTCACTTTGACACCCTCTGGCACCCCCAAAACAGGCACGGGTGCCATGTGGCAGGCATACCTGCCCTAAGGGCAGGTCTGCCTGTCACATGGCATAGGTGTGCATGCACACATGTGCATGCACACCGGAATCGTTATTTTACCATCAAATAGGATTTGATGGTAAAATACCGATTCGTTAAGGCTCCTGGGACTCTGAAGAGTCCCACCTACATATGGGTGGCTCCGAATCGGTAAAATTACCGAATCGGTATTTTACCGAATCGGTAACTTTACCGAATCGGTAAAGTTACCGATTCTGTATTTTACAGAATCGGTAACTTTACCGATTCGGTAAAGTTACCGATTCTGTATTTTACAGAATCGGTAACTTTACCGATTCGGTAAAGTTACCGATTCGGTAAAATAGTGCACCTACATGTCAAATCATGTATACCGATCGGTAACGGCCGAAAATACCGATTTTCGGCCGTTACCGACCGACCTACATCGGGCCCTAGGTGTGCTCTTGGTAGACCTTGTGGCCTCTGGATTCTCATTATCTTTAAGAGCCTGGTTTTGCAATTGCTCTGAATCCAATGCAAAAGAGCGCAGACCTCAGCTGGTAAGGCATCTTGGCAGTATCCGGTATCTGCTTCTCTGACGAGGCTTATGGTACTTCTCCCTGGCAAAGGGTCTTCCTCAGCAGCACCTAGCTGCACTCTAGGTAGATTACCTTTCCCAGGCTCAATGGCCTCTTGATCAGTTGCATTGAAACTATGTGCCCAGCAGGAGTCAGGAAATCCCCTTTAGGGGTAGCCACACACAGGGAAGGTAGGCAGACATCTCCTGGGTCGCCAGAAAGTTGACCCATCTACTGTCTCAGGGTGAATGGGGAGGCCAGTGCCACTGTCCTTGGAGACAAATCCAAGTTCCGGGCTGCAAGCTGGAGCCAGAAGTACTTGAGCCGTCTTTACCATCAAGAGCGAAAAGTCTTTCATTCCCTTACCTCATTAGAAGTGAGGGATTCTTCAGTACTTTTCTTCAGCAGAAGTCAAGAGTCTTATCTCTTCCAGCTGGGATTTCTTCAGATATAGTTCACCCCAGATTGAAGCATGTTCCCAAAAGTGTATTCCCTTAGGCATGGACTTTTAATTGGGTAGTCGGATGATCCATAAAGTGGGCTCCTCTGTCCAATCCAAAGATCAGACATCATCACTCCACACCTGTTCCATCCCTTCTGTACAGCATTTTGGGACTATTCAAAAATGGCAGTTTCAGGTGGTCAGTGGTCACTGCTCTCTGAAAGCTTTAACCCCCACCTCAACTGCTACTGGCAAACTCGTCCCTTCACACCAAAGCTTCAAAGCAGCCTCTTGCATAGAATGGAGAAAGAGGTCTGGCTGCTTTCGAATGTTTTCTTGGAAGGGCATGGCCAAGCAGTTAGGGAATGTAAATGCAATCATGCTAATCAGATTCTGCCCCTTCCTCATCCTCTCACAGGAACAGGCTTAGTCAAAGTATATGAAGCAGTGCAAATACATCCAAATTCATATCACATTTGCAATTGGTACCTTGCACTGGTGATTATTTTTCAAAACTATTTTACCAGAGCTTAGAGTGGGTGAGACTCAGATAAACTCAGAGACTGATACAGTGAAACCCACAGCAGAGACAAACAAAGGTTGCGCAAAAAAAAAAAAGCTTAGGTTTACCAAATGAGTCCGAACACCATTCTCCACAGAGGCACATCTATGTGTTAATAACAATTTACAGGACTGTGACAATAGCAGTATAGGCATGACAAAATTAAACAACTGATCATATATAATTTTTTAGAAGGTTGAACATTTTGCAAGGTATACATATTGTCGTGTTGCACTTACCAGGTTGCCGACTGTAAGTACATGGCTGAATTGCTCAGTCATTGGATAATGCTCCATAGCCATGAATAAAGTATTTAGAACAATGCAGATGGTAATCGCAAGGTCCACAAAAGGATCCATTACAACCAGTTTCACAACCCGTTTGATATTTAACCATGGCTCTGAACAGTCCCAAATCAAGAAAGTATTGGCAAATCTATACCAGCATGGTGGGCATTTCTGCCTGGATTCTTCAAGTTCTAAAAGAAAGACGCAAAAAGGACAATATAAAGTTTCAAACAGGTTCTGCAGCATGTTGAATGTGTTAGTTGTAAAGATCTGTTGTCAACACTATGAAGACTACTTGTTTGTGGTTATGTACAGCATATATGAGGTAATGATTTGCAAGATAGGGCCATTTGTAGCTAACCTTAACTCTTTGAAACCTGTTGTTTATTCACTAATAACGCCTTTTTTACAAGAAGGAGGCGAATAATTGGGTAGCGGGCTGACTGGGGTGTGAGCCCTGGTCAAGCAGCAACCACAATCCTTGTTAGGGTGAAGCACAATCCAACCTTAAATTAACCAGTGCTCAACCCTCTGGCAGCTTGGCACAGAGCAATAAGGCTTAATATGGAGGCAATGTGTAAAGTGTTTGTGCAAGTATTTAAGAGAAAACACCAAACAAAAAGGATGCCACACCAAGTTAGGAAAATACAACTCTAGTTAATAAATAAAAATAAGACCAAAGCAACAACCGATATCCATTTTTAAAGATTTGAGTGAAAATAGCACCAAAATGCACAAACTGTGAACTGTGGATATCTAGTCACACCAGATGGGGACAAAGTCACAACAGGCTGGTCGTGATGGAGTGCGGACTGGCTACAGGGACCCAGCAAGGCCCAGTTAGTAGAGGCGATGAGTCGGTCCAGCTCAGGGTTCCTTTCCATGCGCCTCCTAAAGGCAACCAACTGGAGGGGTTAAAGGGGGCCCGATGGACGCCCTAGATATTCACTTGCAGGCGGGTGCAGTCACTCACTGCAAATGCCTGCAAGCAGATCTCTCTCCCTTCTCGAAAGTGTAGAAGGGTGCCTCCGGCACTGAGGAAATGGAGCGGCTTTGTATTTAACTCTGACTATGCAGCTACCCTAATGGCAGCACCTTCACCATAAAAGGGCACACTTTAACTGTTTGCACACGGTGCATCAGTTTTAAGGTGAGCCATTTCACAAACAGAAAAAGTGCGTCCTTATAGTGATACGGGGCCAGGTGTGCTAGAACCAGTGATCCAAACAGGCTTCTTGTTATGCTTGGATGAAGTCTATTGTTTAACTGTCTGGGCTGTATTACATAAAGTGTCCCTGGGAGCAAAGGGCATATGCGCCCACTTTGCGTGCCCCCGGTGCACTTTGGTATTACAGAAAGGGCTGCAGACGCTTGTGTCGTCCCTTCTGTAATACCTGTAGTCCTGGTGCACATAAAGCACCAGTGCTATCTTCAAGGGGCATTCCTTCATTTGCATGGGGTGTGTCCCATGCAAATGAGGGGATCCCTTTGCCTCTGCGTCCCCACGCTGTATTATCGACATGGGTGTAGAAGCAAAGAATCCATCAGGAGGCTCACTGACAGTGCACCACCGCAAAGGTGGTGCACTGTCAGTGCGCTTCCTGTGAGCAGCCCTTTGCAGGGGTTAAAGAGAGTCTTATGGATCCCCCAGACATCCCCGTAAAGGCGGGTGCAGTCGCTGACTGCACCCGCCTGTAAAGGGATCTCTATTCCTCTTTAAAAGTGAAGGTGGGTTGGCAACTGCACAGTGAAAGCTTTAGCGACTTTAAAGTAGGTGCTTCGTATTTCACATGTATGCACTGCCCCCAGAGCAGCACTAGTTCGCGGTTGCCCTGGGGGAAGCTCATTACCCATATTGGGGAATGATGAGGATTTTTTTAAAGTTGTGCCCAGCGCAATGAGAGAAAATGCACTGCATGTGTAATCTGGCCCCTGGTTGTTATTGATTTGGAGACCTGACCTGCTCCAGATACATAAGTCATGGGCCAACAGGAAAACTGCTTTAAACCATAAAACACAAATGGTGAGTTAATACTTCATCAAGGTGTGCTATAAATATTGATGAAAGAGGGAGTCAGGGACACCACATGGCTTCATGAATGTCTTTATCAAAGGATAAATCTTAGACAAAGAGGACTCTTGCATATTTCTGACACTAAACTGGACAGTACATGAAATTCTACTACTGATCACGGGACATAATACTTTGCAAATGGCAGTCCTTGAAAAGCGAAAATCTTATCACCGGTAGACTGATCCTTTATTATAGTTCAACAATTGTACACATATTTGCTGAGCAAACTAGCTGGTGACAGGACAAACGCATCTGAATGACCAGTTTATCTTCACTTCAGGTGGATAGCTAGCATATATACAGGCAAAAACAATGCATCAGTTATGCACCCGAAAGTTCCTAGTTTCCTGCACATCTTAAATCATGACATACTTTCTTTATGTCTAGTCCAACCAAAAACCTCTTTAATACTCAGCAGAATTAAGTTTGTCATGTGATTACCATACGATTTACTTAAACAGAGGAATACCTTTGAACAGTCTTTAACTGCCAAGAGAGGGGAGAGGCAGAAACTTACTCAAAACTGTGCCTCTTTTCTAAACTCCTTGTCTAATATAGCATCCTAACTACAAAACCAGAACCTGAAAGTATAGAAATCCACCATGAAATTAGGTATCCCTTAATTTCAAAAGCACCTCAACATCAAATGTATGTCAATGCCAATACTACCTCCACATTGAGACAAGAGAGAAGCACAAGAAGTATTCAAAGAATAGGCATTCAGGGATTCATGCTTGAAAATTAAAAAAGCATGTAGGTGCTTTCATGGCAGAAAACCTTCAAAGGTCCCTCCAATCCACAATATCTGCAAGGCCTTTATCTTTATGGATCTAAGACTCTCCCTTCTTCCTGCCATCTTTAGAGGGAGATAAAATGTTAGAAAATTTGAATTTAAAACAATTTCAAATGGCAGGAGAGGATTCGAAGTAAGGGGCTGGTGCCTAAAGACAACAAAGGACTTCTGACACATCCTCTTCTTGATTTCCATATAAGACAGATCAGTAGTACTGAAATAAACTTCTTCATAAGCAACATAATCTCCCTTCACCTTAACTGGCAAAACACAATGGGGCATATTTACAATAACTGGTGCATCCCTGCAAATCAGTAAGAATGCGCCAGTATTGTGCGCCATAACTCCTCCATCATGGATGCGCCGCATTTACAATGTTTCAGAAAAGGGGGTGGTGATGAAATGAGTGTCTGAATTAAGCAGACCACTCTTACCCAGACCAAAGATCAGGGCTTGATCCATCACCGTTATTTAGCTCACTGCACCATCCCAGCTCAGAACCTGGCTATATGCAAATTAGTCTGTCCCTGGCCCAGTGCATCATGGGAACAGGGCAGACCAAACTACCAAGCCAATTCTTCACCAGAAAGGAGACAAGCTTCCGGGGACCGGTTTCTGGCATTTCAGCCGTCGTCGGCCCGGCTTGCTTGAATCCTGATGGTGCAGTGAGCAAGGGACTCATGTCTGAGTATACCCTGCCACACCTATAGTGGCCAAAAACAATTCAGAAAAGGGGGTGGTGATGAACAGAGTGTCTGAATTAAGCAGACCACTCTTACCCAGTCCAAAGATCAGGGCTTGATCCATCACCGTTATTTAGCTCACTGCACCATCCCAGCTCAGAACCTGGCTATATGCAAATTAGTCTGTCCCTGGCCCAGTGCATCATGGGAACAGGGCAGACCAAACTACCAAGCCAATTCTTCACCAGAAAGGAGACAAGCTTCCGGGGACCGGTTTCTGGCATTTCAGCCGTCGTCGGCCCGGCTTGCTTGAATCCTGGTGGTGCAGTGAGTAAGGGGCTCATGTCTGAGTATACCCTGCCACACCTATAGTGGCCAAAAACAATTCAGAAAAGGGGGTGGTGATGAACAGAGTGTCTGAATTAAGCAGACCACTCTTACCCAGTCCAAAGATCAGGGCTTGATCCATCACCGTTATTTAGCTCACTGCACCATCCCAGCTCAGAACCTGGCTATATGCAAATTAGTCTGTCCCTGGCCCAGTGCATCATGGGAACAGGGCAGACCAAACTACCAAGCCAATTCTTCACCAGAAAGGAGACAAGCTTCCGGGGACCGGTTTCTGGCATTTCAGCCATCGTCTGCCCGGCTTGCTTGAATCCTGATGGTGCAGTGAGCAAGGGACTCATGTCTGAGTATACCCTGCCACACCTATAGTGGCCAAAAACGATTCAGAAAAGGGGGTGGTGATGAACAGAGTGTCTGAATTAAGCAGACCACTCTTACCCAGTCCAAAGATCAGGGCTAACAATGTGGCGCACCATGGTGCAAAAACGGCACAGATGCGTGACGCATCTGTGCCGTAAAAGTGACGCATTGCTGGAGTTGCGTCGCAAGCGCGACGCAGCTCCAGCAATGCTTTGGGGGCCCTATCTAGTTAATGCTGCGTCAATCCTTACGCCTGCTTCAGGCAGGTGCAGGGTTTTGACGCAGCGTGGGCCCAAAAGTGACTGAGTGAAATCTTGTAGATTTCACTCAGTCACTTTTAGGAGGTGTTCCTGCTCCAGAACGCCCCTCCCTGCACAGGAAAGCCTACATGTGGCGCAGGGCATTACAACGTGACGCATCTCCCAGATGCGTCACGTTGTAAGTAGCCCCGTACCATGGAGCAGGATTTGCTCCGCCGCTGCGCCACAAAAGTGACGCAACAGTGGCGTAAATGAGGCGCAAGGGGCTTGTAAATCTGCCCCAATGTTTTTCACCTATAAGTAGTCCAAAAGCAACCCTACACAAAAAGGATCAGAATGATCTTGCCAGCACCCCCAAAAGATTCACCACAATGCCTGGATTACCATTAAAGACCTTTACCGACCAAGACATGCATTCCTGAGATCCTCTCTATACCAATAATAAAACTGCAATAATTAACGCTTCCAGTGGCCATCCAACGAAAGCTTACTAAACAGTCACAGAATGCGTAGCATCATCAAAAGGATATAACAAACAAAAGAAAAGGAATCTGCTATCAAAGTTAGAAATCTTGGATTCCCCTCACTCTAATGAGTCGGGAAAACCTTTTGGTTTTTAAAAGAACCCTCACTCACTAACACTACTCAGTGGTATGCTTGATCATAGGGTTCCCATTCGAGATGCCTAGCGCATCTGTGCGTGCAACAACGCCTGAATTATAGCAGTTGGGGTTTCACAGGGATCAAAATATTAAAATAACCTCAAGGTTACCCACCACTTAAGATAATATTTAATAATGGGGATCCTAGGTAAGGTTAAAAGCTTAGGAGGATGTGATAAGAGATAGTGACGATCTCCCATAGCCTAGGTCTACATGTGTCAACCATCTGCAAGGGTGCCCACAGAGTCAAAATGGTTTTCTTCAGGACCAAGGTGTCCTTGTTAGTAATGATTCACTCCTAGTTAATGCCCACATGCATGCTAAGAAATGCTGTACAGGTATAACCGTTCGTAACTTATGATCTTCCTTATCACTCTGTGTGATTATCTGTAGTAAATAAAGTGATAGATGCATCGTACAGATAATTTTGTATCTCTTTGTAATGTTGAATTCAGGCATAGCCAGTGTGATGTGCGTGCGCCATCACACTCCATCATCATCATCATCATCTGCATCATCGAAGGAATCAGATGCTTCACTGTTCAACAAAGCTAGCAACATAACATATTATGTGTAAATATTCCAAAATAGCCAGAACAGTTCTCCAGAGAATTAAAAAGAGGAGTTAATTACTCTTTAATTACTCTGCGCACAGACTTTGTATATTTATTTCCATTTTGTATACCTTTCAGTTCCCACAGGTGTAAAAATTGGGAAAGAAACAGTCTGCTCTAAGTAACCTGACCATAAAGGATGTTAGAAAGTAATGGGTGAAGAGAGAGCTTAGGTCAGTGTTCTTCATCACACCCCCTTTTTCTGTCAGGGCTTAAAGTGGAACCAAGTTTAAAGAATTTGGCTTTGAAATGTTTCCTGAACAGGTTGTGGTTTCATTCAGCTCTTAGTTTTGGATTCAGGTAATTCCAATGCCTGAAGTCCTAGATGCCTAAGTGCAAGGTAATGCCTCTTTTTGCATGTTCACCCCCACATTTTAGGATTGATACTGCTGGTTTTTCAACTCAAGAGTGCACAGAGGCCTGCTAACCAGATCTGCGGGCCAATGTTCTAACCCTTTACAAAGTGTATGTCAAATTGGCTATCCCCAATAGTCAAGTATTAATTTACTTAAAAGTCCCTAGTATATGGTACCTAGGGTACTAAGGGCATGTAAGGCAGAGTGTCCACTCAGGGCTGCAGCACTGACTGTGCCACCTGAGTGCGACAAGGTACAAAATGGAACTGGAAGGGCAGTATTTACACCCCAAGTTCGACTTTTGCCATTCAGACCAATGGCAACGCCACCACTTCCCCATACACAGCCTAGAGAGCTCTAAGGCAGGGAGCTGAATAATGTTAAGTGGAACGTGTATGCTTATATATGTCCTTGCAGCAAAACCCCTCAAATTGTCATTTTGCTTTGGAAAAGGTAGTAGCCTCATTGGCTAACCCACGGTTACTGGCTGGCCCCCCAGCCTTGATAGCGTCTTGAGTGGGACTACCTAACTAGGTACTGTAAGGTATCAAATTAATCATGGCATTAAACCCGACCTGAAGACCTGATGACCTGATGCAGAGGTCGAATTTAAGGTCATTTTTAAAGTAAGGCAACTTTAAAGAAGCTGCCACTCTGTACCCCTGTGGTACTGTAGCCGAACATTGGGCTATGACCCACAGACCGCTTTCTGTCCGCCTGGGGAGTAGTGTGAATGACTCTCAGGCTTATTAGCAAACACAGCCTGCCGCAGGGTGAGGTGTTACCTCCTCTTCGCAGAAAGCCCCTTGGGGTATTAGCAAAAAAGGCAAACTTCAAACACGAAGCCGCCTTTGATGGGCAAATGGCAATAACGCTCACAAGGGGCTGCCGTTTGTTCCCATAGACTAGCTGGACACAGGGCCAGAGAGGGAAAACCTGTTCCCAAACTGGTTTTCAGATGCTTGCAGTCCCCAGGTAGCCACACCTCTAGGGGGGACTACTGAGCTCCTAACATCCAAGAAAGGGGCTTGACATCTTAAGAGTGGTCCGAAAGATGCACTCTGGGGTTGCCATTTGTCAAATATAGCTAGAAAGTGATCATCAAGAGGGCGGGGACATAGTAGCAATTTGGCTAGTGGCTGTATGGTACCCTCTGGGCCCTTATACGGGCTAAATAGGGCACCCCTCACACACTGGACTCTTAGATCACGCTGGGTTTGGAAAGAGGACCATAGAAGGATTGCTCTGCTGCCCTTGAAACTGCACAGAGAGGCTGCACCGTCTGCTGAACTGAACCTGCTGCACTTTCAGCTAGTGAAGTTTGGACTGTGCCTGTGGCTTCTAGCTGAGGGAACCCCAGACCCAAGACGCATCTCAAAGGATCAATCTGTTGATCTGCTGGAAACAGCTATAGGGACAAAAGAGCTGAAGAAGCCCAAACCGGAAAGTTGCTAGCCAGCTGATAAGATTTACTGCTAGCTGCGGCTGGGCACCTCAAGAGACCAATCCTTGATGACCAAAAGTTGCACCAGAGTCTGCCGGACCCTGGAGTGCCGCCAGAATTCAGATTGGACGCCCAAGAGGGCACTAGCCGCCAATAGAGGATTTGTTTCCAACCGCTGTATCTTGAGATCAGAAGCCCAGCTTCTGCTGTCCTTCTGTCCCCAGAAAGAGGACTTCGTGTGACCCTGACCTCTGTGTAACAAGTCCCACCATATGATCTGTGGACCGAGGAACCACCACAAAGAGTTCTCCCATTGAATGCACTGCAACCGGAGCATCTTTGAGCATCAGGACCACTCCAAGTGTATGGTGGTCATACTGTAGAGGCTGGAACTGGACTGCAAAATGCACTAGTGACCAGGTAACTGTCCAAATCCACCTCATCCACCCCCCAGACCATCATCTTGTCAGATCTGGTCACCCAAGCCAGACTGGAGTAGTCAAACTAACTTTCACAAACTTTTGAAAAGTTTACAAACCTTTAGTTGACCAATGCGTGTTTGCGGTTGAAATTAAAAAAGATCAAATCTTTGAAAAATCATAACTCTAGAACTCTCCGGTTGATGATGCTCATTGAGGACTCTAAAATGTATAAAATATAATCTATATACATCGGTGTTGTGTTTCTTTCATGTTGTGTGGCTTTCCTATTTCGTTGTTTGGTACTGTTAAATGCTTTACACTAAGTTCCTTTGTTCAAGCCTTGCTACTCGAGAGCCAAAGCTACCATGGTTGAGCTTAAGGTTATTGAAACAAGCTTCATTGGACTCAACAAAGGTTTTGCGATTGTGTTCCATGTTAAGGATGCTAGTCCTATGATATAATACACCCAGATCCTCACACTAAGGATCTACCTTTGTATTTCTGCCTATGATTGAAAGTTGGTTAATTAGGTGGGAGGTTGATGAACAGAGATTCCTGCTAGAAACCAAGAGAGAGGCATACGAATATCCGTTGTGCGCTCTAGTAAGCTTGGTCAACCTTGCCTAAGGGTTTAAACCTGATCTTTGTGTCAACCAAAAGCCAGTGTGGTACGTGTGGGTCTAATTTAAAGTGGGCAGGTTTGCTGAGGTTCAGGTACATTCTAGCCACATGAATTTGAAAGTGCTCAAGCCTAGCAAAATGTTTTTGAGAGAGTAGAGCACATCTTTTCAGGCAATTCAGTTTGCAGTCCTGCATTACAGTTGTCTCTTCACTCATTAATTTACACAGTAAAAACAACCCAGGTGTGGAAGACATTTCGAAACAATTGAGTAACCAGGGAAAATGGCTCAATAAAAACGCGACAAAAAGAGGAAACAAGCAGGGGTTGTAGAAACATTGAAATAATTAAAAAAATCTTTAAAAAATAAAAAACTGACTATATAGACGATTTGGTAACAATCTTTGGCAATTATTCCCATTAATTAAAGGTACAGATTTCAAACTTAAGAGTAGTATTATTCTCCTGCCTGCACGAGAACTGCAGAATTACGATTGTATTGCACTGACAACGTTTTTAATGTTTTATGACGCTATAGGCATACAATAAGACATTTTTTTCATCACAAGAGTAGCAACAGTACTATGAAAATATAAATACATTTTCTAGGTACCTTCCATTGTGTTAGTAAGCATGCTGGCATTGCTTAGAGCTCTTTGCCTTAGAGTAGGATCTTCCAGCAAATCCAAGGAAATTTGGTATGAGCTTGATCTTCTCTTTCTCATCTCTGTTTCTGTAGTGGTGCCCTTCAAATGAAAAATGTTAAAAAGATAAAAACCTTCAGTAGTAGAAGAATCGGCAAATGAAATAAACACCAAATCATGGATGTATGCTTTACTGTTTTAAACAATTTCTTGTGTTTTTACACATATATGATTATGTTCTCATTTTTTGGTGTAACATTTTAATAAGAGTGGGAGAACCCACATGAGAGAAAACGAGGGAGAGAAAAAAGAGGAACAGAATTAGAGAGGGGTGAAAGAAAAGGGAGAAAGATGTTAATGTTAATAATTGGATAAAGTGTGCAAATAAGTATTCTTGGCGCCAGTGTTTAAAATTGAGGACACAAAACAGAGGCAGGGAAAACGAGTTTTATACAGAGGAGCAAAAAAAGGCAAGTTTTCAGTTGTTTTGTAAACCTTAGAAAATCTGTTTGAGCTCTGAGATGGTCAGGACATAAGTTCCACCACTTGCAGATGGACTAGGAGAAACTTCTTCCTCCCCAATGTGCTTTTTTGATTCCCCGAAGGTTTACCTGTCTTGCCGCAGGGACCAAGCGGCACATGCCATTTAAAGATTTTTTGAAAAAAGAGAGGACCGGCCTGGTGCAGGGCCTTATGGGCCTGACATTAGGCCTTGAACATGATTCGTGGCCTAATTGATAACCAGTGCATCAGGTTTGCAAGACTGAACACAATTTAGGAATGATCATCAGTAAAGGGACTGCTGTGTTGTGAAGAATTTTGGAATTTATGTTGTACACAAATTTGGGAGGCTATATATAAGACGTTGCAGTAATCTAATTCAGACACAATAGGGCAATTTTAACTGTTTTTCTTAGCTCCATTGGGAGAAAGGGAAGTTTTTTTTAACATATTCTCAGGGTTAGAAAACAGAAAGATGTAACTTGATTGTCATTGAATGCTAACTTAGAGTCAAAGATGACCTCCAGGTTTCTTGCTTTCTGCACAGGCAGTGGGAGGGGCCTAAGATTAGAGGGCCACCAAGTGGTGTTCCAGTAAGAGGTGTCATTGCCAAAGAGTAACACCTGAGTTTAGCTTTGAACAATTCTTCCGCATCCAGTCAGCGATGCTACTCATACAGATATTGAATTGTTTGAGAAAGAGTAAGAGGAAGAGTGAAAGAGTGAACAATAGAAAGCAAAATAGTGAGATAAAGCGAAAAAGAAAAACCAAATGAATGAACAACATCAAAGTACTGGGCCGGACGGGCAGTAGCGGGCACCAGAAGTTTCCTCGGTGGACTGGAGATGTGGGGGACTTGTTTTGTGACCATGGGGGCAGGTTTTGTCACTGGGGGCCAATTTTGCAGCAGTGCTGCAATATCGGACCACTTTAACAAAAGCGGGAGCAGTTCTTCTTACTAGCACCCCCCAAACCCCTACCACCCCGCAACCAGGGCCAGTCGAGCAGCAATCTGCCAGGGCTGGTTGCTGTTCCCAGTCTGGCACTGTAAAAGTGACATCTATATATTTGCCACCTGTCCCACGCCCCTTCTTCAGTGCTCTGCATTACAGGTCCCTACATTTAACCTGTCCAATGTATGATTACAAAGACCTGTACTCCTCATTGAGAGGCAAGCCCCAGATAGCTTATGGATCACTTACCCACAAAATTCAAATATACCAAAATATTATGAAATAACATATCAATAGTTTACCTACACTGCAATCTGTGAGATACATAATATAGTTTTGGGGATGTAGATGCGTCATGCACTAGTGGGTGGTCCCGCAAACCCCTGTTTTGTTTTATCTATCGGACATATCCTGTCCTAACACAGCAATATACACTACGTTCATGTATTTTAGGTTTCATAAGTACACACATGTAAGACTGATCAAACTCCACTTCCCAATGAACTAATAAATGGTACTACACTAGGGAAGTCCTTAGAGGTATGGTGCCTGCTCTGACCATTCATCTGTTGGTGAAAATCCTTCTACTGCAAGGAGCCTGTGTTTCCTGATCCCTTTGCTGCTGTCGAATGTGAGATGCACAAGGGATCATTAGTAATTTCCCAATATGCCACCTTTAATAATAATGTTTTGAACACAGATTTTACCTTTAAATGCACATTCATAAATACAAGGGAGAATGTTTTTTTTTTTTTAAATGAACAGTCGCCCAAGAAAAAACAGAGTTAAAACGTAGGGTTGCAAACCCGTCATTAGTCTCAAATATTTGGCTTGATACCTTTCGTATATTGTGGGATACGTATACGAAGCGACTACTAATAAGACAGTGAAAATGAGTTTTGAATGAATAAGACTGATACGATTTTAAACTCTGTTCTGTTTTATTTTATTCTGCTCATTAAATACATTTAAGATATAGCAGATCTGAGATTTGCTTTACTTGGAAGCATGTATGGAATATTCGAGAGCCCCACGCCATATTAGAGGACTCTGATAAGAATATTTGAGAACAACGTCATTACTAGCAAACGTCAAGTCATGCAGATGCCTTCATAAGCCTGGGGTGTGTTTGCAATGAAATGAGGTATAAAGGGTTAAAGAGACAATATGCATAACCTTGTCGACCCTTTAACATTGTGCGACATCTTTGAAAGAAAGTTAGCTTCTTGGAGACAGGCAGCAACAAAGGAATCCGCTGCTGCGAAGGTTTTTCCTTACTTGAAAAGAATTTAAGAGGCAGGCTGGAGAATGAAGTATTCATCACCTTTAGGGAAGTCTTTTTCGCTTATACAAAGTGGAGGAATTAGTCACCAGTGTTATAAAAAAGGCAAAGCCACCGCGAATAGTAACACGAAAACCCCCTCATTAATCTGTTTTAAGCTAGGAAGCTATCAATACACTGACGTACAGTAATTGCACTACTGGTGGGAGTCAGGCGAAGGCCCACTCCAAAGTCAATGGCCACAATGGTCCTTTTCTTTACATCAGTACCACGTTATTTAGAAATCCATATTATCCGTCTAGCTATGCATACCGTGGAGTGTTCTTTCATATTACCATTCGAGCATTGGTATATAAAGCGTATGATCTTACACACTAAGATGCTGGGGTACATTTAATTCTATGTTTGTACACGAGGAGAGGTTGCGCTACATGAATGGACCTGGGACTGGGATGAACATCCTTTGCATTAGCCTGTGGTCCCCAGACTGAGGAAGAATCGAATGAACAATGGTGCACTATGATGATAACAAATATCCGGTCCCATGGCTTAGAGTAACCAATGCAGAAGTCACACAACGCAAAATAGTGGACTGGGGGTAGGTAGGGGATTCTGGTACTTTCAGTTCTTTCTCTCAATCCTGGTTGTGAAGGCCGGTATGGCCGGAAGCATGGTCCGGCCAACAAAGTAGGCATTCCCAATCAGTTCGTAAAAAGACAAATCACGAATGATAGAGTGCGGAAATATTTACATTCATCCTAGGTCTGCATCATGGGTAATCTATATGAATTCAAAAAAAGATGGAATATTTGCATACATGTGCAGGAGCCTTAGTACATTTTTAAATGTATACAATTTCACACTGAAATGAATGTATAACAATAAGCCAGCCTATAGGAGGCAACATTGGCTGAACAAAGAAGGAAGGACACCAGGCCCATCACTCGCTCCCTCTGACTGTGTAGCATGGCCAGGAACCTTCCATACATAAAGGAGGATAACCTGCTGTGGAAATCAAGCTAAAGGGACCCCAAGCTGATTTAACCCTTTGCTCCTTCCTCATATGATAGGGCTGATAGGGTACCTCCTAATTATTTCAATATTACTAACCTAATCATATTTGAATGACTTCAATGGGGTCGGTGCTCTTTAATTGTAAGACTTGGCTGCCTCGCGATGCTTTTCTCTGGGCATTTTAGCTTCTACAGGGCAAACTAACACCCAACAGAGAAACATAAAATGTTACAATTACACCAATCCACCTTGACCTTGGTCAGTAGGTGTTCCTTGTACATGTAACTCTATACCAATAGAATACATTGGATACAACTCCTTGAACCCTGAAGCACACAAAACATCCGCAAGCCACATAACGGGCTCAGGATTTGCACCCTCAAAAGCACATTCGTATCAAGCCATGCTCAAACCTCTAGCTACATCAACAGTATCCATCAGACACAAAACCTGCACTATATCACGTGCACAACACAACTCCACCTCCAAGGTTTAGCCACATCGGTGGTACTTCCTTATTAGGTAAAAAAAATAATTTGGGAAAATTGTGCGTTTGTGGCAATTTCATTCTATTATCATTCATTGTATATTTTATTTTATTAGCATTACTTTCCACCAGCCTCCCTGGATATCAAGATTACATCATATGCGTCCTCCCGAGTATCATTATCTCAGGGAAAGTATGGGTTATACAGATACTTCCTTAATGTGATCTGGAAAAACGAGTTGCCCACAGACCCTGTTCTGCATTAAGGGGCAGGTTCTTGCAAGTCTCAAAGGAGCCGAGTAAGTTTTGAATGCAGCCTGCTTTATTTTTTTGAGAATTCTCTGTTTTTCTGTTTATTTAAGTCTAATATACCTTTTTGATTGATTGATAACAGGTTATTTAAAAATATATTTATATTTAAAAATGTTGCTGCCTTTAAAGGTCAATTTTACATTTGAAATTCATTCCAAACTGGAATTGTATACATTTAAAAAATGTTTTCTGGAATCAAGCAAATGGTAAGAGATATCCAACTGTTTATACAAATCAGAGATGATTCTGCTCCTGTTACATCTCACACTCTCTCCTCCATGGTTGGTTGGGACCGGCACAGTTAGCAAGAGGATACTGCAGGCAGGGTAATTCTCCAACCAGCTGGAATGGAGTGAGGGCAAGAACGGCAGGTGGCTCTTTGGGGTTCATATTTATCTGGGATATGTAGATATGCGTGTGTCAAAATAGCAGTAAGGGTGAAAATCAACATGACATCAGGCCTTATTAATGAGAACTGTGGAATATTTGAAGGCTTTTATTTGAGGCAAAACTAGTGAAACAGGTCAAAGTAGACTATTCAGGACTGGGAGGTCATGTAGGTATGGAAGATATAGAAAAAGGTGATGATCGTTGCAGCTTCAGACCTTCTTTCAGGCATGGGAGGTGGGCTGGAATATGGAGTGAGTGGTATAATGCACAGCACCCAGCATCTTGACCAAAAAAGTCAGCCTTAAACTGGCGACAACGAGGACAATGTTTGCTTTTTGAATAGTCGTTTGAAGAATGAGCTACTTTTCACGTGAAAAGTTTTTCATTTGCTTAGAAGTAGTAAAAATATGAAAACATTGAGCTCTTCGGAACTTTCGGCTGGAGTCATTTTGAAGAAGGCACCATGCCTGCACTATATTGAACCACCTCACTTTGTACCAAGTAACAAATCTAGCAAAGATCACCTCTGGCAGAAGCAGTCCAACAGGAGATGTTGGACCAGAAGGACCACCAAGCAAGGACACCACTCCGTTGCAGTCCACCGTGCTGTGCATCTTCCCGTTCACTGGAAGTACTGGCAGGATCCGGGATGTCTTACTGGCCTGGCTCATGGTGCTGTTACGTCGTTCTTTATATCTGTGTGGTACAAAAAGAGAGCCCCTTCTGCTTTCGTTATCCTCAAAAGTGCTGTGCTCGTCATCAGCAAAGTCGTTTTCAGAACCAAAGTCCCTTGCTCGGCCTCTGAAACTGAACAGGCTGGCTCTACTGTTGCGACGAGGTGAAAACAGGGACCCACGGATGCTCAGCAAAGACTGTGAAACAGAAAAAAAGCAGAAGGTTAGGAGGAAACACAGAAAAGAGATGACTCGCAAATATTGGATAGCAATTTCAATAAAAGGATTCTTTCACACGCATGCACACACACACACACACACACACACACACAAATATAGACAAAAAAATGCAATGGAAATCCCTAGTAAAGATAGAAAAGTTGGTATATGACGGTAGACATGCTGGTACATATACAGTTTCCTATTTCCTCAACCGTGGTCTTAATATGCCTCAATAGTTCCAGCAAAGTGCTGTCAGTGGTGGATTCTAAGTTGTCAGTACCAAAATCAGCGCCTTCCTCCTACAAAAATCGAGTTCACCATCGCAGGTCCGTCTTGAACTGGGCCTATTGGATCATCACGGCGTTGAGACCAGCGCATTTATAAAGTTCTGCAATAGACTGTGCCATTCAAGGGAGGACTCCCTGGAGGCAAAACTTTGGCGAGAAATAGCGAAATGCCAGTCCAGCCTGATTCATCGTCATCACCTGGATCACAGTTTAAAACTACTAGGAGTCAAATAATTCTAGGAAACAAACCCTTCCCAGCAGGTGTTTAAGGATGTTATTAAGAAGAGCGTCCGACTGTGGTCATTTCATTCAGACAGGACAATTCTGTCAAAAAGGAAACATGCTTGGGCAGTAATCACAAATTTCAAACCAGGAGTTGAGTTGCCTCACTTATGCAGCACTTTTTCATAAGGATGGGTGACTTGCCATTTTTAAAGAATCTGCCCGACTGGCGTCGCCCAGATAAGAACATCGAATGCAGGATGTGTGGCTATCGCTCTGAAGTAATGGAACACATAATTTGTGCATGCCCAGCTATGCTCACAGACGGCTACTACTGCGGGGCGAATGGATCAGGCTAGGTATACGAACCTGAAGTCAAGCCATACTGGCAGCTCTCAATCCTGAAAACACCAAGCTGAACATTGGGCTCACTAAATTAGTCCACAAAGCGTCAGAGCAGCTGGAAGAAATTAGCGCTGCCAAATCTCTCCCACTGCAGCAGGGCGGGAGCCACCCTGCAGAATTAACAACAGAGCCTCAAACTGCTAACATCAGCCATACTGTTCCCGGTTCTCAAGGCGAAGACAATCTGCCCACAATGCAGTCAAAGGTTTTAAATAACTTATGACTTTTGCATTCTGTTTTTAAAAACTTTTTTTACATGCTGACTATCATTTATTGACCATGCTCTAGTGGGTTCTACTCAGCGGTCCTTTTTACGATGAACTGATCAAGTTTTAATTTGTAATGGTTTTTAACCAAACAATAAAGAATATATATTTCAGTGCTGTGATTAAGCGCTTCAAAGTAACTTCTTTCCAATATTAATAAAGTATCAGACACATCTAGGATAACTTACTCGTTTAACACGAGAGACATATTTGAACACAGGACCATCATTTTATTAAACAACTTAAATGCAGATCATATATAACTTCATTATGCTGGCCACTATTTTGGCTTAGCTCCATATTGAATTATGTGCTCTTTCACCATATTGAGTGTGAGCATAATGGCATGTATCAGCTGGTTCAGAAACACATTCTTTTGCAGATGCGAAAAGTTGTTGGAGGAGTTATTGCACAAGGGACTTGGCTGGCAATTCTGTGGGAAAGCTTGTCCTTGGTTGTGAGGAACGTTTTCCTTCAGAACGTCTGTTAAGTGCCAGCGATTTTCATTGGACAATCAACATATTCATCTGAAATTCGTTTGTTCTGGCTCTGCAAAATCCAGAGAACAGATCACTTCTTCACCTATTTCAGTGGCCACAATGCAGGAGATCAGAGACTGACTTTGCTTGCTTGCCAGAGTAAAGATTAAAGGTCATAGGCCAGGGCTTTGATAGTCTTGCAGATTGGATTTTTCCCGCAGGAACCTGAAATGTGGCAGACAAAACCTTCTAATCCCAAAGAGTAGCGGGACTGGGTGTCCAAAGAGGTGCCATCACCTCTCTCAAGTAAGTGTTGGCTCTTGACACCAACAGGGAACAGCGCAAATTGGACCCAAAAAAGAACTACGTAAGGACTCCAGGGAAGATGTAAATTAATAATACTGTACTGACAAGTGAAAATTCTGAACATCTTTCCTGTGCAAAAGCATGGCAGCAAAAGACATCAGGGTAGTTAATGATCCATATCCTTCTTAGATGTGGCATGCATCATCTGGGCAAGATGCTGCTTAACTTCATACAGGGATAGTAGGAAAATAAACAATTTGTGTCAAATGTGTACGTTGACCTTAGAAGGAGCATTAGAACTCCTAAGCATTGTGACAGGTTACATCGGTCTGGGTCTGGCATATCCAGTATATCACCTTTAACAGGGAGCCTTCATAACGCGTCCCTTTTCAATAGGAAGCATTTGTTGAAATCGCCTTTAAAGGAAGAAAGTAACAGTAGTCACATGTTCCTGATTAAAACTATACAGGTACTTCTACGCTAAATGGGTGCTTCCTGTATTAAATACTTACTGGTAAACCCTCCTGTAAAAATAAAAGAGATTGTTGGAGCCAACAGACTTGGTGAATTCTGTGTGTATATCAGGTGTAGTTCTTTTATGATCCTTTCTTTGTTTTTCTCACTCTCTTGACTCTCTTAAGATCTACCGGTCACTTTTCCCGCCATTCTCATCACATTAAATCCCCCAATTTCTGCTTACATAGTTTTCTCTATCCCTTCAGTTTGCCTACCTTCCTTCTCCTCATTACACCTCTTTATCAACCTCTTGTCAGTAATGAGAACCACTCTTGAGCACGGCAAATGGCTCATATCATCTTCTGTGAATCTAGCATCTCTCCTTTTCCATCTTCCCCACAATCTTTACTGCACAGGGGTTGTGGTGCCTCATCCCACAGTGATTCATGTTTCAAGCAATCATTGAGCAGCTCTAGCGGTGAATACCGGTGCATTTTCACAAGTGACCCGCAAATCTTAATTGTCCAAACCTTTTGGAATATTTCCTATATGTAATACTTGATGGTACCTTATTTTATTTCTCCGCAAAGGTATACCCGTCCTGTGTATCTCAAACTGAGCTCCAATCCAGCATGTTTAAACAGTATGTACACCAGCATACTTTTCTTAAAATATGTTCTCTGGAGTGTTTTCAAATTTTGTAGTGCCTCATAGCGTCTTTCTATGATGTGTGATATTATTAATTATTAGTAAATAATAATTTGTTTTGAATGTATACTTCAAATATTCAAGAGGTAATACTAAACTAACCTTTTACAAGCTTATTTTTGGCCATGCATTTGTACTGAAAATGTCTTTCATTCGAAGCTCTGAGGCTGGCTGTGCATGGCCAATGTGTTGGAGTAGCATTGGAGCAGTAATATTATTAGATCTCACAGCGGCTTTTGACACTGTCGTCCATCACCCTTAGATGGATGTGCAGCATACATGGGGTTTCTGATGGTGCAACTGGCTATAACTCTGAAACCAGGTGCAGTGTGTCTCCTCCGCTTTTATATGAGACAGTCGAACTGAAAGCAGTGCACATAAAAAGTAACTTAAATCACTGTATAGCACTTGTGGTAGGTGAGTGGTATGGATGCCTGATGTAGATACTAACTACAAAACGGTAACTACTCAGCAAAGTAGAGATAGCTATTGAAAATACACTACTTTTTAGGGCTCCAGCATTGAAGTGAAGGTTTATGTAAGCATTCTGTGGTGTTTCAACTTAGAATACTCTTAGAGTTGGAATGTTTCTGAACTCTATGCTGTGGGTATTCTACGAGCGCGGGCGGGGTAGAGTGAACGTTATTTGCCAGCTGTGGTTGTTTAAGTTGTCTTAAGAGAATGAACTTCTTCTCAATAAATGAATCCGCGTTTGACAGTTACTTCATAATTTGGCGACGATCGGGATTTTGAAAAGACAGCGCTCACTTCTAAAGGTATTCTATTTCATGTTTACTCCGTGTATTGATAGCACCAGCGGCTGTTTTAAGTCTAAATGTTCTCTAATGGCACCAGACCCCGTTTTGTTTTAAAGAAAGAATGCGTTTCTGTGCTGTGTGGAACTTTGTTTGGAGACTGTATTCTGTTTTTACACAGAAGTGTATATCGATTGCACCAGCGGCTGTTGTCATTGCTTGAACTGCGGCATATATACAGGTTTGTTCCACTGACTTCCTGCCTGTTGTCAGTGCGGTTAACCTTATATTGTGGCTTTCGCAGCTCTGCAGTATTGCGTTTGTGACCCGACCAGAGTGCTGTTTCTTTCTCTGACGAGCGAAGGACATTGATGCGATTTATAACTTCCCACCGTTTTGCACTGGCTGCACGGGCTGTTTCCTTCGCGCGTATCCCTGGAATCATTTCTCTTGCATGTCACAGTGTGTTTCATGTTGAGAAGTTTACCGCATCATCACGCATTATGCGCTACGCGTATGTGCCAACATTTTCTTTTTTTGGTTCCATAGCAGCGCGTCTCATTACTTTGTGCTTGTGCTAACACTTCATTTCCTTCGTTTCCACATAAGTATGTTTCATTTTGCTGGCAAGAGAAGATCTACTTCGTATTTTATCCATTATTTCGTGACTATTACTATTGGAACTTCATAAAGCTTGACTTCATCTGGAGACACACAGACTTTGGTGACTACATTTAATATTTTAGTTTCATTACTTTGTAACATACTTTTCCATTTCAGATTTCTTACTTGTTATTATTGAACTATTACAGAAGAGTATATATTTTTTATTATACTTATTGCTTAAAATGTATTTTAGCATTCATTGTATTCTCTATTCCCACGGTTTTGAATCATGTCTAACATTGTTGCACCTCCACATTTTTTGCCGGTGGCCGGTGAACCCAAAATGGAATGGGACTTATGGTATCTAATATTCCTGGCCTATGTTGATGGTTTAGAAGAAGAAGAAACTGTTTAAGGGGAGCAGGTCTAAAAGAATTGGCGAATTTACCACCTATGGAAGGTTCTGGGGATACTAAAGTTTTTGATATTTATATTCAACAAATGTGTATTAGATTTGGCAGGAAAATTAACACTGTCATGGAAAGGTTTAAATTCTATTCTCGTGCACAAAAAGAGGATGAGTCTATTGAGGGCTATGTAGTAAGCATGAGCGAATTTTGCGGATCTCGCGTTCGCGAATTTTGCGGATTTGCGGATTCGCAATCCGCAAAATCCGCGAATTCCCGCGAATTTGCGGATTTTTTTTTTTTTGTGTTCGCCCGTGTTTCTGCCAGTTCGCGAGGGTTTTTACAATTTCGCAATTTGCGAACTTACCTGTCGGGTCGCAAGTTTTGCGAACTTGTTGTTTCTACGTGTCCAACCTGTTTGGGACACTCTTCTTCATCACTGCCACTCTCTGTCACCACTGCCACTCTCTGACTACTCATGCCACCCTCTGGCCCACCCATGCCACCCTCTGTTTCATCACCACACCCTCTGGTTGTCCAGTGTACATTATTTTCGGCAAAGCAAAGCACACCTTCCCTGCCTCAAGTGACCTGAATTAATTTGGGGCTGATTAATGTGTCACAGAATATTTTTTTAGCTGGCACCTGCTTCCTTAGTGCGCCCTGATTAGTGATCTTTTGCACTTGCTAAGTGCTTTCATTGTTGCAAAATTAGTTACAACACCTGCCCTGCCCCAACTGACAATAATGAATTAGGGGCTGATTAATGGATTTTAACTTCCAGCCTGGCTCCTGCTTGTCTCCCTTAGCTGTAATTCATGACCTTTGTGGCATATGTGTAACTATTCTGAGGTTCAGAGCAGGGTCACATAATAGTTTCAACTGGCAACTGAACTCTGGAGGGGCCCCTCAGGAAGCACTACAGGAAATGGCTACTAATGATGTGCCTGAACTTTTGAACCTGGTAAGTAGTTACTTTCAGTTTTGCTTAGATCGTATTTCTGCAATTTCGCACTTATTCGCGGGGCGCGAACTCACGCGAACAGTGCGAGCAGTGCGAGCAAAATCCGCTGCTCGCGGATTTGCGGATTTTGCAGGAAATTCGCAAATCTCGCGGATTGCGGATTTCCCGAAAATCCGCAAAATCCGCGAGCGGAACGGATTTTCCGCCCATGCCTACTATGTAGCCGTTTTACGCACATTAGCAGGATCTTGTGCCTTTCAAACTATTAATTTCAAACAAGTTTTAAGGGATCACATAATGATGAAAACTAAAAGCAAGAAAATTCAAGAAAGGTTATGGATGGGTACTGAATCATCTCTAAGTGCTGTAGTAAATAGTGCTAAAGGTATCGAGCAATCTGAGAAGTTTGTTAATGAAATTAGAGTACAGGTTATTAAAATTAATGAGGCTGTCCCTGAAGTGTCTGTAGTAAAGGACCAATCTACTTCCAAAAAATGTTCTCTTTCCTTTCTAAGAAAGACAATGTGGGAAAGGATAACAAATTCTTTGGGGAAAAAATCCCAAATTGTTTGTTATAGGTGCGTGGTCTTGACCCCGTTGGGAGCTACAGAGGGTGTCCTGCCTGGAACAAGATTTGTATGTAATGCAAGAAAACCGGACATTTTAGCAAAGTTTACACGTCTTCTCAAAAAATTGTTTCAGGACAGATGCAGAGAGTGAAACCTCTTTCAGATGTCAATAGTCTTTTGTGTGTCGGTAATACAAATTGCAAAAGTTTCCCTAATGGAAAAGTGTTAATTAATGGTATAGAAGTGTCTATGTTAGTGGATTCATGTGCTTGGTATAGTAATATTGGCAAAGATGTTTTTGATGATTTTTCCACCTGATATTCAGCCTGGCGGTTACTCTGGTCACAAGATTTACCTTGATGGGTCAGACTTAGAATGTAAAGGTAGAGGAACCAGAGGAAAAGTGTATGCAGCCATTAAATGAGTAAATGAGTATCTATACTTAGCTGGCCTCATCAACGAGAAATGGGTATAAAGTTAGATCCCAATGCTTTGCCACCTGTTTACGTAGTGTCATCCAACATTGAGGAACTTACTACTAAAATAAAAGACAGTTCAGTTTTCCTTCTCTCTTCAATGATTGTCTAGGGAAATGTGCAGATTTTAAACATAAAATTATTCTCAAAGGGGGCGCAGTTCCTGTCGGACACAGGGTAAGAAATGTACCATCAGCGTATTGTGATAAACTTAAGGGAATATTAACTGATTTAGTTTCTAAGAACATCATTGAGCCCATAGAATCTTCCCCATGGGTTTCTCCTGTCTTTTTATCCCTTAAGAGTAATGGCGATCTTCGTTTCTGTGTAGATCTTTGCAGTCTTAATAAAGAAATATGGATTGACAGACATCCCTTACCCCACATACATGAGTTAATTTCCACGCTTCCAGGTGCCTGTGTTTTCTCAACAGTAGATTAAGCCAGTGCCTATCACCAGGTAGTTCTACATGAGGAATCTACATTTTTGACAGCTTTTGTTATGCCTGAGGTTATGTTTCAATTTTCACACGTGCCGTTTGGTTTAGCCAGCGCTGCCTCTGTATTTCAAAGACTTATGAAGGAGGTTTTGGAAGGGTGTTCTAGTGCAATTGCTTTCCAGGATGATATTTTAATTGTTGGGAAAACTAGGAGGAACATGATAAGAACTTGGATAATGTGTTAAAATGTGTACAAAATAAAGGTTTGCTTTGAAATTTTCCAAATGCAAATTTAGGCAGAGCAAAGTGGAATATTTGGGACATGAGATCTCTAGCAATGGCATAAAAACTAAGTTAAATCATGTTCAAAGTATTTCTAATGCTCCTGCTCCTACTACGAAAGAACAACTGTCTTCCTTTTTAGGCCTGACAGAATTTTATAGCAAGTTCATACATGATTATTCTTCAAAAGTGCATTCTTTAAAGAACAATATTAAAGAAAAATGTGAAATTTAGTTGGGACAAAGAACAACAATTAGCTTTTGAGCTTTTAAAAAAATACATTGTTATTGCACTATTTTTTTAGACCTTTTGAAATTGGAAGAGAATGTACTGTAGCTGTAGATGCCAGCAATGTTGGTTCAGGTGGTGTCTTAATGCAAAATAACAAAGGTGATGAATAGGTTGTCTCTTATGCATCTAGAATGTTATGTGGTGGTGAATAAAGTTATTCCACCATTGAAAAATAATTGTTGGCATGTACATGGCTGTACATCATTTTCGTCAATTCTTGTGGGGTACCACATTTTGCTTAAGAACAGACCACAAGCCTTTAATCAATATGTTAGCTGCTGGTGATGGTAGAACATTAACAGCTCGTTTCGCACAATCGGCTGCCAAATTACAGGAATATCAGTGTGTTGTTGAATTTGTTCCAGGGCATTTAAACGTACATGCTGATTGCATGTCACGACTACCTTTGTCTGCTGTTCCTGATAACGACAACAATGGTGTTGATCTTGATGTAGCGTACACCGTTGACAGAGTAATAGTGGAAATACTAATGTATTGTCAGCAGAAGTTATTTCTGAAACTGATTGGATGAATGCTATGTGTGAGGACAGTACCCTATCCAATGTTGTGAAATTTTTACAGGTGGGTTGGCCTGAAAAAAGGAAATTAACTGGTGAATTTATATGGTTTAGCAAGATCAAGGATGAGTTAATGTTTTCTCAAGGTTTTGTAACAAGAGGGGATAACATTGTTCCTCCTTTTAAAATTAGAGAAAGAATTTTGGCCATGGCTCATGAAGGCCACATGGGTATGTCCAGCACCATAAGACGAACCAGAGAATTTTATTGGTGGCCTAGTATCAAGAGTATGGTTAACAAATTGTGTCATTTTGTTCCAAGAGTGTAAATCAGTTAAACCACTTTCTGTGGATGTAACTCCCATTGAGTATGTTCAAGGTCCGTGGAGGGAACTGGGTATCAATATTTTTCTTCCTCTTGGTTTATCTCTCAACAAGGACATGTATGCTTTAGTTTTAATGGATTACTTTTCAAAATGGCCTGAGTTGAAGATTGTGGACAACAATAGTTCAACGCAGACTATTGAATTGTTGGACAAACTTTTCTTTCGTGAGGGTTTGCATGCTGAAATAATCTCTGATAATGGTCCTTAATTTGTTAGCTGGAGTTTGATTCTTTTCTTGAAAGATGTGGTGTTTTGCATAAAAGAGTGTCCAATTACAACCCACAAGCAAATGGTCAGGTAGAACGCTTCAATAGGGTGGTCAAAGAATCAATTCAGCTTGCTGTTAAAAGCGGGCTTGAATGGAAAAAGGCTTTACGTGCCACTCTGTTGTCATATCGCACTTCTCTGAATTCCGTCATGGGTCTATTTCCGTTTGAAATGTTACGAGGTAGGAAACCTGGTTCTAAGCTTTTGCCCTGGTGGCTGACGGTTAAAACTTCTAATGACTTCACTTTTGATTTATCTAAAGTCAGGGAGGGTGTCCTGAAATATCAAGAGAAAATGAAGAACAATTTCTCGCAGCATCAATACTCTGGTTCCAAAATTAAAATAGGTGATTTTGTTTGTGTCAAGTTTGGTGGTCTTTCTGGCAAAAAATAGGCCAAGAGGTCTTATCCTGTTAAAGTACTGGAAGTTTTTAGCAAAGCAGTAAGAGTTGATGGGGGAAAAGTTTGGAATTCTAGACGCATAACTTTGTGTAGATTTACAAACTCACAGTCAGTCTCTCAACCCATTGTTTCTAAATCTACTGATGATAATAATTTTGGTTCTATTTTTTTGGACAAATCTGAGAATTCTATGCCCGGTTCGAATGCTTCAGAGTCATGTTCTGAATGCATTGACAATTTACAAAGTATGGTTCCTACTATGTCTCATGATAATTCTGCTGAACCTTGTGATAATATTCCTGAATCTGAAAGACATGTGATTGAATCAAGGAAAAGCTCTTGCATTAAGCATACTCCTGTCGAAATGTAATATTTTATCCAATTTTATTTGTTAATTACTTATGTTTCTCTTTGTATTGTATTTTTTTTTGTTGTTTTTTTGTTGTAAAGGAAGAAGGTGTGTGTTGTTCCAACTTAGAATACTCTTAGAGGTGGAAGGTTTCTGTACTCTATGCTGTGGGTATTCTACGATTGCGGATGGGAAGAGTGAATGTTGTTTGCCAGCTGTGGTTGTTTAAGCTGTCTTAAGAGAATACACTTCTTCTCATCAATGAATCCGCATTTGACAGTTACTTCACATACGTTCTGTTATAACTATTTCAGCTCAGTTTAAAAAGTTTACTTCTCTGCACGAGTAATTTGCCTGAAAAATATATTTTAAAAAAAACTGCACGTGCCAATTCGCTAGTTTCCTACCTGGTGTGGAGAGCAATATTTCTTTTCGTAAGCAAGTCGGTTGGCCTCTATGGAGAAGCGGAAACTTTTTCTTTTGAAGCTGCTTTCGGATTCTGACTTGCGGAATTTTTCGTTGTCTCCCTTTTCATCACCCTCGTACTGCTCTCTCTGCCTCATTTTCTTTCTCCTGTTCCTTCTCTCTTTTGCACTCTTTGAGCTCAACTTTGATGCTTCCGAAGAACTCTCTGAGAGCCCGCCTTCTTCACTGAATTCCCTTGACTCTGCCATTGCCTCTGCTACAGCTGCAGCTACTGCCTGTCAGTGTACAAGGGAAAGACAATACATTTATGTACATTTATCAAAAATCAAATTCGCTTTCCAGTTTGCAAAATATATACACAACAGATAAATCCATTGGGTTGTCCGTCAAACAAGTGAGTGTTTCCAAAGGGAATTGCAATAAAAATCAGAACACAATAAGAATTTGTGAAAAGACAGCAAAAGGGACTTGACATCAAATGGACAAAGGTAACTTAGCATTGTTATATTATTTAACCTAGTGTACATACATATACACGTTTACTTATTAGTGAAGTTAGTTTTATCATAAAAACATAATGTTCCCTTTTTGATGACTCCCTTGCCCATAATCCAAGGGTCTTCCATATTATCAACTCAATTGATACCTGAAGCAGTTGGACTGGCAGCTGCTTTGAATTTGTTAAACTCAAATGAATGCTCGTACACCACCACTCACCTTTATTGAAAAGCTGTGCAGCATATCAGATGCACCAACTCTACTGCTCAGATACCTGCTGTGCAACTACTACGTCTGTTGGCAGGAGAGGTCATTGTACCTTAGTCCTTAATTTCAAAGGTACTTCGTAGATAGTGCTTACGTCTTTACCCCCGAATATACATGTAATAGTAACACCATAAATAAAATCAAAATGTAGGAGGCTCATGATGCAAAGCCAAAAGAATGGAACACCTTCTGTAACATACTTGAAGGGGAGTAAAATGAAACCCATGTGAAGAAGAAATTGCATATTTTATGCAGAGAATTACTAATGAGCTTCCCAGAAAGTCAGACCACTATTTGTGGGTTTGCAGACCCTGAATCAAGGCTTGCTAACATGAGATGTTGGCCCAAAAAAAACTTACATATTAAAATTACTTTGCACATGGAAACAACTCTTCTAATTATTACAAGGGCTCTTCAGTGCGATTTTACCCAACAGCACACATTTAATCCCTTAAATCCAGTTTTTCGTAAATATATATATATATTTTTAAACAAATAAACATACAAAAATTACATGCCTAAACCTTATACGCAGAAGCAAAGAGTGCAATATGCGATTTATTAATATTGCTGATGGAGGGGCCTCCTTGGAGTCATGACCTGTCCCCACACTCGACATTGTAAAAAATAGAGTATGTTACACACTGCACTTCTGCGTATTCTATTCACTACTGCAGAGGTTGCATGTTGTAATTTCTTTACACACACAAACAACTCTCCCTATAATCATGAGGCCTCTCATGGGGGCTTTATATTACCGAACAACTCTATTTACCTGCATTCTTGTTTTGTTTAAATATCGTTTGCTAAAAAAAAAGGGAAAAATGCAATGGCATAAACCATATACGCAGAGCATATTAAGCTATTTATTACCATTGCTCGGAGAGGGTAAGGGCATCATGCCTCTCGTGAGTCACAGCCCCTCCCCACCACACTCTATAATGGTCATAAATATAATATATTACAGTCCCAGTCTTTATGTTACACTGGCAGCGCTAGTGCCAGTACAGCGATATTTAAATCAAGCTTTCCATAGCAAATGCATTTTTTGATGTAATGACTTATGTGCCAATTGATGAATCTTGACAAAACTTTCGATAAAAGTTCAGCCATTTTTACTCCTTTATGGAAAGTTACATACTGATCCATCAACCAGGGCTCAGAATAAGCAGTTGGGGAGGGCGTGGGCAAAAGTGAAATTTCCCATTGTAATCCTCATAGAAAGAAACTGCTAAATGAAACTATAATTTTTTAGTTAGAACTTTGCTTAAAAAGCATGCTTTATGGTATTTGGTGTTAATCTGTTCAGCTGTGTTCTTGAAATTAACCATTAAAATGGTGATTAAGTGGGCATGACGGAGTTAAATCAAGAAATTATAACTCACACCCTCGCCATGCACTGCTATGATCTCATATATTACAACACTTCTGACAAGTTCTATGATGTCATCACTGATTACAACTTAAATTACATCACTGATGACAACACTGTGCATGACGGGGCACGAGTTTAAGTTTCTTAAATTAACTATAACTGGTGAATTTCAGTGTATTTTTTAGAGTGAAATGTTATGTTTAAACAGACATTTTCATCTAACTATAACATCACTTTAACCTTTGTTTTTATGCACATCATTTCTAGACCTCTGCCCCACTAGAAAGCACCCATGCCCTGGCAGATCACCACAAGAGTTCTGGCAGATGTGCCACTTAAACCGCAGATGCTTGCCATGTGTGGCAGAGAGCAAATTGTCACTCATGCACTTTATTTTCAGGTTGTGTGATTGTACAAGTAATGATTGAATTATCATGTAAACCTTCCTTTATGCCCACTAGGTCTTCGTGTGCACAGTATGTTGTAGGTTTTGAGTTTATCAGTATCATGTCATGCGAATAAGCTTTCACATGGCCACATCAGTAAGCCTGATGCACACAACATATTTCAGCCTTATGCGACAATGAGTATGCCCTCTTGGGCTTTATTACAAGTTAATTGGCACTAATGCACTTTACCTACAAGTTGTGTCAATGCCTACACCATGTTGGAATAACATCAACATGTCAAATTTATTTTTATGCTTTACAGAAAACAAATTGCACCTTATTTTTAATATATATATATATATATATATATATCACCCGGTCAACTGCAGTGTTCCCATTACCCTTGTTGGAGTGTTTCAACCAGTATCATGTAAATTTGCAAATGTAAGCAAACTACACCAACATTCACTTCTGACTAGACAACAACCTCAAACAACACAACAATTATCACTTTGCACTTTAACAGTGACCTATGCTGAATGGACAGTAACCGAAAATGAAGGGTGCCAACAACGAGGCCACTATAATGAGAGAAAATAAGCCAATCACACTACCCGTTAGCTGGTTTCTAGGTTTTAGGGCCCTCCCCTACTCTTCCTGGTAAACATGTTTCACTGTGACTTAATGTTTGCTCCACAAATCAAAGAAGTGGTTAAAAGGCTCAATCTTCATATTTCCATAATTTATCAATTACTCATTATTTACAACGCCCTACCCAAAAGAATCATGGACAGGCTTCATTTTTTTACAAAAGCAAGAAGTAGCACTTGTTTTATCCTATATTATTGGGACCACATCAATCATACAATGAAAGCTCTTGGCTGGCTAGCTATAGATATTATGGTCAAATTCAGGATACTCAGCGCCATCCTAAAGGTCTATTAACTTTATCCAGCAATGGGTGTTCAAGCTGAAACACCCGGACTATGAAACACCCCCTGCCCCTCTCAGAGATCAGAACCTAATCACATGTACTTGAGGAAACTCCTGAAAAGTGACCAGTTTAAGAATTGCTTTGTAAAATATACTTTGGGACTGTAGGGGTCTGAAATTGTAGAACACCTGTAATGGACTCTACTTTTCCTTCTCTGGGCATGCTTTCTCCTTGGATTGGACAGTGATGCTACCTCTTTTGTGCTCTGAATTTACCGAAGAGTTCATGCAGCTATTTCATATCTTCATAAAATTTAATGAGTCAAAATCAAACACAAAGGATTAATCATGATATTCTTTCAATGCCCATCCCAAACTGGCCTTCATCCAGCATATACCAACTAACTTTTTCAAAGTGAGGAGTTTCTTTGATATTGCAAAGGTGATATAAGTCCAACACACCGAGCTACAGGGCCGGTGTGAGAAGCCAATGATGACATGTCTATTGACAAGATACTGGTGGTTTTAAATCCAAATACAGTAGAACAAGGGCTTTTGTACCAATTGTATTAGAGCTGCCATACACTTAGAGGCTTCTGCAGCAGGATATGGGCAGCATCTAAAGAAGGTGGGATGTTTGAGGCCCAGTTGCTTTGGTGATACTGTTTGCTTTTAAAGACTTGATTATGTCACAGGGAAGGCAACCTGCACCTCCACAGCCCCTCTCCCTCAGTCCTACCCCTACCACCTCTCTTTTACCTTTAGTTGTTATTTGCGTTGGAAAGGGCATTTTTGGTGATGGCTGAATTGGGGTGGCAGAAAAGAAATTTACCAGAAAAACTCCATAAGATGTACTGTATAATCTGATTTTCGACTAAGTGGCTTTTTTGTGCAGTCCAAACAAACACAGACATAAACTGACCATTTTCCCACTACTGTGATGACTTGGCCAGATTGTCGGTAAAACAAGGAGAAAGGCAAGCTCAGTCAGGAAAGCTGCATGTAGTATGATACAGATATATAGATGTGTAATACAGATTAACTGGTGTGTGGCAGCACTGCGAGATACTAGTTAGTGAAGGAACTGACTATTTGTCCAATCTGTGCTGCTGTCGTGATTTGATTAAGTCATCTGGCTGCACCAACATAAAAAGCCATCCAGTAGGCATGAGTACGACCTCCAAGATGGGAAAGGCAATGTGACAATATCCAGACTGAGGTACTCAAGGATATTGAAAGAGCCATGCTGAGCAGATAGACAAAGTGGACAGAGGTGCAGGTGAGAATCCCACAAAGCCAAACGCTCAGGCCACACAGCCAGGGTCAGATTGGTAACGGGGGAACTCAGGAAATGGCCAATCAATCAATCAATCAGAGCACTTGTAAAGCACGCTACTTACCCGTGAGGGTCCCAAGGCGCTGAAGGGAGGGGGGGGGGGGGGTGTGCTGCTACTGCTCGAAGAGCCAGGTCTTGAGGAGTCTTCTGAAGGCGAGTAGGTCTTGGGTCTGCTGTATGTGGGTAGGGAGGGTGTTCCAGGTCTTGGCGGCGAGGTAGGAGAAGGATCTGCCGCCGGACGTCGTTCGTTGGATGCGGGGGACAGCAGCGAGGGCGAGGCTGGTGGAGCGGAGCTGGAAGGTGGGGGTGTGGAAGCTGAGTCTGCTGTTCAGGTAGGCTGGTCCGGCGTGTGGAGTGCTTTGTGTGCGAGGGTGAGGAGCTTGAAGGGGATTCTCTTGTCGACGGGGAGCCAGTGTAGGTCTCTCAGGTGGGGGGTGATGTGGCTGCGGCGGGGGACGTTGACGATCAGTCGGGCGGATGCGTTTTGGATGCGTTGTAGTCGTCGTAGGTGTTTGGCTGGGATTCCTGCGTAGAGTGCATTGCCATAGTCCAGTCTGCTGCTGACGAGGGCCTGTGTTACCGTTCTTCTTGTTTCGGTCGGGATCCACTTGTAGATCCTGTGGAGCATGCGGAGGGTGTTGTAGCAGGAGGAGGAGACGGCGTTGCCCTGCTTAGACATGGAGAGGGAGGAGTCGAGGATGAATCTTAGATTGCGTGCATCGTCGGTGGGTGTTGGTGCTGTTCCCCGTGTGGTCGGCCACCAGGAATCGTCCCAGGCTGCGGGGGTGGGTCCGAGGATGAGGACCTCCGTCTTGTCCGAGTACAGCTTCAGACGGCTGCTTCTCATCCAATCGGCGGCGGCCTTCATTCCCTCGTGGAGGTTGGTTTTGGTGGTGTGTGGGTCCTTGGTGAGGGAGAGGATGAGCTGGGTGTCGTCAGCGTAGGAGATGATGTTGTTGGTAGACGAGTTCTAGCTGTGGGCTGCTTGTTCTGGGCAGCCTGAGGGCTGTCTATGCTGTTAGGATGCCGGCAGCTGCCCAGTGGGTGCCTAAATGCCTTTCTGGAGGCAGATGGGAGGAGGTATCACTCCCTCCCTTTCTCTCGCTGGGTCGGCCCATTAATGTATGCTGATTGAGCGGGGGCAGGGGGTCTGGGCAGAAGTGGTCTTACTAGCATTCATGTGTGGCTCAGCAGTGTGAACTAATCTGTGCATTTTTTTTTTATAAAGGTGAATTTAATATAACATGCCCTCCACCCCCTTTCTTTTCATAAAACTTCGCTGAAGCAGTGTTTTGCGGAAAAGCAATACACAAATGTGGACCACCATTTCTTTGGTGTGCCTGGGCCGATTTTTGATCCCAATCCAACCCTGCACACAGCCAACCAACCACTTTGTGTTGCTTGATGTGGGTTCCATCTTGGTAGAAATCAACAATAAACGAACTGTAAAGAAAAGCCTTCCCGCATATCTGGCCATATTTACTTTTAATAAATGCACAGGTTTGGGTGTATTTTAAACGCAAGTTGCATGTTTTTTTCATCCTGGTATCTATGTATTCATTGTACACAATTTATATTGTGTTCATGATGTACGAAATATCTAATGCTGCAACAAGCAGAGAGAGGTTCCTAATGGAAGGCTAACCGTGTGAACGTAGAAGGTTATTTACAAAATTGCAACACACTGTAAAGATATAGACTTTCACAGGGTTATGGGAAAGCCAGCAAAATGTGTACACTTTATTTTCCTTCAAAACTACTGTGTGTTTTATTTCCTATCATTTACGCTCATACGTAGTCAGAAAGAATCTAGTGATAATTCAGATACGTAGCATAGCTAGACCCGTTGCCGCCTGTGGCAGTCCCTTTCCGCCCGCGGTGGTCGCAGGTAAAAGCGGGGAGGGCGGCCAAAACTAGTGCCGCCTGCAGCAGACCGCTCCCACCCCTCCCTTGCACCCAGTGGTCCAAGTGGGGGAAAAAAAGTAGGGGAACTGTGGGCGGAAAATCAGAGGGCGGGAATAACCTGAGGATTGGATCAATGGGACGACTTAGAGGTGTGGCCAGGATGCGCAAAACATCCCAATCTTTAGTATTTGTGTGGCATTTCACTGACCAGTTACAGCTTATTATTTTATGTAATTCAACCAATGGATACACATGATTATTTAACGATTAATATGAGCTATTGACATTAGAAACATATTCCACTTTGTGAATTTATTTTAATCACAGAATGTCCCAAAAATGCTTAAAAGTGGAAGCACAAGCCATTTGTTTCCGAGCCATGGAGTTTCTGTTGTCAGCAATATATACTGAGATAATCAATTTTACGTGTGTAAATGACTGTATAGGAAATGTTACATAAGACAAAGGACTACAAGGTGTGGGAGTCACATGACAACCATACTAGTAGACAGTATAGTTTAATAGTGATTGGCCTGGAGAAACACAAACTCAGAATTTAAAACTTAATACCATGATTGGGGGTTCTCTTTAAAAATCGTTATTGATTTGTATCAAAAATAACACTTTTTGCAACATTAGGATAATCAAAAACTGGGGGGACGGGGGGGGGGGGGAACATAACGCTCTAATTTATACCTTGCAGTTTGCATGCAGCTCTTAGATGAAAGTTAGTAGCTCACTGTTCTTTGTTAGGATTTTAATTTATAAACTGCAAGTAGCAAAAGGATCTCACTGACAAAAGCAGTAACCCACTGACCTATTTACAATATGTGCACTTTGTGATGGGCCTGGTACATTTTCTTTGCAGCAGGCTCATTAACCCTCTGCACTATCTTTCCATGAGTCAAAACTTCCACTAGACAAATCTCCGATCTCGCTCTAGGAAGAAGTTTATTCATCAGAGTTATCATGACATTTTTATTATTGCCGAAAATAGCTGGTGGCCAGGAAGGAGGCAGCAAGTGCTTTTAAAACCATAATATACGACGCCCCCACTCAAAGTCAGCGCCCGTTGCGGTCACACCAGTCGCACCGCCCTAGAGCCAGCTCTTCTCAGGGGTCCTGTGACCTCAGTGACAGAGTCACTGTTGCTCGAGAGTCTGCTACTTCGTAGGCCTGCCCGCAAGACTAGAGGTGAACTTCAGTATGGATTGTGGTGGGCAAGCCTTCAAGGTGAACCCACACTTGCCACTGCTAGGGTCCACCTGCTGGTGCTAACACACCAGGGCTTTTCTGGTGCCTTCTAGGGTCTGGCATGGGAAAGTGCTCCCTCAGGAGAGTGGTCTGGGGGACTGTTCATGAAGGCTGAACCTGGTTCCCCAGTTCTAAATTTAGCAGCTCTGACCACAGTGCTACATCTGCTCCCTCACTGAACACCATACTGCCCCACTGAGATAAACTCATACTGCCTTCAGCTACAATCCAATTTGACCTGCTATAAATAACTGGATGCGACTCAATTCAAATGACACACTAGGCAAGAGCAATATGCCGCCTAAAAGAAAAGGTAACAACATCCTGGAAAAAGCAAACACTCATAAGGAATGAAAGATTTAATAAAGCATGTAAAATGTAAGAAGGAACATGGTGAACTTAACGCTTTTACAGTCATTATTCAGAAATCAACAAGTATTTTTGCCTGAAAAGTTAAGGACATAACTACAGGGCCCAGAAAGGACCCATTTCAATGTCCACTGCTTATATGCTTACAAAACGTAAGCCGTATGGTTTCAAAAGACCACATTTGTGAACACAAAGCAGCCGTACACATTTCGTTTTCCAATCCACCCATCAACCAGGTATTGCAGTACCTCCAGGCAGGGCCAGTCCTAGGATTTTCGGGGCCCTGGGCAAAAGGGAATGTGGGAGGCCCCTGAAATCTACATAAGTGACACCTTCTGATCTCGGGGAAGCTGCTTTGTGCAGACTCCACTTGGGCCGCAGCTCCTCCTCTCAGCCACCTCAAGCACCTCTTGTACAGCCCATTTCGAACTGAAGGTGTGAGAATTGCTTGGGGGCTGAGTTAAACTTGTGTGGGCTAAAGTGCTGACAATGGGCGCCCTGCAGAGTCTCTGTACTGGCTGCCTGAGAGGGGTACCCTCCCCATGGCCATCCCACACCATCCTTTAGAGGCCCCGGGAGGGGGGGGCCCCCTCCCATGAGCCCGTTTGTGAAGCATTTCTTTCACCCTGATCGGCAGACATACACGAGGAGAAGTGGGGTGTTAATTGAAAGACAAGAAAACAAAAGTGGCGCTTTACTGGCAAACTCTGTAAAGCGGCACTAATTTGTTGGGGTTTGAAAAAAATTATCTGGCCACTTTAAGAACACTCCATCTTGCTTTATTTAATTATTTTTCAGCGTTTGAACATTTTATTTCCGAGGCTGCACTTTGGAATAGAAAAATGTAAAAACGGCATTTCCAGCAAAAGTGGTTTTCTTTTTTGCATCCATTTCACAGGAGTACAAATGGACGACAGGAAGAGATGGTGAGAACCATTTCTTGATTCATGGTTTTCGGAAAAGTGAGGAGTTAGACAGAATGAGAGGGAACAGGAGTAAGAAATAGGGGGCAGCTGAAAGTGGCAGAGCAGAAGCGGACACCTTCCTTGTCTTGTCTGGGCAGGAAGTAAGAGACAGAGACCTTTTCCTTCTCTGCTCCCCACCCGTCCACGAACAGAATATTTCTGACGTCCAGGTACGCATGTTCATAATAAAAAAGTAGGGGAACGGAATCTTCAGATTTAAAGAAGTAGGGGCACGCCGTGCCCTGCCGTTCCCGCCCACTTCGACCACTGCTTGCACCCCACTGATTCAGATATCTCTTAACATGCTCTATGTGCAACATGCATTTTGCTCGCTTTCCTTATGATTGAAAACGCATCTACTGTTTTTGTTTGCTACCTGCTTACACTTTCATATTTATCTTATTGTGTGGGTGGATTTTACGATTTGCTGCGCTCTACCCCTCTTTTCAGATTTGCTAATTGCTTCTGGACCGAGCTGGAAGGCTGTTACGGCTTGGCAGGACTTTAGCTTTGGATCTGGAGGCAATTATGCAAAGCTTTTCTCAATACACCCACTGCCAAATACAATTCATTATGTGCAAATGTCCAAGTGATAATGGCAACTTCATGATTTTCCGATTTGTCAATCCAACCTGTGCTGCATTTGTCATCAAATTAACAGACTAACATTTTGGCTACTGCTGTTGCGCAATCAATAATGGTAACCTGCAATCAAGGTAATGCAATTATGTGTTTAAAATACATTATGTAGTTGACAGGAATCATGCAGTTCCATTGAACAAAGGATTGTAACCAACTGGAGCCATGTTTGTTTGAAATACACACTAGGTTACTTTTGATTCGATTCCTGGGTACATTTAGAAACCATTGTATCACATTCTTTATTACATAGCGACTATAGACTACAGCGGTAATATATAACTACAATACAAGGTTATCTTTGTATATCTCTTTTAGCTTTCTGCTGCTCCTCCATTGCTCTATCTCACTTTGTCTCTATATCGTTCCCTTAACACTCTCTTCAGCACTTTGGGACATGTTTACAAGGGGATTGAGCCACTGGAACGTCACTTTTTTACATTCCTGTTGCGCATACCCTGCACCACATTTACACAGTGCATTCATCCACTTTTTGTGGCTTAACGGCATTTTGTAAAAATTGTACCCTTTCACAAAGGTATCTGTGTGAAAGGGGGTGCAATAGGTGTTACAGTGGGGGTTCCACAGCAACACCCATTGCTTTTTGATGCTGGCCCAGGTTTACAAGGATGTGGAAATCTGAGGCAGCACCAAAAACTAACACAACGCAATAGCAGGCGTTAAAATGGAGCAATGAGGAGAAATACATTTATTTCTCCTCGTGTTTGCTTTTTCTGTTTTTGCTGAATTCTGCCGCAGACATAGACAGAGCAAAACACCATTAAAGATTGTTTATGTGCAGGAAAGTGTCCCTTCCTGCACATAAACTTTCATTAAATAATTACGATTTGCTACGTCTATGTGTGCCTCATATTGCAGCACACATAGAAGTAAGACATCACCATTACTGATTGTTTAGGTGCAGGAAGGGACACCTTCCTGCACATAAACAATCACTCCCTGCAATGCAGGCACCCTTGCACAATGGCACAAGGGTGTCTGCGTTGGCACTTGGTAGCTATTTGTAGCGCCAGCGGGGGACAACACTAGTTTGCGCCGTATTGTTGTAAATACGGCACATCCCTGCGTTTTGTAAATGGTGGAGCGCGGCGCTGCACAATTGGCAGCAGCTCTGCGCTCCGTCATTTCCTTGTAAATATGCCCCATTCTCTCTTCTCACCTTTATCGTTTTTATATCTGTTTCTCTCTCCCATCTCCTTCTACCACTCACTCTATCTTTTTGTTTGTGATTACATTGATAATGTTTAGTGTACACTAAGCCTCACAAAATATAAATGTTAAAGTTACAATCTCTGGTCAAACATTTAACTTTATAAAGCTATAGGAAAGGAAGGACACCAGAATGCCATTCTCAGCTGCCAATATACCGTATTAGTAAAGTGCAAAGGTAAAGTGGTCATCCAGCAAAAATAAAAAGCGGTTCCCTTTACCCAGTTCTGTATCACTAACAATCAGCAACAATTAGGCATTCTAAAATGTTGCTTTGTTTGATGACATCTTCTTTGGTTTCAAGACATACTGTTACAAAATTCAATGGACTGCCCCATTAAAACCACCCAAAAAATATAAATATGTCATCTGTATTGACATTCATTCACAATTTTTAGTTCTTCCGATGGTGGCATTCCCTGTAAGTTACTAGCCAGGCAGCATAAAAACACACACATTTAATTTTGCTTGTGATATTACCTGCGATTCTTCTTGTTGTTTTTTCAATTGTTCTAGCATCTGCTGAAATTCTGCCTCTTTCTGTTTTGCTTCCTCTAATGTAGCTTGGTTCTGCTCGTCGTAGGCCATGGCAACCACAGCCAGGATCAAGTTCACCAGGTAAAATGAGCCCAGAAAAATCACCAGAACAAAAAAGATCATGTAGGTTTTGCCAGCAGCTCGTAATGTCTGGGGAAGATAAAAAAATATGAACATATTTGCAATAAAATATCTTCTACTACATTGAATGCCCCTGATTTCAGTGCTTTTGCCTTGTTATACTCCACAGTAAGTCAATTCAAAGGTAAACCTTTTTCGTGTACTCTCCGCTATACCTACAGCACCTTAAACAATCTAAATTTGAATGTGAGTTCAGGTTGATAAAGTCCTTCATAGTGTCAACTGCATAAACCCTCCAAAGAAATGCAGTCCTAAAGAAACTGAATCTAAAAGTTATGGAACTCCCACGCGACACCATCTCACCCCCCACTAGGTTCTGTTTATAAAGGCGAGTTCAGAATAAATAAAACTTTCCGTGGGTATTTTCACCCTGATTTTTCTGGGTATATCTAAGGAAAATACCCCCATTTGTTTGTTGAATGATACAGGTGGTAACTGACTCTGACTATACCGAGGGCTCTGATAGCCAGGCCTGGGCCAGTGCTATGTTTAAAAAGGTACATGTACTAGGGTATATTTACATAAGACAATGACAAACCCTACACGTCCCTAGTAGATAATAGGGCCTGGGGTTACAATCTACCTAAAGGTCGCTAGTATATAAAAGGGCACGGAGGTTTGAATGCCCAATAGATTTCCTACTCTTGCATGTGTGTGCTGCTTTAAAAGTACATTTTCACAATTGGTATTGACAGACCCTATAAGTCCCTAGTATATAAAGTGGCTAGGGGGTTCATACTACTAGGAGGGTGGGGTGGTAGCTGACTTATTCCAGGGTTGGGGGTCTGGCGGCCGACGGTCAACTTGTTCTCGGGCCGAGGATGGTGATAGTCGACAGACACGACTTGCTCACCTTCGGCACCCACAAAAACACTGTCACCTGCAGTGGACACCCTCCTCCCCAGCTACGCCACAGAATATAAATATGGCATGGCAGCTTAGAGGCCCAGCAGATTTACTGCACTTGCATGTTTGCGCTGCTGCGTACCTGCTGTTTTTTTTAAAGGCAGCCTGGCTTTGCAGACTGTCTTTAAAAGAACATTGTGTGCAACTTCGACTTTGGTGGTATGGGCACTTTAAAAGCGATAGTCTACCTTATTTGTACATGTTAGGCACCCCCAAGGTCTCCCCTAGGAGTCCCAGGGGCCGAAGGGGGCATATAACTATAAGCAAGGACCTTATAAAAGATGTTTATATGCCCTTTTGAGGAAAAAAAATTCCATTTCAATTTTCCCCACCGTAGATACTTAGCTCCATAGGCTAACATTGCAATATTTTATTTAGGTATAACTATTGCTAGAAAAAGAGTAAAATATAATTCAAGGACTTAAAAGATTGGTATTGATAAAATCAACAACATGCCACTGTTGAATTTATCATAATTAGAACAGAAAATATGTTATAAAATGTTCTCTTCTGTAAGCCAAAATCCAGCCTTCTAATGGTTTCTGCTGATTGGTCAGCCTTAACAAGCTTAGCGACTCTGCTTTGATTAGGTGATAAGTGGCCTGGCTGGAGCAGAGGTTATCTGATGGAGAGAGTTCTGAAGGTGAAGAGGATAGGTCATAACGAGGGGGCTGGGTAAATCAAACTGAGCTCAAGGAGACAGCAGATCAGTAAGGAATGCCAGGCGTACCTACCCCCACATCCTGTGCATCAGCTAGATAACAGGCGTAGGACAGGAATTTGGTGAGGTCAGGGAGAGGAAAGCTAAGGAAAATAAGCCACACAGCTCTTACTCCTCTGGAGACAAATCATCCATGTTGGATTTTGGAAGTGCAGTGCTTTGTGAGACAAGAAAATGCCACACTTTGAAGGAAGTTGTCATATTTTTGGCTGGCCCCCAGCATCTCACAGGACAGAGTTGCCTCCCTGTTTGTCACCCCAGAACACTGACTAAATATATGAGTAATGTATAGTCTTTCAGATGTGCTGCCTGAAACTACAAGGAGAAGAAGTACTGCCCTGCTGGAATCTTGATTTGCACTCAAAGGCCTGCACTCCGGATGACTGTGCCTTCTGCACAATCTGGCAGTTCAAGAAGGATTAAGGAGTGGACTCCTTGCAAGCTACATGTTAACAGAGTCCACCTGCATCATCTCTGCCAAAAGTCCCCATCCTAAAGTGCGCCCAGTGGATTTTTAAGGATTTGGCCAGGTACATTGTGGGGATTGTAGTCCAGACACCCCAGAGCCATCTAGGAGATTCCAGTCCTTTGCATTGGTGAATTCAACACTTATAACCTACAAGGAAACTTTCAAGAAGCACCTCCTGAAGTTTGGAGAACTTTAGGGAACTTTTGTGAAAAAGCTCCATTGGGTGACCAACTCAATCGAGAGCTCCAGAGCTTCAGGCTTCCATGGTTTTACCGGGGCCTTACAGAAAGTCAAATGGCTGTAGAGGGTCGAGCGACATCGGAAGAAAAAGCTCCAGAAAAGTTTCTATGTGTGAAGGTAAAATATTTACCGGAGCGTCCATCTTAGTGTATTTGACCAGGGCTCCATCCCGGTCGGCCTCAAACTTTGACATGGTCCCGGTCAAGTGCAACCAGATGTCCCAGAGTGACACTTTAGGTTTTTAAGCACTATAAAATGGTTAGTCTTTAAAAATTCATATCCCTAGTTCCCTATAATGGATGTTTGTCATTTTTTTGTCTATTTGTTCATAAAAATATTTACTATTTTCATAAATCTGTGGGTGAATTTTATTGTGTGTTGTGTCCTACTTATTTGATGTATTGGTGTTTTAAATGCTTTACACTCCTGTCTCCTAAGTTAGGCCTGACTACTCGATATCAGCTACCAAGGGTTGAGCAAGGGGCTAATTTACTGAGACCTGTATTGGACCCTATACAGTGTTGGTGGTTTTTTTACTAGTAGTAGGTGCATACTTACCCCTAAATATAACCCACTTTCCAAAAGTATCAAGGGCAATAATTTGTATCAAGTGCTATGGAGGTGGAGAGGGGGGCGGCGTCTCGATCTCGCTCCTCTGAAGGTACTCATAAGCAAGATGCATTCAGTGATCAATAAAACACATGCAATGCCAAGAGACACTGAGTCTGGGGCTCTCCTGATGAATTAGCCATTCCAAATCACAGTTGCATTATTACAGTCCTTTTAAGTTTAAATTGTTGTAGTGAAAATTGCTACTACACAAAACTCAACACCACAAACAAAGTTCACAGTTCTTCTCACCAGTTGATAAAGATTTTCCCAATAGTCCTGAGTCATTAAACGAAACAATGACAAAAAAGCCCAGCTGAATGTGTCAAAGCTTGTGTAACCATAGTTGGGATTTCTACCAGCTTTTACACACGTATAGCCTTCCGGACATTGACTGGAAAAAAAAGAAAAGAAATGTGTTTCTTCATATTTCAGACATCCTCACATCAGAAACGCACATACGTTACAATTGATTATTTTATCAGCATTAGAGGAAATAGATTCAGTAACAAAAATGAATGTGCTTCTTTCATGAATCTTTATTCTTCTTCTTTCCCTTCCCACAACCACTTGTGCACAGCTAAATAAATGTGAAAGCAATTAGAATTTGTAATGGGCAACTCCACATTGCATACCTTTGTTTTAAGCATTGCCAATGAATGTCTTTTCATCCAGATTCCTATCTAATTATAAAGATATTCATTAAGGATAAATGCACATGCAATAAAACTCAGTGAAATCATTAACATGGATTGTGGTTATCCTAAAACAAACTTATCTTTGGGAACACCGTATCTGGTAGAAACTGTATCTAGCTGCAGATTCCTTAATGTAGAAATCTCCCCAGGCATCAGACTGGATCTGGAATGTTTTGCATAATCCCCTTGCGTGCCTGTAGGTGGCATAGTTCGACAATACGAGCCGTCATCAGCTACAGAAGTGATGTGCGCAGTGGCTATGTAGGCGCCCTCCCAGCACGCTGACCTCAGTTCTTTACTGTTTTTCCACACTAAATGCATAGAGCTAAGCTGAGGAGGAATGACTAGTGTGCCAAAGTGAAGTCCTAAAGGATATCTTTATTTGAGAAGACAGTTTGCAGAACAGAGAGGATGAGAGGCTCAGTAAGGTATCTGCAGCTAGATAGAGGCTCTACCTGAAGGTAAGGTAATTTTTCATCTGATGGAGAATTCTAGGAGCAGATTCCTTACCTTAGAATAGATACCAAAGAAATCTCTCCCAGGAGGTGGGTCTGCAGACTGTTTTAAAATAAAAAGTCCTGGAGGACCACATGGGCAAAATTCCCATCTAGCTGGACCTGACTGTCAGCGCAGTAGTGTTCAGCGAATGGGTGCATTTATGCCCCCATAACTGCCTGATAGATATCCAGGACTCGGACTCCTCAAGTCAACGCAGTATTCGCAGCTGTAGTCTTGGTGGAATGAGCTCTTAAGTCTTCAGGGGCTGTTTCTTGGCTATTGCGTTGCAGATCTTTATGCAGAGGATGATTCATTGAGAGTTAGTTCACTTTTGAATTGCCTTCCCTTTCTTTGCTCCTGCAATTCCAACAAAGAGGTCATCCACTAGGAATGTTTTGGTATGAACAATATAAAACGATAACGCTCTTTTTTGATCTAGGTGCTTGAGTCTCTCCTCTTTTTTAGAAGGATCCAGAGGGGGGCAAAAGATGATGCTGTGCCCAACATGAATCAGAGTGACCACCTTTGGGAAAAAGGATGCTTGAGTTCTAATAAAAAGCTTGTCTCGGAAGAATAAAGTATAAGGAGGGTTAACTTAAAGTGACTGGAATTTTCTAACCCTCCTGGTAGATGTTATCGCCACAAGGAAGACAGTTTTGAAAGTTAGGAACCCTAGCAAGCAGCTGTGCTCCGGCTCAAAGGAAACTTAAGATGGTGAGAACTAAATTCAAATCCATTTGGGGCATAATGAAACATATGCTGCAAACCTTTAGGGAATCAGCCACAACCGGTGATCCAAACAGGAACAGCTGGTCACTCAGGGATAGACCAATAGGGTGTGAAACATGTCGACCCCACTAACTGCTTGTACTATCTGAACCAAACTGCTTCCTCATCAGTGGAAAATAACAGTTCTTTTTTTGTTTTTACTCTGCCTGGTGGACCCAGGAATAAAAGCCTTTTTGGACACTATCAAAGTATTTTTAACTCACTATTTAGCTAGCACCACACACCCGCACTCACGACAACAGCGTTTTTTACATTAAAAAAAGATCTTCACATAGGAGTTCTCTCGGGGGCCCGTGGGGTATTGCTGCTCCGACCCCACGAGGAGCAAATACGCCCAATGATGAAGCATGACACCCTTATGGGCGTGTGGGGTAACTCTTCCAAATAAGGGAATTCCTCTAACCTATACTTCCATCCTGAGACAAGCAAAATTTCTATCCTTCCCCTTTTTTTTCTCCCCCGATCTTCACCATATTCACAGCCCAATAGGATGGAATTTCCTTTAGGACCAGTTACCCTTTAGTGTAGTACACTCAGGGATAGAATAAATAGTTTTAGTGGAAAAATGCCTATCTGCCAAAATTACATCACATACTTCTGGAGGGAGATCAAACACCCTCAACTGTAGCCGCTGAATGACCACGCATGAAAGTGGAGAGTAGACAGATTCCCTTGCAGACCCCAGTCCTGTTGCTGAGACTGAATATCTTCCAGAATGTGCAGCCTGACTACCGACAGATGTTAATGTTCAGGAGTTTGGGATACTATACTCTCCATGCCCAATTCAGAGCAACTTCAATGACTTGGCTCCAGTCGTTCTTGATCTTCTTGAGAACTTTGCACAGAAGTGATATTGGCAGAAAGGAGTATGGGAGTTCTAACTCCACTCACGATGAAACGAGAAAGAGCCACGTTAGAAACTCTATTTACAACAAGGGGTGGTGAGGGACAGAGTCTCTGAATTAAGCAGAAAGCTCTCACCCAGTCAAGAGATCAGGGCTAGATCCAACACCGTTTTTTAGCTCACTGCACCATCCCAGTTTCAGAACCTGGCTGTATGCAAATTAGTCTGTTCCTGTCCCAGTGCATGATGGGAACAGGGCAAACCAAACTACAAAAGCCAATTCTTACACTGGGAAGGAAACAAGCTCCCGGGGACCGGTTTCTGGCATTACAGCCGTCTTCGGCCCAGTTTGCTTGAATCCTGATGGTGCAATGAGCAAGGGTCTCACATCTGAGAATACCCTTCCACGCTTGGGGTGGACAAAAATATTTACAACAAGGGGTGGTGAGGGACAGAGTCTCTGAATTAAGCAGAAAGCTCTCACCCAGTCAAGAGATCAGGGCTAGATCCAACACCGTTTTTTAGCTCACTGCACCATCCCAGTTAGAAACTCTAGCACACATTAGTGCAGACAATATGTGCTCTCGGCGGTGGTGAATAGATCTAACCAAGGTTCTCCCCAATCTTGGAAGAGACCTTGCATCACCTCAGGATAGAGACATTGTTCATGATCGGGTAGGCATCGATGGCTGAGTTTGTCTGCTCTGGCATTCAGAGAGCCCACCAGATGCTGAACCACCAGTGACATGTCCTGATGTTGTTGCCATGTACAAAGACGCAAAGTCTCTTAACATAGGGTCCATCACCCCATCCCGCCCTACTTGTTGCAATACCATAGGGCAGTGGTGTTGTCTGAGAAGTCCTGAACTAGCATTCCCTTGATGGGCTTGAGAAAGGCTTTCAATGCCAGTCAGACCGCTCTTAGTTTCAACAGATTATTGTGGAGCTGAGACTCCTAAGGAAACCAGAGGCCTCTGATCTCCACCTCTCCCAGGTGGTCGCCCCAAACCAGAAGTGACACACATGTTATCACTGTGAGCCCTGAATGGGGAAGAGTGAGAGGTCTGCCAAAGAGCCAATTGCATCTGTTAGCTACCACTGCAGGTCTTTTGCAGTTTCCTCTATTATATGAAGATGTTATGACATATTTCGCTGATGCTGTACCCACTGGGTCCCACTGCAGAGTCTGCAAATGCCATCTGACATGTTTTATCAACAGGATGCTAGAGGCGATGAGACCCAGCAGCCTCACAGTCAGTCTAATTGAAATCCACGATAGAGGCTGAAACATCAGCATCATACCCCGAATATCCTATACTTGCCGTTCTGGGTAATAAGTCCGAAACTGCACTGTATCCAGAACAAATCAGATGAAAGAGGGCATCTGAGAGGGTGTCAGTTGTGAGTGCGGCACATTGGTGATGGGCAGGAGGTCTGCCATAGTCTGGGTGTGGGAGATGACTGCCTGGGGTAAGCCTGCCTTCAACAGCTAACTTTGAGGTAGGGGAAGACTGCATCCCCTGAACGCCGCAGATGTGCTGCAACCACTGCCATTACCTTGGTGAACACCCAAGGGGCACCAGTAAAACCAAAGGAGAACTGATAATGCCCTTGGTCCACCATGAACTTCAAGTACTGTCTGTGGGCAGGCACGATGGGAATGTGGAAATAGCAGTCCTGCAAGTCCAATGCTAATATCCAGTCTCCAGGTAGAGGGCAGATAAAACCTGAGCCAGGGTGAGCATCTTGAATTTTTCATCTTCCAAGAAGTAGTTGAGTGGGCACAGATCTAAGATAGGATGGAAGTCTCCATCCTTCTTTGGCACCAGAAAGTAGCGGGAAGAGCAACCATGATGTACTTTTGACGCTGGCACTCTCTCAATGGCTTCTTTGGCCTGAAGGCCCAGTACTTCCTGCTGTAAGACCACAAGGTGGTCCTCTACCAGTGGATCTGGGGACGGAAGAAGTGGCAGCAAAGTTTGTTGGAAGGGGACAGTCTGTGTTGGAGTCTGCTGCTAACTGGATGCCCACGCTGGACCAAGTCCATAATAAAGGGGAGTGGACTGGGCAGACCTCTGGCATTGTGTCACAATAGGTATGTGGGTGCTGCATCCGCAGCCACATAAGGACTGAGCCTCTTGGCTGTGGTAGCTAGGGAGAAATGGAAGTGGCTGATACATACTCTTACTGTAGCCATGGAAGGGGCGTAAGGCAGAATGCGGCTGTTCTGTGGTCACAGAGAGCCCCAGAAACCTAGCAGTGCCCTCACTGTCCTTGAATCTCTCCAGGGCCGAATTCATCTTGTGTCCAAATAATCTAGCCCCATCAAAGGGCATGTGCAAAAATTAGGCTTGGACATCCCCTGGAAAATCAGTATTCCTCAACCAGGTTGGAGTGCCACTGAGGGAGCAATAGCTCTGCCCAGTCAATCGGTCGTATCCAAACCACATCTGATTGGGAACTTTGATGTGTCTTGCTCGTCAGCTATTGTTTGGGAGAGTATGGCCCGGGTCTCATCATATAACGCTTAATCAGACTGTGGTGTTCATGAAGAATGCTAGGCTGGTAGAAGATAAAATCCTTTTGCCGAAGTTGGCTTTGGAATCCTTATCAGGTGGTGTGGTAGGAAACGTGCTGTGATTGATCAGGGAAGTTGAGGCCTGGACCACCAGGCTCTCATGGGTGGAGTGCTAGGAGCAGAAGGCTGGGTCGTGAGCAATTGACACTAGCTACGGACTCTGCTATGGGGTCAGTGTAGATATAGGGATCCTCAGATACCCTCCATTTGTGATCCTCAGTGGGCCCGTCAAGGAATTAGGGCTCCATCTCCAATTTAGGCAGTATGTTCCTGGTAGGCTCCAGAATCAACATTGTGCTACGCTGGTCTAGCTCTGTATTGGAATCGGGAAACACGATGGGTTCGGCACCACTAAAGCAGTTCACGGAGGAGGTTTTGAAGCTGTGGCCAAGGCCGAACCGGATCCACCAGCAGATCCTAAAAGGTCAACTGACACAGAGGGCGAACCAGCCAGCGGAGTCTCAGTCAAAGACCCTTCTGAATCCATGGGACCCGAAGGGAGTCCAGAGTGGTTTGGATGCCCAGAAATGAGGTTCATGGCCTCATAAAACTCCTAGAGTTGGGTGGGGGTTGCTCAGCTCCAGGAATTTTAGGGGAGCACGGAGCGGACCCAGATTCCAATGCTGACTGCACATGAAACACTTAATAACGAAATTGGGATTTGTGGTGTCATTCCCTGGCATAGTTCAAGGAATGGGAGCAAGACAGAGATGTCAAAGAGCGATGTGACGTCTTGGATATCTTATGGGGCTTACCTGAATAAGTCTGGGAGTGTGATGAGGACTGACGCAAGCGATTCTGGGAGCAGTCCTGAGAACTCCCATGTGACTGGGACTTGGAGCAGTGGGAAGTCACATGACGAGCAGCCAAGAGCTACATGTCTTGCTCATAGAATGGCTTGAGGTTCTTGGTCCTGCACTCCACACACATAACGCAGAGTCGTGGTCCCTCTCCAGGCACCACAGACACAATAAGTAGAGGTCTGTCACAGTCATCTGTCAATGACCGGCTCAACAAGTCTTGAACTTAGTGAGTTTCTTTTAGACATCTTGAAAAAATTTGAAATAAAAAGAAACTCTAGTCATTGACAAAAGGTCGAATGAATTACATCAAAAAGTAACAGATGGGAGCTTGATCGGGAAGTCAGTGTACTGGGGTGGTGCCTCATCACACAATGCACAAATCACTTCTGGCACATGCAATGCCAACAATGCTGGATCCAGTGTGATGCCTAGGGTATAATCTAAGGTAAGGAATCTGAAGCTAAAAGTCTCTATCAGAAAATATGGATCTAGGGCTCCTGGATCCAGCAATCTAATGAATAGTTACATCCAGTTGGGTTTCAGAATAATAAAAACATTTTGCAACTCAGATCTATTAAAAATTATTACATTTTACTATGTATCACACATTAATTTTGGAAAATCTGTAAACCAGGCTGGATTTCAGTAGTCAGTGGCTCAACCATATTGTATGTAGTAATAGTTGTTGGTTGTACAGGATTATTTTTTGGTAATTGATTTTCACTGATTAGCCCACGGTCGATTTCAAAATAACAATTTAGGTTTCTTCAAATTCCATTGGGTATTGTCCTAGCAAGATGGTTAACAACGCACCCATAAATATTGTAATAAATACTTATTAGCTAGTAGCAAAATGTAAGTCCCTGCTACACCAACATAACGAATAAGTAGGCCAATAAATATTCATTTTACAGGTTAGCTTTCATATTTTAATCAAAAGCTCAAACCATGTTTTGCTGATGTTATGAAAGATAAAAGACAAGTGTAATGAAAAGCTATTGACCAATTTGGTAATTTACCTCTGCAGTAGGGACTAACAGCTGCTTTCCTACCAACTAGTCTGTCTTGTTTGACAATGTTCAGTGGTGGTTTTCTTTATATATATTTTTTTCGCGTGTCTACGAGGTTTGGTGTAGAGGATAGTAGTGTGAATGTAATTTGTTAGTAAATGTTTTTTTGATTTTAAGTTTGCCTTAAAATGTTCACTTATGAATGTTCCTATATTTTAGACTACAAATCTCAAAATCATATAAAGGATAGATCTATCTATCAATCCATCGTTCTTCTGTCCACCAAGCCATGTCTTGGTCCTCTTCAATGGGAACAGTCCAGCAGAATTGTCAAGCCAGGTACTCTCTGAATCAGAACGCAAGCAGCCCAAAACTGGTTTCAGCCTGATGGGCGTCATCAGTCGGGTGTAGCTTGGCTCCAGTGGCACAGAGAGCAAGGTCTGAGCATACTCTTGGCCACTTACAGCATTACATCATACACACAAGAGCTGTTGAGAGGATCCCTGCAATTAGTCTAACCACTGGCAATCACTCGGAATAGCATTCCCACCCATCATTCTTTTGCCCACCATGCCAGCTCAGATTAGAGCAAGCCATATGCAAATCAGTCTGGGTCCTGCTCCAATGGGAGCAGTCCAGCTCAAACTGCCAAGGCAGGTCCTCGCTGAACCGGATCACAAGCACACCAAGACCCGGTTCGCCCTCTATGAGCCTCTTCAACCTGGCGTAGCTTTATTGCAGAGGTATAGTGAGCAAGGGACACATGTTTGGCATGCACCAACAATGGGCACTGATTAAAACTAGAATGTTTAGATTTTGCTTACTAAATTGTACTCAGGTCATTACTCCAGTGTCAAAGAGGGCTGCCAACATGAGTGATAAAAAGGTCTCTCATTTGCTACATAAAGCAGATAGATGTTTAGGACGAAGACCCTCACCCACCTTTAGGAGGCATGCTTCATCATATGGTTCCTCCTCCCATCGCACCAATATGGTTTGGTGTGTGCTATAACTTCTTCAAAGAGGAGGGGCTCTTCGGATGGGCACTACCTATGTGAACTAGAAGTGTGGGTGGAGGCACAGAGAGTGTCAATTAAAGCAACCACTTGGTGGATCATTGTCCCCAAAGGTTAGGACTAAAATAAAAGGTAGGTAAGAACCTCCACTTTAGTGTTGGAGGGTGGTCAACACGTCTGCTCTTCTATTACCCTTAAATAGAAGACATTTGTCAGGGCCTGTATAGCGCCTCTCTGCTTAAAGGATAGTTTGTCAAAAGACAAACAAGTCAAAATAGTAAGTAAAGAAAATTCAACCAAAGTTTCAAATATGAGATTTGAGTCCACTGTTGTCTTGGTCCACAATAGTCAGGTCAGCAAAGGCTCATCAGCAGAAAAAAGGAGGTAGGTATACAACTATGCGGTCCGAAGGCATTGAGAGGTGGGTGTTACCGCCAGCTGGAATTGACAGCAAGCCTTGCTCTTCTCTGCTTATGATCTCACATATTACATCACTCATGACATGTGTCATGAAATCATTGATAAAATCACTGATGACATCTGGAATTACATCATTAATGACAATACTGTGCATTACAGGAGCGCAAGTTATAGTTACTTCTGTTAACCATAACTGGTGAATGTCAGTGTTCATTTTAGTTTGTAAAATGACATTTAACCTGACATTTTCACCTAACTATAACATAACTTTAAACTTTGTTTGTTTACCAGTGAAATTAGTAGGAGTTATTCTACTATACGTATATTATCTCTTCCCATTTTCTTTGCAGCTAGGGTATTATCTGAATGTTATACAGATGTATGTGCAATCCATATGAAAGAGAGTGGCCTGTGCTGGATTCAATGGGGACTAGAGCAAGTCTCTTAATGTAGTATTGAAATGAAATGAAATGAAAATTGGATTTGTAGAGCGCTGCAGTTGCCCTGAGGCATCCAGGCGCTGTATTGATAAGTATATGGCTTGTGTGGATTGTTGGGGAGTTAGTTCAATTCTATGAGTGAGGCACATGCATGGCTCTACGAATATTGTAGAGATAGGCATGTGTCCCGAGTTGAAAAACTAAGAACATTCTGTATTGTAGAGGCCATATAATATGGAAGTATATCCCTTCAGTGTGCGCAGAATATGGAAAAGGGAACACATGGATGCACAAAATAACCACTAACTATGTTTACATAGTCTTTGTGGAAAGGTAGATCGTTTGCTGGGCTGCTCATGTGGTTTATTCAGATGTGTTTTTTTGTTCAAAGAGTGTTGGAATCCGTCAATAATGAGCAGGTGTCCAAATGTGATGACATTCGATTTGTCAAACTGACAAATAAGGAGGTGTCAATTTATATATATATATTTTTAAAACATTGTGTGATGTTTGCGCAGCTGTTATGGAAGAGTGGATCATGTGATGCATCTGTTGCTGCATATGTGAGTGTAGGGCGAGGGGTTGGAGATAGGGAATAGGTTATATATTTGGTTATTTCTTCTATGTGGAACCAGTGTTGGATTTGGTGGTATATTCAGGTCTTTGATGGATGTGCATTTCTTTTTGCTGTGTGACACATATTTAATTATCAATATATTTACAAATGTGTTTGTGTTTGTGTTTGACTTTGGACAACACTGTGGGTGTCCTGTTCCTTGGATATGGTCCTGGTGGGACATTCTGCAAACACACAAAATTATACCGAAATAAATGCACTATTTAAGCTCCATATAATTGAAAATGACTGGATGATTATTTGCCATCTTTGCACTGCACTTTCTGTCCCAGTGGAATATTGGGTAAAAATGGATGCAAAGGGTAATACATTATTTCACTTTCGGTGTGTTCTATAGATGACATATTTTACAGTGCTAATAATATAACCCTGAAAATGTGCTTTAATATGTAACATCCTTGGCATGTGTTCACCATACTTCACAAACACAAGCATTTCAAATTCAGAAGTGCATTCAGAGGCAATGAGGAAACTGACATCTATTAAGCTCACGGAACAAATAGGGTTTCAGTGACTTGCAGCACCTTCCATGATTAACAATTTGATGTAGCAATAACCAAAGACTTTTCCAAATCTTGAATGGTCAGAACAGAAAAAAGACCTGCCAACTGTAAGAGGCCACTTAAAGTGGGGGACAGTGTAGAGGAAAAGGGGGCCAAATTAAAGAAAGTGATGTAAAGGAGGGTAACTGCACATATAGCATGGATAAATGCAGTTCCCTGATCAAAGAAGGGAAAACTAGCTGGCCGTTCAGCATTGACAGTAACCTGCAGCGCCAAAGGAAACCAGTGGAGAGGTTGGGAGACATCAGACATCAGAGACATATTCAAATTTACAGAGATTGAAAACCAGCCTAAGAGCCATGTTCTAGATTAACTGGAGCCTCTCTCTGTCCCAGACATATGACTCAGATTGTCCACAGATTTAGTGCTCTCATATCTATATGCTGGATTTAAATTAATCACACAGCATTTGTGAAGAAGATATAATATTAGACTAACCAGGACAGTTCACCTTCACAGATAATCATCCTCAGAGGAGTGACCAGTTTCATGGCCCGAAATTGTTTATTTTGTTGAAACAGAAATCCTAAAGTTATCGGTGAAAGATGACTTTTCAATTTACATATGCATGGTTTCTTGTCACATGAGGAAAATGTATATGAAGTGGTGAGTATGCCTTGCAAGATTTCCTTAAGACACTTAAGTACATTCTTGTTAAGATAAAAACATGTACTTTCATTTTTCGTTTAATGCAGAGAAGTGGTTTGATATATACATACTTAATGGAATTTATTCTTACCCCGCATCTGAACTGTTACCACAAAGAATAGGATCTTTCGCGCCTTCCAACTTATAAAAACGACCTACAAAACAAAAACAAAGTTCAATTATAAACCAGAAACTTATTGGGCAATCACTTTGCCAAATTTTTTGTATAATAAATAAACTATGCAGTTACTTGAGAAAATGAACATACTGTCTGGTGTTAATTGCATGATATAAACCGATATAGCTATAGACATCCTTAGCTAACTGGCAAGACCTCATGCCAGCAGAGGACAATCCTCAAAACACATAACAGAGACAGAGGAAGTTTGAATAAACCGTCTTCAGCCATTGGTTTGTTAGGGTGAGACCCCTTAAGTCACTGGCTTGATGGACTGTCAGTCATATTTTGGATCAACCTAAACCAGGGGTCTCCAACCTTTTCTATAGTGAGAGCTAATTCTGCTCAAGGAAAGTCCTGCCAAGCTACTAGCATATTTTATCTCGGTAAAATGCTGATGATATGTATTAAAATTGCACTAGGACCACCCTAAGCACGATTATCAGTAGTAACCACCCAAACATTCTAGGTGAAGTTATCAGCAGAATGCTAGGTAAACGTTTATCAATATAAAATGCTTGTAATCAAGTAACATTCAAATTATCATCTCCCCAACTCAAATTGAATTATCATTAAGCGAACGACTTTAAATGTGTTTTAGAATTGCAATATTTTGTCTTCATTAGAATTGAAAATACACATTTTTCTATCAAATCCACTTTCGACTTTGAGCAATCAAACTCAATTTTCCAGAAGAAAACCATTTCTGGAAAGGCATAATTTTTTCCTTTAAAAATCAAATCAGTTAGAAAATACACAGTCCCTAAACATCAGCTTTTCGTTTTCATTGAGTACCGCCATGTAAAATTGCCTCTCCTGGACAAATTCTGCTTCAAATACCCAAGTATTGGAATCATTCTTGCTTAGCATAACACTAAGAATGCCTCTATTATGCTAATAATGCTCACCATTAAACCAGGGCTACCACCGTGCCACAGCTGGATGCCCAACATATATCAGTTATGGCCAATATTATGGGAGAAGCAGTTGCCACTCTGTCAGGAATGGCTAAAAGCAGGCCAGTCATGCTCTTAATATGTCAATGATGGCAGCAAGTATGCAATTAATAGACTTGTATGCCCAAAATAGTCACGGATAAAAATATTATGGCTATGGCACAATTATACCATCTTATGTTGGGGACCAGCATACATATTTAGCAGTCCTTGACACTAGGAGTAGCTTTAAGGAATCAACACTGTTTAATAGGGACGGACAAAATGTCACACACACACACACAATCTACTGAGAGCTACTTTGAGGGTGCTGGTGAGCTACCAGTAGCTCCCGAGCTACTTGTTGGAGACCCCTGACCTAAACCATTTTGCAGATGTGCACATTTGTTGGAGCATTTACAGCTGGAATTAGTTATCTGGTAAAAGTACTCCATTAATGTATTTGGTGCTTGGAACAAACAGTCCCACCTCACTCTCTTGGTGCTGTTTTTCTGTGACTTCCATTTCCTCACCCGTAGACCTCTGTATCTCCCTACACATTGCTGCTGCCGAGCGCCCACTTTTATGCAGAGCATCAGGCTGCAGCAACATGGTGTACTTGCTAGGGATGTCAAAGGAGCATTTTCTAACAGTAAGCTTTTGTATTCATTAAAGAAGTAACCCATCAGCGCCTCTGTCAACCACAACATTACGTGATAGTACTGTTGCCAAATATAACTTTTTGGACTTTTTGTTGCACAAGTAGGTGGCACTTTTTTCCATTTGTACACGATAAAACCTATTTGGATGACTTTCAAAAGTTAAGCTTGAATGAGCCTCTGTGCGTGTTTTTTTTCAATTGCTGTGTATGCCAGATGCAGTATGCTCGGTTACAGGTGGGATGAGAACTCAGTCAGTGACCAAGACAGCCACACAAACTGGAGTCAGTGTGATTTGTGCATGTATGTCACACTCAGAAAACTAATGTACTACTTCTGAGGTACTGTAGGTCCCTGGCCATGTCCATTCTTGATGATTGAGTCGCCAGGTGCTGGCATGGCCTGCACTTTTTGAAGCATGAGAAAACACTAGCAATGATGTTTGCCTGCCTGCCCCGGGTACCGGGCTGTACTGTCCTCAGTGTTTTGATTCAGGGTGCAGCCCCAGGGCCGGCTTTGGCGCTGGTGGCGCCAGGTGTGACAATCATTTTTGGGGCCCGTTACATCCCATGACCGCCTCCTTGGATTCTATCACTACCACTGGGCAAAAGTGCCCCTCATCTCTCCAATCATAAGTTATTGAAAAAACACAGCGCCCCCCCTTGAGGTCAGCGCCCCCTCCACAGGTCAGCGCCCAGTGCTCCTGCACCGGTCGCACTGCTCTAAAGCCGGTCCTGTGCAGCCTCATTGAGCCCTGGTTAGTTTCACACATGACAGTTAGTGGCACAGGCAGGAAGCAATGGCTGCTACTACTGCCAGAGGGCCATCTGGAGCCCAGGACCTTGCTGTGTACGGGTGACTAGTCTAGAGTGTCCATGTTCAGAATACATTGGTCAGCCAGCAAGTCCACCTGTAGTCAGTGGAGGCCACTTGTGACTTGTTAACTCGATCCAGTCGATCTCACTGAGTAGTGATCCATTAACAAACTGCTATTCATCCAGTTCGAGTTGCAAATTGGAACTGGTAAACTTGTATATTGATGTTTATTAATATGTACTGCTTGCAATAACTAACTTCACTTAACAAGTTGACCACATCTTGTTAATTCAGTTTGACAATGGAATTCAAAGTGCAAAACCCCGTCTGTCAAGTGTAAAACCATTATAAACTAATACTTATCTTATTTTATCTATTGGGATTGTATATTTGTATTGCTTTTATGGATTTGATAAAATTCGAATAAAGATTTTGATTCGATTCGAACTAATGCTTATCACTTCATGGCTACTCTGTGGCTCCAACATGCGTGGCTTTCAAATGTTAATGCATAGGAACAGCATTTATGCAGGCTGGTGTTTGCATGCATGAGCACATTAAAGCCACACCCTTTGGCTTGGCCAATGAATGTCTTGAATAATAAGGACAAAGAGTACCTTTTGTGAATAATGTACTTTTTAAAGATTATTCAAATTTGGTTTGATCCAGCATGTGTCTAGCACTAATGTGACTGATACTTTCACAAATGAAAAGAGGTTAAGTACATCGGACATTTGGGAGCGTTCAGAACAGGATTTGGAAGAAGCCCATGCTGTAAATGAAATCTGCCAGCAGAATTTCCTCCCCACGCCATTCCTGTAGGTGACTAAATACAGCTCTTGAATTCTCCTCTGGAGTTAACCCTTACTCCAGCATTCCAAAGAGTTTCTTTTCGCAGCCAAATAAGATGTTTTGTTTTTGCAAATGTAAAGAGCTATTACTTGTTTTTGCTAAATGAAAGAGCTGGATCAGCTAGATGAGCTCTGTGCCCCTTTCTGCTACTGCTACACTATCAATGTCTATGAATCTATTCATGTGGATCAACGAGATGAAAATATCAATTTTTCACACCCCTGAAATTGGATGTTCTTTGCTGACTTTAATACACATGCTCAATAATTCGCAATGCGAGGCATCTCAAATCCACAATGATTTACCGTGATTCAAGCAAGCAACACAAAGGATTATAGACAAAGAAAAAGATTTCCTCAGAGCGTGTTTGTTTTGTAGGAAAACTGAGGTGCTTCTTGGGGGAAACACTTTTTTGATTTAGGTCTGCAGTGCTCGTTCGATAAGGAGTTCTTTTATCTGATTTAAATTAAGGCCAGAGGTCAGAATTTACAATACATTCGTACATCAGACTATGCATAATTTGTAATGTATCAACTTTTTGCTTTTGACAAATTTGCAGACATATTGCAAATCCTCCATGCCCAATCCAGTGGTTCTCCGCATCACGAATATCCCAGGAACATGCATGGTGGAAATGTGCAAAAGCACATTCTTTCGTATAATGATATTTTCCACAAGAAAACTCGGTGTACTCTTTCCTCCCACTACTAATTTTACTACAGTTTTTTTACCCTAAAGTAAATATGGATGTAGTTCCAGGTTGGGCAACTAGCCGCAAATTGTTAATGAATACACAGCCAATTACGTATAACTTTGTGGGCGTTCACTATCCTTGGCAGAATCTCTTCCCAGAAGCCCCCTCATTCTTGCCTCTACACTTAAAAGGATGAACACTCTGCCATACTTAGTGGATTGTTTGAATAGCATAACTGACCGACAGGTGCAATTGTTCAATTAATACTGATTATGCGAATCAAGCAATTTCAATCTGCAGATTGGTCTTTCGAGGTAGTAGGTTAATTTTACTCGCACACAAAAAGCGTGAATTGTGGAAACAGATCATTTCAAAGTAGCTGGCGTAGACAGAGACATTTTATTATAGGATGTATTGCTAAATATGTTTATGTAGATTGGACATCACTTAATACAGTGAGACGTTTTTGATTGCATGTGGGCATGTTTAGGGGCAACGGAATTACGCAACTATGGGCCATATGTATCAAGCAAATTAGCATTCGCAAATGCCGAAATTTCGGCCTTTGCGAATGCTAATTTGCTAAATCGTATGTATGACACATTTTGGCAGCAAAATAAGGAATCGCAAAATTTTCTAATCCTTATTTTGCGATGGCACTTAAGGAATCGCAAATTGTGCGATTCCTTAAATGCAATGTTTCAACGGAAAATTAATGCAAAAATGCCCATAAGGATTCGCAAATTACCACCAACTTCTAGTTGGTGGTAAGTTGCAAATTCTTTTAATAAAGCAATTTATTTAAAATCCAAAGGTGCCATATGACGCTCATACATGCCCTTAGGGCATGTATGGGCGCCATATGCCAACATATGTCATTTTCAGGGGTGCAGCAGGGTGTTCTTATGACAACCCTGCACCCTTGAAAATATTCCTAATTTCCGATTAGCTAATTGCTAATCTCAAATTACCCCTTCATTCCTATGGGCCTCCTGGCCCATAGAAATTAATGGGAAATTTGCGATTAGCAATTTGCTAATCGCAATTTAGGAATGTTAAGGAATCGCTAACTGAAGCGATATCCTACATACATACAATTTTGCGATTTCTAAATAGCGATTCCTTAAAAATCGCTATTTAGAAATCGCTAATGGTCAGGATGATACATATGGCCCTCAGTACCATATTCTGCTTTGAACTAACTAAAAGAAGACAAACAACGACTTATAAAATCACTTAGTATAAGATTCAAGCCATAAATACGGGATTTATGTGACTGACAATGTAACAGTCACATGCGTGTAGACATTCGTTTTGCAAAGCTAATGTCTGCACAACAATAAAATTGTGCATGTATCAAATAAATACGATGTTAAAAGATGGATTCCTTTGAAATTAAATGCAGGTATTGTAATGACACAAGTTGTTTGCTCACCTTTCCAAATTTCTTAATGGTATTTAGACTTTGACGCGGTAAAAAATCTCGGAATGGTTTTCTGCAGTGACGCACCATGTTTTCCCTAACACCTCTATAAAAAGTGCTTCCATATTGAGCAGGAAAGAAAAGCACCACGAGAACGATTCACACTTACAAATCTACTGATGGTAGACTTACCGCTACAATTTGCAGAGTTTTGTGCATTTTTTCGAAATTGCACATTAATGTTAATGTTAAAGTTAATGTTAGTTATGCTTATAGACCGCAAACTGATACCCGAAGGTGTCCTGACGCTATGAGGAGACCTACTGTGGGTTGGAAGGTGAAAGCGGAGACACCTGATTAGTTAGAGAATAGCCATGTTTTTAGCGCTTTTCTAAAAGGCAAAAGGTTAGCTATGTTTCCAAGGGCTAATGGTAGAACGTTCCATGATTTAGCCGCATTGACCGTAAAGCTCCTGCCACCCCAGTTAGCTTTTTTTACCCGAGGGACGCTAATGAGTTTTGCGTCGGCTGACCACAATGCTCTCTTTGGAAGGTACCAGTGAAAGCGGCCTTTTAAAAATTCTGGTCCGATTTCATGAAGGGTTCTAAATACCAGACACAGAAACTTAAATTGAGTACGTTTACTGATTGTGAGTCAATGAAGTTGTTTTATTTTAGCTGAAATAAACTTGTAGTTCGGTGTAGCAGTTAGAAGTCTGGCTGCAGCATTCTGCAGCATCTGTAGTTTATTAATCGACTCTTTGTGGATCATGAGATACAGATACTATTACAATAATCTAATCTAAACATTGTAAGCGCCGAGACTACAGTTTGTTGTGCGTCCTTCGGCAGAAGGGGCATTATTTTTTTACAGGATTTAAGGATGTACGAAGTAGAAGAGGCAACATGGTTAACCTGGTCCATGAAACTCACTTTATCGTCAATTAAGACTCCTAGATTCTTGACCTTCTTTTTTTTTTATAAATCTTTTTGTTTCAAAAGTAAACAGATTGGTCATATAGACAGTGATTACAGCAGTTATTAAGGGCATTTTCACATTTGCAACAAATTATAAAATAGCTAGTTCTCTGGCACACGAAATGATATCAATACATAGCACAGCATGGAGCAATCAAGGTGTTATCTGTACATCAAGGGCGGGAGTTCAGGGGGTTCACATATATTACCTTGGTATTCATTCCAATTAGACCACACTGCCGACCATTTCCGGGGGCAACCCCGGGCCGTGTATACTGTCTTTTCCTGCAGCATGCACCAGTCCATATAATTTTACCATTCAGTGAGCTTTGGAGGTGTTTTTGCCCCCCAAAGGCAAGCAATATTCCGCTTTGCTATTGCTAGACCTAGGGACACCCACAGTTTGCCGTAGTTCCACCTCCAAGACTTCATGCATACAGTGGTGTATCTTCTGCCAGTATGCTTGTATCAAGGGACACTCCCATATTATATGAAGAAAAGTCCCCACCCCCCAACACTGTTGTCTGCAAACTCCGTCCTCACTTCTGCCCATCAGCACCAATCGAGTGCCGGAGATATAAACATGGTGCAGCACCTTCAACTGCACCAGCTTTAGCTTTGCTGATATGGCCACTTCCTTGGGGGAGGCAAGTGCTTCCCTCCACTCTTCGTCATCAAATGCTAGACCATCCGCCTCCCACCTACTCCTAAGCGCCAGCAAGGGGTCTGGAGTATGGTTAATGAGCTTTTTGTATGTGAGGGAGATTGCCTTCTCCGGAAGGTGGTAGTCTAATGGTCTATCCTCCAGGGGAGAGGATTCCGGGAGTGTCGTCCCAGGCGGGATGTTGGCCCTGAGGGAACGCCTAACCTGCATGTAGCGAAAATGCTCAGTTTGTGCTAGATGGTATGTGCGCTGAAGGGACTCAAATGGAATGTCCCAGTCCGGTCCCCATAAATCTTTTATACATGAGATCCCTATCAGGTTCCAGTTATGAAACCCTTTGGTGCGTCCCAATGTACCCAATGTTTCAGAGACCCCGAGTGGGGTGGCCAACGTCAATCTGTCAGCCCATCCCAGTTTGCGATGAACGATTTGCCACAGCTGGACTGAATGTTTCGTAGACCCTGTTAGTGGGCATCTATTTGGTTTTGAGTAGAGTGCAGCCTCAAAGTTCACACCCGGGAGGAGCCACCTGTCCATCCCATATCCGGATCTGCCCCACCGCTGTATGTGCCCTGGTTTATAGCCGAGAGGTGTGCCGCCCAATAATATTTCCTAATATCTGGGAGTGCTATTCCTCCATCATACCATCCCAGCGTAAGTTTTTGTAGCGATATTCGCGGTGCGCCTGCCCACAAAAGGTCTCTTTGGGTGGCCTCAAGTTCCGTGAAATACTTATGCGGGACTAAGTCAGGATAGTTTTAAAGGGCGTAGAGAAAACGCGGCAGTGCCATCATTTTAAAAAGCGCTGCCCTGCCCAGCAGGGACAGCAGAAGTTTCTTCCATACGGAGGCATCTCTCTTGAACTGTTGTAGAGGCGGTAGGAGGTTCTTTACATATCTCTTTGTCTTGTCCTTTGAGATAAATATCCCCAAATACATGAACCCCTCTGTGACTGCTGTGAGTGGGCATGAGCGCGGAATTACTGGGGAGTCCCCATGGATGGTGTAAAGGAGTGACTTCCCCCAATTAATCCTGTAATCCGAGTTCCTCCCAAAGCTGGTGAAAATGTCTAAGGCCACACTGATTGACTTGGAGGGGGACACAAGGTATAGGAGGATGTCATCCGCATAAAGCGAAATCCTGCCCTCCCAGTCATCTGTCCATTTAAGCTGGGTTCCTCTCCTTAGGGATGGCCACCAATGTTGCCAAGTGCTGGTCCTTCAGCAGTATCCCTTGATCCTTGCTCTCCTCGAACATAGCTCTGAGGTGGCGACTTAAGCAATCGGGTTTGAGCTTGTAGAGCTCAATAGGGAGACCATTTGGACCAAGAGCTTTCCCAGGCCGAAGATCTTTGATCGCCACGGACAGTTCCTCCACTGTTAGCGCCCCCTCCAGCGCCTCACGATCCTCCGCAGTGAGGGACGGGAGTCTAATGTCCCTCAGGAATGCGGTGGAGTCTTCCTCAGGAAAGTCTGACCCCCTACTATACACTCTTTTGAAGTGGGCCTCAAATTCGCCCTTGATCTCCTGCGGTTCAACTGTGAGGTCCCCCGAGTCCGTCCGAAGCTCAGACACAACCTTCTGTGCCTGCTGCTTTCTATCTAACCAGGCAATTAATTTGCCCGCCTTGTCTACTTGATCATAGAGCCTGCCATCCCTATCTCTTGCTGCTTTACTGTTTTAGCTGCGTCAGTGGCCAGCGCCTTGTATTCTGCAGTTTTAAGATGGATCCGATGCAGGGCTCCCTGCCCCCCCCCCCCCATCTTGCACCTCCCTTTCCAATATAAGCAAATCTCGCTCAACTGTTGTTAATTGTGCCTCTTTCTCTCTGCGGCGCCCTACAATTGCCGATAGGGCCTCACCCCTTAGTACGGTTTTGAAGGCCTCCCAGAGGGTAACTGGGGTCTCCACTGACCCCTCATTTTCTTGGAAATACGCCTCAATCGATTGCACAATCTTCTTCCTGGTCTCAGTGTTGTGGAGGTACCAGGGGTTTATATGTGCCACACAACCTACCTTCTTTTCCCCTATTGTGAGGTGCGCCCATACTGGGGAGTGATCAGACATACCCCGCGGTAGGAGTACTATCTCCTCGGTGGCCGTGTCCTGTTGCGAGGGCGTGAGGGTATAATCTATTCTAGAGAAAGTATGGTGTGGACCAGAGAAGTACGTGTATTGTCTAGAAGATGGGTGGCGCAGGCGCCACAGGTCAACCAAACCAAATTTGTCAAGGAATGTGGGAGCTACATATGACCAGTAGCTGTGTCTTGCGGCGGATGCCTATCCAGTTCCCCGGCAACTAGAGCATTAAAATCCCCACCCATTAGGAGCCGCCCCTCAGGAAGGGAAAGGAGAAGCTTGCCTAAGTCATGATAGGACATAGTTTGGAGGCCTGGCGGCAAGTATGTTCGTTTGCATCCCAGGTGTGGTTTTGGGCTTCATTGCGTAGGCTCTGCTGCTGGCACCGTTCACCCGGTCTGGCAGGCTCCGCGTGGTTGACTTATCCGACCTGTTTGGTCCTCTTCAGGAGCTGGCTGCCAGGCCTCCCGCTTCCCTTTGAGGCTCTGGGTCGCCAACGCTTTGTTCCACCTCCCACCCTGGTTCGGAGGTGGAACGCTGGCTGTTCCGCCCGGAGTTCCCCGGCCACTCTCACCTTGAACCGGGTGGTGACAACCGGTCGATCCCCTTGCTCCTCCTGAAGTATGTTAGGCCCCTGTGCTTCGGGACCGCATGACCCCGAGACGGGCCGTGGTGTAGTGTCTCCAGTTCCCCTCCTTCGTGTTACTCGCAGACCCGCCAGGCCTTGCCGCCCTCTATAAATAACTTTCGGCAGTCAGCAGTGCACAACCAGTCGCACTGTCTCTGTCCTGCTCTCCTTGGGCCAATGGACTCCCCGGATTACAGCCCCTGTCCCCTCCTTGGGCCAGTTATGCCCCCAAACAGTCAGACCTTTATGTCTGCATCCGGCAGGGGGGGTGCAGCCCCCATCCCAGTCACAGCGCCGTGCTGCCCTCCGCAGCTCCAATGCATTCACTGCAACGCGTTCCCCCTCGCCTGGAGGGTCCTAGGCTGTTGCGCTGCTATCTGTATCCTGCTGCCTTGGATCTACTCTGTCCCTGGGCCCGTGGGTTTGCTGCTGTCTGGACTCCGGATCTGGATGGGCCCTGGTGCTTGTGGCAACGCCGGGATCTCTCACTAGCAGCCGAGGCCCGCGGGGAGCCGCAACCCGGGCACCCACCGCCTGTCTCTCACCAGCTCTTTGGGCTGTGGCCCCGCTGGGCCGTGTTTCCCTCTGCAGTTCTCCGGCAGTGGCCCCGCAACCGCAGGCCCACCCCTGCCGCCAATCTGTCACGATTTTCGGCGGGGCACCTCCAGTGGCGGCACCACCGCCATGCACCGCGCAGGAGGAGAGTCCGTCCCCCCGTCTGCCACCGCGCTCCTCGCAATGTCAGGGGAGTCGATATTCGGGCCCGGCCTGGGCTCTCAGCGCCTCAGAGGAGCCCGCCGCCCCCACTGGGAGGCTCCTGGATCAATGCGGTCCCGGCACCCTACAGCCGCCAGCAGGATCCGCTGTACCTGCAGCTCCCGGCCCGACACTGGCCTCAAAGCCGAGGTCTCGCGTAGGTGATTGCAGCTGGCGATCTCAGCTCCGCCCCCAGGATCTTGCAGGTCCCGCTACACTCCGCTGCCTCAGCACAACGTCGGAGGGGAGCCGCGGCAACAGGGGACCATTTGCCTGTGCCTCCGTGACTCTCAAGATAATCTCCACCTCAGGTAAGTGCACTTTGCCGGATAATGACGGATGTAGAAGAGGTTTTTGGGCTGCGCTCCGGCAGAGCTCTCAGCTAGGCAGCCATCTTTGCCAGCACCTAGCCACGCCCCCCGATTCTTGACCTTCTTGATTGGCGTGGGTAGAGATCCCATCTCTTCCGGCCAGCAACTAGGAGTCCAGAATGTAGAGTTGTTACCAAAAAGCACTACCTCCATTTTACTGGAGTTTAGCTTCAAACAATTCTGGGCCATCCAAACTCCCACAGCTTTCATACATTCCTGCAACCTTGATGCAGTTTCATGTATGTCCCCTGGTAATAATGTCACCACAATTTGGGTGTCATCAGCCTAAGACATTAGGGTGAACCTAAAGGTCTGAATCAGGGGAGCTAGTGATGACACGTAAACATTGAACAATGTTGGGCTCAGCGATGAACCTTGTGGCACCCCACAGGGCAGGGAGAAAAGATTTGGCTTCAAATTCATCCAAGGTCACTGTTTGACTTCTGTTAGCGAGAAACAATTTAAGAAGAAGATTCCACGCAGTGTCTTTGATCACTAACTCGTCCAATCGGTCCATCAACAAAACGTGATGGGCCGTGTTGAAAACCGCAGACAGGTCTAACATAATCAGTACGGCCTTTCCCCCTTGATGCAGAATGGTCCTGATTTCTTCTGTGGACTTTAGGAGTGCTGTTTCTGTACTGTAGCCCTCTCTAAACCCATACTGTGTTGGATCAAGGGATTGTGACTCCTGCTGACATTTGTTGAGTTGGGTGTTCAAATTACTTTCTATAAGTTTATCAGGAAGGGGTAACCTGGAAATTTGTCTAAAGTTGTTGGGGTCACTAGCATCTAGGTTGGGGTATTTAAGAAGTGGCAGAATGTAGACATGTTTCCATTCTTTGGGAAAGTGACCTTCTAGGTACATGTTTTTAATGATGTAGGTCAGTTGTTTTGCGAAAGGCTCGGCTGCCAGTTTTAAAATTGAGCTATGACAAGGGTCAGTAGGGGCGCCTGATTTAACTTTCTCCAATAATTTGTGGGTATCAGACACGTTTAGGCAGGCAAAGGTATTGTAGCTCAGAATACCAGGGTTAGTTATCTGCTGATATTCTACTGAACCGGTATTGGTATTGGAAGCGGAGTCTGAAAAGGTTAAGAAGATGCTACTGACTTTGTCAAAAATAAATGGAGCGATTTTGTTACAAAGCTCTTGACTGGCTACAATGGGTGGAGGTCGGGGATGAGCTAAAGAGTTTACTATTTTAAAGGGCTCTTTAGGAGAGTTTTTGGCTGATTTGATTTTGTTGCTAAAAAAATCTTGTTTTGTGTTTTCAAGTAGCTGTTTATAAAGTGCCAGACCAGCTTTGTATTCCTTTTCATCATTTTCCTTGTATGCCTTCCTCCAAATTCTTTCCAGGTAACTTTTGGTCCTTCAGCTCCTTCGAATACCATGGTGAGGAGGATGCTGTCTAGTGTGGCTAAGCATTTTGAGGGGCTAGCTTGTTCCCTGCAGCTTCTAGCCATTTGGTGTATGATCTGGTTGCCTCACCCAGATTGCTAGGAGTGGGGATGATAGTATCGGTTAGCATTTGATGTAGATCCTCTACTTTTATCTTATTCCAGACTCTATTCTTAGAGTAACTTATGGATATATTTGGTACTATGAGGTCCAGCACAGAGAGCTCAAAAAAGACTGCAGAGTGGTCAGACCAAACTAACGGCAGGATCCGAGTAAAGGAGAGCTGCAAATTATTTGAGAAGATGCCATCTAATGTGTGGCCGGCTTGATGAGTAGCACCCCTGACCATTTGCTCAAGATTTCCACCCTTCATCAAGTCAAGCAGATTGAGGGTGTCTGGGTCAAGGGGTATTTCAAGGTGATAATTGATATCTCCTAGAATGGTATAAGAGATAGTGCAGATTCCCCTTTCAAGTATACTACTTAGTTGTGCTGGAAAACGGCCTCTAGGGCCTGGTGCTCTATATAGGAGGGTGCCTCCGAACGTATAATGATGTGAGAGGTTGAGACTAAACTCAAGTGCTTCACAATCCTCGATGATTAGAGGATTAAAAGATGCTGTGATGGAATTATGGTAGATGACCACTAGACCCCAGCGTCTCTGTTGTCTATTGAGTGTATGACAGAAATAGTCCGGGGGTGTGGCCTTTACGAGATTGGGTTACAATGCGAGCACGCATGCAAACCTACGCAAATCATAGATAATATATGCCGTGTTCACCACTGCCACTTCAGGGGGCTGTCTGAATGGAGAACAATCCACTGGAGTGTGTGCAACAAACACACACACTTTTATGTCATCCTACACTATGGGGAAAATATGTCTATCTACAGAAATCCCATTTCCTATACCCCCATACTGAATGCTCCATTTAATTAACAACTATAACAAAGACATTGCTTCAGCTTGAGCCAAGCGGCTTCAAACTGATTATTAATAATCATAAACAAGTGAGTTTGTGGGTGTTCAACAGGAGAAAAATGACAATTTTGGGCCATATGTAGGTAAATTCCAAATACCGACTCCTTAATACCGATTCATACCGAATCGGTATTAAGAATGAGGTAAACGTGATGTAGGTAAATATTCGGTAAACATTACCGATTCGTTCCGAATCGGTATTAAATACCGAATGTGACCAGATCGGTAATAAAAATGCATACCGAAAGGCTAATACCGATTCGATGTTACCGAATCCACACCCAAAATCGGAAATACCGAATCGGTAATTCGAAAAACAGCGTTTTGGTGAATCAGCCAATCCTGATACACCCATTTACTCCCCAAACAGGAAGTTGCCACACCCAGCCAGGTGCACAGGGCCTGGAGCTCACTGTGAGGCAGGCAGGCAGGAGAGCTGAGGAGGCAGCAGCAACATAGACCAGAATAAGAAAAGAGAAGAAAAACAGAACAAGCATTGCAATGGCAAGCCAGGACAAGGAGAAGGAGGGAGGTGATAGAAAAAGAAAACTCAAGTTCAGCGACAAGGAGCTTGAGATCCTGATTGAGGAAGTCACCCAAGTGTACCACAAGCTGTTTGGAGCCCAGTCCCACCAAGTGCCAGACGCACAGAAGAGGCAAATATGGAGTGGCATTCGGGACAAGATCAATGCCATAGGTGTGACCCTGCGCACCATAGAGGACATCAGAAAGAGGTGGTACGACCTCAGAAAAACTGCTAAACAGAGGATGGCAGAGAGACATAGGCTGGCAGGGAAAACTGGAGGAGGGAAAAATCGAGCCCCAGTACCAACACCACTGGAACAGATGGTGGAGTCCACCATCCAGCGGGAGAGTGTGAGTGGCATAGGAGACGCAGACAGCTCCGCCAGAGCAGCTAGAAAACAAGGTAAGAAGCATGCCCAGCATGCTGCCCTAACCCCTCCCAAACCCCAACCCCCATAGTGGTAAAAGTGCTCCCACTCCACACCATGTCTTACTGCTTACCTGCAATGCATACTGGGTGATGTAGTCAGTGTGAAATCATGATCAGGACTGTCAGGACAGCTAACACAATAGCATGGTAACATAATTGGACAGGTCAGGATAACCACTGTGCACTGTTGGCATGTACTTTAATGCAATGGCATTGCAGACAGAGCATTGAGAAAATATACATTTGTGTCATTTCAGGCGAGTCATCTCGCAGTGCAGCTGAGGGCAGCAGAGGCAGGTCAGCCAGGCCACAGGGGAGTGAACACGATGAAGACAGCATGGCTGCAGGGAACACCAGCTCTGCGCCATCGCAGCCAGCCAATCGTTCACCACAGACATCACCACAGCGCCAGGGAGGGCCGCAATCCCCTCTCACTCAGTCACCATTGCGACGTTCACCTACACCACCACCATCACCATCACCACCACCACCACAACCACAGTCAGGCAGGAGGCATGCCGTGATCACCCTCCAGCAGATGGAGGAGTCGGAGGAGGAGGGCAGCCAGCGCCAACAAAGTCCCATTGTAGAGAGATCCAACAGGGAGCGGGCTGGATCAGCATCCGAGGGTGCGAACATCTCATCACGACGCCGCAGGGCAAGGCCGGTCAGTCCAGTGGAAGATGAGCAGGGTGGCAGTGTGTTTGCTGGACTGGAAGGAAAGATGCTGAAGGTCCAGCGCCTGCAATGGAGGGAGATGAAGGCGTTACACAGGGAGGTGGCAGACATTAACAGACATATGCACAAGATGGAGGAGGGTATCAGTGCCATGGGGGAGAATATGTCTGCAGGGATGGAGAGGGTAGCAACCTCGGTGGACAACCTGTGCAGCCAGCTGCAGCAGGACCGCGTTGGCATGCGCCGACTGAGAGTGAGACTCCAAGACTATACTTCGTCGGTGAACCGGCTGGCCAGTACAACAGCACTGATGTGTCGCCGGTCCATCGCCATGCAGGAGAAGATGTCGCATTGCAGCATGGATGTGGCCAGGGGGATGGTGTCCATGACCTCAGTGCTAGAGCTCATGCAGAATGCTAATGCCTCAAATATGGAAGGGGGGGGGGACAGTGAGGAGGCTTCCAGCCGTGGTAGCGTCACACCCTCACCCACCGAGTGCAGGAGGCGTAGTGGACGTACTGTCCCAGCACAGGAACGGTCCTACTCACAAGGCAGTGTGGATGGGGAACATGCACGTGCAGCACGGGGACGCAAGAAGTGAAGGACTCTGGCTGTCCACATGCATGTGATGGGTGATGTAACCCATGTCCAATTGGACATTGCTCAGAATGCTCTAGGTGTGCCAAATAAACACCTGTACATGTAATTGGAAATGCCTCAGTGTCGTTACTCACTCAGAAGTAGTGTGATGTTATTTCTGCCCGTCTATGTCTCCCATCATGTTCAATTGCAGCACCAGCCGCGCTGGGCTCTGGCTGAGGGTTGTCCTCGTCTTCGTCCTCTGACTCAGTCAGTTCCACTGCAGTTCCTTTTTTGGTGGCCAGATTGTGTAGCATTGCACACGTAGCAATAATCTTGCAACATTTTAAGGGGCTGTACAGACGCGCACCTCCTGTTTTGTGGAGGCAACGGAATCTGCTTTTGAGCATACCAAAAGTGCGCTCCACCACGTTGCGTGTGCTCCTATGTGCCACATTGTATCTCCTCTCCCTTCGGGTGGTTGGGTTCAGATATGGTGTGAGGAGATACGGCCGGAGGGCATATGCGCTGTCACCTATGAAGAGAAGTAAGTGGCATTGATTGGTGTGACCAACAGCTTGTGGCAGGGTGTACATCAGGGTGTGTGACATTTACTTACCTAGTATGTGTCCGTCGGCAAATTCACCAGCAAGCAGACGTGTATGTATGCCACTGTTCCTGAAGATGTAAGCATCGTGGGTACTCCCGGGGTATTTGGCCACAATGTCTGTGATAATGTGTTTGGCATTGCAGATCACCTGCACATTGATTGAGTGGGTGGATTTGCGGTTCCTGTAAATGTATTCACTTGCTGCAGGTGGGCAGATGGGAATGTGGGTCCCATCGATGCAGCCGATCACGTGGGGGAAGTGGGCAATTTGATAGAACTCCAGCTTGGTTCTCTGCAGCTCCACCTGCGTACTGGGGAAGGATATGTAATGTTCCATTCTGTCCATCATGGCGTCTAGGAAGGTGTTGAAGATCCGGGAGAGGCAGCTCTGTGATACTCCACCCACTGCTGCTATCACACCCTGGAAACTTCCTGATGCTAGCAGGTGCAGGCAGCAGAGTACTTGGACATGGGGGGGGATTGCGTGGGCCCTTGGTGTCTGATGCTCCAGATAGGGTGTTAGGTCCCGTATTAGCTCCAGGATGGTGTCTGGGTGCAATCTGTATCTCTCGTGGATTTCAGCGTCTGTCAACTGGAACAGAGTGATGCGTACTCTGTACACCTGCTCCTCACGTCTCCAGATCCTCATTCCTGCTGCTCTCAGCCGTAGGCGCCTTGCTATGAGATAGAGGCCTGCCATTGTGGTCATACCGATGCATTTTGGGTGTGTTTATATAGACTCCTCCTGATTACCACATGCTCCAGAAACGTGGTAATTAGCGAATCGTTATCACCGATTTTGGCCAAATTCGGTAATACCGGGGTTTGCTACATAGCATATTTGGGGGTTTTACCGATTCGTTTCTACCGATTCGGATCTCATTGTTTCGGTAATTCCGATTCGGTGACGGAAGGTTTTTACCGATTCGTTATTATCGATCCTATTCGGTATTACCTACATCTCACATGGCTACATATTTGTCGGTAACACCGAAAATGAGCCATTTTCGGTGTTACCGATCGGTATTTGGCCACCTACATATGGCCCCTAGTCTTTATCATGGTATCTGAAGATGGTTAGCTGTAGCTAAGTGTAAGCAGGGTTGTTAAAAAGATGCCGGGGTTAAATAGAGCCAGGTATGTGAAGAGCTCTGTAACATATGGAAAGATCCTTAAATTAACCATTTAGCCGCTGGTGATCTATGTAAGAAACGCTGTGAAACAGATCCACGGGATGGCATGCCTAGAATGACATGAGCTGATATGATTTGAACACGTCACACCCTCCGGCACATAGACTGGATGTCATGGCTAAAGACGGTTACAATAATCCAACCTGGATGATAATGGCAAGGATCACCATTTTGTGGCTCTCTGCTGGAAGCAAATTAACAAACGTTTCAGAATCAGCAGATCAAAAAAATTAAGTTGAAACCACTATGGGAAACTGAGCCTAGAATGACAGAATAACCTCTAGTTTTGGAGCAGAGGATACAGGGACTGGAGGTAAGTCAACTTGCTTAGCCACCATATGGGTTACCATAGGAGGTGGCCCATCAAAGATCAGTACCTCAGTTTTGTTACCGTACACTTTTAAAGAGTAATGCCTCATCCATGAGGAAACTGATGATATACAGATTTTAAATCTAAATAGTATCTTTCCCAGGTTGCTGCTGAAAGGTGTGACAACATGAGTGTCATTTGTGTGAGAAGAGAGAAGAAGAAGGAATGACTAAGAGAGATCAAACAGGTATTTTACAGATTAAACAGGGTGGGACTTAAGGAAGAAAAATGAGGTACTCCAGAGAGCAATGACTTGAAGCCAGAGTAAAATGGCGGAGATTAACAGTTTGTGACATGTTTGCCAAGAAAGATATGAATTAGATTAGTGCACCATCAAGGATGCTCTACCTGCATGATCCAGAGCACCAAAGTTCTTCAGTAGCCAGTCTCAAAAAGATGGAAACAAGAATTAACTATGTAATAATTTTACCCTCCTTTTCTGCAAGCTTTAATAAAAATGGAATCAAAGTAATTGGTTAAAAACTGTTTAACACCTATGGATGACCTGTAGGCTTTTTGAGAAGCGATAAGATCATAGCTTGTTTCTGACGAGCGGGAACCTTTGATGCATCAAAGGAAGTAATGCATAACTCAAAAATAATAAGTAAAATGATATCCAATAAGGAAGATGTGGGACAGAGGTCCTCAGAAGAAACTGAGTTAATAGAGGAGGGAGGCACCTGCACCCCAGCAGAAGTGAAAAGGCTAAATTTGAATAGCACACTGGTGGGTGTTATAGACATGGCTCCAATCTCAGTTCCAGGAGGCAAAATTAAAATATAAGCTGATGATTTTTATCATGTCCGAAAAAAAAAAACTCAGAGAGGGAGTTCTGAGAAGATTTAAACTGGCCTTTGGGCTGCGTATTACTTGAACAATGTTAAAGAAGACGCTTTCATTGCAAGTATCCGGTTACAGATCGTCTTTTGGAATATAACTTCTCTGATCCCTATGGCAGCTCAAGGTCGAGATGATACACCTGAGGCTAAAGTAGATATACTGGTTGTTCCTGTTATTCCTTATTGGAGCTATATTGTACAGCTGGAATTTGTAGATTGGTTGTACCCGTCAAACAAACCCCTTTTTGCAATTGGGGTTTGGCAGCGTGCCACAGCGGTACATCCGTAGACCAGTATCCTCCTCGATTGAGCTGCCATAGGGATCACGGAAGTTATATTCCAAAAGATGATCTATAACCGGATACTTGCACGGAAAACTGAGACTACTGTCCCAATTTTTAACCTTTTATATCAGATCCACTGACTTTTAATAAGAGATGTCTTAAAAGGTTCCAGTTGGAACCAGTCAGGGTTGAAGAGTCAAATTCCTGTCTTGAGAAAGATGGTATTATAAATATTTCCATCGAAACGCGTCAACGCCACCTACTAGAAACACAATCCGTGAAGGAACTGGGGCCATGGAGTACTCCATATTAAGATAGTACCAAGTGTCAGACAGCAACATTTAGCAAATACAGATGTGTACAGTTTTAATGACATAATGTTGTGTCTGTTTTATGTACTCTCGTCTGTCCAATCTGTAATTGTTTTTTATGAAATTGTATGTATTTTTTTCTGAATGCACTGCACTTTTATCTCATTTTAATACTGTTTGATACAATGGTATAACTGGTGGTCCATACTGTGAGAAGTTGGCCCGATATGCAGCGTTCGCTATTCTAGCGACCACTATGCATCGGTCCAAACGACCCTTATGGTGATTGGTTGTAAGTCAACCTTAGACCAGCTATCCTAGTAGCGTGGATACGAGCAGTCTTTGGGCTAAACTCTAGAGGGCGTGTTAAGCCAGCTGTTATACCATCACATACCCCTTGAACACCAAGTGAAAGGACACCACACAAGTGTTATGAAAATAAACAGTATATTTATTAAGAATCACAACAGCCCTGGACTCTTTATGAGGACAGGGTACTAAGCACAGAACAAAACTCTTAGGAAAATACTTCAAGTGCACAATTAAAACAAATGCCCGAGGGCACGGAATGTTCTAATGGTCTCGGGCGGACCCGATAAGGCAAGTCGGAAGCGAGGGACTGAGGACCCTAGAGTAAGGAGGCTATGCAGGCACCGAAATGCCGAAGTTACCTAGCCACGAGGGCTGCGACTGCACAAGTCTTACAGGCGTCGGGGTCTTCGCTGACGAGCCAGGAGCCGGAAGAAAAGGAGTTGCTGGCCGGCGACCAGTGATGAATAGTTCGTAGAGATCCAAGCCTGGATCAGAGATCGTTGATACCTGAAAGCAGAGGGGACCAAGTTCGTACTACTAGCCAGTAGTCAGAGGGTACCAGGAAGGCACCGGATGGCCGTCACCTCGACTAGGTGAGTGGGCGACGCTAGGCTCTGCAGTCTCACGGACCAGGAGGCGTTGTCGGTGACCAGGATGGAGGTGCGAGCTGTCCCACGAAGGTTGATGCTGTCGGCGTCGCTGGGCCCAGGATTGGGGCAACAAGCCTTGGCAGATTTCAGGGCCACATGGTGGGCCTAAAATGGCGTCTTGAGTGGACCAGGAGGGTCCGGGGTGCTTCTCTCAAAGAAGGAAGCAAAGGCCAGTCTGGAGCAACCAGACCAGCAGCGTTGGTTGTCGGATGTCGTCAAAGAAGGGCACAAGCCAGCGGCTAGTGACCAGACAACGTGCTGAGCAGCGAGCAGAAGGGCCCCACGCAGATCGTGGAGATGCTGGGAGACTGCACTTCGGTGCTGGAGCGGCTCAGGGTCGGGGCTTCTCGGACCCCAGAGCACTCACCAGAGAATTGCTTCGATGGTCGTGCTGTTTAAGAAAGAGTGCAGGTTTTGATGATGGCCGGTCCCTCGAGGTCTCGTCGCACCCACAGATCTCAGCTGAGCTGACGACGTGGGTAGAGGTCAGAGGTGCCAGGGAAGCCGGTTCTCGTCGAGCTGGGCCGTCGGATCCTTGAGGAAGGACTTGCAGCAAACCGCAGAGTTCTTAGATGGTGCCCGCTGATGCAGGGTGACTACTCCTTAGCCACAAGGGAGAAATCTTGAGAAGAGTCTCGAAGTCCTTTCGTAGAAAGTATTCTTGATTCAAAGATGATCTAATTTGGAAGGGTCCCCGCTCCGGCCTTTATCCTAAAGAAAGGGGTGGGTACATGACTAGGTCATGCCTTAAGGGTGGGACCAAGAAGGGGGGTAGTTACACCCCTCTCCCCTGCCGGACTTTCCCCAGGTCAGGGGCTGCGCGCCCCTGGAACTGGTTCCAACCGGCAGATGCGTAGTGAGCACCGGGGTGCCACTCCGCAGTCACCTTCTCGCAAAGCCCTACCTACCCAGAATACACAAACCCTGTCTGGGACGGAGCGAACACCGCCCTGGACAGGAAACCCTTTGTCCAAGCTCTCCTCGCTGGAAGGACTCCCAGCAGCAGGAGGTCAGACTCGTGTCTGTGGTGGCAGCATCCATTTTGTGGAGCTGAGGCTTTAGTTAACTTTAACCGGGGTTCACAGTTACGTACATGTCGTGTCCATCTAGAAGGGCGGGATGCTAACCTCGTCGCCAGAATTGGTGAGGGGGCAGCATCCCGATTCGTATGACACCTTACTCGACATGTCTTGATAACGCTATACCGAAGTTACCGATATGATACGCGTTATCATGGAACAGCCATTGGGTCTTGGTTCCGCAAGCTGCAACCGGGCTCGGCTCGTGCCAGAGCCCAATTCACACGGGTCCATGCACTCTGCCTTCAGGATTGTCAAGGCCTGCCATAGGAGTGACTGATAGGAACCCGGGTGTCCATTGTGAGGTTAGATATAGGGATACTATACCTAAAGCAATCGAGCAAGTACGCTACGTTGCCCCAGCTGCCGTGCAGCCAGTTGTGTCAGTTTTAGATGGCCATCCAGGGGTGGCATAATACATGCTTCAGCCCCTGGTAGGCCCTGGGTACACCGATGCCCTGAGTTACAGGGTCTGACAAGGTGGCCTAGTTTCAATTGGGTAATGCACCTAAGGTACACGCATCAATTTAGTGAGAGAACAGCTAGGCTGTGGGTCTGATTAGCAGGCCCACAGCCCGAGAAAGTCGTAAACCAGTGAAACAAAAGCAAAAAGTCCGGGTGATCATAGGATTGCAGACCCTACTCTCCTACATGACCCCCCCCCCCCCCCCCCCAAACGTTGGGACAATAAGCTAACCTTGACCAGGTGAGTCTTCTTGTTCTAAGTGGAAATACCTGGAGAGCCCATCTGCATTGCCATGATCAGTGCCAGGTCTATGCTCCACTGTGAAGTCCATCCCCTGTAGGGAAATGGACCACCTAAGCAGTTTGGGGTTTTCACCCTTCATCTGATTTAGCCATAGGAGGGGCTTATGGTCGGTCTGAATCTTGAAATGAGTGCCAAACAAGTATGGCCTCAGTTTCTTCAGGGCCCACACCACAGCGAAGGCCTCCCTCTCTATAGCTGACCAATTTTTCTCTCTGGGGGTCAGCCGTCTGCTTATGAAAGCAATGGGCTGGTCATTACCATCGAAATTCAGTTGAGATAGAACAGCTCCCACACCCAACTCAGAAGCATCTGTTTGGACAATGAATGGTTTGGTGTAGTCTGGACTCTTGAGGATAGGCGCCGTGCACATGGCCTGTTTTAGGTCATCGAATGCTTTTTGACAGCTCGCTGTCCACTGAACTTTTTTTGGCATTTTCTTACTCGTCAGTTCATTAAGCGGAGCCACAATCGATCCGTAATTTCTGACGAACTTCCGGTAGTAACCAGTCAGGCCCAGGAAAGCTCGAACCTGAGTGTGAGTGGTTGGAGGAGCCCAGTCCCTGATTGACTGTATCTTGCTCTCCAGTGGTTGAACTTGGCCTCCACCGACAAGGTGGCCCAAGTATACAACCTGTGTCTGCCCTATCTGGCACTTGGTAGCCTTGATAGTGAGACCTGCTGCTTGCAGAGCCTCTAACACTTTCCGCAGGTGGACCAGGTGATCCTCTCAGGTGGAGCTAAAGACAGCAATATCGTCAAGATACGCCGCACAGAAGTCATCCAGCCCAGTGAGAACGTGATTCACCAACCGTTGGAAGGTGGCAGGTGCATTTTTCAAACCAAAGGGCATCACCACGAACTGATAATGCCCACCAGGGGTAGAAAATGCTGTCTTGGGCTTAGCGTCCTCAGCTAACCTGATTTGCCAATACCCAGCTGTCAGGTCAAACGTGCTTAAGTAGTTGGCCGAAGCCAATCTATCGATAAGCTTGTCTGCCCTTGGTATTGGGTGGGCATCAGTCTTAGTGACTGCATTGAGACCCCTGTAGTCTACGCAGAACCTCATCTCTTTCTTACCGCCCGGGGTGTGAGGTTTCGGCACTAGAACTACGGGACTAGCCCAGGGGCTGTCCGAGGGTTCAATGACTCCCAGCTCCAACATTTTCTGCACTTCATTCTTGATGCAGTCTCTAACGTGATCGGGCTGCCGGTAGATTTTACTCTTTACGGGCAAGCTGTCACCAGTGTCGACCTCATGGGTACACCAATTGGTCTGACTGGGTGTTAGAGAGAACATATGCCGGAAGGATTGAAGAACCTGTTTACAATCCTCCTGTTGATGTTCGGAGAGGCTGCCACAAAAGACAACACCGTCTACCGATCCATCGTCAGGATTCTGAGTGAGTAGGTCGGGGAGAGGGTCACTCTCCTCCTCCTGTCCCTCATCTATGGCCATGAGCAAACTCATTTCCTTCCTGTCGACATATGCTTTGAGCCTGTTGACATGGAGCACCCTGTGGGGGCTCCGGGGAGTTTCAAGGTCCACCAGGTAGGTGACCTCTCCCTTTTTCTCCAGGATGGTGTAGGGCCCGGACCATTTGTCCTTGAGTGCTGCTGGGGCCACTGGCTCCAACACCCACACCTTCTGTCCGGGCTGGTAAACAGTCAAGACAGCCTTTTGGTCATGCCAAGCTTTCTGGAGTTCTTGGCTGGCCTTAAGGTTTTCAGATGCCTTCTCCATGTACTCAGCCATCCGCGAGCGGAGACCAAGCACATAGTCCACTATGTTGGTTGCAGGCTTTTTGAGAGGTCTCTCCCATCCTTCCTTCACCAAACACAGGGGCCCTCTTACAGGATGCCCGTACAAAAGTTCAAAAGGGCTGTAGCCAAACCCCTTCTGTGGGACCTCTCTGTAAGCGAATAAAAGGCAGGGAATCAGGACGTCCCATCTCCGCCGAAGCTTTTCAGGTAGTCCATAAATCATCCCTTTTAGGGTCCTGTTGAATCTCTCAACAAGCCCATTGCATTGTGGATGATAGGGTGTAGTGAACTTGTAGTTGACACCACATTCCTTCCACATAGCAGTTAAATAGCTCGACATGAAGTTTGCCCCTCTGTCAGAGACGACCTCCTTAGGGAAGCCCACTCTGGAGAATACTCCAACTAGGGCTCTTGCCACCACAGGAGCTGTAGTGGTCCTAAGGGGAATAGCTTCAGGATACCTGGTGGCATGATCCACTACCACCAGTATAAACTTGTGCCCTGATGCTGTTGGTGGTTCCATGGGACCGACGATGTCGATCCCCACCCGTTCAAAGGGCACCCCCACCACAGGCATTGGTATAAGGGGGGCCTTTGTCGCGCCACCTGACTTACCACTGGCTTGGCAGGTGACACAGGAGCGGCAAAACTCCCTGGTATCTTCGTTCATGTGAGGCCAGTGAAAGTGTGAGACAAGCCTGTCCCACGTCTTTGTCTGGCCTAGAATCTCGTGGGCCAAGGTAAGGAGGAAACCACGCTGAGACAAGGGGATAACCAGCCTCCTGGTCATGCCAGGCTTGGGGTCTCTTGCCTCAGTGTAAAGGAGTCCATCTTCCCAGTACACCTTGTGGGTACCTGTGGCGTTCCCAGCAGCCTCAGCAGCAGCCTGCTGTCTGAGGGGTTCAAGAGAAGGGCAGTTTAACTGGTCCTTCCCCAGGTCTTCTCGTGTGGGTCCCCCTGAGCCCAGAAACTCAACTTGATCAAGTTCGAGTTCTTTAGGTTCAGTTTCCCGCAATTCCTGGAGGTCAGCCTCCTCTGAGACTTGATCCTCGACCTGGGGCAAGAGGGAAGGCGAGGCCTTAACCAGACTGCTCTTCTTCTTGGGAGGTGTCTGGTTCGTTGTTCCAGGATCCAGCACCTGTTCAGTGGGGCATCGTCTGACCTGTGACCTGGTCACAGCAAACACATGTGCTGGCAAGCCTAACATTTCCATGTGAGTCCGTTGCTCCACTTCCGACCATTGTGATGACTCCAAATCATTGCCCAACAAACAATCCACTGGGAGGTCTGAACTAACAACAACCTTTTTCTAGCCATTTACTCCTCCCCAGGAGAAAGCAACAATCGCCAAACTATGACTGGTAGTGACGTTGCTGGCATTGGTCACCAGGAAATCTGTACCTGGCATGATCTGTCCAGGGTCCACAAAGTGAGGCGTCACCATTGTGACACTGGCACAAGTGTCCCTATAGGCCTGAGCCATTCTTCCATTTATTAAAGGCATCTGTCGGTATTTGCCCAAAGTATTGGGACTGACATCAGGGGATATATCCACATCCCCCGTAAAGACAAGGACAGCCTGAGTGAGCGTACCAACTAAGTTGTCACACCCCTCAGAACCCAAGGTTAACCCAACTAGTCCCTTGGGAGGCGCACTACTACTGCTGGCTGTACTAGGGGGCACAGGTGCCTTAGGGGCTGCAGTAGCAGGAGTTTGCCCTCCTTTCTTGGTGCACTCACTAAACCAGTGAGTTTTACTTTTACAGTATTGGCAACACCTTTTCGATTGACCTTCTTGATTCTTCTTTTTCTGGGAAGCCTGACCCCCCCCCCCTCTTTGGGTTGTTGGGGACCTGTCGAAGACTTCTGGTCAGTTTGTTCCCCTTTCGAATCTTTACCCTTCTGGTCTGCTTTCTTCTGACCACCCTGGTTCTGGCCCTGGTTTTGCTTAACCCTTGTTCTGACCCATCTGTCTGCCTTCTTTCCCAATTCTTGGGGAGAGGTCAGATCCGAGTCGACAAGGTGCTGATGCAACAACTGGTTCTGACAATTGTTTAAAATTTGTTCTCGCATGATCAAATTATACTATCCTGTGTAATCAGTAACCTTACTGCCCAGCAACCAGCCCTCCAAAGCCTTAGTGGCACAGTCAACGAAATCAGACCAGTCCTGAGACTGAGTTTTCTGGGTATCCCTGAACAGCAACCTGTACTGCTCAGTGGTTAGGCCGAACCCATCAATCAGTGTATTCTTCAGGACCTGGTAGTTGTTAGCATCCTCGACCCTTGTGGTGAGGAGCTTATCTCTACCTTTACCTTCAAAGGAGAGCCACAAGATAGCTGCCCACTGACTCTGGGGGATGCACTGTACAGTGCAGGCCCGCTCCAAAGCAGTAATCCATTTGTGGATGTCGTCCCCTTGCTTAAAGGGGGGCACTATCTTATTCAGGTGCTTAGTGTCTAAACTCCTGGGTTCCCGTGGGGGAATGCTGCCACCAGTGGGAATTGTCCCACTCAACTCTTGCTCTCGAGCAAAGGCGAGTCTCTCTTTGGCTAGGGCAAGTTCTTCCCTTCGATCCGCAGTTTGACTTCCCGCTCCTTTGCTTCGTACACTCTCCTCTGAGGTGATGTCATCCCTCTTCGAGCAGAGCCTCGAGAGCCATTGGTTCGAACAGATCTGTTAGAGCCTCTTGACAGAGACCTAACTCGTCCGTTCCCAATGTTAAGCTGGCCCGAGAGAGGGCCCAGGGGTCCCCTAGTACCAATCTCGTGCCGGCTTAAGTTGTCCTGAGTTAGCTGACTAACTATGACTGGACCTTTGTCTGCCTCGTCCCCAGATGTCTCTGGTTCTTTGTCCTCCTCTTCGCCCTCGGCGGAGAGATGGATAAGGTCAGGGTCACCTCGGGTTCCCTCGAGGGGAGGCATATCCACTTCCGGATGAGAAGGGTCGGTGTTACCCGCCCTCCTAGCATCATAAGTCTCCAAGAGACCAATCAGAAACGGAATGGTAGGGTTTGCACCCTGTTTTAGCTTTCGAGATGTACAGATCTGTCGCATCTCGTGAAAGCTAAGCGCAGCATATCTGGAGGTGACCTGTGGAAGGTCGACTGACACGAGGGGAGACTCAGAGTTTCCGCCTTTGTCTGACATGCTGCCTCTAGTGTGGTGTAAGTGATGCACCTACCTACACTATGGGTTTACCTACTGATCCCTTGCTAGGAGTTGTAGCCAAGGTGTGCTAAACCTTGAGGAGCTACAACAGCTGGTTCAGTAGAACTCAGAGTATTCTAAGCTAAGTTATATGTACCTGGAGTACTTATGCGATCTTTCACAAGATATTCTTAGGATACACGTGGTAAAACAACAGCAAGCTCAAATCCCAACCGCTGCTCACCAATGTGAGATGTTGGCCCGATATGCAGCGTTCGCTATTCTAGCGACCACTATGCATCGGTCCAAACGACCCTTATGGTGATTGGTTGTAAGTCAACCTTAGACGAGCTATCCTAGTAGCGTGGATACGAGCAGTCTTCGGCTAAACTCTAGAGGGCGTGTTAAGCCAGCTGTTATACCATCACATACCCCTTGAACACCAAGTGAAAGGACACCACACAAGTGTTATGAAAATAAACAGTATATTTATTAAGAATCACAACAGCCCTGGACTCTTTATGAGGACAGGGTACTAAGCACAGAACAAAACTCTTAGGAAAATACTTCAAGTGCACAATTAAAACAAACGCCCGAGGGCACGGAATGTTCTAATGGTCTCGGGCGGACCCGATAAGGCAAGTCGGAAGCGAGGGACTCAGGACCCTAGAGTAAGGAGGCTATGCAGGCACCGAAATGCCGAAGTTACCTAGCCACGAGGGCTGCGGCTGCACAAGTCTTACAGGCGTCGGGGTCTTCGCTGACGAGCCAGGAGCCGGAAGAAAAGGAGTTGCTGGCCGGCGACCAGTGATGAATAGTTCGTAGAGATCCAAGCCTGGATCAGAGATCGTTGATACCTGAAAGCAGAGGGGACTATGTTCGTACTACTAGCCAGTAGTCAGAGGGTACCAGGAAGGCACCGGATGGCCGTCACCTCGACTAGGTGAGTGGGCGACGCTAGGCTCTGCAGTCTCACGGACCAGGAGGCGTTGTCGGCGACCAGGATGGAGGTGCGAGCTGTCCCACGAAGGTTGATGCTGTCGGCGTCGCTGGGCCCAGGATTGGGGCAATAAGCCTTGGCAGATTTCAGGGCCACGTGGTGGGCCTAAAATGGCGTCTTGAGTGGACCAGGAGGGTCCGGGGTGCTTCTCTCAAAGAAGGAAGCAAAGGCCAGTCTGGAGCAACCAGACCAGCAGCGTTGGTTGTCGGATGTCGTCAAAGAAGGGCACAAGCCAGCGGCTAGTGACCAGACAACGTGCTGAGCAGCGAGCAGAAGGGCCCCACGCAGATCGTGGAGATGCTGGGAGACTGCACTTCGGTGCTGGAGCTGCTCAGGGTCGGGGCTTCTCGGACCCCAGAGCACTCACCAGAGAATTGCTTCGATGGTCGTGCTGTTTAAGAAAGCGTGCAGGTTTTGATGATGGCCGGTCCCTCGAGGTCTCGTCGCACCCACAGATCTCAGCTGAGCTGACGACGTGGGTAGAGGTCAGAGGTGCCAGGGAAGCCGGTTCTCGTCGAGCTGGGCCGTCGGATCCTTGAGGAAGGACTTGCAGCAAACCGCAGAGTTCTTAGATGGTGCCCGCTGATGCAGGGTGACTACTCCTTAGCCACAAGGGAGAAATCTTGAGAAGAGTCTCGAAGTCCTTTCGTAGAAAGTATTCTTGATTCAAAGATGATCTAATTTGGAAGAGTCCCCGCTCCGGCCGTTATCCTAAAGAAAGGGGTGGGTACATGACTAGGTCCTGCCCTAAGGGTGGGACCAAGAAGGGGGGTAGTTACACCCCTCTCCCCTGCCGGACTTTCCCCAGGTCAGGGGCTGCGCGCCCCTGGAACTGGTTCCAACCGGCAGATGCGTAGTGAGCACCGGGTGCCACTCCGCAGTCACCTTCTCGCAAAGCCCTACCTACCCAGAATACACAAACCCTGTCTGGGACGGTGCGAACACCGCCCTGGACAGGAAACCCTTTGTCCAAGCTCTCCTCGCTGGAAGGACTCCCAGCAGCAGGAGGTCAGACTCGTGTCTGTGGTGGCAGCATCCATTTTGTGGAGCTGAGGCTTTAGTTAACTTTAACCGGGGTTCACAGTTACGTACATGTCGTGTCCCTCTAGAAGGGCGGGATGCTAACCTTGTCGCCAGAATTGGTGAGGGGGCAGCATCCCGATTCGTATGACACCTTACTCGACATGTCTTGATAACGCTATACCGAAGTAACCGATATGATACGCGTTATCATGGAACAGCCATTGGGTCTTGGTTCCGCAAGCTGCAACCAGGCTCGGCTCGTGCCAGAGCCCAATTCACACGGGTCCATGCACTCTGCCTTCAGGATTGTGAAGGCCTGCCATAGGAGTGACTGATAGGAACCCGGGTGTCCATTGTGAGGTTAGATATAGGGATACTATACCTAAAGCAATCGAGCGAGTACGCTACGTTGCCCCAGCTGCCGTGCAGCCAGTTGTGTCAGTTTTAGATGGCCATCCAGGGGTGGCATAATACATGCTTCAGCCCCTGGTAGGCCCTGGGTACACCGATGCCCTGAGTTACAGGGTCTGACAAGGTGGCCTAGTTCCAATTGGGTAATGCACCTAAGGTACACGCATCAATTTAGTGAGAGAACAGCTAGGCTGTGGGTCTGATTAGCAGGCCCACAGCCCGAGAAAGTCATAAACCAGTGAAACAAAAGCAAAAAGTCCGGGTGATCATAGGATTGCAGACCCTACTCTCCTACACATACATTAGATGAAAAATTTATTTTTATTAATAAATTGATGTATAGTTATCTATCACATCGTTGTGTGCAGTATTGGCCTTGGGTATATGGTTATATTTCCGAGTTTTATGACAGTGAAGGGCATGAATGAGTGAAGACTTAGTGATGGTTGCTTCAGTCAGGTCTTGTGGTTATAAGGACTGATTATAAGTCCAAAGGATAATTTATTTGTTGATGCAGTTGACCAAAATATTAAGCAATTAGATGAGGAGGCTCTGAGCTCCACCTCCCGCTGAAGTGTTCAAAGCTTAAAACTTTAAATACATGAAATGAAAAAAGGAGCCTCATTAAAAGAGAAAGGTCAGATATGGGTCTATAAAAGATACTAACGCTGGACAACAGTAGTTACAGGTAGTCCAGATTTGCATGTATGAATTATGGCTGAAATGCAGTTAGTAATGTACCGGGAGGCTGGTATGAGGCTTAATTTCTCTGAAAACATTTGCAGCACTAACTGGTGTCACCTGCAATTCCGGGCAATTTTGTGAAGGTGTGAGTAGTTTTCCACTTTGAAACCTTGGAAACATCTGTGACATTATTTGCAGTAGTGTCCTAGCATCTAGTAGAATGAGGATCTGACCTCTTATGAATAGGTCTTCAAGCGTTATACTGAGAAACATGAATAGATGCCAATCTTTGGCAAATAATTTGTCTTCCAAAAGTCGTGGCTTGAAGTATTATTTTTGGGCAGTGGTAAGCTGCTGCAAAACTGAAGGCAAAACAATATTGATTTAGATCAAATGACGTAGGTATTGTAGGCATTAAGAACACATTTGCTTTGAGGGTAATCTTGCCATTGAAAAATATGAAGTCCAGTTCTCTATTGGTAAACAAATGAACAACCCCAAAATGTCTTGTTGAGGTTACTGTAGAAGGCGGCAAAGAGGAGCAGCATCACAGGAGGGTACAATGGTTGAAGGAACAGAGATTTCGAGCAAATGATTCAAGTGCAAATTGCGGTAAAAATGTGTTCATTTTTAATCTTTTGGCTTCCAGTTTGAAAGTAGTTGTTGAAAAGATTCAACGTAATTCCGGTGGGAGAGCGTTCCAAATCCTTAGGGCCAAGCTGGAGAAGAGGCCGGTTCTCTTTTTCCTAAGGATGGGTGGTTTCAGGAGGAAAGTGATAGCGCTTCTTGATGCTTTTCCACAGCAGGATAATTCAAGCTTTTGCGCTAGGTACCTGGGAGTTTTGAAATGCAGGGCTTTGTGCACTAGAACGACAATTTTTAACTGAATTCGAGCTTCATAAGTCAACCATTTAAGAGATTTTAGGATTAGGGATATGTGCTCATTTCATTTTGTACCAGTGACCAGTCTGTCTGCCGCATTCAATGAGGCCCTTAAAGGGTCCAGTGGGTATTTGGGAAGGCTGCAGAGCATTGCACTGCCATAGTCCAGCCTTGGCAGGACCAGAGCTTGTACCAGCTGCTTGAAGTCCTTTTGTGGAAGGAATGGCTTGATGTTTCTGAGTGTCCTCATCAAGAGGTTTGCTCCCTTACACACATTGCTAATATGATTTTTCATATTCAGATGTTTGTCCCGGGTGATTCCAAGAGATGTGGCTGAATCTATGATGCGAGGTTGCAATTGAAGGCAGTAAGGTGATTCAACCAAGGATCTAGCATGGGGATGTGGTTCAGAGGAGAGATTAAAAGGAATTCAGATTTGGAGGTGTTGAGCAGTACATGGTTCTCCGTTAACCAATTTTGCCTAGTATTTAGAGTAGTGTTGAGTGAGATGATGTTGTGCGGGGATGAGGTTTTCAGATAAAATTGTGTGTCATCCGCGTACTTATGGAAGAGAATGTTCTTGGAATTTAGAGAAGAAAAGGTTGAAGAGGATAGGAGATAGAGGAGACCCTTAGGAATACCCATGAGTACAGTAGAGGGATGGGGGGGGGGTGGTTTGCCTTGATTCTTTGTGATCTGTGGTGAAGGAAGGACGAGAACCATTGTAACACCAGACCAGAGAAACCCATCCTGTTCTTCAGAATGGATAGGATGATGTCATGATTAACCGTGTTGAAAGCAGAAGAAAGGCGAAGGAGATAAGGAGCCCGGAATAATTTTTGTCAAGCATTTTTATGATGTCATCCATCACGTGCGTGAGAGCCGATTTGGTACTGTGCCCCTTCCAGAAACCGGATTGATACTGGTCTAGGAGGTGGAAATTCTCTATGTGAGCACCGAGTTTGGATTCTACACATTTTTCAAGTAATTTGGCTAATGTGGGAATGCTGGGGATTGAATGATATGTGCATATTCTTGTTTTTGATCTCTTCATTGCATTTATTTATAAATATGCATGCGAAGCTTTGGTATAGGATGATAGTGCATAAACTGCTCATATGTATGTATACATTATGATTTAGAGCGCACAATAGGTTTAGGTATGGTGAAGATTTAAATTTGACATCACCCACCTAAAGGCCCAGCCTTTTCATAATAATGTCAAGAACAGTGAATACGCTGTTTTACGAGGGAGAGCATCTTTAAATTCCAGATCGAGCACTGAGGTGGCAGACACTTTGCTGAAGGTCTAGAACCAATGTGGCTGGTTGTTCTCTGATTCCCAGGATAACAGTCAACATCCTAGAGACAAACACTGTACTCGCTTTCCAGAGCAAGGGTGTAGATTGAAAAATATTGATTAAGAAATTAGAGAAAGGTACAGGTGTTAAAAGACCATCTAGGAAACTTGTTTTATTGCACTTTTGGTGCTGTTGCATATATAATCTAATGGCATAAGAAGAAAGGATTCCATGGCACTATCAAATGCTTGATTTAATTACTGATTTCAGCTATAGTGAGTTATTTGATATTATGCCGTTTTTTATAATCTATTCCTGTTTTGCATTTTTTCTATTCACTATTATTTTTATTTCAGAAATAATGCTGCATTATATAAAATGCACAAGAACTGAGCTGATTTTTTTTTATAAAACATTCTAAAATATACAGTGTGTATCCTTGTGTGTTTTCATTTATGGGGGAAAGGGTTCCGGAAATCACTATTGGGTTGCTGTCCAATACACAATATCTCAAGATAAATCGTCGGAAATGTGTGGGCTACAGTCTATTTGTCTTCCAGGCTCAATTCGGTATGGTGTTCTGAATCTGGGATTGCCAGAGGGTATTAAACTGCCTATGTGGATTATAGTGAGAAAAAAAACTTGTAAATGTTCACCAAAAATTATACATACATAAATCATCCAGCTTTGACTGGCATATAGTGTAACTACGATTGTGGAGCTTTACTCTGTATTTAACTTCTGTATTAGATAAAGAACCCAGTGAATGGAAGGAAAAGCATATGTAAGTTTAGTGTTAACACAAGTACTGGATACAACCACCTGCTTGAAAAGAGTGGCCATTTCAAACCGCACTGGAGAGCTAGCATGTGTTGGTTGTTACCCAGCTCTCTTTGTGGAAGGTTGTCTTGTTACTCCAGAGGACATATGCCACGTTGAGATCTGGTATATGGCTAACTGAAAATTAAATGCGTATGAGGTCAGAGCCACTGAGGTTGATCACTTTTTGACAGCTAGGGTGAGTTTATGCCCCTATTTGAGAATGTAAAATTAAAATGCCTTGATAAGTGTCTATATATTCTGATTTTAGCAATGCCTTTGAGAGCGAAGAAGACTTTCAGAACGAGGCACACATCCTTGACTGCCACCATTTTTTATGAGAATTTGTTTCCTTCTGTTATCAGTGGTCCTATGCTTGAAAATCTTGAAGGTATATTGCCAACCTTTTTAGGATTGTACCTGTTATGAAGAACTCTCCTTTCAAAACATACTTTTTGAATCGTCAGTACTGTAGAAACTTTCAAGGTCAATGTGGAATTAAAATAATGTCCGTCAGGCTCCTCTTTTGTTGTAAGATGCACATGCACAAACACCACTTGAGGAATATGAAACTGCACAATAACATGCAACTTAGCAGCACCATGAATTTACTAATTGAGCAGCGTATCTGTAATTCCAAGTCTAAATAAGCTGCATGATTCTCACTCCAGTTCTCTAGGTGCATAGACTCTAAAGTTATCTGTCGCTATTTCAGCCCCCAAAAAGTTCATCGTCTTGGCTAGAGTGAGAGCTGACTTATTCACATTTAGGGTTATACCCAGACTTTGCATCAACCATAGTAAAATTGGCTTTGTTGGCTTCTGGGAGAGATGGTTCCCTGCCACTTGGTGTTTTAGTAACGAATAACTATGACTCATTGATCACCAAAGAGATGTAACCAGTGGATAAATGTATTTTGTAAAGATGAAAGTTAATGATTTCAGGGTGAGGGGTAGAACTTTGAATGGAACATAGACACTGAACATTTTTGGGTTATTGACAAATGTAACAAGGTGGAACGTACGCGCATGACGAAATAAGATACTTTCAATAAGGGAGTGTCAGGAAACAAAGCAGTGAGAGGGCACTGGAGGCTTGTTGGATTGCTGGTAGCTTACCGTATAGGGTGCTGAAGATAGATCGCACTCTCTTCCAGGCTTGGCTGGCGCCCTTTTCAGCACTTGCTCTGCCCGACCTGCCTCCTGACCCGCCAGACCTGACCCGCTTAGCATCTAAGTCGGCCAACATCTGATTGTTATTTGGAGCCAGAAGCCTATAGCTGCATATTACTGAGCAGGAAATCATGAAGGCAGTGCATGGCATGCAATATGCCACAGGCTCTCTGTGCAGTGTGGAGTCAGACGACGGTAGGCCGATGTGGCTTGCACCTGGAAGAGAAGCTTGCACGCCCACACATCTTCAACTCCTGTTCACCTTCATTGGTCCCGCTAGCCCGACTCGGGAGTTGGAGCAAGACAGGTTCAGCAGTGGCATAGAGTCACACACACTGAGAGTAACGCGATGTGGGATACGAGAGGCAAGATTGAATGTGAAGGGGAACCAGGCTTGTTCCCCCGTTTGCCGCTGCTACATTGGTTGCTGTTGGTGGTGTTGGATAATTTCTGAACCTGATGCCCAGAGCCGTCCAAATTTCAGTGCTCAAAACAAATGCCAGCCTGTGTCTGAACCAAACTGAGCACCCGCCTGGATTTGGCAGCCTGGATTCACCATCTGCTAAACATTTGCCATAAGTAAGTACGATTAAGGAGCGCAGAGGTACCGGATTTTTCCTACAGTGGTGAGCAGAGGCAGCCATTGTTAGTCCGGTGCAGCCTGCTAATGTGGAGGAGCCTCTTCATACTTGCTGTCTTTGATATATACTGGTAAAGTGTACCCTGCAATTGCTGCCTGTCTTTTAACTGTCTTATTTTCTTTTCCTTTTTTCAACAATATTGAGTTTAAGGGCATTAAATACAATTTGACTGCAGAAGGCTTTAATGTGACTGCATTGAAGCTCCATTCAGGCTGTCTGATTCCTGACTAGGAGCCTGTAAAAAAGCTAAATCTAACCCCTTCTGTAACAAGTCGGCGCATATAAATCTAATAAAGTGTCTGAATCGGATCTTCTCCTTTTTATGCAAAGAGAATATTGTCTTAGATGCTTCTATATCTGAATTAGAGTCACCTACTGCTTCTTCAGAGATAGGATTGGATCATAGTCTTGTGTTGTTATTCTCTCCATGTATGGCAGGGACGGTAAATGGGAAGTCAAACCCAGAGGTGGACTCTAAATATTATAATGAGGATATTACCTTTCAAGCTATAGATATGGATGTTAATCAGAGAAATCATCAGGCAAAGGAAATCAGCTCTCATAGTCTCCTGTCTGGAGAAAATCTTGTTCTCTATTTTAGCCCTCCTTGAAATTTTTTTTAACTGATATGGAATATAGTCAAGACACTTTAGCTGCAATTGTGAAAGTTATGATGGGCTTAAAAGAAGAGAGGGTAAATCTAAACCAGGCTCTCCAGCTGTCAAAAATAGATCCTTCTACCAATTTGAGGGCTTCCGATCAGGGAGCACAAGCAGACTTACTCAAATGTGTGGGGGTAGATGGCTCCACCCAGTCCAAAAAAAAAGACCAAAAAACCTTTGTTTTCAAGAAGTTGAAGATTCAACCCCAAAGACTGACACAGCTAATTTGACGAATCGAGATATTTATGCTCCTTTGATTAGGGGAGTCAATCCTCAAAAATGGTCCCATTAATCACCCCCTCTTGGGACAGGAGTGACATTGGTACAACTATGGCAACTTCTTCATCATTAGCTGTTCCTGTATCCTCCTCACCTAAATCCAGCAGCCGAACCATCTGGTGAGGAGCCTAAAGAAAATCCATACTTAATGGACTAACAGGAAAGATTATCTTTCCTCTTCCATTCCCGCAATTAGTCTCACATTGAACTTTGCTGCCTTATTTGATTTGGATTTGATTTTGAATCGTTCTTTGTTATCCTGTATTGCAGATATTGAGCATTTGAAGCTAATTCAAAGCAGAGATGTTTGTCTTATTACTCTGAATCATATAAGGCCTGGGAAAAAAGCAAAGGTGCTATTTCAGTCTACAAGTGTTGCAAATTTGGCTCTGCAAAAAAGTGAGTCCCTACAATGTAAAGGATTGATGTGTTTCCAGTATGTGAGTAATAAACACTTTTACAAATAAGTCTGCAAATTTGGGTAACCCCCATAGTGAACCTTTTCCTTTGCCTTTAAATGAATTCGCAATCAAAGACCCAAGACTTCTGCAGGTCTCTGTTGGGAATGATGGAAGATTTGTGACTCACCATGGTGTTCTTGGCCCCAGAACATCTCCACCTTTTGTGGATGATGAGTGTCTGAAATGGAATTAGTTGGTGGGTGTACTTCATGGTGCCCGTGGATCAGATCCAGTATCCAAACCTTATAATTAGCAATGAATTGAAAGTGGCTTCTTGGATTGAGGTTGGCCAAATGAATAAAGGGGAGAATTTATCTTGAAAAAACAAAGACAAGAGGCATTTGGCAAAACAGGAGCATTTGGTTTAATCAAACACTACAGCCGGGAGTACAGCATACAGAAACGGGTCTGAGGACTGACTCAAAGTACAATCATTTTGAATGCTTTTTTAAATGTTTCTTGAGGCATCATAAAACACTGTATCGATCTTGTTTCGGGAATGGAATGTCGGTCTTGTCAGGAAGCCATAAATGGCTTCCACCTGATGGCAAATGCAGGTGTGTCTCAACCTTTCGAGGACACAATGAGGGCCAGTAGGTAACGTGTCCAGATGTCCTGAATGGGGAGTGTGTGATCACTGCATGTCTAGTGTGCACTGTGTTCTGATTGTCTGAGTGTTTCTAAATTCATGTGGCATCAAATCTTTATGGTGTTTTGGGAATGTGCACCCCTCAGTCCATGAGTGGCTTATTGGGGCCAATCTTGCAGGGCCATTGTGGTACTACCTATCTGTGGGACTAATCTGGGTTTCTCCTGTTTGCAAGTTTGTCCTGCTGGTTACATGCCACCCACTTGTGATCTGTTAATCAGTAGCCTTAGGCCTAGGGTACAGGGTCTTACTGACCACAAATTTCTGACTTGGAGTTGATAGAGAGAACATATTGGGGGATTTCGACAACAGTGATTAGATTTCGTTTTTGTACATATATGTGTCAATGCGTACATCGACAACAATATTAACAAGGCTATATATGAGTAGAGTGAATTCCAGATTATTTTGGTTGGAGAGCTAAACGGTAAAGTCTCCAACCACACCATCAGTTTATTTTTGGAGACTGAAAAAGAGGAAGCACTGCACATTCCCCCATTACTCTTTCCACCAAACGTAAGAATTGATAAGAGAGGGCAGTTACTTCTTGACCAATTTAGAAAAAATTTATGTGTGATTGCAAATGGGAGATCCACCCTAGATTTCCCTTTTTACTATACCCATATATCTCCGGCGGGATACTCAATTCTAGATAATCTTATTGTTTCATACTCATTATTTTATATTGTTGGTGATTTGAAAATAAATCTTAGATTCCATGCTTAGGGACCACAGACTTTTTGTCTTCTCTTCAGAAGCAAGCATGACTCCAATAGGGTGTTGGTGGAAAATTGATGGTCCTAATCATTAAACACTTTGTTAGAACCCAATGGGACCCTAATAAGATCTCTAACTAAGGAGCTTCTGGAGAAGGCTGTTAATGAAGTAGACTCCTAGGAAGCGGATGTTTTCTATTTTTTTGGGCAATTTTCGAAACTGTTGTTGTGGGGCTCACTGAGGCTCCCATCAAATCCCATCCTATTCTTTTGTTGAACACAGACTTAAAGAAGCTGATTAGAAAGCAGCGTATTGCCTTCTCCAAGGAAGGAGATAGACTTCTATCTCTTCTCAAAAGGAGAAAAAATCCCTTTAAGGCAAGTTTAAAAAGCAGAGCTTAAACTATAGGTGCGTAGATCTAAGAGAAGGTGCATATAGAAAAAATATGAGAAGATTCTGGGAGATAGTGACAGATTGCTGTGGAACTTGATTATGTTCCCACCCCTCCCCTATAGGAATGGAAAGTTGGGGCAGCTTCATTTCAGTACTATGTGCAGAGAATGTAGGAAGTCAATTTTGTATGGAAGAGCTAACTACCGCCCTTAACTCCTCTGTTACATCTAGTTATAACGTCCCTTCCATGCAAGGGATCGAGTCCTCAATTCTTGCCATGCAAAGTTCTGCTGCAATGGGCCCGGATGAAGTGCTGATCTCAGTAATAAAAAAGAAGCTAAACTTTGGGCTAGGTTATTATTCATATTCTTTGCATTTTGCTATTCTAATGAGACAGTGCCTCCATCATGGACCGGAAGCATTATTGCCCCATTATTCAAAAAGGCTGATCAAAGTTTGCCAGTAAATTACTGTCACATTGCCCTGTTAGACATATTAGGAAAGGTCTTCACTAGATGTTTACTGGCCCAGGTGAACACATGGGAAGAAGATAAAAATATTATTCGGTTAGAGCAGACAGGCTTTATGAAAAAACATGGGATGCTGGATAATATTGCAGCCCTGCAACTCATTAATGAAAAATATGTGACCGCCCGAGATTCCACTGTATATACCACGTTTCTTGACTTCTCCATGGCTTTTGCCTGCCTACCCAAACAAAGGGGCAGCCCTAAATGAGTATGATTGCCATTTGTCCACCAAAGGCTGATTCCTCCTTTGAAACACACATTTTGGGCCAACTCCCCATGTTGTTTCCTGTAAGGGGGAGGTAACATCTCCCTCTGTTGCAGGCGTCCATTGTTCACGAGCCTGGGAGTTATTCACACAACTTCTCAGAAGGGGAGAAGTCTGTCTGTTGGCAAATAATTGTGCCAGTAAGATGGATAACAGAGTGGCGACCTTCTAAAAGTTGCCTTTTTCATTAAAAGTGACATTACATTCAAGTCAGGTTTAATGCCACAATTAATTTGATACCTTGAAGTACCCATTTTAACATTCCCATTCAGAAGTTAGCCAGACTGATTGGGTCAGCTGGTAAGTCTGTGTTAGCCAATGGGGCTACTATGTTTTTCACAGTAGAAACGACAAATTGGAAGTTTTGCTGTTAGGACATATTTAAAGTATATGTCCTACTTCATAATTTACAGCTCCCTGCCTTAGGGCTCCTCAGGCTTCTCTTAGGGGAGACTTACATATAATGTTAATGGAAGTAGATAATTTGCCATTGGTTTAAAAAAGCTCTTCCAGGCTTCAGTAGAAGGCTGGGTGCCATTTTGTACTTTGTCACTCAAAGGGTGGCACAATCTGTGCTGCAACCCTGGGAGGAAAGTACAACATACTTGCCCTATGTACTGCCCGGTGGATCCTTTGTACCATATACCAGGGGCTTATAAGTAAGTCAATCAATCAATCAATCAGGGGATTTGTACAGCGCGCTGCTTCCCCGCTAGGGTCTCAAGGTGCTCGGGGGGGAGGAGCTGCAGCTAGTTGTCGAAAGCCAGGTCTTAAGCAGTCTTCTGAAGGCTGGGAGGTCTGCGGTCTGTCGTAGGTGGAGGGGGAGAGCGTTCCAGGTCTTGGCGGTGCGGTGGGAGAATGATCTGCCCCCGGAAGTGGTTCTGTGGATGCGCGGGAAGGCGGCCAGGGACAGGTCGGTGGAGCGGAGTTTCCTGTTGGGTACGTAGAAGGAGAGTCTGTTGTTGAGGTAGGCTGGGCCGGTCATGTGGAGAGCTTTGAGTGCATGGATCAGGATTTTGAATGTGATTCTTTTGTCGACGGGGAGCCAGTGCAGGACTCTCAGGTGCGAGGTGATGTGGTCCCGGTGTGGGACGTCTAGGATCAGGCGTGCGGAGGCGTTCTGGATTCTTTGGAGCCTGTTGATGAGTTTGGACAGGGCTCCGGCGTAGAGGGCGTTACCGTAGTCGAGTTGGCTGCTTACGAGGGCATGGGTGACGGTTTTCCGTGTGTCCACCGGGATCCATCTGTGGATCTTGCGGAGCATATGGAGGGTGTGGAAGCAGGAGGAGGAGACTGTGTTGACTTGGTTGGTCATGCTGAGCTTGGAATCGAGGATGACCCCTAGGTTGCGTGCGTGGTTGGTTGGTGCCGGGGGGGGTTCCCAGTGATGCTGCCCACCAGGAGTCGTCCCACGCTGAGGGGTTGGGCCCGAAGATGAGGATCCCTGTTTTGTCCGTGTTCAGTTTGAGCCGGCTTGCCTCCATCCAATCGGCGACTGCTTTCATACCCTGGTGCAGGTTGGATTTGGCGGTGAGGGGGTCCTTGGTGAGGGAGAGAATCAGCTGGGTGTCGCCTTTGTAGGAGATTATGTTAGGGTCGTGTAGTCTGGTGATGCGGGCGAGGGGCGCCATGTAGACGTTAAACAGCGTCGGGCTGAGGGAGGATCCCTGCTGGACGCCGCAGATGGTTTTGGTGGTTCCGGATTGGAACAGGGGGAGGCGGACTCTCTGGGTTCTGTCGGTGAGGAAGGAGGAGGTCCAATCCAGGGCCTTGCCTCGGATCCCTGCGTTGTGGAGTAGTGTGCGAAGTATGTGGTGGCAAACGGTATCGAAGGCGGCGGAGAGGTCCAGGAGGATGAGGGCCGCTGTCTCGCTGCTGTCGAGTAGTATTCTGATGTTGTCTGTGGCGGCGATGAGGGTGGTCTCGTGCTGTGGTTGCTGTAGAATCCTGACTGGGAGGGGTCTAGGATGCTGTTGTCTTCTAGGTAGCGGGTGAGCTGGGTGTTGACGATCTTTTCGATGACTTTCGCTGGGAACGGAAGCAGGGAGATGGGCCGGAAGTTCTTGAGGTCGCTCGGGTCCGCCTTGGGTTTCTTTAGTAGGGCATTAATCTCGGCGTGTTTCCAGCTCTCAGGGAAGGTGGCGGTTCCGAAGGAGAGGTTGATGATGTTGCGCAGGTGAGGCGCGATGAGACTGTCGGCTTTGTTGGCGATGTGGTGCGAAGGGGATCAGACAGGGAGCCTGAGTGGATGGTGTTCATGGTCTTGATTATGTCTTCAGTGCTTACATTGGTCCAGGTGGTCAGAAGGTCGTGGTGGGTGGGGTTCGGAGTGTTTGTCGTGGCGGGGTCCGCAGGGTACAGCCGGGGGTTTAAGCTGTTGTGAATGTCGGTGATCTTGCGGTGGAAAAAGGCAGCAAGGGTGTCGCACAGGGCTTGTGACGGCGGGATGTCGTTGGTGCAGGAGCTAGGATTGGAGAGTTCTTTCACGATGTTGAAGAGCTCTTTGCTGTTGTGGGCCTTGTTGTCAAGGCGGTCTTTGAACGAGGCTCTTTTGGTGGTCCTGATGAGGTGGTGATGGTTGCGGATGGCGTCTTTGTGGGCTGCGCTGTTGGTGGGCGTTCTATCGCTGAGCCAGATGTTTCTGAGTTTCCGGCAGGTGCGTTTGGAGGCCAGGAGGTACGGGGTGAACCAGCTGGCTCTCTGGGTGGTGTCTCTGTCGGTGGGTTGTGTCACTGGTGCTACGGTGTTGGCGCAGTCTTCCATCCAGAGTCTGAGGGTGCGGGCCCTCTCATCGAGGTCGGTGGGGCTGGTCGGTGGATTGAGTGCGAGGTATGTTTCTAGTAGTTCTTTGGTGACTTTGCCCCAGCGTTGGCGGGGGATCTGTAGGGTGCGATGGTGGGTGACGTGTTTCTGCAAGGTGAAGTGAACGCAGTGGTGGTCAGTCCAGGTGAGCTCGGAGGCGTAGCTGAAGGCAACGTGGGAGCTGGAGGAGAAGATGGCATCGAGCGTGTGGCCGGCAATGTGGGTCGGGGTGGTGACGATCTGTTTCATTCCGAGGGTGGCAAGGTTGTCGATCAGGGTGGAGGAGTTGCTGTCGTTGTTGTTTTCTAGGTGGTAGTTCAGGTCACCGAGCAGGATGTAGTTGGTGGAGGTTAGTGCGTGCAAGCTGATGAAGTCGGTGATAGAGTTGCAGAATTGGGGACGTGGGCCGGGTGGTCTGTAGACAAGGGTGCCTCTGAGGGTGGTCTTCGGGTCCGTGTGAATCGTGAAGTGCAGGTGTTCAGCGGTGGTGAGGGTGTTGTCAGTGTTTGTTGATACCTTGATGGTGTTCTTGTGGATGATGGTGATTCCTCCTCCGACTCCGTTGGTGCGATCTCTGCGGGAGATTTTGTATCCGTGGGGATGGCCACGGCGATGTCTGGGGAGGAGGTTTCGTTCAGCCAGGTCTCGGTCAGGAAGGCGACGTCTGGTGATGTGGTGGTGAGTAGGTCCCAGAACTCGACGGCGTGCTTGCGTGCGGAGCGGGTGTTGAGCAGGATGCATCGCAGTCGGTTGGGTTCCGTCGTTGTGGGTGCATCAGTGTCGTTGGTGCAGGCGAAGTTGCAATTCCGGCAGGTGAAGGGGCCATGGGTGCGCTTGGGGGTGGCCTTGTAGCAGTTGGTGGTCCGTCCGTGGTTGAGAGCGATGAGGGTGTTGGCATCATAGTGGAGTCGTGCTTCGTCGATGGCGCGGGGGCCAGGGGTTCTGGTGCTGGGCACGGTCCAGGCGCGGACAGGCGCAGAAAGGCTTGACTTAGGTGCGCCAGCGGCGCGCCTGTTACGCGGCCTCCATAAGAGGGGGAGGTGGGGAGGAAGGGTCTGCTGGGAGGCAGGAGGCGGGAAGAGGGCAGCAAATGGGACGGGCGGGGCTGCAGGGGAGGCAGAGGCGGGAAAAACAGCGGCAGAAGAAGGTAGAGCGAGGCCAGGGGAAGGCAAGCACGCTCAACGGCGAAAAACAGTAGGGCAGGGCAGAAGGGCAGGCACGCGGGGTACAGAGGAGAACGGGCGTGGGCACAGGCAGACAGGGCAATTGAGGTAGACAATTCAACAAACACTTTGGAATAGGATAGTACTCTCGAACTGAGGTTTGGTTAGCAGGCTTCACTTTGCTCTCAGCATTGGAAAGCCAGCAGCATAATTTCAAAACTTTTCATGTGATCATATAAAAAGAGCCATTTCCTTACACCAAGACCACAGACTCAACACTTCCAGGCATACGAGGTGAGACCTTACTTACCCTTGCTTGTTCACATACCACATCAAAGTTGTGTTGTCCATCAGGAACTGGACGCACCCACTTACGATGGAGGGAAGGAAGGCCTTGAGCCCCAGCCAAATCGCCTGCAATTCTAGCAGGTTGACATGGAGTACCTGCTCCTCTTGAGACCAGAGGCTCCTAATCTCTAGATCCTCCAGATGAGCTCCCCACCCTAGGGTGGAGGCACCTTTCACTACCATAGTTACAGCCAGAGGGGGAGTGAAGGCCATGCTGCGAGACAGGTTTGCCACATTCCCCACTTCAATCACAGCACTGGGGAAGTCATGGTGAAGTTTGAAAGTTCTCGTTCATACTGGAACCACTGCTTGCAGAGGCACCACTGCAGGGCCCACATGTGCCGATGTTTGCGCGTAACTAGGAGAATGCCATAGCCAGCAGACCTAGGAATCGCTGGACTCTCAGGACTGGGATCTTGCTCCTTGATGGAAAGGTGGAAGCATCTCCTGGATGTCTTTTATTCTCAGAATCGGAGGAAAGGCATGAAGAAGGATGGTGTCCAGTAACAACCCTATGAACTGAAGTCATTGGGAGGCCATCAGGTGAGATTTGGGCTCGTTGATTGAAAAGCACAGGTCGAACAACAGAGATACAGTCGACTGCAGATGGTGCAACACCAACACTGGCAAACTGGCTTTGAGTAGCCAGTTATCCAAGTACAGGAACATGGGTATTCCTAACCATCTAAGAGTGTAGCAACTGCTGCCATCACCTTTGTGAAGACTCAAAGCACCTATGTCAAACCAAAGGGTAGTACTGCAAATTGCTAGAGCATAGAATCCACCACAAGTCCCAAGTACTTCCAACTGGACGTAGGATTGGGATGTGGAAGAGCTAATTCTGCAGTTCTAGTGACACCATCTACTCTCCAAGATCCAACACCAGAATAATAAATTGAGCTAGGGTCAGCACTTTGAACTTTCTTTTTTAAGGAAGATGTTCAGACTCCTGAGATCCAGAAAGGGGCGGAGACCACCCTCCTTCTTGAGCACCAGGCAATAATGTGTGTAACAACCCTGGAAATGTTCCTTCTCTGTCACTAACTCCACAGCTCCTTTTAGGAGTGGAGCTGCCACCTCCTGCTAAAAAATGGCAAAGTGGTCGGGGGCAAGGAGAAGTTGGAATTTGGGGCGGCACCTAAAGGAAGTTAAGGGTGTAGTCCTTTTCCACAATTTGAAGGACCCACTGGTCCGAAGTAATAGCCTTTTATGCTGGAATCATCTAACAGTAAAAGCACATGACAATGTGAGAGGAACAAGCACACACACTGCACACCATTCAATTCTTTAACATGCACATTCCTTTCAATGTTTTCATGTATACATTTGACACATTAACACCCCAAAACCACCTGAGTGCTCAAAGCTTTATTCTTGCCATGTACACTTCATGCATATAAGTACTCCTTTTGTGTACATCCTTTATGCCCACATTCCCTACATGTGCATACTCCTTTAATTTCTTTAAGACACACATACACACACACAATATCCCTGTAGGCAAACTGATTTTACTCACATTATTTTCAAGTAGACTTGTTCATATGCATGTCCTCTCTGTTCTTACACATGCTTACTTTCTTTCCCCCATGGTCCAGCTGGTTACTATGCCTGTGCCATTGTCCCTCTGGTGCTTACTGTCCACTTTTTCAAGGCTCAAGGATTGTGATGTTTTTAGACAGATTTCTAAAATGAAACTATTAGGACTGGCATAAAACTGTGTTTCTTCACTGTATGGTATGTATGTGTGTGAGGCACTGTGGATGCATGAGTTAATGAACACAAGAATGAGTCAGTGCATGAATGGTACGAGAGCAAGAATGAGTGATTGACTGCAAGCATGACGAATAACTGAATGCATGGATGATGAGTGACTAAGTGCATAAATGGATGGATAATTGAATGCAATAAACATACATTATTAGTTATAAGTCAGACCAATTGGCTTTGAAAATGTTGTTTTTGTCTTTTATTGGGCAAAAATGAATTGTGTATTCAGCAATGATACTCAATTTTTTTGTAAACCCAATTTTAGGTCTTGCCTAATATAGTGCATGCAGTTTCTTTTTTGTGGAACATTTTGCTAGCTTATTTCTTATTGGTTAGTGCTTATGGGCCGCACTGTTTGCCCATGTGCTTCCCCTTTCCCTCATGTGTGCTTTTCTCCCCACCTCAGCTTTGCATTCTCTCTCATATGTTTGCTCATTCATTTACTCCCCATACGCTCTTCTCTCTGTCTTTCTTCCTGAGCCTTCAGGTTGGTTCTCCCACCAGCTACCCTGTGTTCCTTTGCACCCTTCCTTCTGTTGCTTTCCACAGCTGAGTTGCTTCCACCCTCTCGTGTTGCCTCCTCATTGCATCCCACTCCTTTGAAGTGCCACCTGTGTTACTTTGCGCACCTCCTCCTGTTGCTTGTGCTCATTCTGTTTTGCTTCTACCCTCATTGTATCACACTCCTCCATGTTGCTTCCCCCAACTGTGATGTATCGTGCTGTAGATTCAGCTGCTTAGCATAGGTGAGGATGGAGTGTAAAGGATGATGTATGCTAGTGAGATGACCATGCGGAAGTAATGTGATGTTTTAATGTTCAATATAGATAAGTGCAACCACCACAGGTGTCCAGGGAGGAGGGTGGTTGCATGTGACTCTACAGCACTACATGCCACAAACAGATGCTTACTGGGTGAGTAACTTTTTCCATTTGATGGCATGTGTGGCTGTTGATACACATGCTTAGCATAGACTGTAAAGTAGCTGACCTCTGTAAGCAGTGGCTAACCTGTGTGGGTTGCATTTGTTTGCTATAATGTGCGCAAAACCACTTTCCAAAATTGGATTGTTACCTTGCTATAACATTTACACAGTCATATTTGGTAAATGTGTGTGGTGTCGTCCATGTAGCTGCCTTACATATGTCAGCTATGGGTATATTTCCCAAGAATGCCATGGCAACTTACTTTTTACGAGTAGAGTAAGCTGTGGGAGGGATAGGGAGTGGCCTTTTAGCTTTGGCATAACAGGTTTGTATACATTTTACAATCTTAGAAATCTCTCTTCCCTTATGTGGTTTGGAGAATGCAACAAAGAGTGGCTGAGTTTTTCAAAATGATTGAGCTCTATCATTATAATACATAAGAGGTCTTTTAACATCTAATGTGTGTAAAGGTCTTTCAGCAACTGAATCTAGTTTGGGAAAGAACACTGGAAACGCAATGGATCGTTTTAAGTGGAATTGGGAGACCACTTTGGGAAGGAAGTTAGGGTTGGTACGTAGTACCACCTTGTCTTTATAAAGTTAGAAGAATGGTTCTTCTAGAGTTAATGTCTGAAGATCACATACATGTCTAAGAGAAATGATTGCAATGAGAAATGTGACTTTCCATGAAAGAAATTGGAGATGGCACGTGCGAAAAGGTTCAAATGGGGAGCCCATTTGCCTTGTTAACACAATGTTGAGATTCTTAGCAGGTGGGTTGGAGGGATCCTAGGTGGGATAACTCTTAGGAGGCCCTCTAGAAACATACAGGAATTCTGAATATTGAGGTCCGTTCTATGTTTTGGACATATGCTGCTACTTCCGCTAGGTGTAGTCTTATGGAAGTGAAAGCTAACCCAGACATTTGTAAATGTAGAAGGTAACAGTGTCTTTTGTCTATGATTTTAATGGGTTAATATGTATTGAATGGCAATAGTGGCCAACGTGTTTCCACATTGCCACAAAGCAGGCTCTAGTAATGGGTCTTCTCACCTCTCTAAGAATATCCATACACTGCTGAGGTAAGTTTAAATATCCGAATTCTAAGCCCTCAGGAGCCACGTAGGAAGATTGAGAGAACTGGGGGTTGGAAACCTTACTCTCTCTGGTTTGGGGTTAGAAGGTCTTGCCAGTTGGGAAGTACCTGATGTGGGACTACTGACATTTTCAGTGGTGTAGAGAACCATGGTTGTCTGGCCCAAGTAGGAGCCACTAAGAGGAGGGTTAGAGACGGCTGCCACAATTTGCGAATCACAAAAGTAAGCAGTGGGAGAGATGGAAAAGCATAAGCAAATATCCCTGACAAATTCATCCATAGTTCATCGCCCTTGGGCTGTGGGTGTTAGAACCTGGAGGCGAAGTTTGGGCATTTGGGGTTTTCTGACATTGTGAATAGGTCTTTATCTGAGTGACCTGATTGTTGGAAGAATGGATGGAGGACTTGTAAATTGAGCTACTACTCTTGGACTTGTTGTCGTCTGCTGAAGAGATCCGCAAAGTCATTGTCCACTCTCAGTATGTACTCCGCTAATTGGAGAATGTTGTGTTGGAGAACATACCTCCAGATAGCTCTGTGCTAAGTGCGATAGCTGAGTTGACCTTGTGCTGCCTTGTTTTTGCAGAGAATGCATGGTATGCATGTTATCTGTTTTAATGAGAACCACTTTCCCTGTGAGGTGTGGAAGGAATGCTTTCAGAGCTAGATGAACAGTTAGCAGCTCTAGGTGACTGTGATAGAGATGAGTCTGACTGGTTGTCCAGTGGCCCTGAACAGTCAGCTCCTGTGAGTGCGCTCCTCAAACTGTGAGTGATGCATCCGTTTGTTATGTCCTCTGCGGAATTGGGTCTAGGAAAGGCCGTCCTTTTAGAATATTATTGGAATTCCACCACTGTACAGCATGACAAAAGTGACGGCTGATCAACACTAATCTTCCAGCTGAATGTCCTCTTGAGACCACTGATGTGCTAAGCATCATAGATGCGAGTGAATTTTGAGTCTGGCATGAGGTACTATGGCTATGCAGAATGCCTTACTGAGTTTGGGTAAGCTGACCCCATCTATGAATTAAGGATGGCTCCCAAGCAAGGCTGTATTTGAAGGAGTTGTAGGCGAGATTTGACTTCACTGATTGTAAAACCTAGTTTGTGAAGTAGGTTTACGGTAGTTTGGGTGTGTTGAAAACAACCTCCAGGTAAGTGAAAATGTGTATGTTTTGCCTTCATAAGTGAGCTGCTACCACAGGCATTTGGTAAACACCCTTGGGGCTGTGGTGACCCTGAATGGAAGCATGTTGAACTGAAAGTGTTATTCGTTGACCAAACAACCTGAGTTATTGGCAGTGTGCTGGATGAATTAGAATGTGAAAGTATGTGTCCTTCAAGTCAAAGGAGCCATGAAGTAGCCTTGCTGTAGTAGCGGGATAACATCTAGAGGAGTGACCATGTGGAAATGCTCTGAGAGAATGTACATATTTATGGGTCTGAGATCCAAAATTGGTCTTAGAGACCCATCCTTTTTGGGTATTAGGAAGTAAACTGAGCAGAACCCCTTGTTTTTGTAGGTAAAATGTCACAAGTTCTATCGCTCCCTTTTGTAGAAGAGCTTGGATTTCCTGTTTGAGTTGCTGCTGATAATCTGTTGACAATCTGTGGCGAAATGTTTGGAGATATGGAGGAGAGCTCCAGGCAATATCTATGTTGGATAAAATCTAATACCCACTGTTGGTGTAAATGTAAATGTAAATGTATTGGCATTTATATAGCGCACTACTTACCCGTAGGGTCCCAAGGCGCCTCGACCGCTGCGAAACCCTTCCTGGCTTCCCTGAGAGATGGTCCCTTATTGGGTATCTCCAGGGTGAGACCAGGCATCCCCGGCGGTCTGGTGGGGCCGTTAGTGAAGATGAGGCAAGCTAATGCCCAGAGTTGCCGAGTGTGATCGCTGATCAGAGTGGGCACCGAGGCGAGAGAATTATCGAGTCCGCTGACCCTGGTCCAGAAACCTGCCGCGCCGGGAATCGAACCCTGGTCCCGGGCCGTCCTCTGCTCTCGGGTCTGCCGCCTCTAACCAGTGAGCCACACTACTTCACTAGGTGGTCTTGCGAGAAAGCACTGTTGGTGTCTCTCCCCCGACAGGTGCTCTGTGATCGGGGGAATGGTGGGAATGGTCGGAAGGCAAGGTTTTGTGGCTATTGTTTTGAAAAACCACCCCTGCCTCTGCCCCTTGAGATGCTGCCCCTGTATGGTCCTTTATAGTACCTCTAGGTGATTTAATTTGTAACTGGGGGTGCTAGTATGAGGTGGAAGTTTTAGAAGATGTGGGCGTGGCTGACCTATGATATGGGGAGCGAAGAAAATTATCTCATTGTGCATGTGTTTGTAAAACCCTCATAGCTTTAGCGGTGTCATTGTCTTTTAAAAAAATTTCAAGAAGAGTGTCTACTTGATGACCAAAGAGGTGTTCCCCATCAAAAGGAAGTGCAAAAATATTTTGTTGCACTTCAGTTTTGTAGCATGAAACTTTAAGCCAGATATGCCAGCGAAGGAGGACACTGGTGTTAATGCCTTGTGGGTCTGTTTCAACTGCATTTAGTGCACCTTGAATAGAAGTATTGGCAATCAATTTGCCCTCAGAGGCAATCTCAAAAGCCCAATTTTTATACTTCTCTGGGTGTTGCTGGAGGAGCCCCCTTGTGTGCCCTATCATAATGTGAGGAGACCAAAGGAGTTAGCACTTCTTCAGTGGTTAGCCGATTGGGCTGCCACTCTTTTCCCCGCAGCATCTATTTTTCGTGCTCCCTTATCTGTTGGGGGTGTCTCGCCAGAAGTTTGTGAGTTTCTCTTTTTCCTTGCTGTTGCTACCATTAAAGAGTCAGTATGTATGTGAGTCTGTGTTGTACAAGTCCCACAAGTCATCTTGCAGTAGAATGGAGAATTGGTCTCCATCGTACCCACAGTCCACATCATCCCCATGTTTCCCAAGAGAATGAATGGATTCTTGGGGCAAATAGTGTGTGTCTGCAGGAGGGGAAAGTAGTGGAGAATGTGCCCTTGGTGCCATAGTGGGTGGACTGATGGGCGGTGGACTGGTGGACTTGTCTGCTCTATTTGGTGTGTGCAAATTTAAAATGATGTGACCAGCTGCATATGACTTTGTTTTCCCTGTTTTGAAAGCCGTGCTGCACAACATTGGGACTGATGTACAGCATGGCTAGAACCATCGGCAAAGCCTGAAGACAAGAACTAATGGACCCAATGGATTTGCTAATGCTTGTTATTTTCTAGAGATATTGTTGAAACACAAGAGGGTGGCCGAACCTCAGTCAAAAAAGAAGGAATACATCTAGGCAGAGATAGGAGTGAAGTGAAGATGGATGAGGGGGATGCAGTGGTGAAATTAGTTCTTTGTGTGTGTGTATGTGTGCGCGTGTATGTGTTGCTCCATTTATGACATCAAGTAACTTCCTGCGGTATTGCCCGATTGTACTGGCTACTTTCAAAGACATTTAGCTTGCGATACAGCTGCCATGTTCTGCTCACTTTCTGTACACCTAGCATTGGCAATACCAATAGGTCTGGCTGTAATGTGATTATAGAAAAAACATCTTGGTTTTATCTGACAATTAACCTTTAATGCAATTTAAACATTAAGGCTAGCATAACAGAAATAACATTTTCAGGAGATTCCTGAAAGAGAGGTTGTTGTTCAGCGGGTAAAGATGGAGGGGAGAAGTTCTAAGAAGATGTGTGAACTTTCAGACCAATACACATTGGGACAACTTTTAGACACATTGTACTGGTGCAAAAAACTGAAGTCCATGAGTACAAAGGTAATGCTTTTATAGTGTGAAATGTAGCCAACAGAATTCCCGAAAGGGCAAAATATGGTGAACACTTACTTAATACTACGATTGCTTTGAACATAGTATGAATTGGAAAAATATGTGCCTTACTATTCACATGTAGAGTAGATATCTGAGTGTTAAGCAAAATTGTTATCTTGTGGACTTTTTTTTATTACTTATTACGGAAAAGACAAATATTGATAATTCAGTTCGTTTTGTATTTTCTTTAACAAAAACATTATTCCTAGATTTGAATTTTTTCTGTTAAAATGTCTACAATTAACTAAAATCTATTAGTGAAATATATATATATTTTGTAGATTTAGCCTTGCGCTACAATCCTTGTGGGGTGTGTGCTTGAGCAAACTCTGCTGGTTTTGTTATTAAGTAAGCATGCAATGCCAAAGGTTAAAATTAATTATCCTATATTTTATATTATTGCACCCTTACTAAGAAATAGATCCTTATTCTTGAATGTGCATAGTGCTTAATTTGAGCTGATGGTTGAAGGTGGGGTCCATGGACACTCAATCTTGGGACTCAGGACTTCTTTATCATCATCAGATTGTGGCCATGAATAAGAAAGAGAACGGTAGACAAGGGGGAAGAAGGAAGAAAATGGGAAAACGGTGACAAAGGAAGAAAAGAGGGATGAAGAAGAACTGTAAGGATTGAGATAAAGGGACAGGGAGCGCATGGTGGTAGAATCAAGAGTAGATATCCTTGGTATCTAACAGCCCTGACATTCAGTAGTGCCTACTGTGGGTTTCTGAGCAAAACATTGGGCCCCGTCTTTTACATATTAGGCACTGACTGTCCGTAAATGTTACTGTGAATTATGTTTGTAAATGGACACAACATCAAAGATACTAGGATTACCCTTAAGAATTTGACATTGTATTAGGATGTCTCAATTTTCAAATAGGAATATAAAAAAACGAATAAAAACTTGAAGAAGGGAGCGCTCAAAAATAGAGAAATAACTTTCACAGGATATCAGAAAGGTCATATTGGCACTACAACAGGTCATTCCATCGACTAGCCCACATTATATAGGAACTTTACATGCAAATGCTTATTCTCCGTGTCCAGTTGTAAATCCATATGTAAACAACTACAGGATTCAAGTTTGCACTGTGACTGGATCTAGGGTTTTTTCCTAAGCAAGTTCCTGCAAGTGTTACTGTTAGTTTTGTGAACAGGATAGACAGCGAAGGGAGCACTTTACCAGTTGGAATGAGGGATATAGAACGTACTGTCCCCGATTCTGACAGGATAAACCTTTGAATCAGTCAATAATACTGCCAGGTGTAATACCACAATCGTGTGGTGTCAGTATTTTTTTCACCTGCAGATTTCTTGCTAACTCTCCTAGCCAAATAAATCGATAAATCTGCTTGAAGCAATCATCAATAAATCCTTCACATGGTAAATATTTTCTTCTATTGATGAAATAGTACACCACAATGTGTACGTAGGCAGATTTTGTAGATATGCCTCACGCTACGAAGGTGATTCCCTGTATCCTCATGTTTTCTAGGTTGGTTTTGCTGTACAGAATTAAGATGCATTTTTGCTGTTCTTGCTTTACAGACAACAGCTGTCAGTTATAACCTCATTGGCTTCTGTTAGTAGATGCACTACATATATTCCCTTATATGCCCCAATGCCAAGCTAAAAGTGGCCTATGATACTAGATGCATATTGTTAATAATAATAAATACATACATAGATAATAAAAATACAACATTTCATTTCACAAAATGATTCTTACTTGGGTTACTGATGTATTCCTTCCAGTCAAATGTTCTCACTGTTATGTTGTAAGCGGTTCCATTTCCCTCCATTGTACCATTAAAGTATGAAGTCACGTTTGTTTCATACGCGTCATCGTCCGGCGGCCACTGCAGACATTTATTTCTCAAGTTGCCCATAAACAGCTGCAGTCCTATTAGGGCAAATACACTGAGACAAAACACAGTCAGAATCATGACATCCGAGAGCTTCTTCACTGACTGAATCAAGGCTCCCACGATAGTCTTCAGGCCTGTAAATTGAGTATATTTTAAAGGAGTTTTATTTACTTTTTTACGATAGAGCGACGCTTAAGCAAACATTTTAAGGCAAAGTTGACATATCATGCAAGATTGTAAAAGGTGCGATTTTGAAAGTGATGTGAATGGGCAGCCAGTTAGCTTAAGGTAATGAATGAAAGAGGTGAAATAGTGGTTTACAGTGTTTACAATTTAGAATGGAAGATGCACATTACAAAATAATTGCTTTTGTTAAAAAAAAGCCATTTTGTAATGCATAACTTTTGTAAGTCATGTTAGAAAAAGTAAAACGCCAACTGTTTTACTTTTTGATCTTCTCCAAACTTTATCTTTTACAAAAACAAGAACGCGGCTATTGCATGGTATTATGTCGGAGTGGCTCAAAACAAACAGTAACTCAATTCACTCAAAAAACACTTGTTGACTTGAATGCTCAACGACACACTCACACCCGACTACAATTGTTCATTCACTGTGAGGCAATGACTTACACACTCACTTAGACACCTTTTTTCACAAACATCACTCATTTATTAAACATGTATATTTACTTTAAAACATATCACAGCCATAGCTAATCATTTCTCTGATATGCTTATTTTTTCACATTCTTACACTCAAAAAGAGATACGAAAACGTAGAATTTGAAAATATATATAAAGGGCAACATAATGGAATTAAAAACAAATCTTAGGTTCACAGCTGAACGCATAGTTTGGAGAAGAAAAACACGCCAACGTATTTATTTATTCATGCAACACACATGCTTTTACCAACTGTTATATTTGCAAATTTAAATGTTAATTTGTGTTAAAAAGTAAATTAATATATATCTAAATGTTGTCTGCTACATTAAACCAATTTACAGAGAATGTTAATAAAATGCAGCCCAACAAGAAAATGGAAATATCATATTTCATTAAATTTGAAAATATATTTGGTACCTATATAATGCAAACGTCACAGGCTGGATTTTGCAATGTCTCATGCAAGAATTTTTTTTAAATTCCAAGGCTGATGAAAAAAAAGCAAATTTGAAAAAGCACGGAATCATACTGCAATTGAACTCTGGTTTCTCTTGATTCCTGCTTTTTTGCAATATGGGTGGGAAGCAGTATGTCTAATGCTGGAAAGAAGCAATCTTGACTTCCATGGAACTAATGTCAGCCTGAGTGTTGAACCTAGCTCTCACCTGGAATGACTGATATTGTTTTCAAAGCTCGGAGAACCCTGAATGTTCTCAACGCTGAGACATTGCCCAAGTCCACAAACTCTGTCACATATCTGTAATAGGGGAGTTCACACACAAACACAATGACAGGACACAAAATACATTTGGATGTACACAAGGACCTAACACCTTACACCAATAACTACATCTTACCTGGAATTACAGAAATAGTTTTCAAAGCTCTTAATACTCTGAAAGTTCGAAGAGCTGAAACATTGCCTAGGTTTACAAATTCTGTTACATACCTGTAGAATTAAATCACAATTATTCAGAATTCTACAACGTTTAATTTATCTATGGTAGTTTATAAAGACCTCTTCTGTGATCAGCACGATTCAATCCAATAACATATTTATTGTGGTTAGAGATATGCGAAAAGTTCTGCATGGTAAGAAAGGTTAACGGATAAGGGCCAGAAGTTGCTAATTATATATTAACTTTTAAAATCAAGGAAACACTTTGTTTAAAGCATAGCCCTATTCCAGGACAGATTATCGTATTACAATCTTTCTAACTTTTTCTGGTGCCGTGAAAAATGAAAGCCTGCTTTCTATTAATCCAAAACCCAGAGCAGTGACTTAGTTATTAGCATGCTTGATTACTAATTCAGTCTATGAAAGGTGATCTATAATACCCTTTCCAACCCCTGGATAAAATACCTTCATTTTTCATTTGCCCATGATCTATCATATTCCAACTGTCAAAAGTCAGACTTGCTGGTCCCACTTACATACAGGAAACTGTGTAAATAGTCAACCTTGGCAGAGAAATCTATCCTTGAACTAACACTTCTACCTATCACAAACCATCTGCCCCCTTACCGCCCTTTTCCTCTCAAGCACAACACTGTTTCCCATGTATGCATATGCTTTGTTCCCAATCTGACCATTCCAACTTCTTGTACCTCTTAAACTGGAACCCCTCCACCTTTCAAAGTGTGAGCTACCACCATTTCAAATCTGCTTTCTATATTACCTCTTGAAGCCAGCAAGGTCTGCCGTCAATAAGGTTCCTCAAACTGCTCACCATGCAACTCCTGCCAATCTGTGCTTAATGTATGTTACTGTTTCGTATGCTACATCATGCTACATCAACACTGTCTAATTGCTGAAATCATACGAATGAATCCTTCTTTAAAGCATGCGCGTTGTTTCTGTGAGAAACATGTAAATAAAGGAATAAATATAATATTATTTTCTTAATTTCTGACTATGAGCCAAAAGACAACTGCAATAGAAAAAGATCTCTGCAAACAAATATGACCTCACTCTTAAACAGTTACACTTGAACTTTCTCTGGTGAACTCAACTTGCGTTGCTGTTCTTGCTTTTAGGTTCTAATTGCATTAACTTTATTTATACTGTTTTAATTCCCTATGCCTAACTAACATATCCTTTCATCTCTGCCATTTTGATAGAAGTTGGGGAGACTTTTGAACAGCACTTCCCTCACTCCACTTGTATCAAGCAATCTTGGTATTTTATGTGTTTGCTCAACTTGTTTGTTTACGAGTTTGCTTAACTTAACTTGGACTGCCATTTTGGATGTACTCACTATTGTGCCATTTACACCACCATCTTGTCTACTGGGCAGCCTATTATTTACTTTTCCTTGTCATGTGCAGGCCAGGCCTGAGCTACTCAAAACCAGGTGCAGTGTGGCATTGCATTGCCTAAGCAAGCACATCTGGACAAAATGTTGGTCATTCTGCTTCTAACAATGCATCTCTATATGTTAAATCTACAGTACGAGCTTACCAGAGGTGGTGAGCCTTCATAAAATAGGTGCGCTCTTAGCACAGTCAGGTACTGTGCTTCAAGACACAGCGTTCAGCATGTAAGCTGGTCGCTGTTGTTGCCTAGACTGCTCAGGTGTTTCACATGCAATCTCCACTTTTAGTCTAAACTGCCAAATGTTAACCTATGACACTCAAATCCTAATCAACCATCATTAAGACATTGGAATGTGTTATCCTTTGGCCCATGTTAGCTTGTCACGAGAAAATGGCTGGACAAAACATCTTCTGTATCAATACCAACGAAACATATAACCTTACTTTTGGAACAACGCCTTCAACAGTGAACAGTTTCAAATGGCCAGCAGACCTTTAGTCACTTGCTGCACCAATCCAAATAGCTTTACATTCTGTAAGCCTCTTGAATTCTGACCTCTCTTTCGCACCACCTGCTCCAGCAATTACTAAAAATGCCAACTGCTACCTTTATGTATGTATGTATGTATGTATTTTAAATTTATATAACGCATAAATCACCCATAGGTCTCATAGCGCTTGCAGAAAATTAGGAAGGGAAGTAGGTTAGAAAGATCGCCCTAGGTCTGAAAGAGCCATGTTTTACTGCATATTTAAAGTCTCCATTCAGTATTCTCCATCAGATCCACCTGGTTCAGCCATTTGTAAATCTACTGTTCCACTGTACTTCTCAATGGCCCACTCAAGACAGCTTCTCAACACCAAAAAGGTCAAAACAGAACTATCGGGCTTACCTTCCATCTGGAAAAAAACACAAACACGTTTCTACTTACCTACTTAAATTAAATTAGCTTACTATCGAACAGCAAACCATACGATACAATCTCTGTAACATATGTATATCTTCAAATCAAAAAGGCCCCAAGTGCCTCATACTTATTCATACCATCCGAACTCAAACCAAACCACCGTTCTTTCAAAGATACTACTCTCATCACCTTCCAATTCCAAAGAAAGACATTTGGTGGAAAACACTTCACTGCTGCAAGGACAGTTCTACCTTGACTGAATATTTTTTGATATTCACAGACTAGAGGCAATAGAACACCTGCAAAGCCACACCAGGCCAGAATTTCTGGAGTACTATTGAATCTGGCATGTGAAATTTTGAGGACTGCTTATTTTCCACGTACTGAATTATGAACAGTGTACAATTCCCTCAGTGGAAAAGCCAGACATATGTGCACATACACAATTATTTTGTTTTCTTTTTTTTCCTTCATGGGGAAAACATTTTTACTTTTGGGGAACATCTCTGCCAAATATGGGGGTGAACCCTTCCCCGTCCCATCCTGGAGGGGAGTTAATCTAGCCCTGGGCTTTTGTGCATTCCTGACTGGCATACATTAAGGCATTTTCGGCTGTGAACATCATTTTACTTCCACAAAAAGCTTTTGTGATCTGGGTCTCTTATGTATAATTAATCAATTACTTGTAGTACTGATTCTGCGGAGGAAGATGTTTAGCTGCAACAGAAAATCCACACTGGGCAAAGAATCTTTTTTAATGACCCACATTTCGCAGCTCAGGGGGTAAAAATAAATAACCTGCTTTCTCAAATATAAACAATGGACCTATGACAGAGCGTATTGCTTTTCTGTACCTCTGATCAGTTGTCCATCCCGTTGTTAGCATCCACTGAACACCAAGAGTGTCTCTTTGGTGAGTGATCCTGGTTCTAGAAAATTTACCATTTAAAAGGATATTATTAGGTATGTGCGTTTTCAGGCATTGTCCCAGTTTGGGGTTGTTTGTATTATGCTTTTAAGGACTTTAAAAAAAATGTATTCGCTGTATGAACTATTCTATCAATTGCCTCAAGTATGTAAGCACAATTAGTTTAATAACAATTTGGTTGCATTTTCTAACTTCCCCGTTGCCTTGTATAGAATATATAATGTGCAGTTATAAAAATATTAATTATGAAATATTAGATTCATTGTATCCTATGTTGAATTCATTAGGTGGCATACAAACGCATCAGTGGAACAAAGCACGTTTTGTTTTAATATTTTTTAAATAATTAGAGATATATATCTGGGTGAATGCAAGTCACATCAAGATGAGAGTGACCATTTCGAGAGGAAGAGAAAGGATCAGAATCATTTAACTCAAAAGCAAATAACAACAGATGGTTTATAAAAGACTGAGGGGCATATTCATAAGGATTTATCTCCGAATTATCCCCACTTTAACGCATCAAAAGTGGTGATAGAATTAACACCCCATTCACAAGCTACTGCAAAACTGCAGACAACACTAGTATTCCCATGATAACTGCCCCAAATTTATCTCCATGGTGGACACCACCAACTAACACTAATATGATGCAGAGTAGGCATTCCCGTGCAAAAACCACAACACCACATTCACAATGAACTGCCAGATGTGCGAAGCAAAAACAGGGGATAACCGGCGGTAGCACCAGGGATTTTACACCTGCTTTTTGCTGGTGTTAAGCAGGACAACTACCTGCAGCATGGAAGGGAACACAGCTAGGAGCCTTTTAAGATGCAGGAATTCCAGATGGACGGTATCTGCCTACTTTAGCACCACTAAAATGATAGTATTTTTGGTTAAATCAAATGGTCAGACTTTGAGGAAGCAGATTGCCATGGTCACCATGCTGCCAGTCTCACAGTGACACCTGGCTTGCAGCAGGGGCAGTGTTGGGCCAGGAGCTAAAAGTAGTGATGATGGGACTTCTCAGCCGATAACTGGCCATTCACAATGTATCGCTGGCTAACACAGGATTCTAATTCGCCATTGCGATGATTAATACGTGGGTTTTGACACCCCTTCCCTGTTACTGTCTCCATGTACAGCGGGCTTAAAAATAGCCTACTAACATTGCGATATTAATCAGGGTTAGGCAGCGTTAACTTTTCTTGCGATGACTGACAATGGCGATAGTTAGCGCCCGTCTTTGTGAATATACCCCTGAGAGTGAACCGGCCTACGCGCCTCATAGAAAGAGAGGAAAACATGGACGTATTCATAAAATCAAATATGAGAAAAGAGAAAAGACTGCACTGCCCTGACCTATTTCCACAGCAGATAGCTATCAATAACAGACAGCTAGTCTTTATAATACAGGGAAAAAAAGGAATAAGAAGAAAAAAATAGATATAAAGTATTCAAACATGTGTACACTACAGTAAACGTTCATGCTCAACTTCCAGTCTTTAAAATCTGCGCCTGTTGTTCCTCAATGTATGACATAAATGAATGTAAAGGAATAGGGTCTGCATGCGCCCTACTTCCACAGGGAAGAGTGTACAGGAAAAGTGTATAATGTACAGATTACCACGAGAAATGTGCATTTTACGTGGCACATTACAGTGGTTGTGTTTTATTTTCAGTTCTGGTAGTATTAAGGTTCCTCGTATTCGCTTTGCCGCAGCTTTGCCTCTGCTCTGATTAGGAGGAAAGCCTTTCGTTAAGACAGCAGGGGGCATGTGTGAAGTCTGCATTTCCATAAGAAATGTATCTGTTCAAGTGCTCGTATCCGCGGATGAGTGCCCTCACCACTTATTTGCATCGCATCGTATAATTAAACGGTATGATAAATTAGGGCACATTAGAACGTGGTAGCTCGAACAATGTCGGTGTCAGTGCTACGATCAATATCTGGCGGAGACAAAAGCAGTCAGGGTCGAACCACAATTATCAATGATCATTAAAACAGACCTATATTAATATGCATATACTTTTAGCCATAAACCATCACAAATGACTGAAAAGCAGAAATACAAAAAACAAAGGAGGCAGCCCCTTATTTAAGTAGACTTGCAATAGATTTCTACAAGGGATTCAGCCTTGATAGGTGGACTGGTGAAATGTTTGCTCGGAGTTTTCGCACTCCTCTGGGAGGTTCCTTGACCACCTCTCGAAGTAGACTTGACTCCTCCTCCTAAAGTCAGCACATCTGTTCGAGAGCGTTCATTTTTCATATAATCGGCCCCATGGTTGGTTGAGACCGTGACACACTCAATGACTGAGTGCACCAACATGAACATGGACTGTGGATCTAGTTACACAATCCATACCCTCTTCACAATCACTCCCAAGAGGCGAGTCCCCGGCCCTCCCTTAGAAATTTCCAACTGCGTCCATCATAACCTTCAAACACACCAGGGACAACTTGCTTGGTGCCTTAAAAGATTGCAGTTTATTATAACATAAAATGTATACATCTCGCAATCTTCATGGTCATGCATAACATTCTATTGACACAGTAACTGTATCTGCAATTATAGTTTTTTAATGCGTTTTTGTTCGTTATCTGCTCTCAGAAAGACCAATTTCTGGGGAGGGCGCCCAAATACCAGGGCCACTGTTTCAATTGTGCTAGGCTTAAACTTGCTACCGACTTGGTGGATGTCTGTCCGGACTTGCACGGGCCACAAGTGCTGTGCCGCTTGCCTTCGACCTCTTCTTGACCTGTCGTGTGGCATCCCAAGGACCCTGTGTGACCACTTCATCTATTCAGCCTGAGGCTGAGTTCCGACCTCTCGCTCCTTTGGTACACCTGCCGTGAGGCATCCCAGGGGTCCAGCAGGTGCATCCCATCTACTCTATCCATGGCTGCTGGCCACTATTGGCTCCCTCAGTGCCCCTGCCGTGAGGCATCCCAAGGACACTGTGTCAGCCTTCCATCTACCTCTAGCAATTTATCTCCTTTTTCTATCTTTCTAGGGTTTCTTCTGTCACGCTACCTACGGTTCTCATCTGTTCTACGAACCCCATAATATTGAGCAGGAACATATCCACCCCTACTCCTGTCAAGTGCACACCGTCCTCCAAGTGGTAGCCTGACGATCTCAGTTTTATGAAGCTGTGTCTTACGAATCCCCAACCGCTGGCCTTTGATTGGTGATATTCGATTTGATTCTGGATTTTTCCACCACCCCCAGGTCTATGGCCCCCTCCAGGTTCTCTGCACTATTGTTTCTGAGAAGATTATTTCAGCCAGGCACACCAGTCTCGCCACAGCAGATAGGCCCTAACGCATCCTTTCTAGCAGGCCACTTCTTCCCAGTGCAGCCAGGTAGTTGCCTCCCAGGTGGAGTACCACCGCGTCCAGTCTGACGCCTTTCCCCATTGCTTCCTGCACCACTGGGAGCAATTGGACCGACTTCATTCCTGCTTGACCCATCCAAACTATGTCTGTGTCCCACAGCCAAATTTCACAGAATTTGCGTCTGGCTGTTGCCCACTGCTGCACTCATGGTAAGTAGGAATGCCCCACGATCCCTACCGTCCTGCGCCGCTTGGTTGGACCAAGACAGGGAGGGTGAGGGGGGAGGAGAAACCGGACTCAGTACAATGTGGGGCGTATATAACATTTAAAAGTGCTGGATGCCCAGCGCCCAATCCCCTTGGCGGCGGCCCCAATCCTGAATGAATGGGACCTGAACGCACTAGCCGGAAGCCCCACTGCCTCCAGGCACTTTTCATTGCTGCTATGAATTTGAAATGACTATGGAATGTCCCATCCTTATGTCTGAATAGCGACCCATTCTTGGGTTCTTCGGTTGCCATGTATCTCCGAACTAGGTACACAGGGCAACAGGATTCCTCCTTAATGTAATTTATTCAGGTCCGCCTTCCCTTGCCTGCTTGTTCAGTCTTTGACCGCCGCAGCAGGGCATACATATGTCCCCTCGTGAGTTCATTGTCGGTCCCAAGCATGCACGCCCTCACCCACCGCTGGGACCACCAGCTCGCTGACTCTGTATGCCCCAAAAAACGCCAGCGCAAATGCTGCCTGGAAGAGTATGGCTCCCCTCTCTGAGGTGCATATCCCCCCAAGGGCTCCTAACATATGCCGTAGTATACTGAAGTGAATAGGCCTCCTCGTGTCTTTCCTTGCTTGTTGCATTCTACCCCAGCCCTTAAATGCCAGTCTTCATTGGAAACCCCTAGCTGGGTCCTCTCCTGCCGCCATCTTTGTGTAGTAGGCTTTGGCACTCAAGTGGGCCTGTGCCCAGGATTTCGTCTTTCCCGATAAGAATACCCATTCTATGAAGTTCAGGACCTCGCTTTGCCCTGCCGGCTGGCCCCTTGCTAGCTATGTCACAGCAGTAAATGTTGCAGAGCACTTACGGTAGCATTGCATTGTTTTTGGGGCCAGTGGTTTGTCCAGCATCTCCTCTAACCCAGATCCACCCACGCCCATTCATCTTCTGGCACCGGGGTCATCCCTTGGTCTGAGTCCGGGGCAAGTTCTCTGAATCTTGCCCACTGAAAATGAGAAATGGCATCCGCAATTGAGTTGTCTTCTCCTGGGACGTGTCATGCCCTAAGTGCAATGTTTAAGTGCAATGTTTGCCCTCAGCTGGAAGTCGACTAGCCTGCAGAGCAAGCTGACCACCGCCGCACATTTTGCAGCTCCAGTATTGACCACCTGCACTACTGCTTGGTTGTCAGATCATAGTGCCTGTTCGCCAGTCGTTCTGCCCAAATATGAAATGCCTCCATGATGGGGAACAACTCCAACAGTGAGTTGTTTGCCGTGCTCTCTGCCTGTCTCCAGTCCTCAGACCATGCCCCCGCTGTCCATGCCGTCCCTGGGATGGTCCAGATTGCAGAAGCCCCCTGCTGAGTCTGTGTAAAGCTCGAGCTGGTTCGCCTGCACCCCTGGCTCACGCAACATCAGCGTGCCATTGAAATTAGACAGGAAGGATTCCCACTGCCCCAGGTCCTCTTTCACCCCCTGCGTTAGATGGACCCTGTGGTGCCTCTGCATCATGGCCTTGGTTAACCAAGCCAGTCTTCTCGCAAAAGTTACCCCGCCGCAATCAGCCTTGTGGCGAAATTAAATTTACCCAGCAGCTGCTGCACTTCCTCTAGCGTAGCCTTCTTCTGTTGCCTCAAGTTACCAATGATCTCCTTTAGCTCTGCTACCTTATTGGGCAGCAATCTGCATATCTCAGCCAGCGACTCTAGCTCTATCTTGAAGAAGGACAAATGTGTGGTCCGGCCCTCTGTCTTGTCTTGAGCTGGGGGGATTTCCAGTTCCCGGGCCAGTTCTATGAAGCTTTGCAGGAGGTTGGCGTAATTCCCTGAGCCTTCCATGCGACATACAAGGTCACTTTTAAATACAGTTATGAATTTGCTGACCTTGTGGAACTTGAAAGTCCTGAGATTCCTTTTTTCACAGTGACATGGGCCGATGCTGCTTCTGACCCAGATTTTAAACCAGCTATCCTTGAAGGCTACAATGTAATAAGAGCCGATAGACTAAATAAGCCAGGAGGAGGGACTGCAAATATATATCGCAATCATTTTAAGGTTAAATTTAAGTCCCTCTTGTCTGTGAACATTTAAGCCCTCATGTTTAATCTAAAAATAAATGGTACCTTTACTTTTAATGGCCTCATGGTCTACCGCCCACTAAGCCCAAGGCAACATTTCACACAATCTCTATTGGAGAGCATGAAATCATGCAAAGATTTCCACACTTTTTGTGGATTTGCTTCCATTTAGAGCAATCAGAGGAAAAGGCCATAGAATATTTAATCAATACCTTGCAAATCTTTGATCTGATGCAATTAGTGGAATTACCAACCCACCAGGTGAATCACATGTTTGATGGTGTTTTTACCAAAACTCTAACCCAGGGATCTCCAACCTTTTCTGTATTGAGAGCTACTTATAATCAATAAAACACACTGACAGCTACTAATATTATTAGTGCAATATAAATTCAATTTCTTTATACGTATATTAATGAAACCAAGCACAATCTTTCTAATTTAATAAGCTGGGCTCCACACAGGTGAGCTACTAAGAGTTATCTCAAGAGCTACAGTAGCTCACGAGCTACTGGTTGGAGACCCCTGCTCTAACCTAATGGTCGAGAAGGCTGTGCTTCTAGCCTGGACTGGCCATAGGGTCATTATTTTTTAAGTTAAAATCCCAATAAAGAACTCCTCAATTTCTAAGGCAACTACAGTGCTAAAATATCGTCCCTGGAAAAATACTAATAATATGGAACTAAACAACCTGCTGAGGGAGTCCCATAATACAAATGAAAGAGACATTTATCAAGCATTAGCCAACTTTGCCAACTGCATTGACACAGCAGTCACCGAGTTAGCTTCCCTAAAGATTAGGCCAAACCATATATATGTGCCCTCCGCTCCTTGGTACTCACAGGAACCTAGAGAGTTCAAACAGAAGAGTGGACACCAGGAGCAACTTTGGAGACTAAACTATAGCCCTGACGAAACAATGAAGTATAAAGTCTTGATTAGGAAATATAAAAGACAAATAAGTGTTGCCAAGACCACTTTTTTATACAGAAAAAAATAACACTGCCAAAGTTTCCAATAAAGAACGTTTTTAACAAACTTAAAACAAATTCCAACTTTAACAATAAACACATCATTACCCCAGACCAATTATGGAGTAATAAATTAGATCAATCAATCAATGAGGAGGGACTAGGGATTAGAAGGTCTGTTTCATTCCCCAGGGAAAGTACGAGGTTTATCAAAAAGGAAACAGACACTTGTAACACTAGGCCATTGGTCATATAAATTTAGAGTAACCTCAAAAACCCTATGCACATGTGAATATTGCGGTATATATGGTTCGTCCGCCCCGCATATGGGTTGTTGGCCGTTATCATTGGTTACTCTAAGTTAGTGATGTTGCCAGCCTCAACCTGAGGCACCTCTGGCATATAGTGCAGTGTCCAGAGAAGCAGAAAAAAGTGGTGTGTCAAAAAAAGAGTTTAGAAATAAGGAAAAAAGGTTTAAAAAAACTGAAGAATCACCCTGAGTAATTTTATTTAATGGTGTGATTTCCAGGTTGTTAAAAAGATCTGTTACTACTAGATTGATCGAGTAACTAGATCATAGTAGTTGAAAAACACTTATTACACAAACGTCGACATGTTTCTGCTCTGTCGGCCCACAGGGGTCTATAGAGCATTCGTCAGGACTAACAGTAAAAATAGACAAACAATGTTCGGATTACTCACACCTTTTGTGTAGTATTGCGTTAATAACCTGTATACTTTGCAGGGTATTGACTCCTCCGTTTTCTGAAAAGAAATAGGAAGAGAACATCGAAAAAGACACACTCTTTTATACACAATCCTAATTTAGGCTAGTACAAAGGGTAGAATAACATTATTATTCATTCATTACTAAAATCAGGAATATTCATCTCTAAAGTGGGGAGGGTTTGGGAAATGGTTAGAGCTTATCGCGCTGTGGACAGGGAAATGCTCACACATTACAAGCACCTTCAGCAAGGGTGAATTGCAACTAGCACGCGCTGGCCTCTTGTCTAGCAAGCAAAGCGGGTCAGTTATTTTATAGAAATGCAGCCTATAGAGCGCGTGGGGAAGCAACTCGTAGAAAGGAACCTATTAGGTAAGATGGGCGAGTTGTATTAAACGCAGCGCATTCGCGTACCTTGTAAACAGAGAGTACTTGCTTGCGTCGGGGGGCCCTCAGGACTCAGAGCTGTGTTTAAAAATATCGGGTTAATGAATATTCTTTGTGGTCACCTTACCGAGATTCAGTAGGAAATGCTGCACGACTCCGCCATTACCCGCGTGTGCTAGTGATCACGTCTAGTGCTGACTCTGCCCCCGGAAGTTAGTGAATCCGGCTGGGCAGGCGTTTTAAAGGGCAGGCACTTTCTGCTCACGTGTTAGCGAGCGTATCTAGATGGATTGTTTTTTATAAACAAAACTTTATTGCTCGCATCAAGAAGAAATGGGAATTTGGCGAGTGTTGTTATGAAACAGGCAGTCTCTTGTATTTTAGATGGTACAGGCACTCTGGGCTCACGTGTTTAGCTAGCGTATCTAGGTAGATTGTATTTCATAAACAAAACTTTATTGCTCGCATCAAGGAAAGATGGAATTTTGGCGAGTGTTGTTATTTGAATGTGGTTTTTTTGAACTAGGCAGTCTCTTGTATTGTAGATGGTACATCGCCTAGAGATTCAGTACAATGGAATTGATGATCCATCATTTAGAAAATTGGTGCCACGGAATGGAATCATTGAGGCCATTTTCATAAGTTCTGAGGCGTTCCACCCACCTCTGTTCTTTTTCGAATAAAGTTCTTTCACATCTCTGGGATTTGTCGGTTAACATTTCAATTACTGACCAGTGGATGTCATCGCAGGAATGGCCTGCTTGCACAAAATGGGTACACAATTTTGTGGTATTCTTTTTTAATCTTATATTACTGCGATGTTCGCCAATCCTTGTTTTTATTTTTCGACATGTCATCCCGATGTAACGTTTTCCGCAGGGGCAAGTCACTGTGTAGATGACATGGGTCGAATTACAATTCGTGTGTTGACGTTGTTGCCAAACAAAGGTGTCAGAAAGCTGTAATGTTTTTGTAGCAGTTGTGGTTTTGCATGCTACGCATGACCCACACGGATAGTGTCCAGTTACTGGTGACATAGTTATATCCCTGGGCAGACTCACTTGTAGTTTTTTTGGTGGCGGTCGAGTATGTACCAAGACATCCTTGATATTTTTAGATCTCCTATTGGCAAACCTTGGTCTGGGCCAATTGAATTGTCCGGTGTGAAGGATATGCCAGTTCTTATTAACTAGTTTCTTTACTGCGTAAGATGCCTGGCTAAATGTTGTCACACAGGTGGTTAGATCAGGTGTTATTTCTTTCTCAAATGTTTGTAGGAGGCATTCTCTCGGTTGATTTGTAGCTCTTTTTTTGCAGAGTTTGATTGTTTTCTCTGTATAGTTTCTTTGTCTCAGTCTGTCACATAATTCATTGGCTTGTAGTCTATAATCTGAGTTGTTACTGCAGTTCCTCTTCAAACGTAGAAACTGGCTGTAGGGAAGGTTGTCCCTCAATGGTTTGGGATGAAAGCTTTCATAGGACAGAATGCTGATTCCATTCCGTGGCACCAATTTTCTAAATGATGGATCATCAATTCCATTGTACTGAATCTCTAGGCGATGTACCATCTACAATACAAGAGACTGCCTAGTTCAAAAAAACCACATTCAAATAACAACACTCGCCAAAATTCCATCTTTCCTTGATGCGAGCAATAAAGTTTTGTTTATGAAATACAATCTACCTAGATACGCTAGCTAAACACGTGAGCCCAGAGTGCCTGTACCATCTAAAATACAAGAGACTGCCTGTTTCATAACAACACTCGCCAAATTCCCATTTCTTCTTGATGCGAGCAATAAAGTTTTGTTTATAAAAAACAATCCATCTAGATACGCTCACTAACACGTGAGCAGAAAGTGCCTGCCCTTTAAAACGCCTGCCCAGCCGGATTCACTAACTTCCGGGGGCAGAGTCAGCACTAGACGTGATCACTAGCACACGCGGGTAATGGCGGAGTCGTGCAGCATTTCCTACTGAATCTCGGTAAGGTGACCACAAAGAATATTCATTAACCCGATATTTTTAAACACAGCTCTGAGTCCTGAGGGCCCCCCGACGCAAGCAAGTACTCTCTGTTTACAAGGTACGCGAATGCGCTGCGTTTAATACAACTCGCCCATCTTACCTAATAGGTTCCTTTCTACGAGTTGCTTCCCCACGCGCTCTATAGGCTGCATTTCTATAAAATAACTGACCCGCTTTGCTTGCTAGACAAGAGGCCAGCGCGTGCTAGTTGCAATTCACCCTTGCTGAAGGTGCTTGTAATGTGTGAGCATTTCCCTGTCCACAGCGCGATAAGCTCTAACCATTTCCCAAACCCTCCCCACTTTAGAGATGAATATTCCTGATTTTAGTAATGAATGAATAATAATGTTATTCTACCCTTTGTACTAGCCTAAATTAGGATTGTGTATAAAAGAGTGTGTCTTTTTCGATGTTCTCTTCCTATTTCTTTTCAGAAAACGGAGGAGTCAATACCCTGCAAAGTATACAGGTTATTAACGCAATACTACACAAAAGGTGTGAGTAATCCGAACATTGTTTGTCTATTTTTACTGTTAGTCCTGACGAATGCTCTATAGACCCCTGTGGGCCGACAGAGCAGAAACATGTCGACGTTTGTGTAATAAGTGTTTTTCAACTACTATGATCTAGTTACTCGATCAATCTAGTAGTAACAGATCTTTTTAACAACCTGGAAATCACACCATTAAATAAAATTACTCAGGGTGATTCTTCAGTTTTTTTAAACCTTTTTTCCTTATTTCTAAACTCTTTTTTTGACACACCACTTTTTTCTGCTTCTCTGGACACTGCACTATATGCCAGAGGTGCCTCAGGTTGAGGCTGGCAACATCACTAACTTAGAGTAACCAATGATAACGGCCAACAACCCATATGCGGGGCGGACGAACCATATATACCGCAATATTCACATGTGCATAGGGTTTTTGAGGTTACTCTAAATTTATATGACCAATGGCCTAGTGTTACAAGTGTCTGTTTCCTTTTTGATAAACCTCGTAATAAATTAGATGACTTCTCTCTAACCAAATGTAATAACATTTTCTGACATATGACGGGAGAAGTAAAATTAAATAAAAAAATAACTAAAACCACTTACCTTGCGCTCCCCGCATTGCCGACTCATAGGCTAATCCAAGCATTCCAGTCATGTCTTTTTTTATTAATTTAATTTGTCACCCTAAGTGAGACGGGTATGCCTACATGTAAGTCCCATGCACATTGTGTCAATGGAACCAAGCTGTACCAGACTGATGACCCAATAATGAGGGTGAAAATGGACCTGGGCTGCTTGTGTTTAGGTTCAGGGAAGACCTGGTTTGGCAGTTTGGGCAGGACTGTTCCCCTTGGAGCATGGTCAAGACTGATTTGTTTATATCTGGGCCAAACTGAAGTGGCATGGTGTGCAAAATATTGATGGACTGGGATGCAGTCTGAGTATTTACCAGTGACTTAGATTACTTCAAGCATTCCATCCATCACTTTTTTGAATACTTTAGTGTGTTGCCCTAAGTGGGACGGGTATGCCCATATGTGGGTCACCTGCACGCTGTGTCAATAAAACCAAGGTGTACCGGGCTGATGGGCCCATATCAAGGGTGAAACCGGTCTTGGGTTACTTGCGTGCCTTTTTAGGGAGGACTTGGCTTGGCAGGGCTGGCCTTTTCCCACTGAAACAGGGTTAAGAGTAATTTGCATATAGCCGGGTCCCACCTGAGGTGGCATGGTGTGCAAAATAAAGATGGACTGGGATGCGGCCCACTGTTCCTACTGGAGTAGGGTCAAGACCGATTTGCATATAGCCGCGTCTGAACTGATTTGGCATGTAAATGTAAATGTAAATGTGGCGTATTTGTATAGCGCGAACAGTGACCCGGAGGCATCCCGGCGCTTGTACTCCTACCACAAGGGAACCCCTCCTGGCTTTTCCTTGTGGGGAGTCCACTCCTGGGCATCCCATGGTGAAACCAGGCATCCCTTGTGTATCAGGGGGCCTTTGTGGAGACTAAGCAAGCTATTGCCCAGAGTTGCAGCGTGGGACCCATGCTTAGAATCGGCACTGAGGCGAGAATATCCGGTCAGAGGAATTTAAGCCCGAAACCCGCCGAGGCGGGAATCGAACCCTGGTCCCTGGCCAGCGTTCTGCATCAAGGTCTGCCGCTCTAAGCATTGAGCCACACTTCTCCACATGGTGTGCAAGATAATGATGGACTGAGATGCGGCCCAAGTAATTACCAGTGGCTGAGATTAATTCAAGCATTCCATCCATCACATTTTTTTATACTTTAGTGTGTCATCCTACGTGGGATGGGTATGCCCAGACATGGATCATCTCCACACTGTGTCAATGGAACCAAGCTGTACCCGTCTGATGAGCAGTTCAGGGAGGACCTGGGATGGCAGGACTGGACTGTTCCCACTGGAACAGGGTCAAGGCCGATTTGCATATAGCTTGGCCTCACCTGAGGTGGCATGATGTGCAACTTAATATGGACTGGGATGTGCCCATGTGATTACCAGTGGCTGAGACTAATTCAAGTATTCCATCACTTTTTTGTATACATTCTTTTTAGGAAGTTTGAATGTTCTTGTCCTAACCATTTGGTGCATGCAGCCTATGTCCTGGGTCACATGCCTTAAGTGCAGTTGGCAGTTGGCCTTTGTGTTCTCCTCCCAGACAAAGGGGGACTGGGTGTTGTCAGGATGCGCCACCATGACAAGATGGGTGGGGGCGGAGCTGTCACCTATCACACTTGCACTCCAATAGGGGTCCCTCCTCTACTCACAAAGAACTTCACACTAGCCTTTTGTCAACCCAGACATCTTGGGGCCTGGGCAGGGGAAGGCAGGAAATTACAGAACTAGATGTAAAGGGAAGTCTGGAATTTTCTCCCACTTCAAAGCTGGACCTAGGTATAAATATTGGACTTTGAGGCCCACTCTCCAGAATACTCTTGTGCCTCCGGCCTCTACAAGAAGACGGACTGCTCAGCTGCCCAAATACTGGTTTGCTGCCGGAGGCCTCACTTGCTGCTTTAAACAAGGACTACCAGAGTGCCTCCAAGGGTCATTCGGCTGGCTTATGTTCTGATCTTGAGGGACCCAACAGGCCCCTGACAGGTGACTTCTTGGGAACCAAAGCATAGCGACTAATCTTGATGCAAGTACTCGCATCATCATCTTGAGGCTGGTGTCTTCATCAAAACCCATGCAGTGTGCCGCACCTTGCCATGGACCTCTCATTCCATCTCCTGATCTGCAGCCTCACCAGCACTGACCCACTACAACACATCTCAAAGCAAATCTCCACTACTCAGCCCCAGACAGTGGCTTCATTGACCTGATACAGGGCAACACATCTCTACACCAGGAACGCAGCTTCTTTTCAGCTACTTCGATAGCACTGACCCAGCGTGACGCATCTCGATGCAGGACCATGCATCGCAGCTCCTTGTTGAAGGCGCCTCGACGCAGCATGGGGCAGACTGATGAAAATTTTGTATCTTTATTCCAAGGACATATGGTACTATCTCAGTGTGTCACACTTGGTCATGTGCCCAGCCTGCGCTCCATCATGGTTAGCTTGAACTTGTGACTTTGTATTGGTCCAGGGAGACCAAATATCACCCAGCGCTGTTTTCTCTAAATTCTTTGAAATCAAATATCTCTGAGTCTATTGATTTAATTTTTGTTGTTTTGGTCTCCGTATATTTAGTAACTTTTTATTCAATTTTTCTAAATGGGCATGAGATTTTTCACTTTATTACTGTTTGTGTGCTGCATACATATTTTACACGTTGCCTATAAGTTGAGCATGAAGGCTTTCGTGCCAAGCTGCTGGAGGTTAAGTACAGGCTAATTTAGTGTCTTAAAGTTCAATATGACAAGGATTGTGGTTGTTGCTTGAGTAGGGTTTAACCCCCTCAAACAGAAACCCAATTTCTCGGACCTCCATTATCCTATGTGGCACTTTTACATTTCAGATGATGTGGAGCTATAAACTATTCTCCTCTAAATACGTTCTACATCTTTTTGGGGGATCCAGCCCTTACTATACCATGGCCATCACCTCTGAGATAAAAAATAAAAAAATTAAGTCATGTGTAAATGACTGCACCAGTGAATGTAGTTGTGTATGTGCACATTGTTTCATTCGTGTTACTGCTATCTGGTGCTTTGTGGGTACGTCAGTGCATTGCATAGACGGTAGAGGAGCTGGATACTTGCAGATCCAGAGGAAAAGAAAACGCAATTATCTTTGTATTGTGATGTTTAATACCTTTTTCAACACTATAAGTCTACTGCCAATCAGAAGTTATGTTGAATTAGAATTTCTACACTCAAACGAAAAAAATAATGCTAGATATTCTGCATGTTTACAGAGCATGATTTATTTACAACTAATTGATGTAATGGATCTGCTCCTATTAATTTTGGTACAAAGGCTCTTTGAATTGAAAATCACTGAGGATGTAATCCAACAATGCCAGCATTTCTGGCCCAACAGGTCTTTCACAGCAAGTGTATCACCAATGTACTTCGCCCTTGATAGCAACACATGTAAGCCCATAAGGGAGTCATGTTTTGGTATGAAACATTTACTATATAGGGACTTTGGATTTAATTTCATGAGTAAAATAGAGCAGCAGCCTAGCATCTCCTGACCATGGAATGAGGGACCATTCTGACTGAAGAATACCCAGAAAGATATGCAATGAAAACAACAGATCTGTCTACCTAACTGAATGCGAAGGATAAAGGCGTCCCAAAGACTTTACTGCAGAGTCACCTAACCATTGGCTTCAGCTTTGCTAATACATAATATTCAAAACTCTCATCATCCAGAGCGCGTCGCATTCTAGCATAGCATAGGGCAACCTAGATGCACACCCAGGATGGCTAACAATCCAACTCCAGAAAGTAACTAAAAGTAGAATTATAGATCATCGAGAAATACCATATTCCAGTGTTACCTAATCCCACCAAAATGTTGCTTAATTTGCTGAAGGCGTGCCTAAAATATTCAGTGGGGGCCGGTGCAATTAAGGACGGCGGGGTGGGGCGGGACGGCTTGCGACGGGGGGAAGTCGACAAATGACGGAATGGATCAATTTAAATAAATAAAAGCTATTCTGTCGTTTGTCGACTTCCCCCTGCACCGTCCCGCCCCACCGCGCTTACCCGCACTGGTCGCGAATGGCAATATTCGAACTTGAATCCCTTGGCGCTATTTAAGAGAGGCATTGCGGATTGCTGCCAGGGCCGGCCTTAGGCATGTGCAAGCTGTGCATCTGCACAGGGCTTGCTGCAAAACATGGACTATTATGGAACTAATTGCAAACGGGCTAAGTGCAAGTGAATGGAATAGCGTTTCTGACCTTCTCTCCTTTTTCTCCATTATGCAATAGAAAAAACTTGATACAGCAGAAAGGTCAATCTTATTGGTGAGAACATTGCCCAATGAAAGCAGACGTTTTCGCACACCTCTAACCAGGGACACACCGTTCACTGCAATCTTTCTTACATTACTGAAATGCTTAAAACTGTAATTGTAATTCAAATAAATAAGAACATCGTATACTTCATCTTTTTGTAATGCCCGATTAGCCCTGACTACTTTAGGAACCTTGCGCATCAATTCAAAAGAAAGGGATTTTATTTAAAAAGAAAAAAGATATCAGAGAATGAAATTAGCTCCTTCGGCATTAATCGTAATAACGGACGGGCAAACCATGCTGGAGTTACAGAATATTTCCTCTTAAAAGTGCGAAAAAGAGAAAGCATTAAACGTGCACTAGGGTTAAGCATCAACATTAATTTGTAGGCAAATGGAATGTATAAACTCAGGCACATCAATATATAATATTTGCTGATGCTAATTTCATGCCCAAAGATGGTTGCGACAAGCAAAAGCTGGAATACTTACGCCATCACGATGACACTGAAATCAAGCCAGTTCCATGGGTCTCTTAGAAATGTAAATTTTTCTAAGCAGAAGCCTCTTGCAAGGATTTTAATTAGAGATTCAAATGTATATATTCCAGTGAACGTGTACCTTGGGAAAATATTCATGTAAGAGTTAAGTAAGTCTGGTATAAGTTCACATCATACCAACATTAAGAGCATTCAAAGTTATGCTAAATTCACAATTTTCAACCCTGACAAAGCTTGCAAGGTGTCCTGGATCTCCTTTTGCTCGCAAACATGTTTTATCGCAAACATCATGGTATAGAGAAACAAAATGACACTTCAATCGAATCCAGCAAAACGGCAAAGCTTCTATAGATTTGTTTCACTTCAAGTTTACCTTTTGCAAAGCTTTTCTATCCACAAAGGTATTACAGTGGAAGAACAGCAAGGGCCTGATTTTGAGTCATCCAGTCCGCTAATTACAAGTGCCTTATATTCTATGGCATTTGTAATAAGGCGGAAGGGACAGCCATCAGGTGTGTGATAGGCTACCCATTTGCCAAACTCTAAATTAGAACCTACAGGTTTTCTGCAAATAATATCTAGGCCTGGGCATTGTTTGCGGAGTTATGCGTTAGGTTGTGCCATTCGCGCTGATGTTTAGCGCTAGGTGTTTGTCTTGCGCTGGAAAATCTGAGCAAACGGCACCATGCACAGCATAAGAGGGCTCTGCTTCTTTCTGCTGCTCAAGTCGTTTTTTTAACCCAGGTTGCAGCTTCCTCGACGTGAACAGATGGTTGCTCAATGCGAGCAGTAGCAACCATCCATGACCACCCACGTTGAGAAATTTAGCTGTGAGGTGGTTTAGCGTTGGATTTCCCTCACTTGCGTTGGCTAACCTAATGTTGGTGAGTGAAGAAAAAACTCTGCTCAGCTTTGCGGAGAGGAGTTTTTCGGAACTCTGCTCACCCCGCGGTGCACAGAGTGCAGAAAACTCTGTAAACTCCACGAACGGAGCAGAGTTCACTGGCCCATTATTATCTTATACAGGATCATCCTGTTACTGTTAAATGTGGGTGAAGGCCACGTCAGTGTCAAAAGTCCTGATTTTCAAATAGAAGAGGCATAGCGAAGAAACACTGCAACCTTCCCAAAGTTTCAAAGTTTTCCACAAACCTTTGCAAAGGATGCATTAAAAAAGAAAAAAAATCCAGACACCTTGCAACTTTGTACACCCTTAACCAAAATAAACTGCGCATGGTCAATCAGGGAAATCAAAAATTCCCCTGTATGAGCACAAATGAATGTGAATTGTGAACTATACCGCAATTAATACATCAATTTCTCTAGAGTTAGGCCTCATGTATGGAAGTAGACAAAAGTATGGTAAAAAATAACAGTGAAATGGATTATTTCTCTCAAGAATATGTATACAACAAACTTTCAGTATGGATCATGTGTTATGTCACTAAACTCTTCTGGGCCACACTTTTCAGTTTGCCCTCCTTGTGAGACCATGGATGCGCCGCATTTACTGTACTGCGCTCCATGTCTGTAGGATTGACAGATACGCCAGGAATTCTGACGTATCTGTTGGTGAAAAAATGGCACATTGCCGGATTGTGTCTGAGAACAGACGCAACTCCGGCAATGTGTCATTTCACATGGGGCAAGGGACATGTGAAAAAGCATGCGTCACCCTTTACGCCTGCTTCAAGCAACCGTAAGGATTTGATGCAGTGAGGTCGTAGAAGTGTTCCAGTGAGATCTCATAGATTTCACTGTAACACTTCTACGAGTCTTTTCTGCACCGAAAGCCCACTTTGCATACATTATACCTGTAGCACAGGGGTTTTAAAAGTGACGCATCTACCTAGATGAGTCACTTTGTAAATATGGCGCAGATTGGTTCAATTTGTACACCGCGCAGGTTTACAAAAAGGGACGCAGTGACGTAAGAGCTTCATAAATAGGGCCCTTCTAAGTTCAACAGTGCATGAACGCACAAGTCTCTGTAAAGTGCACACATCAGCCTCATACACATCAACGCCCAGAGGTAAGGGAAGCTCTGTAATAATGATCATAGTTAAAATCCAAGCAATAAACCAAAACACAACAGATTAGAGAAAATTACTTGTTCCTTTTAAGTGGCTACTAGCCATGTACAGACGCAGTTCACTAAAAATGTAAGAAAAAGCATAAAAAATTTCGAACTGTACTTACTCTACATTCTTGGTCCATTCCGGTGGGTTACTCAGGGTCATAAATACACAGTTGGTCAAAATAGTGAACATGATGAGCATGCTGAACAATGTAAGGTATAGTTAAGGATATAACAGTAACATTTTAATCATATAGCTCTAGCATGCTTTAGTGAACAGTTTACATCCATTTTGTAAATCAACATTTATAATGTATATATATTGACATGGCAAGCCATATATCCATTTATCCTGCACTGCAGAACCACTTCCAGAGGAAAATGAATCATGTACTGGATGTAACAAGACAAAGAAGACCCTTTATTATAATTGCAGGCAAATTGGAAGCCTTTTTGCTTTACCAAACTGAAGCTCCTACTATGCCGGTTCAAGTAAGAGTAACACTTTGCAAACTGAGGGCCTCATTTATGAGGCCCTTATGCCGCCGTTGCATCACTTTTTGTGACTCTGCGGGGGCCTAAAAAATGCGCCACACTGAGCCGTATTTATAAAGTGTTGCATCTAGGCAGATGCGCCACTTTGTAAACCCCTGCGCTACATTGTACCTGTGAAAGGTATAATGTATACAGGGTGGGCGTTCCGACGCAGAAGAGCCTTGTAGAAGTGGCGCTGTGAAATCTATGAGAATGCGCTGCGGAACTACTACAGCGTCACTGCATCAAAACCTTACACCTGCTTGAAGCAGGTATAAGGGTGGCGCCGGCCTTTCCACATGGGGCTTGCCTCATGTGAAATGACACAGTGCTAGAGTTGCGTCTATTTCCAGACTAGTTATTCAATTCTAGTCGCAGTTATGCATCTTGCACCAGCTTTCTTCCTATTTATACAACAATGCATGCATCTTGTCTCGTGCTCTCTTTCCACTCTGTCATCATGCATCAGCTCACCTGTCCTACTTCTATTTCCACATCTTGCATCAGCTTTCTATTTACACTTTTGTACCGTGCATCCTGTTTCGTGTTCAATTTACAATCACACTGCATCAGGCAGCTGGTTCTATTTCTACTGGTGGAGCATGCATCAGCTCTCCCCTTCTATTTTCAACCTCAGGACCGTGCATTCATTTAACTGAACCATTTCCAAACTCCACAGGAGTTGTCTGCTGTATTTCTAATTAACCACCCTGCATCTCCTGCTTTATTTCCGTCTCGGAATCCTGCACCAGCTCTCCTGCTGTAGTTCCTCCTCGGCATCAGCTTTCCCGTCTATTTATAGCTATGCACCATGCATTTCATCTCCTGTCCTACGTCCTACATTCGAACACTTCAGCTGGTCTCGTGTTCTATTTTCAACTCCAGTGCTCTGCATTCATTCACTGTTAAATTCCCACCTTCAGACACCAAATCGTCTCTCCTATTCTATTGCCACATAACCACCCTACATTCGTTCTACTGCTCTATTTACACTTTACACCTTGCACCACCGCAACTAGTCTCTTCTATTCATACATTCACACTATGTATCATGACACTGATTTTATTTTAATTTCCACACATTATGTCTGCAGTTCTTTTTTCTTTGCTGTTCCTCGTCATTAAACAAGATCTCCTATTTCAACCTTTCTCGCTCCGCCGTTTTGTCTTCACCAGTTCGGTTTGCCTCTCATGCATACTATCTCTGTTTTTTCACACACGCCCATTTAGCATCAAACTTTAAAGAAAAGCAACCTTCAAATGTCTTTCTTATTCTTTTCAGCGGAATTTCGAATTAAAGTGTTTTCACTGTACAATGTTGCAAGCAACAACAAAGGGAATTGAATTCCAACCATAAACTAGAATGTGATGACAAGAGGCCCAGAAAAAAATATATATAAAATTCACAAACACACATACACAAATATACACGTATATGTACTATTTGGTTTTAAATATCAAAAAACGATCTTCCAATGGTAACTCGGTCCTACCTATATCAACAGAGTGATGAGCGCAGTGCTTAATTAGAACCGGTGGTTTCCTATGCTCGAACCTGCTCTTAATCTTCAAAAGCGAGGAATTTAAAAGACTCCTTAGTGAGCACACGCCCAAGGAACAAAGGACAGGACAACACACCAACTGATCTGAACGAATGGGGCCTACCAAACATTGTGGGCCATTTCACATGCGGGAATTGTAGCATGTGCCACCTCACTAGTAACACAAAAACACTTGCACACACAAATGGTAATAGTGCCAACGTAGTATATTTGATTACTTGCCCGTGTGGCTGCCGATATGTTGGCATGACCAGCAGGGAAATTAAACAAAGAATCTGTGAACACCGCAGCACGATCAGGTGTAGGAAAGTAACAACAAGACTTGCAGAGCATTTTCTTCAGGCTAACCACACAACCAATGACATGAAGTGGACAATAATTGAAAAAATCAAAACAGGAGATATAATCCAACAACACCTGTTTGAAAAGGAGCAACGTTGGATATATAGAATGTCCACACATAGAAATGGTCTGAATGAGAATATCCCGTGGAACTCAGTACTACAAAGATAACCTTCCACCTTCAGACGTGACAACCAGAGCCTCACTAGGGTCTCTGATAAAATCGAAATACGGATTGAAACAATGTGATGAATACGAATTTTGCACAACTATGATGAATTGCATCAGGATATTGAATTACGTAAGTTTTATACATATGGCCTATGAGTTTACCTACAAGCGACATGCATTATCCTTGGCACACTCCTAATACCTTGATCATCTCAGCCCGTGATACTTTCCACCTTGACAAGTATTCCACCGTGACTCAACATGAGAGTTGCATTCACATTTATATGATATCCTAATATGTGTATCCATCAGCCCTTGCGGAGCTTTTTGCACAGGGAGTTCTATCCCCATAATTTATTGTTTAGCCCAGACTATGCAATGCACTTACAGCGATTTATAAATATGATACCATAATATTTGTGTGCATCAGCCCGTGCAGAGCTTTTTGCGTAGGGAGTTCCTTCCCCTAAATTCGTTGTTTAGCCCAGACCTTGCAGTGCGCTTACAGCAATGTCAAAATAGATATACAGATACCATTGTCAGCCACAACCTGGTTGCAACATTTAGCACTATTCCCTTGAGAGCCTCGCATTACAATCCGAGTGCTCCCTGGAATAGCGTCTCCAGCCAAGATTTGGCCACGTCCCCACTGACGTGGTCGCATGTCAATGTGACCACGTCACCATGCCTTTCGTGACATACCCAGAAGAAGTCTGATACTGGTCCCAGTCAAATAGCGAGGAAATGCACACACGGTGATCCTCGGCAGGGTCGGATTGGCAAGGCGGGCATTCGGGAAACGGCCGAAGGGCCGTTGTCTCAGTGCCCTCTGTGGGCCGGTTTTTTTCTCCCCTTTTTCAGTTCACAGAGAGTGCTCTCTGCTATCTGCTCTCTGTGAACTTGGGAAGGGGAGAAAAAAAAACGGCCCACAGAGCGCACGGAAACAGAGACAGAAATGAAAGCGCTTCACTGTGTGCCATGCAGTGATTATTAGCTGTGGCCTCACTTCACCCCCTGCCCCTGAAAAGCAATCACGCCAAGGGTGGGCTGGGGAGCGGTGATTGTCTGCGAAAATCGGCCTCCCTGGGGGCCAGGTAATGCTCAGGCCTTGAGCCATTTCCACCTCGGCCCCCCTGGGGCCCACGCAGCCGAGAAACGGTGTTAATCTTAACACCTCGCCCACAGCCCCTCAGATTCAGGGCACAGTGGGCGAGGAAGAATGGGTCTGGCTGTGGGGGCTAGGTGATGTTTTGAACTCCCACCATCTTCACCTCAGCCTTCCCCTGTCTACCATTGTGCTCCCCTGCCAAGACATTGCCCTGGGGGCCTGGAGGGCTGGGGAGGGCTGATTAATTTACTAATTGCAGGGGCCATACTGCTGTTCATGTGCTCTTGAGCTAAGTAGGTTAGTAATAGCAGGGGCTTCCCTTCTTTTCAGGTGCTCCTGCACTGAAGTTCTTGAATAATTTTGTGACAGAAAGGGGCCTTGCTGTTTTTTTAGTTGCTCAGCATGTAGGCCATTGTCACCTTGGGCCTGTGTCCTGCGCAAGAACAGTATCCTCCCACTTTCATTTCTTATCTTTGCATAGGCATAGGTGGCCTAACGCCAGAGTTGCAGAGATGGGGATTCAAGTTTGAATCCCAGGGTCTGCTCAACAGCCTGTGATTCTGGGCAGATCACTTCCTCGCCCAGGCCCTTAAATAAAAAATCAGATCATGTGTACTGTAATTGGTACTCATGAATAGAACTCAAATAGCCTTTGTCTTGGGCTGAATTTACACTACATAAAACTGTCAAATGGTAAGAAAATTATAAAAAATAACCATTTGTTCATGCTTTATGATTCTGCAAAGGGACCATGATAATTAAAGAGGACACTTTATAAAAACATGTCCATATTTTTAACACAGCTTTTCCGATACAAAATTTCCATTTCATGTGCCAGTTAACAATTTAACTCTATTTTAAAGGCCTAATCCAAAATGCAGACAAGGGGCATATTTCTCTATATGCCAAAAATATCATTTAGTAAGTTTTGGTTAGTTTTTTTTTGTAGTTTGTAGGTCATTCTGACAGTAAACACCCATTATCCCGAATCTTTCTTGCTGCATACCATCACTCCGCATACTTTTATTACGAATCTACTAGGACTCCGCAATGCCGTTATAACGCATGGCATTACATTTTATATGCTTTTACCACGCATACATTTACAACGAAACTCGTAAATGCATGAATGATAAAAGCATGTTTTTTTGTATATGTTAGGATAAGGTAAGTATGGGTATATAGGGTATATGTTTTGGGGTTCTGAGGTATATGTTTTAGGGTGATTGGGTATTTTAAGAGTTCAGGGATAGTTTTGGGGTACTGGGGTATTTTTAGGTTTCAGGACTAGGTTTTGGTTTTGGGGTACAGGGGTATTTTTAGGGTGAAGGGATAGGTTTGGGTTTTGGGGTACAGGGGTATTTTTAGGGTTCAGGGATAGGTTTGGGTTTTGGGGTACAGGGGTATTTTTAGGGTTCAGGGATAGGTTTGGGTTTTGGGGTACAGGGTATTTGTAGGGTTCAGGGATAGGTTTGGGGGTACAGGGGTATTTTTGGGATTCAGGGATAGGTTTGGGTTTTGAGGTACAGGGGTATTTTTGGGATTCAGGGATAGGTTTGGGTTTTGAGGTACAGGGGTATTTTTAGGGTTCAGGGATAGGTTTGGGGTAAAGGGGTATTTTTAGGGTTCAGGGATAGGCTTGGGTTTTAGGGTTCAGGGTGTATTTTTAGGGTTAGGATGGGTTATGATTATGGGGTGCAGGGGTATTTAAAGGGACCATGGTGGGATTAGTTTTTAGGGTATTCCACAACTTTTTCTGGTTGGTTGTGTTTTGTTATCATGCATGTGGGCCCCAGAACGTGCTTCAGAGTTGGTGCTACATAATGTGTCTTACACATGGAGGACATGCGAAAAATTGTGAGGGATTGTTACACGGTTGGAATATTTAAAACCAATAGCACTAGTTGTTTGCAGGTCTCTTGTACCATGATTCAGAGAACAGAGTGTGTGTATTGCTTCTTCTATATAAGGAGGAAATTATTAGATTTCCTCCAATGGAATGGTGAAAATCCTCAGAACATCGCATTGGTTTTCATTGTTGCTGAAAGAATGGCATAAGTAAACATAACTAAAGCTACAATTGCAAACACAATGCCCGTATGGTTTATTGTGATATTGTGTGCTAGCTCACAAAACAACAACCAAATCACCCTTACCACTAAAAATGTGAGAAATAGGCAGGTTGCACACAGAATTCCACGTCAAATGTTGTTGCAATTTAATGTACACAATTTACCCAAGGAATGATTTTGCAGCATTATTCCAGATTGTATTACATTATGATATAGGCCTGAACATAGGTGCTCACAAACATTTTGCCAGGAGCAACAACATCTGGTCTGAGTTATGACCAAGAGCTATGTTGATACCAGATGAGTTGCAGTTGGGGGTAAGGTGAGTGTAAGGGAAGTGAGGCATATACATCTAGTTTCTGAATTGCACAATGTGATACCAACAACTTGGCATTAATACTGGTTTCGTATCTTAATCAGATCATGTGATCCTAGGCAATTGTTTTATTTCACTCCCCATGGCCAGACTTTAAGGCAGCAACAGATATGAATAAAACTGTGTTTTTTGTATATAGACATCACCTGCTGACTGTGAAATAAATGTATGACTAGATTGTACAGATACATTTTTTCAGCATTCTTTACACCCCAGACTGCCTTTTCCTCGTTTGTGAATTCTTACTTTTGTTATTACATGTTCTATTACCAGAGATTCCAGTCTTACCCTTTCTCCTTGACTTTGTACTAGATTTCTGGTTTATGTGATGATTAGAGTCTAGGACATAGCTGGTTAGGAAAGAGTATCCAACGACATTGTGCAGGGCGTTAAGACTGCAAGTAAGTATTCAGTTATCTGAACTGCAGTGCTCCTAGTCTTTACCAATGTTACTTGCTCTGTAAGCTTTAAAAGGCTTAATTTACTAAATATTTGTCTACAAATTAGACCTCAAAGAGTAACCAAATGGTGTTTCATGAAAGGGCATGCCCCTCGAATGTGGGCCACGCCCCTTAAATATAGGCCACGCCCCTTAAATGTAGGCCACGCCCCCTTAATGTGGGCCACTTTTTCGTCAGTGCCCGGGCCAAATTGTGATCCCAATCCGACCCTGATCCTCGGGTAGCCGTGAAGGGTCCCCATAATAGGCGTAGAAGCGGGTGGCAAGGTTTGACGGAGTAAGTATTCTTGGCACAATGCGGGTGGGCTACGCTTCCCCACGAATCACTCTTCAGGTATGTGCGATGCGAACGCCGAAACATAATGTCTGGCTTACCCCCATAGAGTGTGAGTGACTAGAGCCAGCGCCCTGACTCGGCTTCCATGAGGCACGATACAATTGCGCCTCGAGTAAGCTTTTATTTTCCACTATATTCCTTATGGCAGTCCCTTCTTTTAAGCGCAAAATAAGCATGCTTGCTTTTTTAAACTGGAAACCCTCACTGTAAATGTACGCTCTAATCACTGAAACAAGCACTTTGACACCCACCATAATGAATGTTGTATGTGGGTTGCAATATCAAAAACTGGCCGATTACTACTCCAGAGTGAATGTGCGACTAGCAGTTATCCTTCACTGTTGTCTTACATTACGTTGGGCACGCGCGCATGATTTGCACTATTCAACTTATACAGCAGGTGCATTTTAAAAGACAAATACACGTGATCTTATATGAGAGGAGCACTAACCACCATCTCTGAGCCAAAGGACACGCTATTGATTTGAAATGAGTGTGATTGTTCATTTGTCTTTCGAAATTTCCCTTTCAACAATTGATAAGAGGGCTCCATACTGTGAGTACATGCTGTGGTTTCAGAGTGACCAAGGGTTGGGTACACCTTAGCGCATGTATACCACTCGGGTCACACAGCTAGGTCCTGAAGAAAACCTGGTAATATCGCTGACAGGTTGAAACATGTAGAACACTTTCACGTTTTACCACCAGTAAGATACCTGAGGTCAATCTAACCGAGCACAGTATCTTACACTGTTTTTAACGTTGTCCAGTTGCTCCATGTTAAAGTACTTTAGTGAGTTAAATATGGTCAATTTTTAATTCACTTGATTCCACTCACTTGCACCACTGCTGTTAAAAAAAACTGTTCCACTGTAATCAGGTGTTGACCCACACCCGGATAGCATTCCGCTAATCGGGTGGGACCCCAATGATGAAGCATGTCACCAACTAGGTTGGTGAGTGAGGGGTCTTCTTAAAAAAGAGAAATTTTCCCCTTTTCTGCACCTCTCTATATACTGCGTGGACTTCGTTTTGTCTTCAGGGTATACTCCTTCATTTGTTTGATATATATATATATACCATAAGGGGACCAGGAGTATTGCATTCAACACCTTTTCTGTCTCCTTTGTTGATTGACATGTTTGAAGTATACCTGCTTGCCAGGAAACACCTGTACTGAGCTATTAAATTATAAGATACACCCACGAAGAGAAAGCTACACATATAAGGGATAACCTAGGGTGGAAGCAACCCTCCTCCCATACCCTAAGCTAAACATGTGACAGCAGACAACATTGCCCCTGGCCTCAAACTCCGTTCGCCAGGCCTACCCTGATCCCTTGCGAAGCTCCTTCCCCCAATTACTTGTCCTCTCAGAGAAGGGCAACCTCGGGCCAATAGTCAAGCCTGGGCTGAATGCCACCCACATTCCCGTGAGCACAGCACGGGGGAGCAGACAATGTTCTCTCTGAACTAGTCTTCCATACCCACAAACGTATGAGTTCATGGGCAATAATAATAATAATAAGGCCATTTCTTAAGCGCCTGGTTACACCAGTGACGGTGTGTCCCCGCGCTGAAAGACTGCTGCTCCCAACTGAAGCTAAAAACCAAGGTACAGGAAATTCCCGAAGTGTCAGAATACACTTACTCTGGAAAAAGATGAGTTTTTAGATTCTGTCTAAATCTTGTTTCGGAGGGCTCCATCCGAAGGTTCAGGGGGAGGCCATTCCAGTGCTTGCTAGCCAAGAAGCGGAATGAGCTGCCTCCCATTCTGGACTTATAGACACGGGGGAGTTTGAATAACATCGCTCCAGCGGATCTAAGATTACGAGAAGGGCGATGGATGATAAGGAGTCTTTGCAGGTATTTAGGGCCTTTTCCGTGGGCAATGCGGTGAGCCATACAAAGTGCCTTAAATTTAATACGCTCTACAATGGGGAGCCAGTGGAGTTTGCGTAATGCCGTTGTGCCAGATGCCCTACGTGGAAGGTTTAGTACTAAACGGGCGGCGGCATTTTGGACACATTGAAGTTGTTGAATGCCTTTTTTGCTCAGGCCAAGGAGAAGGGCATTGCCGTAGTCCAGATGCGGCGTGACTAGGGCGTGGATAAGTTTCTTCCTGACACCAAAGGGAAGCAGGTCGAGAACTTTGCGGAGGGTTTTGAGAATTCCAAAGCATTTTCCAGTGATTTTATTAATTTGTTGCTTGAAGGACAACTCCGCATCAATCATGATTCCCAGGTTTCTTACAGCCTCTGCTGGGCGGGGGATAGGCCCTAGTTCCGTTGGCCACCAGGCCTGAGACCAGGTAGATGACGATTTGCCGATCACTAGTAGCTCAGTTTTTTCGCCATTAAGGCGAAGGCAGTTGTTGTTCATCCACCCAGCAACTGCCCGCATACAGTTGGAAAAATTAATGGCTTCCTCAGGTTGGTTATTAGCAAGTTGAATTATTAGTTGGGTATCGTCAGCGTATGTGACGATATCCACACCATAGGATTCCACAATATGTGCCAAAGGCTCCATATAAATATTGAACAGCGTGGGGCTCAAACTTGAGCCCTGTGGAACCCCATGCCTTAACTTGCGGGGGGATGACTTATAGGGAGGGCAATGTACCTGGAAACTCCTGTTTTCGAGGAAGGATCTTACCCATTCCAAGGCTGGACCCTCAATTCCCATATCTGATAGACGTGACAGCAGCGTTGAGTGCAGCACGGTGTCAAATGCTGCACTGAGATCTAATAACACCAACGCTGCTGTCTGCCCTCCGTCAACAAGCTGTCTTAAGCGTTCTGTAGAAAACAGAACCGCAGATTCGGTTGAATATCCTGCTCTAAAACCTGACTGGGTTGAGTGGAGGCAGGAGTTCTCTTCAATGAATTGCATAAGTTGTTTATTCACAACCTTCTCCACAACTTTCCCACAATAGGGGAGAAGAGATATTGGTCGGAGGTTTTGCAGTTGAGAGATCTGTATATTTGCTTTCTTTTTCAGGGGTATAACCTGAGCGGTTTTCCAGGCATCCAGCACATGGCACTCCTGGAAAGAGAGAGCAATAAGCTGTTCAATCTGCTCGGCCATGCCATCGAGGACTCCCGTACATCGCTTAGGGGAGATCACATCCAGGGGGGATCCAGATTGTATTCCCCTCATAATCGAGAGCAGGTCAGATCTCTTAGGGACTATAAAGGTTGTCAGCTGGGGCTTGGTGTCGGAAACCTTTGTCACGGTTGAGTGATGGTCAAGGGGGCTGTTTGAGAAAGTATTGTGTATTAAATCTACCTTTTTCACAAAAAAATCTGCAATCTCCTCACATAACTCGTTAGAGTATGTGTCTCGAGCCTCAAGTCTGGTGGGGACCGTGAGCTCTTTGTATATTGAAAACAGTTCCTTAGTGGGATTTTTAGCATTTTCAATACGTTCTTTAAAATACACACCTTTGGCTGCTCTAATAAGTTTGTGATACATTTTTAATTCATTTTTATATTTTAGTTTGTCCTCTACATCGTAGTTTTTCCTCCATCCTCGTTCGATGTTCTTACATTTGGCTTTCGCTTCCTTGAGTTCTTTGGAGAACCATGGGGCCGTTTGAGTCTTTCTAACAGAGGGTTTGGAAGTCCACGGTGCTACTATGTCCAGAGCACTGGACATCCATTTTTCATATTCTTCCCATGCCGTGAGTAGGGAGTCGCTGGAGGGGGGAGGTTCCCTCCCAAGGGCAGATTTAAACTTTTCTTCTGAAAAGCTCTTCCAGTCTCTACGATTCATGGGATTAGAGTTGGGCACATTAGAGTTAATCGTGCTATAATCCTCAAGAACATTTTGTACCTCAAAGGGGATGACAAAATGATCAGACCATGTAATCTGTAGTGGGATATTCATTTTGAGACCTTCCCAGCTAGCAAATACAGGGTCTAGAAGATGGCCAAGTTGATGGGATGGGGATAGTGATTGCAGTGTGAGTGATAGACAGTTCAGGGCTTCTATCATGGCCTGTGCCTCTCTACATTTCAAATCTTCAAAATGAAAATTAAGGTCTCCCAGGATGAGGAATTTCTTATGCCGAAGTGCATGTGGCGTTATTAATTCAGTCAACTGAGTGATAAAATCAGAGGATTTACCCGGAGGCCTATATATTAAAAGTCCATTAATGCTATTTTTAGGACTGGTCTTTATCGAGAAGAACCCACTCTCGCTATTTGATAGAGTAACTTTCTCTAAAGTACAGTGTAGGTCGCTCTTGTGTACTATAGCTAGTCCCCCTCCTATCTGCTTTACTCTGTCGATTCTGAGCAGGCTATATCCTACCGGGACCGCCTCTAAGGTTTCTGGAGTCGAGGTGGTGTCCAGCCAAGTCTCTGTTAAAAAAAGTACATCGAGATCCCCATCTGACACCATGTCATGTATCTCTGATCTATGTTTTTTGAGGGATCTACAATTAAGTAGTGCCATTTTCGGAGTATTCCCTATTGGCTTACCCTTTTTTCCAGTTTTTATAGCGAAATGGCAGGACGCGCAATGCATAATGGGAGGGTCTACGGACATAGTGTGGCGGCAGCTCTCATTAATCTTGGGGCGTATGGCAAGCAGATCATTGGCAGTGTACCTAATATGTGTCCTGTTAGTAATGGTAGTCTGGGTAGAATGGGCAGGGGTTCTAGCCCCGTGCCCCGGACTGCCGCGGACGGGCGCAGACGGGCTTGCCTTTGGCGCGCCTTCGGCGCGCCGCCGGCATAACCAAACCAAGCATAACCGCGGCATAACCAAACCTGCAAAGCTAATCTACCCTATTCCACCTACTTCTTGTCCCTTGAATTGGATTTGTTACTGCTAATGTTTCTGCATGCATGGCAAATAAATCTGCAGTTTTACAGCCATTTAGGCATGGCTGGAATCCTTTTGTGAATTCCTGGAAGGTGTGAATGGAGGTATTTTAGGCCGTAAGCATACATTAACACCCTAGATTTTCGCTTAAGCTGAAAATACATTTGTGACTCAGGCCCAAGGTATTTTACCAGTCTTCTCATTGCTTTGTGCACCATAAATGAGTGGCTCCTGGCTAAATTATGTTTGTCTAGTATGGGGCTCATGACAAATGTTAAGTGTTTGTCCAGAATTGGGGGAAGATCAAACTGCAGTATTTACAACATCCTAGTGAGTAAATATCCGGACATATTGAGACAGCTGGTGCTGATGTTGGGTCATGTCTGCCCAGAATTAAGGGGAGAGTGTAAATCAGTGTAAGCAAGCACTTCTGCTCCAATGTACACAAAACCATCAATCCATAATAGGTTTATTTTATTAGCTTATTTGTTACTATGTATAACTTATACACTGGCGAGCATCATGGCACTAAAATACTCAAAAATAGTAAACAGAGAAAGAAAGATGCCTGCTAACTCCATAAACAAGCTAATAAAACATAGCAATTTGTATTTTTAGAGCCTCCCTGTAGGTCATACACTTTTCAATGGTTTGAAGAGACAATGGAAGATCATTCCAAAGATAAGGGGCAAGAATGAGTAAGAACCTTCCTCCGCTATGGGTTATCTTTGCTTTCAGTAGGTATAGGGCGAGATGACATACATATTATCTCATGGAACATAGCGGGCGCAAAAAGACTGCTGGACGACGGTCTCGCCTTGTTTGAATGGGACTACGCCGACATAATTGCCCTGCAAGAGACATGGCTGCAGGAAGAAATTGCATTGGCGGGCTACATCCACTACACAGTGCCAGCTAAAAAATGTAAAACCTACGGAAGAGCAATCGGAGGCTTAATGGTATACGTGTCTACTGCTCTTAAAATTAAGTCAGAACAACTCCAATCGCCAGATCCAAGTTTACAGTTAATCAAATTGTCAGGCCAAAAAAAGTACGGTCATAAAACGATAATATTGATCAATTTTTACACCCAACCGAATCATCAGGTAAAAAAGACAAAATTCAACTTATTATGCAAGGAAATACTAAAACTTCGGAGCTCTGAACCAACTTGGAACATCATTCTAACAGAAGATTTTAACTCCAATCTCATTTATACACCAGAGGAAGACGAGATACTAACCTCAGACAACATACACTGGAATGTCCCCCAGCAAGCAACAGGTGCAACAAAGAGCCGAAAGGATAGCCTAGCCACTCACTTAGTAACTGACCTAGAATACCTAGGTATGCGAGTACTGAATGGCAGAACAGAGAAAGACAACCCACCAAAGAAAACGTTTTACGGTCCTTGTAGTCAATCCACATTGAACTTTACGATAATAAGTCTACCACTGATTCCTTCAGTACTCACTTTTTATATCGAATATACAACAATGAGTGATCACAGCATGCAACATCTGAAACTCAATTTTTTTTCAGACACATTGCAACCAGTGTATTCCCTGGAAGGCTATTTAGGAACAATCAACCAGAAACGAATACACTGGAACAGTTCGACTAAACTGAATTTGACCTTAATAATAAAGGACGCTCTCCAAGAGGCAAACAAAGCTACAACAGATAAGATACAAGCCTGGTCTCTCTTTCTTGCGAAATTAAAGGTAATAATGAAACCAACAAAAACATCGGCAAAAACTAAGCACCCGACTAAGAAACTGCCCGGGGCACTAAATGAACAAAGAAGGGCCTTATGGAGAAGCCAAAAAAATCTGCAATTAAAAGTGAACGACTCGAGCTGCTTGAATACGTTTCGTGTCCAGAGAAAATTATATAAAAAAGGAATCTGGGAGTTGAAATAGAAGGCGAACAACGACTTTTGGATTAACTTACTGGCCAGCTCTAAGTTACAGGACTCGAATACATTCTAGACCATAATATACCAGCTGACAAGGCCACGAAATGTTCTGTCCTCAAATATTCAAGAAACGGTATGGTCAACTTTCCTGTCGACAACATTTGAAGAAAACCGATGGAGAGCTCCAGAACAGACATTGGGAACTGCGGAACCACATTTAAACAGCTGTGAAGAACATCACCACACTAACCGCACGACAACGGCACAAAGGACACATACGTGTACTGAAGCCACAGAAGGCTGGTACACGGTTGACGAGATCATCACCATCATCGGAAAGGGAAAAAGAAATGGAGCGCCGGGCCCGAATGGCATCCCACAAATTGCCTTTAAGGATGCACCAGACCTTTGGGCACAACATCTCGAAGAGCTCTTTACAGACATTCAAAGTTATAATCGCATCCCAGAAAGCTGGAAAGGGTCTATCATCACCTCAATACACAAAGGAGGAGACAGAGCAAACCCTTTAAATTACCGCCTAATAACACTCCAGGACATCGAAGCTAAATACTTTGCCTCTCTCCTTTTAAAAGACCTGGTAAATTGGGCAGACGATAAAGCAATAATTCCAATAAATCAAACCGGCTTTAGAGCGGGCATCGCAACTACGTCTATATACTAACAATAACAATGATAGCGGAAAAATGCCAGCGTTCGAAGCAGGACCTGAACCTCTGTTTTATCGACCTGAAGGCGGCCTTCGATAGCGTTGACCGCAAGCTATTATGGGCAAAGCTGAAAGCCTGGGCCATTCCCGAGAAAATACTGAGGGGGCTACTCCTATTCTACACAGATACTTGGACACAAATCAAGTTAGGGGATGGATCACATCTATCAAGAAAAGTATACACATCGATTGGTTTAAAACAGGGCTGTGTTTTAGCACCACAGCTTTTTAATCTATTCATATCAGACCTCTCAGGAAATGTAAACATCTGTAATGCGCACGCACCGAAACTTGGTAATTTTCATCTTACCCATTTGGCTTACGCTGATGACATTGTTCTTATGAGCCAAACTAAAGTGGGCCTGTCCAGACTACTGGCAGTAACATCACAATTTTTGACGGCAAATAACCCTACTCTGAATTTAACTAAGACAAAAACTATGTCGATAACCAACCGTCATACAGTGCAACTTAACATATCATTTGATGGAAAATCACTTGAAAGAGTAACAAACTACAAATACTTAGGATACTACCTCGATTACAAGCTCACTCTGAACGCCCCAAAAAAATATATGAAGCAGAGAGCCGGAGCACTAATTTTCGCACTTAGCTCACTGGCAAAAAAGCTGCAAGGCCCCTCGCTGAAACCTCTACTAACAGTGATGGCAACCAAAGTACTTCCAACACTATCCTATGCAAGTATAGCCATGCAGGGCAAGGAAGACATTACCCTAAACAGCCTTACTGCAAAAATCTACAAGAAGGTCTTGCAACTTCCACGCTCAGCTTCTCCTGCCCAGACGCGTCTAGAATTTGGCCTGATGAATGAGACACTGGGAAGACTCTACACAAGTATTAGAGTATGGTATAGAATTAAATCGAACTCTACAAATAACACCTTGGACAGCTTGTTATGGCAGGAATTAGAAAATCAACAAAATTCTTCCGCAAACAAATATCTGACAGGTGCTCTGGAGCAAACATGCACGGTAACCTTGTGGGTAAAAAAACCTACTATTCACGTTCTTTAAACAGGTTCTAAAAAAAGAGGCCAAATTTCATTCATTAATTACGGATAAAACCATCTTTGCCGCCCGCTCCCACGCATGGACCGTGATTAACAGCTATAACAATCTCATCCCGGCTACCTACCTTGCATCAACATACTCCGTGTTTATAAAAAAAAGGCTGTTGGCAGTGAGATTCGGCAAACTACCGACTGTGGCTGATGAACCTGTCTGGAAACGCTCAGAAGCAAATACCTGCCGACTATGTGGCACTACAAAAGAAGATATAATCCACATTATATGCCACTGCAAATCACTGACCCAGGAGCGAACACTTTTTCTAAAGAACATTTTTAAGGCCAAAGGTCTACGCACCTGTAGATTTGCCATTATTGGTGCCTTAGACTCAACAGACCCAATAATTAATTGCAAATTTATAAAATTCTTGATAGCCTTTGAAAAGCGGCTGAAAGCTCTTGATATTTTAAAATAAGATGTTCAGTATTATTAACTATTTTAATGACAAACAATCGGATAAAACTCCTACCAGCATCATCTTAAATTTTGCATTTTAAACTGTACGATGCAGAAATATTATTGATTTTACTGTAATGTTAAAATCTCTTCCATGTTCGTTTTGTTATGGTTTTAATTAACTAAACAATAACGTTTTATATATGTACACTGGCCTTCTGGAAAACTGGCAGAAAGAGTTCCAGAACATGTTTTGGCAAAAAAGTTGTAAACACAAAAATACAAATGTCAATGTGTGTATCGAAGGACAGCGAGTGTTTCAAATAACTGTGAACTTAAAAATACATCTTGTGAATTAAGGACAATGATCCATGCTTCATCTTTTAATAATCTGCACTGATTGCCACAATGTTTAAACCGCTGTGCAGAGCAGACTGCCCAGTGAAGTTAATAAAGTGTTGATTCCATTCTATCATGGAGAACCATTGAAGCAAACTTTCTGTTATGAAGACACAACAAGGCAAGCCTTCAGGCCCAAGCACTATTGACGATTTCTGGACAGATATGTAGACAAGGCACAGTGTGACCAGCACTACAATACACGATTTTTACTGGAAAATAGCTATTATTACAATGTTCCCTCATTACCGCGGCCTGGGTTGTCGTAACATATCAAGACTAACAGCACATTTAATTTTCTGAAAAACAAAATAACTTTGAGATAAAAGAACAGGGTAAGTATGCAAGCTTGAAGGAACATAACAGAAACCCCAGGATTCCGTATTTGGCAAATGATGTTGACACAACATGAAAAAACAAATTATCATACAAGCAATACATGAAAAGGATATGAATGGACCAAAACTTTAATAGCTACTTTTCTAAGAGGATTGAAAGGAGTTAAAATGTACAAGGCAGACGTGGCACTGAATCGGAAGATTGCCTTCCCTCTGTTCAATACTATAAAAGTCTGCAAAGAAACACAAACAAAGTGAAAAGGGTCATTTAAAGGTTAACAACTGACTGAGAAGACAAATATTAAACCACAAAGTTCTTCAATACCCACCAAAACTATGACCAGTTACACAATTTAGGATGGTCTGATGTTCCATTGGCTTTGCAAATTGGTGTCTGTACAAGATGCTGATGTTGCTAGACCAGCACTCGGACTAGGCAGTTTTTAGCTGGATTCATGAACACAGAATACAATAGAGACTCTCTGTTTTAGTAGAAAGAAACAAAAAGAATCCAATTGCAACAACCACAGTATGCAGTAGTAAGAGGTCATTGACATATCTAGAGGAGGACCAGCTGATGCTCCAATCCCAGCTCCATTTGTCAAGCCAAATGGCCCCACTGGCACTGCTGTTCATTAAACTGGAAAGTGACAACGCAAAATCCAAACACTGCCTCTTGCCCCATACATTAATTAGTCCAAAAACAAGTCACTGATTTGATTGATTGCTTGAGGCACTGCACGAGCCTACATGTTCGATTAAAATGTTTAAATATGACTTTGTATATATGAGTATGTTTCTACAGCTACATACATTCAATTAAAAAACAAAGGTTAAAGCTTAGTTATAGCTAGGAAAGCATAATTTATTACTTCTATACAAAACCAACTAAATGACAGAAATCTATGAGATTCTAAATGTATAGTTATAACTTACAGTCATAATTTGTGCCATGGCCGTAACGTCACATAAGTGGCACACCTGCATACAGTGTTGTTAACTCGCTAGCACTCTAAATTAACTTTAACTCATGCCTTCCTCATGCACCGCCTATAACCTTTGAAATTAGATCACTCGTAGCATGTTAAATACAGCTTTCATAACAACACTCTTGAGATCTGTAATAACATCATTTATGAGAATACCGTACATGGTAGAGGGCAGAGATATAGCTAATGTAGTATGGGTAGCAATTTGACAACACTATATACGGAGGTGTGCCACCTTTAGGACGTGCCTCCTGTGACACAGTTTGTAACTGTAAGTTATAACTATGACTTTAGAATTTCTAAAGTTTGTGTAGATTAAGTTGATTTTCTATCGAAATAATGAATTCAGTTTTTTTAAACTAAAGCTAAGCTTTAACCTGTGGTTTTTACATTGAATTTGTATGTATTTTTTTAAGAAAGTTATTTTTAACAATATAATGTTCTTTATTAGGGTACTAGCCGCCCGTCCCGACGTTGTCCGGGTATGAAATGTTATGTGTGTAATGTTTTGGAACGTCTTTGTCCGGTTGTGCATGCACTGTTAGTAACAGCGTTCTTCATATGTGCCTCCTAAGCTGTCCCGTATTTGCATGTCCATCGTTATGTGTGCGCCCTCAGCTTTAAGTTTTGCAGCTTTTGTGTGTTGTGGAGTGTGTTGGTTATATAATTCCCAAGCGGGTTGTCTTTGACGTTAATGTGTGTACGCTGACAGTGTCCGCCGTGATCCCGTGCTTGCGAGGGCTGGTTTGAGGCCCCGTCTAAGCCCCAGACTAAATTTTAATTGTGAAGTGGCTTTGATCGTGTGGTACGCTGCCTGCCTTCAGTGTCCGCTGGAGCCGTTGGAGCGTGAATGTCGCGGTGAGTGAATGGCGCGCTTGTGCGCCCCTTTTTTTTTTCCTGCAGCCACTTCTGACAAATTTCACGTGCATAAAGGAGTAAAGTTTTGTTTTGTTAGTGAAATTTTGTAGGCAGTATGGCAAGGTCCGTCAATGCGGCGCCTGTTGGTGTTTTGAGACGGCCGTGTGAGAAGTGATCAGAACGCCAAGGTGGAGCAGAATGTGCACGCACATTGGTGGAGAAAGCCGTGCCCCTTTTTTAATTAATTTTAGTGCAGCCCCCTCTGACAACGCCAACGCCCACAAAGTTTGCGCCGCACTATATATCATTAATGTCGCGTCATCAGAACCCCATGGTGGAGCGTGAATGTGCGCGCACATTGCTGGCGAAAGGCGCGCCCCTTTTTATTTTAATTTTGGTGCAGCCCCCTCTGACAACGCTAACGCCCACAAAGGTTGCGCCACACTATATATGATTAATGGCGCCTGAATGGCAATGGGCGTGAATGCGGCAAAGCTTGGTGTTTGAAGACCGATGTGTGAGACGCGAAGGTGGAGCATGAATGGGCGCGCACATTGTTTCTGAAAGGTGCGCTACTGAAGTACGCGGCCATTTTTTTAAGTTTGTGGCACGCCCCTCTGACAACGCTGTTGTGCCACGCCCCTCTGACAACGCTGCACGCCCACAAAGGAATAATGTAGTGTAGTTGGCCACGCCCACACCAACGCCCACAAGGAACTACTTTACCCCTAAGGTTGTTTGACCTTTGTAATGTATATGGTGGCCAGCTGTATAGCCTATGTCCATCTGCTGCATCTCCACTTTACAATGCTGTATTGGGTGTTTTGATTAGTACTGTACTTCTTGAGTTTTCCCGCCTCAAAGGTTTCAGCTCTCTCTTTATAATAGTAGTATAGATTATCATTATTATTTAAGGTACCCTCGTAAATTTTTAAATGCTATTTACACCAAATAATTACATTTTATATAAATTATGTTGAAAACAGGAACCAGAGAAATTAATTTCAAACTTTTAAGGCAAACAGCACATAGAAAAAGTAAAGCACCATTGAAAAATAAGAGTTTGCAGTTGACCGGAGCCTAGTCACAGTTTTCTACCAAATATGATGAAGCTGGGTTCAGATGCACCAAGCAGCCGATTTTACCTTCAGAATTAGGCTGTCATTTTGAGCGACCTCGTAAATGAGTCTGATTTTTCCTACCCCAAAATTTACTGACTTCGGTGGTATTAGTAACTCCAAGGGTGGGAAGAAACTGGCCCATTACAAATTAAACCTTGTGGGCCCACTAAGAAATGAAGAAGTACCAGGAGAATCAGCAGCCTCAGGTCCAATTCCACCAATAATTAGCTGGCACCCTGGAATTTTGGCTGCATTTAGGTTAAAGTTAAGAGATCTGTGGTGTTTCCACATATCTCATATTTCCAATATGGCTGGCAAATGAGGTTACTGGCACATCAGAATTAGGAGGCCACTCTTCTTGAGGGCCTTAATCTCTGCAATAAAAATGTATATCCTTCAACATGGCAAGGTCAAAGACTGAAGCTGGAGATGGTCCTTCAAAGATGTGTAGATATTAATCAAGCATCAACTAAAGTCACTGATTTTGGTGCTAAAATTTCAGAATAGGACAAACCTGGACTTCATAGCTGCTAAGATCTCTTTGTCACTGGAATGGATTTGCAGCCTCACCCTTGACCCAGATTTTGCTTTCAGAACTAGTCACTGTTCTGGTTTTCAAAATCCTTCAACAGAGCAAGACAGGAAGATGTAGCTGGGCAGGGCCCCAAGAAGCTGGATATCTTTCTCTCAGAGTCACGTTGAACCCGCTTTTATTGTTGCAAAAAGCTCAGAGTGGGATATATCCTATTTTGCCTGCTTGGATAAAACCTACTTGGACAAGCCTTAGCACTGTGTCTTGGTCCTTCAGAGGTGAAAAAAATGATTAGGCCTCTATTTTCTCCATCTACTGGAAAAGATATTTTGGGTCAGTCAGGAGTCCTTCCACTTTTTACAGCCCTGGAATAGAGAAACAAAAGACCAACCGTTTTACCCTAGGTGAGCTGTTACAGTCCTAGGGTACCAGTAGAGCCTTGAGTACTTCACCTCTAATCTTCCTTCTTCTAACAGGATCTTCTTCTTAAGGTACAGCCTTCCCATGCCCAGGAATGTGCTGAGGAAGAGGTGGTGAGGTGCCAGTTGTATCCTGTGCATTAGGCAGTGCTTGAATATTTTATTTTTCTTGCCCTACTCTTGGCTACTCTCTAGCACTATGCTCACCTCTGTTTGCGGAACTTTCTTTTCTAATTTAGTGTAAGAATTCACACAACCCTAAATTAAAGATTGCTTAACCCTTCTTCCCTCTTGAAGAGCTCCAGACATGCCAGTGGCAACACCCCTAATTAGACTAGGTTTTCTCTCAATTGTCATGATCAGACCTTGTTCGCCCGCCTTCTGTGGTTATAGCCAAAGGGTCTAGAAAGGGTTAGTGAGTGAACAGTTGCAGTCTCATTTGGCATTTATCACTTTATTCTGGAATCTATCCCTGTCGCCCTCCAGGTGACTAATCCTTGCAATATGGCCAGTTGTTAATAACACCCATTCCATTATGGGTCCAGAGGCTGTGATATTGTCTTCTGGCTGGCAGGGCTCTTAATTCTATCCAGAATATGTATTGGTCTCTGGTAATGTGAGTAGTGGCAGAACTAGTGTATGGTGTCAAGAACTTTTATTTAGTTAAAAAAAGAATTGAATACATAAAATAGGTTCATAAACTTCCTCAGGTCTCTCCTAACTGCTTCCCCTTTCCCCACGGAGACTCTGCTTAGCTTTAAGTTAGGATGAGTGAACAGGTTCAGCTGGCTATGTTTCATACAGCAAAAGGGACACAACCAGCAACAGTACAGGATCCCAAAATGTTTTAAAAGTCTTCATTCTAGTCTACTCTACTTGGGAAGATCTGTAATAGCCCCAGTGTCCTTAGCAAAGAATTCCAGCAGTCTATGCCACAGCTTCACAAACGTATTGTCCTTCAGGACTGGACTTAAGTCAGTTTTGGCTCAGGTAGCCCCAAGTACACTTTTATAAAGTTTGCTTTTTACAATGAGAAAAATGCAATGGTGGCTATGAGATATTATTGCACATCTGTATAGAAACAAACATGAAGGGGTAAAGCGATGTATCAATTTGTGACTAGCAGGTGCTCACATGGTATTCACACACCACCATCCAACTGTGAAGTGATTGTTCCAGGAAAATAGCACTAGAACAGAAAAATGTGCAATTATTACCGTAACACACATCTAAATACAGTCCGAAGAGTATATATACAGTCCAACGATTCTCAGTAACTTAAAGTAATCCACAGTTTTCTTATTATTGAAGTCTTCCAAAGAATCATCTAATCCTTATAACTTATGTTAAAAGGTACATGCATCTGTCATAGGCAGCCGACACATGTTTCATTTGCTCTAATTTTTCAAAGCTGCAAATAGTGCATATGAATAAGTTCTAGCATATTTTTACATCACTCTATGCTCCCAATGTAGAACAGGGTTCGTTCTTTAATGCTCTATCAAATAAGTTAGCTAATTAGCACGGAATTCCGCTGATTCTGGGAGGGGATTACAATAGCGTCCTTGATGTGTCCCTGGATCGCTCCTTTCCTCCCTTGTGATTCGCACACACGACTGCTGCCATGAATGCCTTAGATACATGGGCGGCACAGTGGCATCTAGTGGGTGCCTGGAGACACAGGAACCCACATGATAGGTGTACTCATTCTATTCTAGAGCTCATGGCCTACATGTCCGCCTGGACCGGATAATAGTGTCTGACGATCTCCTAAAGGTAGTCACGGAGCCTCATTATCTTGGGCGAACACACTCAGACCATAATCCTCCCACCTTACTAATTGACTGGAACAGTGGTACACCCCTGATACCAAGGTGGCACCTACAACCAGACACACTGCTAGATGGGGAGTTTCGGGAGATAATGGGCGCGACCGTAGCACAATATTTGGAAGATAATGCAGGCACTGCCTCGTCTTCATTGGTGGAATGGATGCTTTTAAGATAGTGACTCAGGGACACTGCCTGGGTATGCAGGTTGGTATGCGTTAACAACTGGAGAAGGACCTCACTGCTGTGGAGATAAAGTTGGCATCACATGAGAGAGGGGCGACTTCGGGCTCACAAAGGCAACTGATGCATAGCTGGGAGGAACTCCCTAAGTTACTGAAAAAGCTTAAGTGCCTGAATTACGCTGCACACTTGGCATGCACACATCACTTGGGCAAAAAGGTGGGTAGGCTTTTAGCTTGACTGATCCGACAAGAGGACACAATCTCACCCATTACTTCACTCCGCTTGGCACAGGGTGTTGTGTTGTATTCCCAACAGGCCAACAGGCCATACATACACTGAGAGTTTTTGGCCCACTACACTACTTTATAAAAGTCACACATATCGGCTACCACTGAGGACATTCACAGGTATCTGGCAGCAGTTCCCTACCACAGACCACGCCCGAGCAAAGAGATGAATTAAATGATCCCATTCTGTTGGAGGAAATCTGGGCAGGTATACGCTTGTTAGCATCGGGTAAAACTCCTTGCTCGGATGGATTACCGGCAGAATTTTATAAAGCCTAAGCGGACACTCTAGCGCCCCAAATACTAAAGATATATGATGCTGCGATCGCGGATTCTACCCTTTCTGATTAGCAAAATTAGGTGATGTTGATCTCTCTCCCTAAACCCGGCAGAAACCCGGAAATGCTGCGCTCGCATAGACTGCTGGCCATACTTAATACGGACTATAAGATCCTAGCATCCTTTATAGCGGCACGACTGGCCAAGTTGGTTCGGACTGCAGTGCATGTAGACCAAAATGTGTTTGTTCCCGCTAGAAGCACGGCCCTCAACATCTGGCGACTCTTCAGGGTACAACATTATGCAGCGGAGGTATGGCCCGACCCGGCTACCTGGTCTTGGATTTCGAAAAGGCCTTTGATTCCATCGAGTGGCCATACCTTTTTAAGGTGCTGCGGGGATATGGATTAGATTACTCTTTCTTACATTTGGTCCGGCTACTTTATATACAGCCATCTGTCAGAGTTCGGACTGGTTCTCTAATATTGGACAGTATCCAGATACACAGATGCACTAGACAAGGCTGCACTTTATCGCCCCTTCTCTTCTCACACGCCATGGAGCCACTGGCGGAGCACCTGTGCAGGGAAGGGATAGACTGGGGCATTCAGTTAGGGGATAATCTACACTCAGCTTCCCTATATGCTGATGATCTGCTGCTATATTTGAGGGACTTACATGATATCCCCGCAACTATTGCAGACACTCTTCGAAGCTTTGAAGAGATCTTGGCCCTCAGGGTAAATTGGGTGAAGTCGGGTCTGTACCTCTTTCGGGATGGTGTCACTGATCCTAATGTTCGTATGAATAACTTTCCTCTTCGCTGGCATCCATCCACATTCCGTTACCTGGACATCTTCATATATAGAGACCTCAACAATATTTTGGAGGGTAATCTGAACAGAGCAATATAGGCCATCAGGGCACAGACCCAGTTTTGGAAGGCATTCCCGTTGAACGTAATGGGCAGAATTGCGCTGTCTAAGATGGTGGTTTTACCAACACTGCTATACTACTTTACCAACCTCCCAGTCTATGTCCCAGCCACTATCTTTTGTGAACTGGACCGCCTGATCCGTGGTCTCATCTGGAACAAGGGTCAACCTCAGATAGCACTCTGGAAGCTCCATGCTCCTGATGGAGCTGGGATTCGCATGTAAAGCGCCTTGCTCGTATGCAAAACCCTTGTCTAAACTGCATAATAATATTAACATCGTTTTTCGTCATTTATAAAGTGTTTTCCCAACACGCGGGTGTCCCCAGGATGCTTGCTTGTTTGTCTTTTCTCGTACTAAACGAAGCTTGCACTAAAAATGGCTGCTTCGCCGAAATTCAGTCTGCGCATGCGTCGGTCATACCCATGTGATGTGACGCACTCGCATTCTGGAGGGATTCTGTGCTCATGCGCACTGTTGCAAATATGGCCGCTTGTCTCTCACCACGCTCTCCGCTTGCTACTGCTGCTTTAGCCTATCTGTCTTTTTGCACTAAAACATAATGCTATAGTCATTATAAAGTAAGGGTTGGTTAGAATATTATCATGGTATACAGTGTGATCATTTTATATGTGATTTTAATTTGTTCTCGCTTACTTTTCATGTACCGCGTCTTTGTGGGCTGGGGCATACATGAGCGACGCCATGCTGAGGCTCCTCTGAACCCTGTCAGGTGACCAGGGAAAGTTCTAACTGCGCAGAAGCTAAATCTAGCCAGCTGGCTCCTGAAGCAAAATGCGCCTGGGAACATCGCTGGGAATACGGAGTCTTACCTTGGAAAAAGCAATACTGTTGCTACCTATTGTGAACTGTCCTATACTGCTGTATTCCATGCATGGGAACGTGAACCCGGGGGGCGGGTGTGCAAAATTGAATATTAAGTATGAGAAAACTGAATTCTAGGAGGTGGTAATGACCGCACCACCTCTCCTGACCAATCACAATGTGGGAAACTGTCACTTGCAACATTAGTGGGTGGTCTGAGGGACCCCAAAACAGTATAACTGCCCTAGTTTAGCTTAGGAAAATTGTCCGACTTGTCCGAGTAGCAGACCTGTCACTGACCCTACGAACTCTATAGGTGCTCAATCTGAAGTGCTGCGGAGCACTCTGTCCATATTTTCCACAAACTCCTAAGGGGTGGAAATAATCCTAAGTGCTGGCGAAGCACTTTGCTGGGAGATTTCGAAAACCCAAATCGGGGTTACTGGCGGATTACTTGCAGAGAGGGGTAACGCTGGCGTTGCTACTGAAGCTGTGGGTGTTGGTCGTACCTTGGTGAGCCCAGTCCTGATCCCAAATCCTGAGGGGTATCCTGTCCTTACTGTCCGTGAGCTGTACCTGCTCGCATTCTGGCATTCCTTCCTGAGGGTCCTTGTCCCCGTCCTTCCAACTGACCCGTGGCCAGGGTTAGTCTTCATTCTGAACTAGGTAATTATCAGTCCGTGGGTTTGCGTCTCTCTCTCTCTCTCTCTCTCTCTCTCTCTCTCGTTTTCTCTCTCTATTTTTTTAATAAAGCACTCTTGCCTGTGATATTGCTCTATCACCTTGAGAACAAGTTATATGCAATTGTTTTTAGAATTGTTCCACCTCTCTCCCCTCCTTTAGAGAATTACCAACTGTTATATTGTATTAGTATGTTCCAATTTTTCCCTTACCTTTAGCCTGATTGCGGTGAACTTAGTAAGAATAGTTTAAACACTTAGGTCAAGTACATGTTCTAGGTCCCATCCATATCCTATTGTTTCTAGTATAAAGTTGCAGTGACTAGTTTGTTCTAAAAATCCTACCTCTAGTCTTCCCATATATACACATGGTCTTAGCACTTATCTATAGCTACTTTATGGTTTTGATTTTGATGTTAGATGCATTATTCTGCCTATCACTTATTGCCTTGTCATATTCTCTTTGAACTTTATATAAAACTTTAAACATCCTCAGGTGTCTGTGGTCATTTTACAGAAATTGTGGATAAGTATTGTACTGATTATAAAGAGTATCTGATGTTAGGCCTGTCTACTATTTTCCCTGTTAGCTCCAGATCTGTCATACGAATTGTGCCTGTGGTGAGTCAGGTGCATGGTAAGCAGAGGTGAAACCAAACCTTAATTACTCATAGCAGCGGGCAGGAGGAGAAATCCTCACCCGGATCACCCAAATCAATTAGTGTGGTAGTAAAAGTTTGCACGCCAAGGGCCCAGTGCGTGTAAAAGAATTGGTAACTCGGGTGACCCGGGAGAACTGCGCGCTCTATCAGTAATTTTCTGGTAACCAGAGGATGGTTTGGACTAGTTAGATTAGGTAGACAGGATAGGTCATAAACAAACCGTGAAAATAAAAAGTGCTGCTGATTTTCTACTGTATTTTGTCAAAATTTTTGAAATGTTTTAAAAGACTTATATGTAAATGTATATGATTTTTGCATTGCTGCTATAAATGTTATATTAACCAGTGTTTGTGAATGTTCAGTGTAGTCCGAATCCCCGGGGAAGTATTTTAGCTAACGGTGAGCAGAATCCGGTTAGCTGTTGAAAGTCACTAGGTTTGAGGCATTAGTGCAGGGTTAAGAATAACTGGAAGCACTAATTAGGACCTTTTGTTTCTAGAGTGAATGATAGCTACGAGTCCTTTATAAAACTTTCATTGCGATATCACCTAGTAAGGGTCGCATACGGAAGGAGTAGTAGGGTCTCAGAGGCTTGTCTGGTAAGTAAGATAGTTCGCTGGTGAAATCCTGGCTCAGTACATATCCCCGACTAAGGTGGATGAGTCAGAAGAATAACGGGTTCTATGTTACTAGTGTGAAGGGACAGGCAAAGAAGTCTATCCAGAGTGAATGAAAAGTAGACAGAAGTGGTTTACTAGTAGCGAAAGAAAAGTCTTTTCTCTCTTTAGAACACTCAGACATAGTGGCAAACGTTGTGTGTTATTGACTAAAACTTGCACTCGCACTTTAGAGAGAGTAAAAAGTTTCCGTTACCTTGTAAAGGAGGGAGTCAGTCGGAGAGCTGCTCTGACGTCACTCCGTGCCGCGCTGGTATTGGTCAAAACAGCGGGTGGGTAGTGGAGCTAAATTTGTAAAGGAGGGGTGAGTGCCGAAGCGTGAGACTCTGTCTTGCGAAAAGGCCGCGCACCCATTGGTTAACAGTATTTGTATTTTCTGACCTGATTGGGTGGTGCGAAAAATAAGTCGCGCTAGCATTGGAAGCACAAAAGTAAACAAAATTAATCCAGCCGAGTTAGAAGCGAGTCTGGAGAGTTGTATGTGGTATCCAGACTTCATACCAAATCCAAAGTACCTAGGATTTCATAAGGAGCAGATTTTACGAGGTAGACCGCACATGATGTATGGAGTAAAGAGAAAACTGTCATTCTCCGATAAAGTAAAGAATTTTTTTAAAACCGACAAGCCCATTAGAACGAGGGAAGGCGTACTCATTCCCCCGCCAAATACCCCTGCTTCTTTCATGTTGTTTGATAAAGGGTATCACACTTGTGTCTGGTTAGAAAATTGGGCAAAGTATACTGTAGATGACGGAGTCCTGGCATTCCCTGTTGAAGGTACATTTAATGGTCGGATCCTGTTTAACTTAAGGACCCGCATGAATGAATTACACCCTAGACCTAGGTTGACCCAGTACGAAGCTCTGGAGGAATGGGAGATTGAGGCTGCAGAGCGAGACAAACCCCGGATGGATAAGGGAGTGAGTAAATGGTATCCGAGGCTTCAAACGCCGACCAAAGAGCAGAAAATGAAACAGTGGAGGCAATCTATGTTGACTGAAGGATTGTTTCCTATGATGGGGGTATCAGAAGAAAAGAGAGGAAAATGTAAAGAAAAAACCCATCACCTAGCACCTATGGGGGACGTAGAAGATGAGCACCTGGAAGGTTTGTTAATGAAAAATCCACCTCCCTATGTTGCAGAATTAGAACCTGTGCATTCTCAAAATCCCTTTACAAATTATCCCAGATGTAGGAGGGACAGTGATACAGACGGAACAGGTACAGGCAGTAAAACCAGTGAAAGGGATGGGTTTTGCAGACCTAAGTCCACAGTCCCGAATTATCAGCCATTCGGAGAAAGTCCACCTCGATTGATTGCTCCGACTGCCCCAAGTATTTATCCGTCCTTAGTACCTCAGGTATTGCATGGCAATTCTGCAGAAAGGGGGTTGCAGGAAAAAGAGAAAGAAGCCCTGACTAAACAGCGAGAAGATTTAGTTCGAACCATTGCCCAGATGCATCCCCATCCTGATTCCCTGACTATTCCAGTAACTATTGGTCCAGCTATTCCACTGTATAGAAATGACCTGACTAGTCCCCATCCTCCTGTTATCACCCCAATACTGCCTACTCCTAGCATCCCGACCCCGAGAAAGGAAGTATTCATAGATGAGGATCAGGAAAGTGAGTGTGAATCTGTGGTTCTGATGGATCTGCCCATTAGAGAATCTAGGACTAGTATAGCAGGGGCAAGAAGTCAGCCTAGAACAAAAGAGGTGTTGATTGAAAGTGCAACCGGGGCTAGGAGTGCCACCTTAGTTTCCCCAGAAGATTTGGACAGATGGACAAAGGAGCTAGAGAAGGAGACCACTCCCCAACCTAAAGCATTGGAAATATATAAATTAAGAATAGAAATAGAAGAAATGATGGCTGGGAACGTAGGAGTTGAGCGCCTAAGCTCGTATAATGAAGAAGAGTTACTGTTTATCAGTAAAAGTCTTACCCGGAGTGCTAGGGTGCTCCATGAAAAGATAATGGATACAGCCACAGAAATGGGAATTGATGTTAGTCGCTCCAAAATTCTTCAGAAACCCTACAGAGTGGATTTTTCAGACAAGGATTTAGAAAGCTTGAATGTGATGGGAAAACAGATCCAAGTAAAAGAATTGTTGAAACTCCTGCAGAAATGGGGCGAAGTGGGGAAATGGAGAACCAGGTGGGCAAAGAAAAAGGAAAGCAGCAGGGCTGGGTCAATGACTTCAGAATTCGTATTAAAGGAAGTAACACCAACAGAAAAATTGTGCCCCATGAGAGAGGTCCCGGGAGGAAAATATGTCCATGTCCCTTGGTCCAGACAGGATATTGTGTCATTTACAAACGACTTCCCGAAATTACGTGAGAAGCCAGTTGACTGGTACAGGCAGGTAGAACGCTTCATAAAAGTTCAGAAATGCCTCTTGAAAGACCTGGATGGGTTTTTCGACATCGTTGTCCCTGTAGACCTATGGACTGAATGTAAAATAGAAATTGATTGGCCTAATGATGAATATCCCAGAGATGAGAAAACGGGAGCCCCTTCACCTGATGTAATGAGGAAATATGACCAGGTCATACAGTACCTTAAGAAAAAGGTGCCAGCAAAGGAGACAGATTGGACCCGAATAGATAGAACCACCCAGGAACGTGATGAAACGGTGCATTCATTTTATGAAAGGTTACTGCAGGTATTTAAAACTTACAGTGGGATCGATAATGTAGACATGAAGGACATGACCCATTTCAGTTATAGGTTTGTGCTAGGATTAAGGCCTGAAATCTCACAATGGATTCGAGACAACAAAATCAGTTGGCAGGGAAAGCCCATAGATGATGTCCTGAAATATGCTAAATACTGCGAAGATGAAATCGAAAATAAAAAGAAAGCCCTCAAGGAGAAAGTCATGTGGGCACAGGTGAAATTAGCTAAACAGCAAGAAAAACAGTTAAGTAAATTGACTTCTGATAATGATATTCAGAAAGCCACTACTGGGGGGGGAGGAAAGCCCAGACCTAAAATGAGTCGTGAAGAAGCCATGAAAAAGTTTCCGTGCCATGGGTGCGGCCAGATAGGGCATTGGCGAGACGAGTGTCCACACCTGCAGGCCGGTAATGCCCCTGTAAATGGTTTAAATCCACAGGTGCCGAAAGAGGGGACAAGAAAAACCCAGCAACAGGTAAAATTACCTCCAGTACCTCGCGTTCCTAGACAGAATTTTAAGAGTCAGGGTCAGCAGAATGAGAGGGCGGAAGTATGGGAGGTTGAGAGTGAAAGAAACGCAATCATTCCACAGTACTTGCTAAATGATACCTTCCTCTGTGAAGATCAAGATTGACGGGGCCTGAGAGGGGAGGATGAGGAGTGCGTGCTTGGCGCCTCCTTACCGGTAGACCAGACTGGACCATACATTGAAGGAAAGGTTGAGGGAAAAGACGTCACCTTTCTGTTGGACACTGGTGCTACCAGATCTACTGTAAGAACAGTGGATGTTCCTAACCTACCCCTCTCGGGAGAAGCGATCCAAGTAGTGGGTGTCTCCAATCAGATAATAAGTACTCCAGTAACCGAACCAATGGAAGTTTCTATAGGAAATTTCAAAGAAATGCACAGATTCGTAGTCTGTGATTCCAGTCCTGTGAACCTGCTAGGACGTGATTTGTTGTGCAAAATGAATTGTACCATCTATTGCACACCAAAAGGCGTCGAAATTCAGACACCCGATGAAGATGGTGTATACAAGCTGATGTTAGTCAGACAAGATTCTGATATCAAACCTTTAACAGTTGAAGATTTACCTGAAGAGCTCCAGGTAAGAGTAGTTCCAGAAGTGTGGGATTTCACAGGAAAGGATGTAGGTTTAATGGCAAATGTGGACCCAGTTAAAATAGCAATAAAAACAAATGCTGTATACCCCAAAACCAGACAGTACAAAATGAGTGCAGAAGTAAAAGCTGGAGTAGCGACTGAAATTACCCGACTACTCGAAGCAGAGATAATAGAGGAAGTAATGAGCAGTCCCTGTAATTCACCAATCATTGGGATCAAAAAGCCTAGTGGAAAGTACCGGGTGGTGCAAGATTTGCGCAAGGTAAACCAAATTGTTGTGCCTTGCTGTCCTATTGTGCCCAACCCTGCAGTGATTCTATATCAGATTCCCTGGAATGCAGAATGGTTCACTGTCATTGACCTGTGCCACGCATTCTTTTCCATCCCATTACATCCAGAAAGCAAATTCCTTTTCAGTTTTGAATTTGACAGCCATATCTATGTCTGGAATCGTGTCCCTCAGGGGTACACCGAAAGTCCATCGATTTTCAACCAGATACTGAAAAAGTGCCTTGAATCCCTAGTGCTGCCAAGAGAGTCTGTTTTGGTACAGTACATAGATGACCTGTTAGTGGCATCTAAAACCCAGGCTGACTGTGTCACTGACACCATTGCCTTGCTGAATCACTTAGGAAAAGGAGGACATAAAGTGTCACCTGACAAGTTGCAATTTTGTAAAAACTCAGTGAAGTATCTGGGGCACCAGATAGAAAAAGGAATCAGGAAAGTTACTACCGAAAGAATCAAAATAATTAAAGCAATGGAACTGCCCAGAACTCAGAAAGAAGTGAGAATGTTCTTGGGAGTTGTGGGTTACTGCAGACAATGGATTGTAGGATTTGCGGCTCTAGCCAGACCCCTGATAAATATGACGAAGAAAGGAGTAGAAGACCCCGTCCATTGGGACAGTGAAAGCATGAATGCTTGGGTAACTTTGAGAAACTGTCTGTGTACCGCTCCTGCATTGGGTATGCCTGAGTACACTAAGCCCTTTGAGCTGTTCTGTGACACGAGAGAGAATTGTGCTCTTTCAGTCCTGACCCAGGAGCACGGATTAGTTAGAAGACCAGTGGCCTACTTTTCGGCCACCCTAGATCCGGTGGCTGCTGGATTACCAGGATGCTTGAAAGCAGTTGCTGCTACTTGCGTCAGTCTGGAACAGAGTGAGAACATTGTCATGGGACATCACGTCACTGTATATGTTCCTCACTCTGTTGTCATCCTACTGACTAAAACTAAGACCCAGTACCTCACACCTAGTCGGCTGACTAAGTATGAGAGAATTTTGATTGGTGCTGAAAATGTAACTATTTCCCGGTGCAATGTCCTAAACCCTGCGACACTGTTACCTATCCCTCTGGATGTAGAAGCTGAAGAGGAAGGGGAACATAATTGCATCGATCTAACTGAATTTAGCACAAAACCCCGTCCAGACATCCGTGAAATAGCGCTACTTGATGGGGATAAAACAATGTTTGTGGATGGCTCGTGTTTGAGACATGAGAGTGGGAGTCTGAGTGCTGCCTATGCTGTGGTTATACTGACAGGAACTATCGAAGCATCTTACATGCGCGAGGTGAAATCTGCACAAGTGGCGGAGCTCATCGCGTTAACTAGAGCTTGTAAGAGGGGTAAGAACAAGAGAATAACTGTTTACACAGACAGCCAGTATTGTTTCGGGGTCGTTCATGACTTCGGCCAGTTGTGGCTACAAAGAGAATTCATGACTTCCTCAGGCACACCTATCAGAAATGGGAAGGTGGTGCATGACTTACTGGAAGCTATCCAATTACCTAAAGAATTGGCTGTGGTCAAGTGTGCGGCTCACAAATCTGGAAATGATGATGTGACTGCCGGTAACAGGTACGCTGACCAAATTGCACAGTTTTGTGCCCGACACCATATGTCCCTACAAATTGCACTGTGGGATGGAACCAGCTGCCAACTTATGTTGTTTGAGAATGTGTCAACGTGGGAAGAATTAAAAGAGTTGCAACAGGCCACAGACAGGAAAGAAAAAGGAAGGTGGGCAGCAAATGGATGCAAACTGAGAGATGATGGTGTGGTGATAAACTCGACTGGGTTGCCTGTACTGCCTGATAGCTTGGTCGACCCCATGATCAGAATGATACATGAGCCAACACATATGGGAAGAGACGCAATGTGTCGGGTGTTTGACAAAGTGTTCTGTAATTCAAAATTCAGGAACCAGGCGGAAAGGCTTTGCCAGAGGTGCCTAGTGTGTCAGCAATTCAATGCAGGAAAGAGGACTGTAGTGGAGCAGAGTACTATTGGAAAGGCAATAGGTCCCTTTGTCAGAATGCAGGCAGACTTCATAACCATGCCCAAATGCAAAGGATATAGATATATCTTAGTCATAGTTTGTCTATTCTCCAGATGGGTGGAAGCATATCCAGCTAAGAAAAATGATGCTCTCACCACAGCCAAATTGTTGCTCAGGGAGTTGATACCTAGGTACGGAATCCCAGAGACAATCGAAATGGACCAAGGTGGGCATTTTGCCAACGATGTCTTAGAAGAACTCTGTAAAGCATTCAAAATGAAGCAAAGATTGCACTGTGCCTACCATCCAGAGGCTTCTGGGGTAGTGGAACAAATAAATGGCACCCTGAAGTCCAGATTGGGAAAAATGTGTGATTCCACAAAGATGAACTGGATAGAGGCTTTACCCCTTGTGCTGATGAGTTTGAGAAGTATCCCGAACAGAAAAACTGGCCTGAGTCCCCATGAAGTGTTGATGGGAAGAGTGATGCGACAAGCATGGGTACCCGGACACAAACTGCTAAGCATTTCTGATGATATGGTGTTAGAGTACTGCAAGCAGTTGGGTGACCAAGTGCGTTCTCTCTCTCAGCAGATTGGAGAGACAGAAGACGAATGGCCAAAGACTCCAGCACATAATCTGCAACCAGGAGATTGGGTGGCGTTAAAGAAACACACCCGGAGCAGTTGCCTGAAGCCAAGGTGGGGAAAGCCACGACAAGTGATCCTCGTCACTACTACTGCTGTAAAGTGTGCTGGTGTACCGAAGTGGATCCACGCCAGCCACACAAAGCGGGTATCTGGAGAAAACGCGACTGGAGCTGAAGGCAGCGCAGCTGAAGAAGCTTCCGAGGAGGAGAGTCCGGAACTAGCTGACATTGAACTGCCGAGCACAAGTCGAGACGTTGAATGGTACCCCGCCGACGACCCGGTTCATGATCCAATACGAACCCGGAAATATTCCTACTTAGACAGTGAGTGGGATAGTCCAGGTGAGTTAGAAATAGAGGAAGAAGGTCAGGTCAACGAAAGTCACAACACACCTGATCAGGACGTAGGCCAAGTAGGGTCAGATCAAGACATCGAAACTCCTCCTGAAACTCCTGAAATTGGAAAGGGACAGTTAGAAATTAGAGCTGACGTTCATGCAGAAGAAAGCGAAGAGATCGAAGAGCATGAACAGGAACAGATAGAACTAGATCAAAGTGCTCAGACAACGGAAACAACGATAACGAAAAACAAAAAGCGAGTACGATTTGAATCTGAGCAGGGACAGACTAGGGACCAGGCAGAAGAAATAGACGAAAGACCTGGAACAAGTCAGACAGGCAGGGAAACAGAGGTGCCACATCAAAAGGTAAAGAGAGTGCACGAAGAAGGCCAAGTTTCCTCAACGACTGGGAGGCACGGAGGCAGAAGTGCACCCAGATACGTCAAGAGACTGAGGCTCAGACTAAAGACAGTCGAAGAAAACTTGAAAGACAGAAAAAGGGCTCAAAGTGAAAGAAATGCAGCCCAAGGCAAATCACTAAGAAAGAGTGACAGAATAAAGAAACAGAACCGACTGTATCGGAGCCCTGAGTGGACATATTTTGTGTTGGAGGAAATTGACGAGCCACACCCCAGTGGCAACAGTGACGACGAGTCCATTGCTGATCGGAGTTCGGACGAAGACCCTCCTTGAGAGAGCCCCGAAGTGAGCCTTTGGTACAAAGAAACGAAGAGGGGTAGCAAAAGCCACCTGTAAGCTAAATATGTCTGATCCGAATGTCTCTGGGAGATCCCGGTGTGGGTGTCTTAAAACCTGTTGTAAAATATGCCTGTGTAGTGTAGCCATGTTAATAGTAATGTGGATAGGACTAACAGTTTTTCTACCTTTTATGATAAGTACAAATCCTAACTTGTCCCCTACTGAACCCGAAGCAGTAGACGTAGGGGTTGTACAGACTGCAGAAACACCACGAAGCCTAGAAAGACGCGACAAACGAGTAGGACTGACACACACACGACCTAATTTAGAAGCACCAGATGAGGATGAACTACATTTTCACAAAATGAGAAACAGGACGCATCTAAATGTTTTTGCTAACTTGTTAGTGCATTATGTAGAAGCTATGGAAATAGAGGACTGTTACGTCTGCATGAAGCTGCCAACTTCAGTGGCTGAAGGTGTGACATACCACCATCTACCTTTGACCTATGGAATCTCCTGTAGTATATTAGCTAGCTTGTTCTATAGAAGCACCTTGCAGTACTATTATTCAAATGATAACGTAGTATTTTCTGAACTTCCTATTAGAGGACAACCGTGTACATACTACAAGTGACGTGACCCGCTATATGGGAGAATATTTCCTGACTATAGGTAACATAGATTTAGATAAAGCAAGAGAAGATAATCTGACCTGTTCTCTGCAAGAGCAGGAAAAGATGTTTATAAAGATGGCAGACAGAAGGAGAGAAAAGTTTCAGAAAAAGGCAAATGATGAAAAGGATAGAGTCCCTAGGTGGGCTGAGCACATGGATAACACCTCGGAAAGCGAAGCTAGTCCTGCCTTGTTGCTGGATTTTGAACGAAAAGGGAAACTTTGTATCCATAGGGAGAAGACAGAGTACTATAACAATGTATTCATCGGTTCCAGCGAGTGTGAACATAATTACAAGGTAATTGGAGGTTGGGGTTTCAAAAATGGGTCAGAACCTGTGTTTCCCGGAATATATTATATATGTGGGAACAAGGCTTATTTCAAATTGCCGGATCACTGGTATGGAAGCTGCTATTTTGGCATTGTTTTCCCGAAAATATACCATGTGAATAGCGCAGCTGGAAGCGATGAAGAAACTAATGGCTTAGTGCGTAGTAGACGTGAAAGTGTAGGTGAAATTATAGGTGATATTTTTAGTGCACTGATACCTGGAATGGGGGTAGTTCTGAACACTCATAGAATCTGCAAATTGTCTACAGTAGTGGACCGGTTATCAACGGACACTGCTGCTGGTTTCCTGCTGGTCAATACTGAAATGGTTGCGATCAGATCAATGGTTTAACAAAACCGTCTTGCCCTTGACACCCTATTAGCAAAAGAGGGCGGAGTCTGTAGAATGCTGAAAGCGCAACATTGTTGCACTTACATTCCTGATAAAAGTATCGAATTAAAACAATATGTGAAGAACATAACTAATTTGGAAAGGGAACTCAAACCATTGGAGGTTGACAGTGCCTGGACAAGACTGACTGGAGGTCTCTCCTCTATAGGTAATTGGTTTACTAACCTAGGTAGAAATCTTCTGTGGAAAATACTGATGCCAATAGTTGTAATAGGTGTAATTGTATTGATCATTTTTATCTGCTGCAAATGCCAAAGGTGCAAAAAGAAATATACAGTAAGTCAGAGGGGGGTGAAAAGAAACATTGATGAATTAGAACTAGAAGAGCTAAAGAGTGCAATTTACAAAAAGGCGAAAAATCACCACTCACATAGGGAAGCTGAAAGAAAACTAAACAATAAGTTTATTGAAATTGAAATGAACGATGTGGATGAATGAGAAAAGTTGGCATCTGTTTCCTTCTATGTGCTGATGATAGTAAATATCATCAAAGAGGGGATTGATGGAGCTGGGATTCGCATGTAAAGCGCCTTGCTCGTATGCAAAACCCTTGTCTAAACTGCATAATAATATTAACATCGTTTTTCGTCATTTATAAAGTGTTTTCCCAACACGCGGGTGTCCCCAGGATGCTTGCTTGTTTGTCTTTTCTCGTACTAAACGAAGCTTGCACTAAAAATGGCTGCTTCGCCCAAATTCAGTCTGCGCATGCGTCGGTCATACCCATGTGATGTGACGCACTCGCATTCTGGAGGGATTCTGTGCTCATGCGCACTGTTGCAAATATGGCCGCTTGTCTCTCACCACGCTCTCCGCTTGCTACTGCTGCTTTAGCCTATCTGTCTTTTTGCACTAAAACATAATGCTATAGTCATTATAAAGTAAGGGTTGGTTAGAATATTATCATGGTATACAGTGTGATCATTTTATATGTGATTTTAATTTGTTCTCGCTTACTTTTCATGTACCGCGTCTTTGTGGGCTGGGGCATACATGAGCGACGCCATGCTGAGGCTCCTCTGAACCCTGTCAGGTGACCAGGGAAAGTTCTAACTGCGCAGAAGCTAAATCTAGCCAGCTGGCTCCTGAAGCAAAATGCGCCTGGGAACATCGCTGGGAATACGGAGTCTTACCTTGGAAAAAGCAATACTGTTGCTACCTATTGTGAACTGTCCTATACTGCTGTATTCCATGCATGGGAACGTGAACCCGGGGGGCGGGTGTGCAAAATTGAATATTAAGTATGAGAAAACTGAATTCTAGGAGGTGGTAATGACCGCACCACCTCTCCTGACCAATCACAATGTGGGAAACTGTCACTTGCAACATTAGTGGGTGGTCTGAGGGACCCCAAAACAGTATAACTGCCCTAGTTTAGCTTAGGAAAATTGTCCGACTTGTCCGAGTAGCAGACCTGTCACTGACCCTACGAACTCTATAGGTGCTCAATCTGAAGTGCTGCGGAGCACTCTGTCCATATTTTCCACAAACTCCTAAGGGGTGGAAATAATCCTAAGTGCTGGCGAAGCACTTTGCTGGGAGATTTCGAAAACCCAAATCGGGGTTACTGGCGGATTACTTGCAGAGAGGGGTAATGCTGGCGTTGCTACTGAAGCTGTGGGTGTTGGTCGTACCTTGGTGAGCCCAGTCCTGATCCCAAATCCTGAGGGGTATCCTGTCCTTACTGTCCGTGAGCTGTACCTGCTCGCATTCTGGCATTCCTTCCTGAGGGTCCTTGTCCCCGTCCTTCCAACTGACCCGTGGCCAGGGTTAGTCTTCATTCTGAACTAGGTAATTATCAGTCCGTGGGTTTGCGTCTCTCTCTCTCTCTCTCTCTCTCTCTCGTTTTCTCTCTCTATTTTTTTAATAAAGCACTCTTGCCTGTGATATTGCTCTATCACCTTGAGAACAAGTTATATGCAATTGTTTTTAGAATTGTTCCACCTCTCTCCCCTCCTTTAGAGAATTACCAACTGTTATATTGTATTAGTATGTTCCAATTTTTCCCTTACCTTTAGCCTGATTGCGGTGAACTTAGTAAGAATAGTTTAAACACTTAGGTCAAGTACATGTTCTAGGTCCCATCCATATCCTATTGTTTCTAGTATAAAGTTGCAGTGACTAGTTTGTTCTAAAAATCCTACCTCTAGTCTTCCCATATATACACATGTTCTTAGCACTTATCTATAGCTACTTTATGGTTTTGATTTTGATGTTAGATGCATTATTCTGCCTATCACTTATTGCCTTGTCATATTCTCTTTGAACTTTATATAAAACTTTAAACATCCTCAGGTGTCTGTGGTCATTTCAAGTATTGTACTGATTATAAAGAGTATCTGATGTTAGGCCTGTCTACTATTTTCCCTGTTAGCTCCAGATCTGTCATACGAATTGTGCCTGTGGTGAGTCAGGTGCATGGTAAGCAGAGGTGAAACCAAACCTTAATTACTCATAGCAGCGGGCAGGAGGAGAAATCCTCACCCGGATCACCCAAATCAATTAGTGTGGTAGTAAAAGTTTGCACGCCAAGGGCCCAGTGCGTGTAAAAGAATTGGTAACTCGGGTGACCCGGGAGAACTGCGCGCTCTATCACTCCCACCAGTAGAGGAGGCCTAGCGTTCTAGAATCTGGAACTATATTACCTGGCAGCGCAGCTGCAGTGGCTAACGAAGTGGCTTGCGGGCTTCGGTTTGGATGATACAGCCACCACGCAGCCACCATGATCCCAACACCAAATATACAAACTGTTTCACCCCATCGCCCGGCCCCACGCCCATCACAGACCTACCTTGCCCTGGCACACCGTTGTTACAGGAGAAGCCTATTCCTTACCAGGAATACGATCCTTTATGCCCCGTCGCTGCCACTTTTAGGAATGCCCAGAGGAAAAGCGAGCATCACCGGTGGGGCGCTGGCGTGCTGGCATGAGGCGTATCTACATACGCTGGGTGACCTTTACTTTGAGGGCGCTCTGATACCTTTCGAGGATCTAGCAGAAGACTGTGCTTTGCCCACGGTTCAATTCTTATTATATAACTCCATAGCTCACTCGCTCATGGTAGCATGGGGTGACATTAACACCGAACCAGAGATGCATCTCCTATTGCAATATCTGCATGTTATGGGTTATGGGTCTCATATCGTTCCCTGGTTGGCAGAGGTACTCCTTACACACAGCATGCAGACCCTGACATCTCTCCGCACCAAATGGGAAGTAGACAGAGGAAGCCCATGGGAGGATTATGAATGGGCCAGGATATTAGCCACCCCTACATATATACCACAGAACTCCAGATTTAGGCTCATACAAACATATATGTATGTAGAGCAAATCTCTCTCCAGATAAAATAAACAAATATTTTCATCTGGACACAGCGGTATGCCCCCGCTGTCTACAGGTGAATGCAGACTTTCTTCACATGCTATGGTCTTGCTCCTCCTTTAGTACTTATTGGAGAGAGGTCAGTGCAGCGCTTACAAGCTGCACGGAAAAAACGCTGCCACAGACATGGGAGGTGTATGTGCTGGGTTCCTACTCCAGACCAAAAAAGCAAAGGGTCACAACTAGGTTTATTGATTTGGGCTTCATTGTGGCTAAAAGGTTAATCACTAAAAGATGAAAGCATGCTGACCCCCCTGCAGTAGCCAGCTGGAGAAACTCACTTTTAGTATGGGAACGTGCGGAAAAGATGTCATTATACAGAGAGGAAATAGCTAGGTTGCACAAGTACCCTATCACCCAGCTATGGGACACCATCCTTGCTGACTTGAAACTTGCAAATGGGATAGATGGGACCAGCTCTTCACAAGAGGCTAGTGGGCAGGAACCAGCTGCGAGACCTCGGGCGCATGACTCCCCTGGTTTGAACGGCGATGAGATCCTGGACTTGGATGGTCACGCCTAGGACACACATGAGTTAGAGTAGGGAAGAAATAAACATTAAATTCTTTAAATATCGGGGTGGGCGATACAGGCACAGTGAGATGTTTGGGTTGGTGATGCATCTCCTTTATATATTTTGGCCGAGGCATGATGGTAGGACAATAGTTTCTTTGTTTGTTTAATGTTTGATTGTAATGGAAAAAAGTATATCTGATGTTGCCTCAATTTGTCACTGAACTGGATGGCCAGGTGTAATTATAGATGTGTATAGCTTCTTGTATCTACCTGAACACTAAAGGACGGAATTATAGACATCTGATGCATAGGTAATGTACTAAGAAGGACATTCATGGCCAGGCCTGCTGCATAAAAATATTAATAATAACAGACGTACCTTTTTATATGATTGAAATGGCCATCCGTTCCATATCCTATCCAAGCCCTTCACCTTTCTTTCTCCCTATTTCTTTCCCTAAATGTAGCATCTATGTTTGACAAAATGCAAAGAAAGATATTAAAAAAAAATTTAATACGTTCTAGCATTCAAAGACATGATGACTTGGTAAATTAAAGATCAATACAAATGGTACAGAAAACCTGTGGTGGTGGACAGCCCAATCACAATACCTGAGAAATACGAGATGAAGAAATCATCTACAGAAAGAAATACACCCGATAGACTTGCAGAGTGGCCCAACTAAGTAGAAAAAAGAAGAGTGACCAATATAGGAAAACCATTGAAGTGAATCTTCTGAGAATAACTGTCCTGAACAATTATATCACCAAGTATTAATGAGTAGATATGACCAGAGTGAGAAAATATATGTTCCAAGAGAAAAATATGTTGTTTATATATACCTAAGCTGTTGTATAGAATCCAAGAGAAAGTAAAAATCAAAAAATAAAAGTGGTCTCTGCTAGTTGATGACCTAAAATAGATATATAGCAACTGTTATGAATAACCCACAGTAATTACATATCGGAAATAAAATGTACGTAATATGAAACATCTCGAACACCTGTCTGTGCTCTATTTAATGTTGTAAACTAAATATAGTACGTAAGTAAGTAACAGATTCGTAAACAATGGTATGTAAATAAAAAATACTAGATTGTAATATTAGAAACCAATGCATGTATTCTCAACTGATGCATGGGAGCGTGCATGTCTCAAAGTGCTCAAAGAGTCCACATGTGTTTGTGGATGATAAAATAGCAGGCATATATATTAAAAGAGTCCTCAGGAATCTAATCAGCGAGCTGCCATGTTGAACGAGGTCTCGATTGATGCAAATTATGTCAATTCTAATGCATTGCATGTTCAAGCCATATCCACTTAAAACCATGATAAGCCTGTATGCAAGTGACAAATCTACTTAGAATGGTCCATAAGGGGGGTGTGGCTAGCCGAGCAGCGAGATGGCCGCTCTTTGAGTGAGCTCCGCCGGCTACACTTATAAATCCTTCATTTCTCCTTTTCCTGGTGCCTGCGGACCCCCAATCCTCCTGAGTCCGATCCAGAACACCCTGGTGATCCTTCGTCCTGAGTTTGGGGCGCGGAGGTGACACCCCTTCGAAGCGGCGACGTCCCGGACAATCTCCGACCTGAGTGCCCGCTCTGCCCCTCGCCGGAAGTGCCTCCTTCTGGGCGGCGCGTGACACTGGTGACCGCGGTTGTGGAGGCCTCTGCTTCCTTGGCCGACTTTGCGGAGACACGTCGCCTGCCTGAGTACTGCCGTGTCCACCATACCGGGGAACCCTGATTGCCGCCGAGGGGGACTGAGGCGGGTGAGAAGCTGCGCGATCTGGCGCTGCCTGGCGATATTGACCGAGACGACACGGAAGGATCCGGCGTCCAGCCACTTTGCGCTGCATCGAGGGGAGCACCGGTGGCGGCCGGAGCGGTAGCGCCACCATTGTCCACGTCGCTGCGGGGGCCGGAGTGGCTGTAGGGTGCATTTGCGGCGTGGCGGAGGCGCCTTGAAGCTCCACACGCTTCGCCACCACGCCTGGGCACACAGTCTGCTACTCACTAGGTGGAGCGGTTCACCGCACGTAGCACTACGAGCTCTACGGCTCTGGCCCCCTTGGACCCTGTTACTGTGGTTTTCCCGCCGGTGGCGAAGCCTCGCCATTGCACTACAGGTGCCCGCCGTTTTGTCTCCGTCTGTGCCCGTTCTGGGTGCTGCAGCACTGGGGAGCCACTGGACACCGGCGCCAACCCTCCACGAGGCTGCCTGAGCACCGCAAACTGCTAGATACGCCTACTGTGCCCGGCGCTGCTTGGTCTGTTACACGTGGGCTGCGAACTCCTGGACCAAATCACTGGACAGACACTGCCCTTTTGCGCAACCCGCACACTCCGCCCGGCTGCAGAGATGGGGAAGAACGACGCCAAACAATCTAAGCTAAGCTTCGACAACAGGAGACCCGCAAAAAGCCAGGCGGCGGAGTCGGATAACGGTGCATCGCCGTCGCAAGATACACCTCCGGACATCGACTTTGGGGCCCTCATTATGGAGGTAAGATCCAGCTTGAAGAGCATTGATGCCAAGCTTGATAATATGGCCACGCAACTCGAGTCTGTGAAAACTAAGGTGGACACCCACGAAACAAGACTAGATTGCCTTGAAAATAGACAGACTGAATGTCGCGAGTTCCAGCAGCAGGCCAAGCAACATATCACGTCGCTGGAGCGGGAAATCGACAGTCTGCGCGCAAAGTCGGACGATTTGGAAGCACGCTCTAGGAGATCCAACGTCCGCATTACGGGCATTCCGGAGACTACCAACATAGGCAAGATGGAATCGTTTGTGTCTGATCTCCTACATGAACTGTTCGACCCGGATCTGTCC